>NC_139720.1:204338501-204930501 GCF_964211835.1 Anser anser | reverse complement strand
CGGGGGATCTGGCACACACAGGGTGCAAAGTGACACCAACAAGAGCAGTCAAGGTCCAGACAGACATGGACAGCAGGTGACGACTGCTCTGCCAGGCGCGATCACCTGGAAGGTAAACGAACCACGGCTGCCAGCCAGAGCCCCTGTGCCAGCAAGCCCAGGCAAGGGGGGAGAAGCAAGAGCAGCAGAGAGAGCAAAACTTCAAACCCAGGTAGGGGAGCGGCAACGAGGGGACAAGCCAGGGCCTGGGCAGGAAACCAAAGGGTCACGGGGGATGGGATGAGGAGGAAGAAATGGTCATCTTCACCTCCTGGATCAACCCCAGGCTCCCCAGCCTCTTCCAGGACCCACAGGCCTGTCCCCAGAAAGTGTACAGCTCATCAGCAGCACAGACAGGAAGTCTGCAGCACAAGAAGCAGAACCCCCCAAAAACGCCTCTCTTGGCTCATTGGAGTCCACAGAGACTGAACCATCAGATGCTTGCCTGGCAGAAGGTCCAGGGGAAGAGAGGCACGGCACGCCTCCCACCGCAACACAACCGTCAGAGAGCAGGCCGGCAAGTCCTCCATCAGCCCCTGCTTTTGAAGACGAGGGCTACAGAGCGCCTCCCCAGACACGTGGGGCTCAAGAGTCAAAGCCATCAGCCTGCCCCACTCCCATCGAGCACAGCACTGCAGTGATGGTTGAGAGCCAGGGACGTGCCCAACATGCCTCCAGTGCCTGTGATGAAGATCTGCATGAAACAGCCCGGACCCTGGTTTCCGCAGTCCTAAGACAAGCTGTAGCCATGAGCCGGGGAGCCACGAGCAAGGCACCAACTGCTCCCTTGGCCACAGGACCCAGGGTGCCTCCTCCCACTGCAGAGCCTGCAGACTCTGCATCCTCAGCATCTGCCTTGGCTGGAGCACTGGGGGACCTGGCACACACGGGGTGCACAGTGACAGCAACAAGATCAGCCGGGGTCCAGACAGACGCGGAGAGCAGGTGGACCACTGCTCTGCCAGGGCCTGATCCCCGGCTATGTGCAGGAAGAATGGCTGCAAGCAGAGACCCGGCACCAGCTAGCCCAGACAGGGGTGAGAAGCAAGGGCAACAGAGAGAGCAACATGTCAAACCCAGGCAGGGGAGTGGCGACAAGGCGACAAGCCAGGGCTGGGGCAGGAAGGAAAGTGGTCCTGTGGGTTCGGATGAAGAGGAAGAAATGGTCATCTTCACCTCCTGGATCAACCCCAGGCTCCCCAGCCTCTTCCAGGACCCACAGGCCTTTCCCCACACATAGGGCAGTTCACCCAGCAGCGTAGACTGCAAGGCTGCAGCAGAAGAAGCAGAACACCCGACAAGCGCCTCTCTTGGCTCACTGGAGCCCACGGACACTGCACCGTCAGCTGCTTCCGTGGCTGAATGTCCAGGGGAAGAGAGGTACGGCACGCCTCTCACGGGAATAAAACTGGCAGAGAGCAGGCCAGCAGGTCCTCCGTTAGCCCCTGCTTGAGAAGGTGAGGGCTACAGAGCGCCTCCCCCCACACCAGTGCCTCAGGACTCAAAGCCATCAGCCTGTCCCCTCCCCAGCGAGCACAGCACTGCGGCAATGGCTGAGACCCAGGGAAGCGACCAACATGCCTGCAGTGCCTGTGACGAAGACCTTTATGACAGCCCAGATCATCGTCTCTGCAGTCCTACACCATGCTGTAGCCACGAGCCAGGGAACCACGAGCAAGGCAACAAATCTCCCTCGGCCACAGGGCCCAGGGTGCCTCCTTCCACAGCAGAGCCTGCAGCGTGTATATCCTCAGCATCTGCTTTAGCTGGAGGCCGTCCTGGGAAGGCCAATGAAGCCCCTCTTGCTCAAGCAGCAGCACCAGAGGAAGAAGAAGTGGCTTCTCCCTGGGCTGGAGGCCCTGTGTGGGAAGCCACGAAGCCACTCTCGCTGCAAGGTTTCCTTCAGTACGAAGGAAAGGAAAGGTCTCTTGGGTCTAGGTCGCCCGCCATCACTGACGGCCAGGCTGGGGACAGCCCAAGGCCTCAGCCAGCTTGTGGCACAGCGGGAAACCAGAACTGCAAACTGGCCGCCAGGGCTGTCAGAGGATGTTTTGGGAGCTGCCCAGTCAGGGAGAGGCGTTCCGATCTCTGTTCACTAAGGCAGCATCTCTCTTGTAGGGCCACCAGTGAGCTGAGCAACCCGGGGCCAAAAGCCACCGCTCACCACCTCTCAGCACAGCAATGTCCCAAAATTGGAAGAAGAGTTAGCACCCTGCCCCACGCAGCCCTGCAGCTCCTGCCGAGGACATGGAAGGCCAAGTAAAGGCCTCCGTCTCCAGGGGCATTAGCAATGCCATAGCCTGCAACGAGGGAGCCACGAGGCAGCCAAAGCTTTCTGCTTTGTGCAGAGGTCCCAGGAGCAAAGGCCACACAACACCACCTCTCCTAACAACAGTGCCCCAAAATTTGAAGAAGAGTCATCACCCTGCCAAAAACAGCCCTGCAGAACGTGCCAGAGAAATGGAAGACCAGGTAAAAGCCTTAGTCTCCCGTGTCATTAGCAATGCAATAGCCCGCAACGAGAGACCTATAAGGGAGGCAACGCTTTCTCCCTTGGACAGAGGCCCCAGGAGCAAAGGCTGCAAAACATCACCTCTCCTCACAGCAGTGCCCGAAAATTTGAAGAAGAGTCAGCACTCGTCCAGAAAAAAGCCCTGCAGCCCCTGCCAAGGACATAGAAGACCCAGTAAAGGCCTTCATCTCCAGGGTCATTAGCAGTGCCATAGCCTGCAATGAGGAATCTATGAGGGAGGCAAGGCTTTTTGCCCTGGGCAGAGGTCCAAGGAGCAAAGGCTACACAAGACCACCTCTCCTCAAAGCAGTGCCCCAAAATTTGAAGAAGAGTCAGCACCGTGCCAAAAACAGCCCTGCATCCCCTGCCAAGGACATGGAAGGCCAAGTAAAGGCCTTCGTCTCCAGGGGCATTAGCATTGCCGTAGCCTGCAATGAGGGAGCTATGAGGGAGGCAAGGATTTTGCCCTGGCCAGAGGACTTATAAGCAGAGGCCACAGGACACCACCTCTCGTCACAGCAGTGCCCCAAAATTTGAAGAAGAGTCAGCACCCTGCCAAAAACAGCCCTGCAGCCCCTGCCAAAGAAATGGAAGACCAAGTAAACATCTTCGTCCTCAGTGTCATTAGCAATGCCATTGCCTGCAACGAGGGAGCCATGAGGGAGGCAATGCTTTCTCCCTTGGACAGACGTCCCAGGATCAAAGGCCACAGAACACCACCTCTTCCCACAGCAGTGCCCCAGAATTTGAGAAGAGTGAGCACCCTGCCCCACACAGCCCCACAGACACTTTCATGGCACTGTGGGACACAGCACAGTCCCTTGTCTCTGAAGTCCTGGCAAAGACGATGGCTGGAAGCTGGTAATACGGCCAAAGACCTGCAGAACCGGGGGATCTGGCACACACAGGGTGCAAAGTGACACCAACAAGAGCAGTCAAGGTCCAGACAGACATGGACAGCAGGTGACGACTGCTCTGCCAGGCGCGATCACCTGGAAGGTAAACGAACCACGGCTGCCAGCCAGAGCCCCTGTGCCAGCAAGCCCAGGCAAGGGGGGAGAAGCAAGAGCAGCAGAGAGAGCAAAACTTCAAACCCAGGTAGGGGAGCGGCAACGAGGGGACAAGCCAGGGCCTGGGCAGGAAACCAAAGGGTCACGGGGGATGGGATGAGGAGGAAGAAATGGTCATCTTCACCTCCTGGATCAACCCCAGGCTCCCCAGCCTCTTCCAGGACCCACAGGCCTGTCCCCAGAAAGTGTACAGCTCATCAGCAGCACAGACAGGAAGTCTGCAGCACAAGAAGCAGAACCCCCCAAAAACGCCTCTCTTGGCTCATTGGAGTCCACAGAGACTGAACCATCAGATGCTTGCCTGGCAGAAGGTCCAGGGGAAGAGAGGCACGGCACGCCTCCCACCGCAACACAACCGTCAGAGAGCAGGCCGGCAAGTCCTCCATCAGCCCCTGCTTTTGAAGACGAGGGCTACAGAGCGCCTCCCCAGACACGTGGGGCTCAAGAGTCAAAGCCATCAGCCTGCCCCACTCCCATCGAGCACAGCACTGCAGTGACGGTTGAGAGCCAGGGACGTGCCCAACATGCCTCCAGTGCCTGTGATGAAGATCTGCATGAAACAGCCCGGACCCTGGTTTCCGCAGTCCTAAGACAAGCTGTAGCCATGAGCCGGGGAGCCACGAGCAAGGCACCAACTGCTCCCTTGGCCACAGGACCCAGGGTGCCTCCTCCCACTGCAGAGCCTGCAGACTCTGCATCCTCAGCATCTGCCTTGGCTGGAGCACTGGGGGACCTGGCACACACGGGGTGCACAGTGACAGCAACAAGATCAGCCGGGGTCCAGACAGACGCGGAGAGCAGGTGGACCACTGCTCTGCCAGGGCCTGATCCCCGGCTATGTGCAGGAAGAATGGCTGCAAGCAGAGACCCGGCACCAGCTAGCCCAGACAGGGCTGAGAAGCAAGGGCAACAGAGAGAGCAACATGTCAAACCCAGGCAGGGGAGTGGCGACAAGGCGACAAGCCAGGGCTGGGGCAGGAAGGAAAGTGGTCCTGTGGGTTCGGATGAAGAGGAAGAAATGGTCATCTTCACCTCCTGGATCAACCCCAGGCTCCCCAGCCTCTTCCAGGACCCACAGGCCTTTCCCCACACATAGGGCAGTTCACCCAGCAGCGTAGACTGCAAGGCTGCAGCAGAAGAAGCAGAACACCCGACAAGCGCCTCTCTTGGCTCACTGGAGCCCACGGACACTGCACCGTCAGCTGCTTCCGTGGCTGAATGTCCAGGGGAAGAGAGGTACGGCACGCCTCTCACGGGAATAAAACTGGCAGAGAGCAGGCCAGCAGGTCCTCCGTTAGCCCCTGCTTGAGAAGGTGAGGGCTACAGAGCGCCTCCCCCCACACCAGTGCCTCAGGACTCAAAGCCATCAGCCTGTCCCCTCCCCAGCGAGCACAGCACTGCGGCAATGGCTGAGACCCAGGGAAGCGACCAACATGCCTGCAGTGCCTGTGACGAAGACCTTTATGACAGCCCAGATCATCGTCTCTGCAGTCCTACACCATGCTGTAGCCACGAGCCAGGGAACCACGAGCAAGGCAACAAATCTCCCTCGGCCACAGGGCCCAGGGTGCCTCCTTCCACAGCAGAGCCTGCAGCGTCTATATCCTCAGCATCTGCTTTAGCTGGAGGCCCTCCTGGGAAGGCCAATGAAGCCCCTTTTGCTCAAGCAGCAGCACCAGAGGAAGAAGAAGTGGCTTCTCCCTGGGCTGGAGGCCCTGTGTGGGAAGCCACGAAGCCACTCTCGCTGCAAGGTTTCCTTCAGTACGAAGGAAAGGAAAGGTCTCTTGGGTCTAGGTCGCCCGCCATCACTGACGGCCAGGCTGGGGACAGCCCAAGGCCTCAGCCAGCTTGTGGCACAGCGGGAAACCAGAACTGCAAACTGGCAGCCAGGGCTGTCAGAGGATGTTTCGGGAGCTGCCCAGTCAGGGAGAGGCGTTCCGATCTCTGTTCACTAAGGCAGCATCTCTCTTGTAGGGCCACCAGTGAGCTGAGCAACCCGGGGCCAAAAGCCACCGCTCACCACCTCTCAGCACAGCAATGTCCCAAAATTGGAAGAAGAGTTAGCACCCTGCCCCACGCAGCCCTGCAGCTCCTGCCGAGGACATGGAAGGCCAAGTAAAGGCCTCCGTCTCCAGGGGCATTAGCAATGCCATAGCCTGCAACGAGGGAGCCACGAGGCAGCCAAAGCTTTCTGCTTTGTGCAGAGGTCCCAGGAGCAAAGGCCACACAACACCACCTCTCCTAACAACAGTGCCCCAAAATTTGAAGAAGAGTCATCACCCTGCCAAAAACAGCCCTGCAGAACGTGCCAGAGAAATGGAAGACCAGGTAAAAGCCTTAGTCTCCCGTGTCATTAGCAATGCAATAGCCCGCAACGAGAGACCTATAAGGGAGGCAACGCTTTCTCCCTTGGACAGAGGCCCCAGGAGCAAAGGCTGCAAAACATCACCTCTCCTCACAGCAGTGCCCGAAAATTTGAAGAAGAGTCAGCACTCGTCCAGAAAAAAGCCCTGCAGCCCCTGCCAAGGACATAGAAGACCCAGTAAAGGCCTTCATCTCCAGGGTCATTAGCAGTGCCATAGCCTGCAATGAGGAATCTATGAGGGAGGCAAGGCTTTTTGCCCTGGGCAGAGGTCCAAGGAGCAAAGGCTACACAAGACCACCTCTCCTCAAAGCAGTGCCCCAAAATTTGAAGAAGAGTCAGCACCGTGCCAAAAACAGCCCTGCATCCCCTGCCAAGGACATGGAAGGCCAAGTAAAGGCCTTCGTCTCCAGGGGCATTAGCATTGCCGTAGCCTGCAATGAGGGAGCTATGAGGGAGGCAAGGATTTTGCCCTGGCCAGAGGACTTATAAGCAGAGGCCACAGGACACCACCTCTCGTCACAGCAGTGCCCCAAAATTTGAAGAAGAGTCAGCACCCTGCCAAAAACAGCCCTGCAGCCCCTGCCAAAGAAATGGAAGACCAAGTAAACATCTTCGTCCTCAGTGTCATTAGCAATGCCATTGCCTGCAACGAGGGAGCCATGAGGGAGGCAATGCTTTCTCCCTTGGACAGACGTCCCAGGATCAAAGGCCACAGAACACCACCTCTTCCCACAGCAGTGCCCCAGAATTTGAGAAGAGTGAGCACCCTGCCCCACACAGCCCCACAGACACTTTCATGGCACTGTGGGACACAGCACAGTCCCTTGTGTCTGAAGTCCTGGCAAAGACGATGGCTGGAAGCTGGTAATACGGCCAAAGACCTGCAGAACCGGGGGATCTGGCACACACAGGGTGCAAAGTGACACCAACAAGAGCAGTCAAGGTCCAGACAGACATGGACAGCAGGTGACGACTGCTCTGCCAGGCGCGATCACCTGGAAGGTAAACGAACCACGGCTGCCAGCCAGAGCCCCTGTGCCAGCAAGCCCAGGCAAGGGGGGAGAAGCAAGAGCAGCAGAGAGAGCAAAACTTCAAACCCAGGTAGGGGAGCGGCAACGAGGGGACAAGCCAGGGCCTGGGCAGGAAACCAAAGGGTCACGGGGGATGGGATGAGGAGGAAGAAATGGTCATCTTCACCTCCTGGATCAACCCCAGGCTCCCCAGCCTCTTCCAGGACCCACAGGCCTGTCCCCAGAAAGTGTACAGCTCATCCAGCAGCACAGACCGGAAGTCTGCAGCACAAGAAGCAGAACCCCCCAAAAACGCCTCTCTTGGCTCATTGGAGTCCACAGAGACTGAACCATCAGATGCTTGCCTGGCAGAAGGTCCAGGGGAAGAGAGGCACGGCACGCCTCCCACCGCAACACAACCGTCAGAGAGCAGGCCGGCAAGTCCTCCATCAGCCCCTGCTTTTGAAGACGAGGGCTACAGAGCGCCTCCCCAGACACGTGGGGCTCAAGAGTCAAAGCCATCAGCCTGCCCCACTCCCATCGAGCACAGCACTGCAGTGACGGTTGAGAGCCAGGGACGTGCCCAACATGCCTCCAGTGCCTGTGATGAAGATCTGCATGAAACAGCCCGGACCCTGGTTTCCGCAGTCCTAAGACAAGCTGTAGCTATGAGCCGGGGAGCCACGAGCAAGGCACCAACTGCTCCCTTGGCCACAGGACCCAGGGTGCCTCCTCCCACTGCAGAGCCTGCAGACTCTGCATCCTCAGCATCTGCCTTGGCTGGAGCACTGGGGGACCTGGCACACACGGGGTGCACAGTGACAGCAACAAGATCAGCCGGGGTCCAGACAGACGCGGAGAGCAGGTGGACCACTGCTCTGCCAGGGCCTGATCCCCGGCTATGTGCAGGAAGAATGGCTGCAAGCAGAGACCCGGCACCAGCTAGCCCAGACGGGGGTGAGAAGCAAGGGCAACAGAGAGAGCAACATGTCAAACTCAGGCAGGGGAGTGGCGACAAGGCGACAAGCCAGGGCTGGGGCAGGAAGGAAAGTGGTCCTGTGGGTTCGGATGAAGAGGAAGAAATGGTCATCTTCACCTCCTGGATCAACCCCAGGCTCCCCAGCCTCTTCCAGGACCCACAGGCCTGTCCCCACACATAGGGCAGTTCACCCAGCAGCGTAGACTGCAAGGCTGCAGCAGAAGAAGCAGAACACCCGACAAGCGCCTCTCTTGGCTCACTGGAGCCCACGGACACTGCACCGTCAGCTGCTTCCGTGGCTGAATGTCCAGGGGAAGAGAGGTACGGCACGCCTCTCACGGGAATAAAACTGGCAGAGAGCAGGCCAGCAGGTCCTCCGTTAGCCCCTGCTTGAGAAGGTGAGGGCTACAGAGCGCCTCCCCCCACACCAGTGCCTCAGGACTCAAAGCCATCAGCCTGTCCCCTCCCCAGCGAGCACAGCACTGCGGCAATGGCTGAGACCCAGGGAAGCGACCAACATGCCTGCAGTGCCTGTGACGAAGACCTTTATGACAGCCCAGATCATCGTCTCTGCAGTCCTACACCATGCTGTAGCCACGAGCCAGGGAACCACGAGCAAGGCAACAAATCTCCCTCGGCCACAGGGCCCAGGGTGCCTCCTTCCACAGCAGAGCCTGCAGCGTCTATATCCTCAGCATCTGCTTTAGCTGGAGGCCCTCCTGGGAAGGCCAATGAAGCCCCTTTTGCTCAAGCAGCAGCACCAGAGGAAGAAGAAGTGGCTTCTCCCTGGGCTGGAGGCCCTGTGTGGGAAGCCACGAAGCCACTCTCGCTGCAAGGTTTCCTTCAGTACGAAGGAAAGGAAAGGTCTCTTGGGTCTAGGTCGCCCGCCATCACTGACGGCCAGGCTGGGGACAGCCCAAGGCCTCAGCCAGCTTGTGGCACAGCGGGAAACCAGAACTGCAAACTGGCAGCCAGGGCTGTCAGAGGATGTTTCGGGAGCTGCCCAGTCAGGGAGAGGCGTTCCGATCTCTGTTCACTAAGGCAGCATCTCTCTTGTAGGGCCACCAGTGAGCTGAGCAACCCGGGGCCAAAAGCCACCGCTCACCACCTCTCAGCACAGCAATGTCCCAAAATTGGAAGAAGAGTTAGCACCCTGCCCCACGCAGCCCTGCAGCTCCTGCCGAGGACATGGAAGGCCAAGTAAAGGCCTCCGTCTCCAGGGGCATTAGCAATGCCATAGCCTGCAACGAGGGAGCCACGAGGCAGCCAAAGCTTTCTGCTTTGTGCAGAGGTCCCAGGAGCAAAGGCCACACAACACCACCTCTCCTAACAACAGTGCCCCAAAATTTGAAGAAGAGTCATCACCCTGCCAAAAACAGCCCTGCAGAACGTGCCAGAGAAATGGAAGACCAGGTAAAAGCCTTAGTCTCCCGTGTCATTAGCAATGCAATAGCCCGCAACGAGAGACCTATAAGGGAGGCAACGCTTTCTCCCTTGGACAGAGGCCCCAGGAGCAAAGGCTGCAAAACATCACCTCTCCTCACAGCAGTGCCCGAAAATTTGAAGAAGAGTCAGCACTCGTCCAGAAAAAAGCCCTGCAGCCCCTGCCAAGGACATAGAAGACCCAGTAAAGGCCTTCATCTCCAGGGTCATTAGCAGTGCCATAGCCTGCAACGAGGAATCTAGGAGGGAGGCAAGGCTTTTTGCCCTGGGCAGAGGTCCAAGGAGCAAAGGCTACACAAGACCACCTCTCCTCAAAGCAGTGCCCCAAAATTTGAAGAAGAGTCAGCACCGTGCCAAAAACAGCCCTGCATCCCCTGCCAAGGACATGGAAGGCCAAGTAAAGGCCTTCGTCTCCAGGGGCATTAGCATTGCCGTAGCCTGCAATGAGGGAGCTATGAGGGAGGCAAGGATTTTGCCCTGGCCAGAGGACTTATAAGCAGAGGCCACAGGACACCACCTCTCGTCACAGCAGTGCCCCAAAATTTGAAGAAGAGTCAGCACCCTGCCAAAAACAGCCCTGCAGCCCCTGCCAAAGAAATGGAAGACCAAGTAAACATCTTCGTCCTCAGCGTCATTAGCAATGCCATTGCCTGCAACGAGGGAGCCATGAGGGAGGCAATGCTTTCTCCCTTGGACAGACGTCCCAGGATCAAAGGCCACAGAACACCACCTCTTCCCACAGCAGTGCCCCAGAATTTGAGAAGAGTGAGCACCCTGCCCCACACAGCCCCACAGACACTTTCATGGCACTGTGGGACACAGCACAGTCCCTTGTGTCTGAAGTCCTGGCAAAGACGATGGCTGGAAGCTGGTAATACGGCCAAAGACCTGCAGAACCGGGGGATCTGGCACACACAGGGTGCAAAGTGACACCAACAAGAGCAGTCAAGGTCCAGACAGACATGGACAGCAGGTGACGACTGCTCTGCCAGGCGCGATCACCTGGAAGGTAAACGAACCACGGCTGCCAGCCAGAGCCCCTGTGCCAGCAAGCCCAGGCAAGGGGGGAGAAGCAAGAGCAGCAGAGAGAGCAAAACTTCAAACCCAGGTAGGGGAGCGGCAACGAGGGGACAAGCCAGGGCCTGGGCAGGAAACCAAAGGGTCACGGGGGATGGGATGAGGAGGAAGAAATGGTCATCTTCACCTCCTGGATCAACCCCAGGCTCCCCAGCCTCTTCCAGGACCCACAGGCCTGTCCCCAGAAAGTGTACAGCTCATCCAGCAGCACAGACCGGAAGTCTGCAGCACAAGAAGCAGAACCCCCCAAAAACGCCTCTCTTGGCTCATTGGAGTCCACAGAGACTGAACCATCAGATGCTTGCCTGGCAGAAGGTCCAGGGGAAGAGAGGCATGGCACGCCTCCCACCGCAACACAACCGTCAGAGAGCAGGCCGGCAAGTCCTCCATCAGCCCCTGCTTTCGAAGACGAGGGCTACAGAGCGCCTCCCCAGACACGTGGGGCTCAAGAGTCAAAGCCATCAGCCTGCCCCACTCCCATCGAGCACAGCACTGCAGTGACGGTTGAGAGCCAGGGACGTGCCCAACATGCCTCCAGTGCCTGTGATGAAGATCTGCGTGAAACAGCCCGGACCCTGGTTTCCGCAGTCCTAAGACAAGCTGTAGCCATGAGCCGGGGAGCCACGAGCAAGGCACCAACTGCTCCCTTGGCCACAGGACCCAGGGTGCCTCCTCCCACTGCAGAGCCTGCAGACTCTGCATCCTCAGCATCTGCCTTGGCTGGAGCACTGGGGGACCTGGCACACACGGGGTGCACAGTGACAGCAACAAGATCAGCCGGGGTCCAGACAGACGCGGAGAGCAGGTGGACCACTGCTCTGCCAGGGCCTGATCCCCGGCTATGTGCAGGAAGAATGGCTGCAAGCAAAGACCCGGCACCAGCTAGCCCAGACGGGGGTGAGAAGCAAGGGCAACAGAGAGAGCAACATGTCAAACCCAGGCAGGGGAGTGGCGACAAGGCGACAAGCCAGGGCTGGGGCAGGAAGGAAAGTGGTCCTGTGGGTTCGGATGAAGAGGAAGAAATGGTCATCTTCACCTCCTGGATCAACCCCAGGCTCCCCAGCCTCTTCCAGGACCCACAGGCCTTTCCCCACACATAGGGCAGTTCACCCAGCAGCGTAGACTGCAAGGCTGCAGCAGAAGAAGCAGAACACCCGACAAGCACCTCTCTTGGCTCACTGGAGCCCACGGACACTGCACCGTCAGCTGCTTCCGTGGCTGAATGTCCAGGGGAAGAGAGGTACGGCACGCCTCTCACGGGAATAAAACTGGCAGAGAGCAGGCCAGCAGGTCCTCCGTTAGCCCCTGCTTGAGAAGGTGAGGGCTACAGAGCGCCTCCCCCCACACCAGTGCCTCAGGACTCAAAGCCATCAGCCTGTCCCCTCCCCAGCGAGCACAGCACTGCGGCAATGGCTGAGACCCAGGGAAGCGACCAACATGCCTGCAGTGCCTGTGACGAAGACCTTTATGACAGCCCAGATCATCGTCTCTGCAGTCCTACACCATGCTGTAGCCACGAGCCAGGGAACCACGAGCAAGGCAACAAATCTCCCTCGGCCACAGGGCCCAGGGTGCCTCCTTCCACAGCAGAGCCTGCAGCGTCTATATCCTCAGCATCTGCTTTAGCTGGAGGCCCTCCTGGGAAGGCCAATGAAGCCCCTTTTGCTCAAGCAGCAGCACCAGAGGAAGAAGAAGTGGCTTCTCCCTGGGCTGGAGGCCCTGTGTGTGAAGCCACGAAGCCACTCTCGCTGCAAGGTTTCCTTCAGTACGAAGGAAAGGAAAGGTCTCTTGGGTCTAGGTCGCCCGCCATCACTGACGGCCAGGCTGGGGACAGCCCAAGGCCTCAGCCAGCTTGTGGCACAGCGGGAAACCAGAACTGCAAACTGGCAGCCAGGGCTGTCAGAGGATGTTTCGGGAGCTGCCCAGTCAGGGAGAGGCGTTCCGATCTCTGTTCACTAAGGCAGCATCTCTCTTGTAGGGCCACCAGTGAGCTGAGCAACCCGGGGCCAAAAGCCACCGCTCACCACCTCTCAGCACAGCAATGTCCCAAAATTGGAAGAAGAGTTAGCACCCTGCCCCACGCAGCCCTGCAGCTCCTGCCGAGGACATGGAAGGCCAAGTAAAGGCCTCCGTCTCCAGGGGCATTAGCAATGCCATAGCCTGCAACGAGGGAGCCACGAGGCAGCCAAAGCTTTCTGCTTTGTGCAGAGGTCCCAGGAGCAAAGGCCACACAACACCACCTCTCCTAACAACAGTGCCCCAAAATTTGAAGAAGAGTCATCACCCTGCCAAAAACAGCCCTGCAGAACGTGCCAGAGAAATGGAAGACCAGGTAAAAGCCTTAGTCTCCCGTGTCATTAGCAATGCAATAGCCCGCAACGAGAGACCTATAAGGGAGGCAACGCTTTCTCCCTTGGACAGAGGCCCCAGGAGCAAAGGCTGCAAAACATCACCTCTCCTCACAGCAGTGCCCGAAAATTTGAAGAAGAGTCAGCACTCGTCCAGAAAAAAGCCCTGCAGCCCCTGCCAAGGACATAGAAGACCCAGTAAAGGCCTTCATCTCCAGGGTCATTAGCAGTGCCATAGCCTGCAACGAGGAATCTAGGAGGGAGGCAAGGCTTTTTGCCCTGGGCAGAGGTCCAAGGAGCAAAGGCTACACAAGACCACCTCTCCTCAAAGCAGTGCCCCAAAATTTGAAGAAGAGTCAGCACCGTGCCAAAAACAGCCCTGCATCCCCTGCCAAGGACATGGAAGGCCAAGTAAAGGCCTTCGTCTCCAGGGGCATTAGCATTGCCGTAGCCTGCAATGAGGGAGCTATGAGGGAGGCAAGGATTTTGCCCTGGCCAGAGGACTTATAAGCAGAGGCCACAGGACACCACCTCTCGTCACAGCAGTGCCCCAAAATTTGAAGAAGAGTCAGCACCCTGCCAAAAACAGCCCTGCAGCCCCTGCCAAAGAAATGGAAGACCAAGTAAACATCTTCGTCCTCAGCGTCATTAGCAATGCCATTGCCTGCAACGAGGGAGCCATGAGGGAGGCAATGCTTTCTCCCTTGGACAGACGTCCCAGGATCAAAGGCCACAGAACACCACCTCTTCCCACAGCAGTGCCCCAGAATTTGAGAAGAGTGAGCACCCTGCCCCACACAGCCCCACAGACACTTTCATGGCACTGTGGGACACAGCACAGTCCCTTGTGTCTGAAGTCCTGGCAAAGACGATGGCTGGAAGCTGGTAATACGGCCAAAGACCTGCAGAACCGGGGGATCTGGCACACACAGGGTGCAAAGTGACACCAACAAGAGCAGTCAAGGTCCAGACAGACATGGACAGCAGGTGACGACTGCTCTGCCAGGCGCGATCACCTGGAAGGTAAACGAACCACGGCTGCCAGCCAGAGCCCCTGTGCCAGCAAGCCCAGGCAAGGGGGGAGAAGCAAGAGCAGCAGAGAGAGCAAAATTTCAAACCCAGGTAGGGGAGCGGCAACGAGGGGACAAGCCAGGGCCTGGGCAGGAAACCAAAGGGTCACGGGGGATGGGATGAGGAGGAAGAAATGGTCATCTTCACCTCCTGGATCAACCCCAGGCTCCCCAGCCTCTTCCAGGACCCACAGGCCTGTCCCCACACATAGGGCAGTTCACCCAGCAGCGTAGACTGCAAGGCTGCAGCAGAAGAAGCAGAACACCCGACAAGCGCCTCTCTTGGCTCACTGGAGCCCACGGACACTGCACCGTCAGCTGCTTCCGTGGCTGAATGTCCAGGGGAAGAGAGGTATGGCACGCCTCTCACGGGAATAAAACTGGCAGAGAGCAGGCCAGCAGGTCCTCCGTTAGCCCCTGCTTGAGAAGGTGAGGGCTACAGAGCGCCTCCCCCCACACCAGTGTCTCAGGACTCAAAGCCATCAGCCTGTCCCCTCCCCAGCGAGCACAGCACTGCGGCAATGGCTGAGACCCAGGGAAGCGACCAACATGCCTGCAGTGCCTGTGACGAAGACCTTTATGACAGCCCAGATCATCGTCTCTGCAGTCCTACACCATGCTGTAGCCACGAGCCAGGGAACCACGAGCAAGGCAACAAATCTCCCTCGGCCACAGGGCCCAGGGTGCCTCCTTCCACAGCAGAGCCTGCAGCGTCTATATCCTCAGCATCTGCTTTAGCTGGAGGCCCTCCTGGGAAGGCCAATGAAGCCCCTCTTGCTCAAGCAGCAGCACCAGAGGAAGAAGAAGTGGCTTCTCCCTGGGCTGGAGGCCCTGTGTGGGAAGCCACGAAGCCACTCTCGCTGCAAGGTTTCCTTCAGTACGAAGGAAAGGAAAGGTCTCTTGGGTCTAGGTCGCCCGCCATCACTGACGGCCAGGCTGGGGACAGCCCAAGGCCTCAGCCAGCTTGTGGCACAGCGGGAAACCAGAACTGCAAACTGGCAGCCAGGGCTGTCAGAGGATGTTTCGGGAGCTGCCCAGTCAGGGAGAGGCGTTCCGATCTCTGTTCACTAAGGCAGCATCTCTCTTGTAGGGCCACCAGTGAGCTGAGCAACCCGGGGCCAAAAGCCACCGCTCACCACCTCTCAGCACAGCAATGTCCCAAAATTGGAAGAAGAGTTAGCACCCTGCCCCACGCAGCCCTGCAGCTCCTGCCGAGGACATGGAAGGCCAAGTAAAGGCCTCCGTCTCCAGGGGCATTAGCAATGCCATAGCCTGCAACGAGAGAGCCACGAGGCAGCCAAAGCTTTCTGCTTTGTGCAGAGGTCCCAGGAGCAAAGGCCACACAACACCACCTCTCCTAACAACAGTGCCCCAAAATTTGAAGAAGAGTCATCACCCTGCCAAAAACAGCCCTGCAGAACGTGCCAGAGAAATGGAAGACCAGGTAAAAGCCTTAGTCTCCCGTGTCATTAGCAATGCAATAGCCCGCAACGAGAGACCTATAAGGGAGGCAACGCTTTCTCCCTTGGACAGAGGCCCCAGGAGCAAAGGCTGCAAAACATCACCTCTCCTCACAGCAGTGCCCGAAAATTTGAAGAAGAGTCAGCACTCGTCCAAAAAAAAGCCCTGCAGCCCCTGCCAAGGACATAGAAGACCCAGTAAAGGCCTTCATCTCCAGGGTCATTAGCAGTGCCATAGCCTGCAACGAGGAATCTAGGAGGGAGGCAAGGCTTTTTGCCCTGGGCAGAGGTCCAAGGAGCAAAGGCTACACAAGACCACCTCTCCTCAAAGCAGTGCCCCAAAATTTGAAGAAGAGTCAGCACCGTGCCAAAAACAGCCCTGCATCCCCTGCCAAGGACATGGAAGGCCAAGTAAAGGCCTTCGTCTCCAGGGGCATTAGCATTGCCGTAGCCTGCAATGAGGGAGCTATGAGGGAGGCAAGGATTTTGCCCTGGCCAGAGGACTTATAAGCAGAGGCCACAGGACACCACCTCTCGTCACAGCAGTGCCCCAAAATTTGAAGAAGAGTCAGCACCCTGCCAAAAACAGCCCTGCAGCCCCTGCCAAAGAAATGGAAGACCAAGTAAACATCTTCGTCCTCAGCGTCATTAGCAATGCCATTGCCTGCAACGAGGGAGCCATGAGGGAGGCAATGCTTTCTCCCTTGGACAGACGTCCCAGGATCAAAGGCCACAGAACACCACCTCTTCCCACAGCAGTGCCCCAGAATTTGAGAAGAGTGAGCACCCTGCCCCACACAGCCCCACAGACACTTTCATGGCACTGTGGGACACAGCACAGTCCCTTGTGTCTGAAGTCCTGGCAAAGACGATGGCTGGAAGCTGGTAATACGGCCAAAGACCTGCAGAACCGGGGGATCTGGCACACACAGGGTGCAAAGTGACACCAACAAGAGCAGTCAAGGTCCAGACAGACATGGACAGCAGGTGACGACTGCTCTGCCAGGCGCGATCACCTGGAAGGTAAACGAACCACGGCTGCCAGCCAGAGCCCCTGTGCCAGCAAGCCCAGGCAAGGGGGGAGAAGCAAGAGCAGCAGAGAGAGCAAAACTTCAAACCCAGGTAGGGGAGCGGCAACGAGGGGACAAGCCAGGGCCTGGGCAGGAAACCAAAGGGTCACGGGGGATGGGATGAGGAGGAAGAAATGGTCATCTTCACCTCCTGGATCAACCCCAGGCTCCCCAGCCTCTTCCAGGACCCACAGGCCTGTCCCCAGAAAGTGTACAGCTCATCCAGCAGCACAGACCGGAAGTCTGCAGCACAAGAAGCAGAACCCCCCAAAAACGCCTCTCTTGGCTCATTGGAGTCCACAGAGACTGAACCATCAGATGCTTGCCTGGCAGAAGGTCCAGGGGAAGAGAGGCATGGCACGCCTCCCACCGCAACACAACCGTCAGAGAGCAGGCCGGCAAGTCCTCCATCAGCCCCTGCTTTCGAAGACGAGGGCTACAGAGCGCCTCCCCAGACACGTGGGGCTCAAGAGTCAAAGCCATCAGCCTGCCCCACTCCCATCGAGCACAGCACTGCAGTGACGGTTGAGAGCCAGGGACGTGCCCAACATGCCTCCAGTGCCTGTGATGAAGATCTGCGTGAAACAGCCCGGACCCTGGTTTCCGCAGTCCTAAGACAAGCTGTAGCCATGAGCCGGGGAGCCACGAGCAAGGCACCAACTGCTCCCTTGGCCACAGGACCCAGGGTGCCTCCTCCCACTGCAGAGCCTGCAGACTCTGCATCCTCAGCATCTGCCTTGGCTGGAGCACTGGGGGACCTGGCACACACGGGGTGCACAGTGACAGCAACAAGATCAGCCGGGGTCCAGACAGACGCGGAGAGCAGGTGGACCACTGCTCTGCCAGGGCCTGATCCCCGGCTATGTGCAGGAAGAATGGCTGCAAGCAAAGACCCGGCACCAGCTAGCCCAGACGGGGGTGAGAAGCAAGGGCAACAGAGAGAGCAACATGTCAAACCCAGGCAGGGGAGTGGCGACAAGGCGACAAGCCAGGGCTGGGGCAGGAAGGAAAGTGGTCCTGTGGGTTCGGATGAAGAGGAAGAAATGGTCATCTTCACCTCCTGGATCAACCCCAGGCTCCCCAGCCTCTTCCAGGACCCACAGGCCTTTCCCCACACATAGGGCAGTTCACCCAGCAGCGTAGACTGCAAGGCTGCAGCAGAAGAAGCAGAACACCCGACAAGCACCTCTCTTGGCTCACTGGAGCCCACGGACACTGCACCGTCAGCTGCTTCCGTGGCTGAATGTCCAGGGGAAGAGAGGTACGGCACGCCTCTCACGGGAATAAAACTGGCAGAGAGCAGGCCAGCAGGTCCTCCGTTAGCCCCTGCTTGAGAAGGTGAGGGCTACAGAGCGCCTCCCCCCACACCAGTGCCTCAGGACTCAAAGCCATCAGCCTGTCCCCTCCCCAGCGAGCACAGCACTGCGGCAATGGCTGAGACCCAGGGAAGCGACCAACATGCCTGCAGTGCCTGTGACGAAGACCTTTATGACAGCCCAGATCATCGTCTCTGCAGTCCTACACCATGCTGTAGCCACGAGCCAGGGAACCACGAGCAAGGCAACAAATCTCCCTCGGCCACAGGGCCCAGGGTGCCTCCTTCCACAGCAGAGCCTGCAGCGTCTATATCCTCAGCATCTGCTTTAGCTGGAGGCCCTCCTGGGAAGGCCAATGAAGCCCCTTTTGCTCAAGCAGCAGCACCAGAGGAAGAAGAAGTGGCTTCTCCCTGGGCTGGAGGCCCTGTGTGTGAAGCCACGAAGCCACTCTCGCTGCAAGGTTTCCTTCAGTACGAAGGAAAGGAAAGGTCTCTTGGGTCTAGGTCGCCCGCCATCACTGACGGCCAGGCTGGGGACAGCCCAAGGCCTCAGCCAGCTTGTGGCACAGCGGGAAACCAGAACTGCAAACTGGCAGCCAGGGCTGTCAGAGGATGTTTCGGGAGCTGCCCAGTCAGGGAGAGGCGTTCCGATCTCTGTTCACTAAGGCAGCATCTCTCTTGTAGGGCCACCAGTGAGCTGAGCAACCCGGGGCCAAAAGCCACCGCTCACCACCTCTCAGCACAGCAATGTCCCAAAATTGGAAGAAGAGTTAGCACCCTGCCCCACGCAGCCCTGCAGCTCCTGCCGAGGACATGGAAGGCCAAGTAAAGGCCTCCGTCTCCAGGGGCATTAGCAATGCCATAGCCTGCAACGAGGGAGCCACGAGGCAGCCAAAGCTTTCTGCTTTGTGCAGAGGTCCCAGGAGCAAAGGCCACACAACACCACCTCTCCTAACAACAGTGCCCCAAAATTTGAAGAAGAGTCATCACCCTGCCAAAAACAGCCCTGCAGAACGTGCCAGAGAAATGGAAGACCAGGTAAAAGCCTTAGTCTCCCGTGTCATTAGCAATGCAATAGCCCGCAACGAGAGACCTATAAGGGAGGCAACGCTTTCTCCCTTGGACAGAGGCCCCAGGAGCAAAGGCTGCAAAACATCACCTCTCCTCACAGCAGTGCCCGAAAATTTGAAGAAGAGTCAGCACTCGTCCAGAAAAAAGCCCTGCAGCCCCTGCCAAGGACATAGAAGACCCAGTAAAGGCCTTCATCTCCAGGGTCATTAGCAGTGCCATAGCCTGCAACGAGGAATCTAGGAGGGAGGCAAGGCTTTTTGCCCTGGGCAGAGGTCCAAGGAGCAAAGGCTACACAAGACCACCTCTCCTCAAAGCAGTGCCCCAAAATTTGAAGAAGAGTCAGCACCGTGCCAAAAACAGCCCTGCATCCCCTGCCAAGGACATGGAAGGCCAAGTAAAGGCCTTCGTCTCCAGGGGCATTAGCATTGCCGTAGCCTGCAATGAGGGAGCTATGAGGGAGGCAAGGATTTTGCCCTGGCCAGAGGACTTATAAGCAGAGGCCACAGGACACCACCTCTCGTCACAGCAGTGCCCCAAAATTTGAAGAAGAGTCAGCACCCTGCCAAAAACAGCCCTGCAGCCCCTGCCAAAGAAATGGAAGACCAAGTAAACATCTTCGTCCTCAGCGTCATTAGCAATGCCATTGCCTGCAACGAGGGAGCCATGAGGGAGGCAATGCTTTCTCCCTTGGACAGACGTCCCAGGATCAAAGGCCACAGAACACCACCTCTTCCCACAGCAGTGCCCCAGAATTTGAGAAGAGTGAGCACCCTGCCCCACACAGCCCCACAGACACTTTCATGGCACTGTGGGACACAGCACAGTCCCTTGTGTCTGAAGTCCTGGCAAAGACGATGGCTGGAAGCTGGTAATACGGCCAAAGACCTGCAGAACCGGGGGATCTGGCACACACAGGGTGCAAAGTGACACCAACAAGAGCAGTCAAGGTCCAGACAGACATGGACAGCAGGTGACGACTGCTCTGCCAGGCGCGATCACCTGGAAGGTAAACGAACCACGGCTGCCAGCCAGAGCCCCTGTGCCAGCAAGCCCAGGCAAGGGGGGAGAAGCAAGAGCAGCAGAGAGAGCAAAATTTCAAACCCAGGTAGGGGAGCGGCAACGAGGGGACAAGCCAGGGCCTGGGCAGGAAACCAAAGGGTCACGGGGGATGGGATGAGGAGGAAGAAATGGTCATCTTCACCTCCTGGATCAACCCCAGGCTCCCCAGCCTCTTCCAGGACCCACAGGCCTGTCCCCACACATAGGGCAGTTCACCCAGCAGCGTAGACTGCAAGGCTGCAGCAGAAGAAGCAGAACACCCGACAAGCGCCTCTCTTGGCTCACTGGAGCCCACGGACACTGCACCGTCAGCTGCTTCCGTGGCTGAATGTCCAGGGGAAGAGAGGTATGGCACGCCTCTCACGGGAATAAAACTGGCAGAGAGCAGGCCAGCAGGTCCTCCGTTAGCCCCTGCTTGAGAAGGTGAGGGCTACAGAGCGCCTCCCCCCACACCAGTGTCTCAGGACTCAAAGCCATCAGCCTGTCCCCTCCCCAGCGAGCACAGCACTGCGGCAATGGCTGAGACCCAGGGAAGCGACCAACATGCCTGCAGTGCCTGTGACGAAGACCTTTATGACAGCCCAGATCATCGTCTCTGCAGTCCTACACCATGCTGTAGCCACGAGCCAGGGAACCACGAGCAAGGCAACAAATCTCCCTCGGCCACAGGGCCCAGGGTGCCTCCTTCCACAGCAGAGCCTGCAGCGTCTATATCCTCAGCATCTGCTTTAGCTGGAGGCCCTCCTGGGAAGGCCAATGAAGCCCCTCTTGCTCAAGCAGCAGCACCAGAGGAAGAAGAAGTGGCTTCTCCCTGGGCTGGAGGCCCTGTGTGGGAAGCCACGAAGCCACTCTCGCTGCAAGGTTTCCTTCAGTACGAAGGAAAGGAAAGGTCTCTTGGGTCTAGGTCGCCCGCCATCACTGACGGCCAGGCTGGGGACAGCCCAAGGCCTCAGCCAGCTTGTGGCACAGCGGGAAACCAGAACTGCAAACTGGCAGCCAGGGCTGTCAGAGGATGTTTCGGGAGCTGCCCAGTCAGGGAGAGGCGTTCCGATCTCTGTTCACTAAGGCAGCATCTCTCTTGTAGGGCCACCAGTGAGCTGAGCAACCCGGGGCCAAAAGCCACCGCTCACCACCTCTCAGCACAGCAATGTCCCAAAATTGGAAGAAGAGTTAGCACCCTGCCCCACGCAGCCCTGCAGCTCCTGCCGAGGACATGGAAGGCCAAGTAAAGGCCTCCGTCTCCAGGGGCATTAGCAATGCCATAGCCTGCAACGAGAGAGCCACGAGGCAGCCAAAGCTTTCTGCTTTGTGCAGAGGTCCCAGGAGCAAAGGCCACACAACACCACCTCTCCTAACAACAGTGCCCCAAAATTTGAAGAAGAGTCATCACCCTGCCAAAAACAGCCCTGCAGAACGTGCCAGAGAAATGGAAGACCAGGTAAAAGCCTTAGTCTCCCGTGTCATTAGCAATGCAATAGCCCGCAACGAGAGACCTATAAGGGAGGCAACGCTTTCTCCCTTGGACAGAGGCCCCAGGAGCAAAGGCTGCAAAACATCACCTCTCCTCACAGCAGTGCCCGAAAATTTGAAGAAGAGTCAGCACTCGTCCAAAAAAAAGCCCTGCAGCCCCTGCCAAGGACATAGAAGACCCAGTAAAGGCCTTCATCTCCAGGGTCATTAGCAGTGCCATAGCCTGCAACGAGGAATCTAGGAGGGAGGCAAGGCTTTTTGCCCTGGGCAGAGGTCCAAGGAGCAAAGGCTACACAAGACCACCTCTCCTCAAAGCAGTGCCCCAAAATTTGAAGAAGAGTCAGCACCGTGCCAAAAACAGCCCTGCATCCCCTGCCAAGGACATGGAAGGCCAAGTAAAGGCCTTCGTCTCCAGGGGCATTAGCATTGCCGTAGCCTGCAATGAGGGAGCTATGAGGGAGGCAAGGATTTTGCCCTGGCCAGAGGACTTATAAGCAGAGGCCACAGGACACCACCTCTCGTCACAGCAGTGCCCCAAAATTTGAAGAAGAGTCAGCACCCTGCCAAAAACAGCCCTGCAGCCCCTGCCAAAGAAATGGAAGACCAAGTAAACATCTTCGTCCTCAGTGTCATTAGCAATGCCATTGCCTGCAACGAGGGAGCCATGAGGGAGGCAATGCTTTCTCCCTTGGACAGACGTCCCAGGATCAAAGGCCACAGAACACCACCTCTTCCCACAGCAGTGCCCCAGAATTTGAGAAGAGTGAGCACCCTGCCCCACACAGCCCCACAGACACTTTCATGGCACTGTGGGACACAGCACAGTCCCTTGTGTCTGAAGTCCTGGCAAAGACAATGGCTGGAAGCTGGTAATACGGCCAAAGACCTGCAGAACCGGGGGATCTGGCACACACAGGGTGCAAAGTGACACCAACAAGAGCAGTCAAGGTCCAGACAGACATGGACAGCAGGTGACGACTGCTCTGCCAGGCGCGATCACCTGGAAGGTAAACGAACCACGGCTGCCAGCCAGAGCCCCTGTGCCAGCAAGCCCAGGCAAGGGGGGAGAAGCAAGAGCAGCAGAGAGAGCAAAACTTCAAACCCAGGTAGGGGAGCGGCAACGAGGGGACAAGCCAGGGCCTGGGCAGGAAACCAAAGGGTCACGGGGGATGGGATGAGGAGGAAGAAATGGTCATCTTCACCTCCTGGATCAACCCCAGGCTCCCCAGCCTCTTCCAGGACCCACAGGCCTGTCCCCAGAAAGTGTACAGCTCATCCAGCAGCACAGACCGGAAGTCTGCAGCACAAGAAGCAGAACCCCCCAAAAACGCCTCTCTTGGCTCATTGGAGTCCACAGAGACTGAACCATCAGATGCTTGCCTGGCAGAAGGTCCAGGGGAAGAGAGGCACGGCACGCCTCCCACCGCAACACAGCCGTCAGAGAGCAGGCCGGCAAGTCCTCCATCAGCCCCTGCTTTCGAAGACGAGGGCTACAGAGCGCCTCCCCAGACACGTGGGGCTCAAGAGTCAAAGCCATCAGCCTGCCCCACTCCCATCGAGCACAGCACTGCAGTGACGGTTGAGAGCCAGGGACGTGCCCAACATGCCTCCAGTGCCTGTGATGAAGATCTGCATGAAACAGCCCGGACCCTGGTTTCCGCAGTCCTAAGACAAGCTGTAGCCATGAGCCGGGGAGCCACGAGCAAGGCACCAACTGCTCCCTTGGCCACAGGACCCAGGGTGCCTCCTCCCACTGCAGAGCCTGCAGACTCTGCATCCTCAGCATCTGCCTTGGCTGGAGCACTGGGGGACCTGGCACACACGGGGTGCACAGTGACAGCAACAAGATCAGCCGGGGTCCAGACAGACGCGGAGAGCAGGTGGACCACTGCTCTGCCAGGGCCTGATCCCCGGCTATGTGCGGGAAGAATGGCTGCAAGCAGAGACCCGGCACCAGCTAGCCCAGACAGGGGTGAGAAGCAAGGGCAACAGAGAGAGCAACATGTCAAACCCAGGCAGGGGAGTGGCGACAAGGCGACAAGCCAGGGCTGGGGCAGGAAGGAAAGTGGTCCTGTGGGTTCGGATGAAGAGGAAGAAATGGTCATCTTCACCTCCTGGATCAACCCCAGGCTCCCCAGCCTCTTCCAGGACCCACAGGCCTTTCCCCACACATAGGGCAGTTCACCCAGCAGCGTAGACTGCAAGGCTGCAGCAGAAGAAGCAGAACACCCGACAAGCACCTCTCTTGGCTCACTGGAGCCCACGGACACTGCACCGTCAGCTGCTTCCGTGGCTGAATGTCCAGGGGAAGAGAGGTACGGCACGCCTCTCACGGGAATAAAACTGGCAGAGAGCAGGCCAGCAGGTCCTCCGTTAGCCCCTGCTTGAGAAGGTGAGGGCTACAGAGCGCCTCCCCCCACACCAGTGTCTCAGGACTCAAAGCCATCAGCCTGTCCCCTCCCCAGCGAGCACAGCACTGCGGCAATGGCTGAGACCCAGGGAAGCGACCAACATGCCTGCAGTGCCTGTGACGAAGACCTTTATGACAGCCCAGATCATCGTCTCTGCAGTCCTACACCATGCTGTAGCCACGAGCCAGGGAACCACGAGCAAGGCAACAAATCTCCCTCGGCCACAGGGCCCAGGGTGCCTCCTTCCACAGCAGAGCCTGCAGCGTCTATATCCTCAGCATCTGCTTTAGCTGGAGGCCGTCCTGGGAAGGCCAATGAAGCCCCTCTTGCTCAAGCAGCAGCACCAGAGGAAGAAGAAGTGGCTTCTCCCTGGGCTGGAGGCCCTGTGTGGGAAGCCACGAAGCCACTCTCGCTGCAAGGTTTCCTTCAGTACGAAGGAAAGGAAAGGTCTCTTGGGTCTAGGTCGCCCGCCATCACTGACGGCCAGGCTGGGGACAGCCCAAGGCCTCAGCCAGCTTGTGGCACAGCGGGAAACCAGAACTGCAAACTGGCAGCCAGGGCTGTCAGAGGATGTTTCGGGAGCTGCCCAGTCAGGGAGAGGCGTTCCGATCTCTGTTCACTAAGGCAGCATCTCTCTTGTAGGGCCACCAGTGAGCTGAGCAACCCGGGGCCAAAAGCCACCGCTCACCACCTCTCAGCACAGCAATGTCCCAAAATTGGAAG
Source organism: Anser anser (assembly GCF_964211835.1). Taxonomy (NCBI): domain Eukaryota; kingdom Metazoa; phylum Chordata; class Aves; order Anseriformes; family Anatidae; genus Anser; species Anser anser. The sequence continues at coordinate 204,906,009 of NC_139720.1, read as the reverse complement.
AAGAGTTAGCACCCTGCCCCACGCAGCCCTGCAGCTCCTGCCGAGGACATGGAAGGCCAAGTAAAGGCCTCCGTCTCCAGGGGCATTAGCAATGCCATAGCCTGCAACGAGGGAGCCACGAGGCAGCCAAAGCTTTCTGCTTTGTGCAGAGGTCCCAGGAGCAAAGGCCACACAACACCACCTCTCCTAACAACAGTGCCCCAAAATTTGAAGAAGAGTCATCACCCTGCCAAAAACAGCCCTGCAGAACGTGCCAGAGAAATGGAAGACCAGGTAAAAGCCTTAGTCTCCCGTGTCATTAGCAATGCAATAGCCCGCAACGAGAGACCTATAAGGGAGGCAACGCTTTCTCCCTTGGACAGAGGCCCCAGGAGCAAAGGCTGCAAAACATCACCTCTCCTCACAGCAGTGCCCGAAAATTTGAAGAAGAGTCAGCACTCGTCCAGAAAAAAGCCCTGCAGCCCCTGCCAAGGACATAGAAGACCCAGTAAAGGCCTTCATCTCCAGGGTCATTAGCAGTGCCATAGCCTGCAACGAGGAATCTAGGAGGGAGGCAAGGCTTTTTGCCCTGGGCAGAGGTCCAAGGAGCAAAGGCTACACAAGACCACCTCTCCTCAAAGCAGTGCCCCAAAATTTGAAGAAGAGTCAGCACCGTGCCAAAAACAGCCCTGCATCCCCTGCCAAGGACATGGAAGGCCAAGTAAAGGCCTTCGTCTCCAGGGGCATTAGCATTGCCGTAGCCTGCAATGAGGGAGCTATGAGGGAGGCAAGGATTTTGCCCTGGCCAGAGGACTTATAAGCAGAGGCCACAGGACACCACCTCTCGTCACAGCAGTGCCCCAAAATTTGAAGAAGAGTCAGCACCCTGCCAAAAACAGCCCTGCAGCCCCTGCCAAAGAAATGGAAGACCAAGTAAACATCTTCGTCCTCAGTGTCATTAGCAATGCCATTGCCTGCAACGAGGGAGCCATGAGGGAGGCAATGCTTTCTCCCTTGGACAGACGTCCCAGGATCAAAGGCCACAGAACACCACCTCTTCCCACAGCAGTGCCCCAGAATTTGAGAAGAGTGAGCACCCTGCCCCACACAGCCCCACAGACACTTTCATGGCACTGTGGGACACAGCACAGTCCCTTGTGTCTGAAGTCCTGGCAAAGACGATGGCTGGAAGCTGGTAATACGGCCAAAGACCTGCAGAACCGGGGGATCTGGCACACACAGGGTGCAAAGTGACACCAACAAGAGCAGTCAAGGTCCAGACAGACATGGACAGCAGGTGACGACTGCTCTGCCAGGCGCGATCACCTGGAAGGTAAACGAACCACGGCTGCCAGCCAGAGCCCCTGTGCCAGCAAGCCCAGGCAAGGGGGGAGAAGCAAGAGCAGCAGAGAGAGCAAAACTTCAAACCCAGGTAGGGGAGCGGCAACGAGGGGACAAGCCAGGGCCTGGGCAGGAAACCAAAGGGTCACGGGGGATGGGATGAGGAGGAAGAAATGGTCATCTTCACCTCCTGGATCAACCCCAGGCTCCCCAGCCTCTTCCAGGACCCACAGGCCTGTCCCCAGAAAGTGTACAGCTCATCCAGCAGCACAGACCGGAAGTCTGCAGCACAAGAAGCAGAACCCCCCAAAAACGCCTCTCTTGGCTCATTGGAGTCCACAGAGACTGAACCATCAGATGCTTGCCTGGCAGAAGGTCCAGGGGAAGAGAGGCACGGCACGCCTCCCACCGCAACACAACCGTCAGAGAGCAGGCCGGCAAGTCCTCCATCAGCCCCTGCTTTCGAAGACGAGGGCTACAGAGCGCCTCCCCAGACACGTGGGGCTCAAGAGTCAAAGCCATCAGCCTGCCCCACTCCCATCGAGCACAGCACTGCAGTGATGGTTGAAAGCCAGGGACGTGCCCAACATGCCTCCAGTGCCTGTGATGAAGATCTGCATGAAACAGCCCGGACCCTGGTTTCCGCAGTCCTAAGACAAGCTGTAGCCATGAGCCGGGGAGCCACGAGCAAGGCACCAACTGCTCCCTTGGCCACAGGACCCAGGGTGCCTCTTCCCACTGCAGAGCCTGCAGACTCTGCATCCTCAGCATCTGCCTTGGCTGGAGCACTGGGGGACCTGGCACACACGGGGTGCACAGTGACAGCAACAAGATCAGCCGGGGTCCAGACCGATGCGGAGAGCAGGTGGACCACTGCTCTGCCAGGGCCTGATCCCCGGCTATGTGCAGGAAGAATGGCTGCAAGCAGAGACCCGGCACCAGCTAGCCCAGACAGGGGTGAGAAGCAAGGGCAACAGAGAGAGCAACATGTCAAACCCAGGCAGGGGAGTGGCGACAAGGCGACAAGCCAGGGCTGGGGCAGGAAGGAAAGTGGTCCTGTGGGTTCGGATGAAGAGGAAGAAATGGTCATCTTCACCTCCTGGATCAACCCCAGGCTCCCCAGCCTCTTCCAGGACCCACAGGCCTTTCCCCACACATAGGGCAGTTCACCCAGCAGCGTAGACTGCAAGGCTGCAGCAGAAGAAGCAGAACACCCGACAAGCACCTCTCTTGGCTCACTGGAGCCCACGGACACTGCACCGTCAGCTGCTTCCGTGGCTGAATGTCCAGGGGAAGAGAGGTATGGCACGCCTCTCACGGGAATAAAACTGGCAGAGAGCAGGCCAGCAGGTCCTCCGTTAGCCCCTGCTTGAGAAGGTGAGGGCTACAGAGCGCCTCCCCCCACACCAGTGTCTCAGGACTCAAAGCCATCAGCCTGTCCCCTCCCCAGCGAGCACAGCACTGCGGCAATGGCTGAGACCCAGGGAAGCGACCAACATGCCTGCAGTGCCTGTGACGAAGACCTTTATGACAGCCCAGATCATCGTCTCTGCAGTCCTACACCATGCTGTAGCCACGAGCCAGGGAACCACGAGCAAGGCAACAAATCTCCCTCGGCCACAGGGCCCAGGGTGCCTCCTTCCACAGCAGAGCCTGCAGCGTCTATATCCTCAGCATCTGCTTTAGCTGGAGGCCGTCCTGGGAAGGCCAATGAAGCCCCTCTTGCTCAAGCAGCAGCACCAGAGGAAGAAGAAGTGGCTCCTCCCTGGGCTGGAGGCCCTGTGTGGGAAGCCACGAAGCCACTCTCGCTGCAAGGTTTCCTTCAGTACGAAGGAAAGGAAAGGTCTCTTGGGTCTAGGTCGCCCGCCATCACTGACGGCCAGGCTGGGGACAGCCCAAGGCCTCAGCCAGCTTGTGGCACAGCGGGAAACCAGAACTGCAAACTGGCAGCCAGGGCTGTCAGAGGATGTTTCGGGAGCTGCCCAGTCAGGGAGAGGCGTTCCGATCTCTGTTCACTAAGGCAGCATCTCTCTTGTAGGGCCACCAGTGAGCTGAGCAACCCGGGGCCAAAAGCCACCGCTCACCACCTCTCAGCACAGCAATGTCCCAAAATTGGAAGAAGAGTTAGCACCCTGCCCCACGCAGCCCTGCAGCTCCTGCCGAGGACATGGAAGGCCAAGTAAAGGCCTCCGTCTCCAGGGGCATTAGCAATGCCATAGCCTGCAACGAGAGAGCCACGAGGCAGCCAAAGCTTTCTGCTTTGTGCAGAGGTCCCAGGAGCAAAGGCCACACAACACCACCTCTCCTAACAACAGTGCCCCAAAATTTGAAGAAGAGTCATCACCCTGCCAAAAACAGCCCTGCAGAACGTGCCAGAGAAAAGGAAGACCAGGTAAAAGCCTTAGTCTCCCGTGTCATTAGCAATGCAATAGCCCGCAACGAGAGACCTATAAGGGAGGCAACGCTTTCTCCCTTGGACAGAGGCCCCAGGAGCAAAGGCTGCAAAACATCACCTCTCCTCACAGCAGTGCCCGAAAATTTGAAGAAGAGTCAGCACTCGTCCAAAAAAAAGCCCTGCAGCCCCTGCCAAGGACATAGAAGACCCAGTAAAGGCCTTCATCTCCAGGGTCATTAGCAGTGCCATAGCCTGCAACGAGGAATCTAGGAGGGAGGCAAGGCTTTTTGCCCTGGGCAGAGGTCCAAGGAGCAAAGGCTACACAAGACCACCTCTCCTCAAAGCAGTGCCCCAAAATTTGAAGAAGAGTCAGCACCGTGCCAAAAACAGCCCTGCATCCCCTGCCAAGGACATGGAAGGCCAAGTAAAGGCCTTCGTCTCCAGGGGCATTAGCATTGCCGTAGCCTGCAATGAGGGAGCTATGAGGGAGGCAAGGATTTTGCCCTGGCCAGAGGACTTATAAGCAGAGGCCACAGGACACCACCTCTCGTCACAGCAGTGCCCCAAAATTTGAAGAAGAGTCAGCACCCTGCCAAAAACAGCCCTGCAGCCCCTGCCAAAGAAATGGAAGACCAAGTAAACATCTTCGTCCTCAGTGTCATTAGCAATGCCATTGCCTGCAACGAGGGAGCCATGAGGGAGGCAATGCTTTCTCCCTTGGACAGACGTCCCAGGATCAAAGGCCACAGAACACCACCTCTTCCCACAGCAGTGCCCCAGAATTTGAGAAGAGTGAGCACCCTGCCCCACAGACACTTTCATGGCACTGTGGGACACAGCACAGTCCCTTGTGTCTGAAGTCCTGGCAAAGACGATGGCTGGAAGCTGGTAATACGGCCAAAGACCTGCAGAACCGGGGGATCTGGCACACACAGGGTGCAAAGTGACACCAACAAGAGCAGTCAAGGTCCAGACAGACATGGACAGCAGGTGACGACTGCTCTGCCAGGCGCGATCACCTGGAAGGTAAACGAACCACGGCTGCCAGCCAGAGCCCCTGTGCCAGCAAGCCCAGGCAAGGGGGGAGAAGCAAGAGCAGCAGAGAGAGCAAAACTTCAAACCCAGGTAGGGGAGCGGCAACGAGGGGACAAGCCAGGGCCTGGGCAGGAAACCAAAGGGTCACGGGGGATGGGATGAGGAGGAAGAAATGGTCATCTTCACCTCCTGGATCAACCCCAGGCTCCCCAGCCTCTTCCAGGACCCACAGGCCTGTCCCCAGAAAGTGTACAGCTCATCCAGCAGCACAGACCGGAAGTCTGCAGCACAAGAAGCAGAACCCCCCAAAAACGCCTCTCTTGGCTCATTGGAGTCCACAGAGACTGAACCATCAGATGCTTGCCTGGCAGAAGGTCCAGGGGAAGAGAGGCACGGCACGCCTCCCACCGCAACACAACCGTCAGAGAGCAGGCCGGCAAGTCCTCCATCAGCCCCTGCTTTCGAAGACGAGGGCTACAGAGCGCCTCCCCAGACACGTGGGGCTCAAGAGTCAAAGCCATCAGCCTGCCCCACTCCCATCGAGCACAGCACTGCAGTGACGGTTGAGAGCCAGGGACGTGCCCAACATGCCTCCAGTGCCTGTGATGAAGATCTGCATGAAACAGCCCGGACCCTGGTTTCCGCAGTCCTAAGACAAGCTGTAGCCATGAGCCGGGGAGCCACGAGCAAGGCACCAACTGCTCCCTTGGCCACAGGACCCAGGGTGCCTCCTCCCACTGCAGAGCCTGCAGACTCTGCATCCTCAGCATCTGCCTTGGCTGGAGCACTGGGGGACCTGGCACACACGGGGTGCACAGCGACAGCAACAAGATCAGCCGGGGTCCAGACAGACGCGGAGAGCAGGTGGACCACTGCTCTGCCAGGGCCTGATCCCCGGCTATGTGCAGGAAGAATGGCTGCAAGCAGAGACCCTGCACCAGCAAGCCCAGACAGGGCTGAGAAGCAAGGGCAGCAGAGACAGATACACATCAAACCCAGGCAGGGGAGCAGCAAGGATGAGACAAGCCAGGGCCAGGGCAGGAAGGAAAGTGGTCCTGTGGGTTCGGATTAAGAGGAAGTTGTCCCAGCCAACATGGGTTCACAAGGGTTAGGCCCTGTTTAACAAATCTGATTTCCTTTTTAACAATTTTGATTTCCACGGGCTGGCACGGCCCACCAATCCCAGGCTGCCAAGCCCAACGTGCGGACGCCAAGCAGGCGCCAGCTGCCAGAGGCTGCAGGAAGGTTCCAGAAGCAGCGGCAGCGCCCCGGGCAGGGGCAGCCACGAGTGCAGGAGCTGCTCGTGGGATGTGGGCTCAGGGGCAGACGCCTGCCCCTGCAGGGGACAAGGCCCACCCAGAGCCTGCCCACCGGCATGGGCCTGCCCAGACATCCTGGGGGGAAGCCCTGGCCACAGCCAGTGATCCGGGGGGATGCAGAAGCCCCTCACAAATGATGCGAAAAACGGGGCCCACAAGTGAGAGGCCATGTCACTTACAATGGAACCCTGCAGTACTTGGAGAAAAGAGGCACTGTCTCTCCAGACAGCAGGTTTCCTTCAGCACAAAGAAAAAGAAAGGCCTCTTGGGTCTAGATGCCGCCCGCCATCACTGACAGCCAGGCTGGGGACAGCCCAAGGCCTCAGCCAGCTTGTGACACGGGGAAACCAGAAGTGCAAAATGGCCGCCAGGGCTGTCAGAGGATGGGTCGGGACACAGCATAGTCCCTCGTGTCTAAAGTCCTGGCGAGGACGATGGTGAAAGCTGGCAAGACGGCCAATAACGGCAGCCCTGGGGGACCTGGCACACACCGGGTGCACAGTGACACCAACAAGAGCAGCCGAGGTCATGGACAGCAGGTGGACCGCTGCTTTGCCAGGGCCCGATCCCAAGGAATGACACAGGAACAACGGCTGCCGGCAGAGCCCCTGTCCCAGCTAGCCAAGACAGGGTTGGGAAGCAAGGGCAAAAGAGACAGCTAAACATCAAACCCAGGCAGGGGACGGGAAAGGATGGGACAAGCCAAAGCTGGGGCAGGAAAGAAAGGAATCCTGTGAGATGGCATGAAGATGAAGAGATCATCATCCTCAACTTCTGGATCAACCCCAGGTTCCCCAGCCTCTTCCAGGAACCACAGCCCTTTCCCCAGGAAGAGGGCAGCTCATCCAGCAGTGTGGACAGGGAGGCTGCAGTAGAAGTAGCAGAACAACCAACAAGCGCCTCTCTTGGCTCATTGGAGCCCACGGACACTGCACCACCAGCTGCTCCCCTGGCAGAAGGTCCAGGGGAAGGAAGGCACAGCACGCCTCTCGGTACTGCAACAGTACTGTCGGAGAGCAGGCCAGCAAGTCCTCCATCAGCCCCTGCTTTTGAAGATGAGGGGAACAGAGCGCCTCCCCCCATTCCAGTGTCTCGAGACTCAAAGCCATCAGCCTGTCCCATCCCCAGTGAGCACAGCACTATGGCCAGCAACATCCCAGACACAAGCTCCGTCCCAGGGTCTGTTTGCCGGGCCTGTTCATCGCAGCGAGCAGCACCAAGAACTACGTTGGCAGCACCACGCGCCGGGGGGCTGGCTGGTCCTGGGCCACACCTCCCCGGGGAAAGGCCTTGGAGGGGGGGAAAGGCTTGCCCAGCACGCGTTCAGGCCCTTAGGCCGCTTAGGCTGGAAAAAACCTCGAAGACCATCATGTCCAACCGTTATCCTAGCACCGCCGAGTCTACCACTGAACCATGTCCCGAGGCACCAGATTCACATGGCTTTCGAATACCTCCAGGGATGGTGACTCATTTACTTCCCTGGGCAGCCTGTTCCAATTCTTCACAACCCTTCAATTCAAGACATTTTTCCTAGTATCCACCTAAACCTCCCCCGGTGCCACTTTTTCCTCTTCTCCTATTGCCTGTTGCTTGGGAGAAGAGACTGACCCGCATGGCACTACAACCTTCTCTGAGGTCCTTGTACAGAGCGATAAGGTCCCCCCCGAGCCTCCTTTTCTCTAGGCTACGTAACCCCAGCTCCCTCAACACTCCTCACACGACTTGCTCCCTGGACCCTTCACCAGCTTCCTTGCCCTTGTTTGGACACTCTCCAGCACCTCCCCGTCCTTCTTGCAGCTAGGGGCCCAAAACTGAACACGGTATTCATGGTGCGGCCTCACCAGAGCTGAGTACAGGGGGAGAATCACTTCCCTTGTCCTACTGTGGCCTCCCTGGCCACACTATTTCTGGTACAAGACAGGATGTACCAGATCCTGGTACGGCCTTCTTTGCCACCTCAGCACACCGCTGCCTCATACTCATCTGGCTATCGACCAGTACCCCCACAGTCCTTTCCGACAGGCAGCTTTGCAGCCACTCTTCCCTCAGCCTGTGGCGCTGCATGGGCTTGTTGTGCCCTGTGAGAAAAATCTTAATATTTTTTTCAGACAGAGTCTTCTGTGAAGCTATACAATACACAATTGCAACAGCAGGACTATGGTGAGCAGGAGCGCCCAGCAAAAGTATATCATAACCTTATATTCCCTAGTACCTGATGCTTGATTCCTCCCGTTTCCTCATTGACTGAGCACTACAGCTTCACAAACTACGTGATGCTTACTACTATACCATATATGTACAATTTTATTTGACCAACCTTTAATTTCTCCTGTTCCTTTTTTTTTTTTTTCTTCATCTCTCATGACTAGAGGGCCTGTGATTTTTGCTTTTACTCATTTTCAACTGCTTGTCTTGTTTATCTTAGCTATCCTTATTTTGGGACAGCGGGACCTTCCCCTTATCTGCTTAACGTACAACCCACTGCTACGCTGTGCTGTAGCCATAAGCCTGGGAGCCAAGAGCAAAGCACAAACTGCTCCCTCGGCCACAGAGTTAGCGTTCATGAAGACACATAATCCACAAAGTGATTATATGAAGGTGCTTTATTAGGCGCCGGAAGTTAGGGGCATGCCTGCCCAAATCTAACTTCGTCTGATTTGTTTTCTTAGTTCTCTTTTATCTCCTAAGATACTACATATGCATTAGGTTTCACAACTCATCTATGCATATTCATTTCCTAGCTCCAGCTAGCCTCGCTTCGTATGCTAATTATCTTATCAGTCCTTCTGCGCTTGCGTATTACTCTCTGGTGGTCGTCCGGGTGGTCGTCGGGATGAAGTAAGATGTCTTCATCAGAGTTGAACTTTTTAACCTTTCCTTTTCACGCATGCTCTCTAAGCCCTTGGTCTCAGTCCAAACCGCAAGGTTGGTTTGACCCAGTTCCCATTCTCATGTTAGCCTTGCACATATATTTTGTATCTTCCAAGCGCAGCCTCGTAACAGTACATCGCAAATGTAACATACTAAACAATATTGTATTATTTCTTCTTCTATTACTAACATTTCCCCCCTTTGAAAGCATTTCACTCCTTTCGAGGAGGGCAAATGCTCTCACTAACTAACTAAAATATTTTACACTCAGTGCTCACCAATAATATAATCACGGAAAATTACATCATTAAGAATCAAGGAAATTACAAAGATTAGGATTGTCACAACATTTCATAAGTCCACCACTTCTGCTTTATGTTAGGTTCACCCTTCTGGTTGGGTTCACTTGATCTGAAACTGATCTTGTCTATTCGGTTTTCATTCCATTTCACCTCCTGGGTTCCTCAGATTCTTTCTCTGAAGTCCAAAGTTGTTAGATGCCGGTGGAGGATATTGAGGATGTGGTTCCATTTGCCGAGCAATAGTTTGCATCACTGTCCGGTTCCAGGTTGTCTTCCTTAGGATCAGACTTTTCAGCATTATAAATGTTAACCAAATTAGTACCCCTACAATCACCAATATAATTATTGTCTCCAGTAAGGACTTAACCCAATTACTAATATTCCATCCACTAAAAATTTTATCCAACCAGCTTGTTGTCATATCTTTCTCTTCCTGTTCTGCATCTTGTTCCACTCGAGCCAGTTGTTCTATGTCATGTTCTACATCAATAGTCACATTTGGAATGTGGATGCAGCAATGATCAATACGATCTTTTAGAAATCCACATACTCCATGTTCCTTTAATAACAGTGTATCTAATGCTAATCGATTCTGTAGCACCATTTTAGTTGTAGCTTGTAGTTGGATATTAAGGTCTCTAAAGCCTTCTTTTGTGGCTCTCGCAAGCCTACTCACTTGTCCTGTAAGTTTATAAATCATTTCCCTATTTCGATAAGTAGCTACCTGTGCAAATAGAGATTCTAACGCCCAACTGAATTTTACTCCATCTGAGGGTTCATGCCATGTATCTTCATCTGCCCCTTCTTCTAAACTTCTTTTTGCCCTATTAATTTGTAGGGTTTCCAACTTTCCCTTGAAAGGAGACTTTTTCCATATTGGACACAATGTGGGGAGTCCTAGAGTTATTTCTTTTACTTCCCCATCTATCGGCAGGTGTGTAGTCCAAGTTCCATCACTGGCTGCCCATACAAATTGTCCTGGACTTTGTATGGTACTATAGCTACAATCCACTGCGACTTGACTAGCCTGGCTATTTCTTTCCGAATTGTACTTAATTCCTCGGCAAGCACATCCTGCCCTAAGAGCTATCAATACCGGAAGTAAGTGCTCAACATCTTCATTATTACTGTCGCAAGTATATTTCTTCTCACAAGTCCACCAAGCTACCTTTGTTGACTCTTGTCTACCACTACTGTCAACCCGGCTTACTGTATAAAACTGATCAGTTCCATTCTGCTTTCCCTGCCATTTAATACACCATGATGTATTCCCTCCATACTGGAATTTCTGCAATAAACTTACTGTCCAATCACTATCCCACCCTTTCATTCCTTTTGGCTTATTTTTCTCTTGACATTCCCAAACAATCTTTTCTCTAACTCCTTCTACTACACGTAGTTCGTCGTAATAACACTGTCCCACATTCTTAAATCTGCCTATTGTTATGAAATGGTAGTTCTTCTTTTCACATTCAGACCTTGATGTTGGGGGGCTCAGTTTCCTATAGTATTGTGTAACATTTATCCTCTCTAGAACTTTCACTTCTTTACATTGAATTGTTTCATTTCCTTTTACTTGGGGCAGTGGGGAGGTTATTATACCCCACTCAAGCGGGTCCCCCGTTGCTTTTGGGATGGGCAAACAAGCAGTAATTCTATCAGTTCCTTTCATTATGGCAAAATCTTTAATCAATCCTACCAGTAAATTCTCTGATGGTTGCCTAGGTGGGATCTGTACCACTTGTGTCCATGGTGCCTGGCCCTCTCTTCTTCTTCTAGATCCTTTTTGGTGGGCTACCAATATTCCTTTATCCAATTTTGGATATACCAATATCTCTCTCATCCCGTAATCTGTGCCATTTTCATGTGTTACCACGCACCGGTAATTTCCTTTGTTGACTTTAGTAACACTAAACAGGGTTAAGGTGGTAGCTCCTCTCAGTTGTTGGCCCAATTCTATGGTTATACTTACGTACGCCTTCCCCTTCCATCCAGCCTTCAATCCTGTATTGTCCCTGGTTGTGTCTACGTATATTTCCTGGCTCTGTCCAGAGTCACTTATTTTTTCCCAGACCACCTGTAGAGAGCTAATTGTTATTGGTTTATCGTTGTGCATTCCACATTCCAAAGTAACATTTTCTCCTCTGAATATTTCCTCTTTCTTATATTTTTCTGGTATTTCTAGGAACCCAATTACAAGGTATTTACACAAAACAATTACTGTTATCGTTACTGTTGTTAAGAACCCCAACATTGTATGGTTATACGCGCTTCATCTGTAGTTTTGTATCTCCGATTGCTCGCACTGACCAAAATTCGGGAACCTTTTTCACCCGAGTATAATGAATCCAAGCATCCACCCCTTCTACCTTTACAGCTGTAAAAGTAGTCAATAATACTTGATAAGGTCCGGCCGGCCCACCGTTCTCTCAGGGGTTCTTCATTCCAGTTTTTAATGTACACTTGGTCACCTGGCTGAATGTCGTGGACAGGATTTTCCAGTGCCAACGGTCGGTTCCACACCAGAACACTTCGAAGTTGAGCTAAAGTTTTACCAAGAGACAATACATAATTATAAACATCCTGGCTCCCTGTTATATGCATATTAGGATTTGGTTCTGGGGATTCATAAGGCTTTCCATACGTAATCTCATACGGGCTTACTGACATTCCACTCCTTGGCTTTATCCTTATTCTCAGTAAAGCTATAGGCAAAGCTTGTGGCCATTGTATTTTGGCTTCCTGGCAGATTTTACTGATCTGTCCCTTTAGTGTTTGGTTCATCCTTTCTACCTGTCCACTAGATTGGGGTCTCCATGCAGTATGTAAATTCCAAGAAATTCCTAATAGCCGACTTACGTCTTTAACCACAGATGAAACAAAGTGCGGCCCCCTATCCGAGGATATTCCTAATGGTACCCCAAACCTCGGAATGATTTCCCGCAGTAACCATTTTACTGTCTCTTTAGCTTGATTGGTGCGACAGGGAAGGGCTTCTGGCCATCTGAAAAAGGTGTCAACCCCTACTAACAAATACCTACATCCCCTAGTCCTAGGTAACTCTACAAAATCAACTTGCCAGTAATCTCCTGGTTCTATTCCTACTCTAACTCTTCCCATTTCAGCATGTTTTCTTGCTACTGGATTATTTTTCAGACAAATCTCACACTTTGACATTACTGATTTTGCCATTGTTAACATATGTGTAGAGATGATGCTACGTTTTAAAATGTTACCATTGCCTCTGCACCCCAGTGACACTCATTATGTCTTGTCTGAAGTATTTCTCGCATCACCAAGGGGGGTATTACTACCTGGCCCGTAGCAGTTACATACCATCCATCAGAGTTCTTTCGGGCCTTTAGGAGATGTGCTAATTTCTCATCCTCTGGTGAATATCTTGGTTCCTTGGGAAGATTAAGACAAGTGGGGCCTACCTTAAGTGGTACCAAAGCCATTACATTCCACACCTCCCGAGCAATTTGTCGAGCTGCTCGATCTGCCAGCCGATTCCCTTCTGATATTTTCAAGGTTCCTCCTTGATGAGCTTTACAGTGCATAATAGCCACTTGTTTTGGTTTTTGCACCGCATTTATCAAATTTAACACCTCCTCTTGATATCTTATATTGGCTCCTTGTGAGGACAACAGCCCTCTTTCTTTCCATAATGCTCCATGAACATGGACTACTCCAAAAGCATACTTTGAATCTGTCCAAATATTTACCATCTTTCCTTTACTCAGTTCCAGTGCTCGAGTTAGGGCTATCAGTTCCGCTCGCTGTGCTGATGTTCCAGGTGGTAAAGGTTTGGCTTCAATTACTGTCTTCAGGGTTGTTACTGCATACCCTGCATATCGTGTTCCATTCTCCACAAAACTACTACCATCAGTAAAAAGTTCCCAGTCATACCTTTCAAGGGGTACATCCTTCAAATCCTCACGGCTCGCATGGGTATGTTCAATTATTTCCACACAATTGTGTTCCAACGGTCCTTCTTCTGGAACAGTTCCTAGAAAGACTGCTGAATTTAACAGGTTAGTTGTTTTCAAGGTTACGTCATCTTGTTCAGTTAGTATTGCCTGATATTTCATCATTCGGCTGGGTGATAACCAGTGGCCCCCCTTTTGTTCTAAAACAGTTGTTACCATATGTGGTACAAAAACTTCAATACGTTTTCCCACGGTAAGTTTCCTTGCTTCCTGGATTAAGAGAACTGTTGCCGCTACTGCCCGCAAACATGAGGGCCATCCTGCACTTACAGCATCCAACTGCTTAGAAAAGTATCCCACAGGTCTTTTCCAGCTTCCCAGTCGCTGGGTTAGTACCCCTAGTGCTAGTCGTTGTCTTTCATATACAAATAACTGGAAATCTTTTGATAAATCCGGTAGGCCCAAAGCTGGTGACTTCATTAAGGCATCTGTAAGTTTCTTGAAAGCTTCTTTCTGTACTTTTCCCCAAATAAAATCCTGTGCCTTCTGAGCTTCATAAAGGGGCTTAGCTATTAGTCCATAATCCATTATCCATAATCTGCACCAGCCAGCCATTCCTAAGAAGGCCCTTAGCTCATGGAGATTTTGAGGTTCCGGGATGGTGCATATAGCTTTTATCCTATTGACACCCAGACTTCTTTGTCCCTGGGAAATCTCACACCCCAAATATGTTACAGTTGAGCAAACTATTTGTGCTTTTTCCTTTGAAACTTTATAACCACCCATTCCCAACTGATTTAAAATTTCGATGGTTATTTGGGTGCAGAGCGACTCATTCTCTGTAGCAATCAAAATATCATCTACATATTGTAACAGCAAATACTGACTTCTGGGTACCTGTATTTGTCCTTGCGTTGTCCAGATTTCCAGTTCCTTGGCCAGCTGGCTTCCAAAGAGGGTCGGGCTATTCTTGAAGCCTTGTGGGAGTCTTGTCCAAGTTAATTGTGTCTTTCGTCCACTCTGAGGATTTTCCCATTCGAAGGCAAATAATTTTCTACTATCTTTATCAAGAGGTATGCAAAAGAAGGCATCCTTTAAATCTATCACAGTAAACCATTTATATTTCTCTCTCACAGATGTTAACAATGTGTAAGGATTAGCCACTACCGGGTGAATGTCCTTTGTTATTTCATTTATTGCTCTAAGATCTTGTACCAATCTATACTCACCATTCGGCTTCCTTACTGGAAAAATTGGAGTATTGTATTCCGATTTACATTCTTCCGGAATCTGATGTTTGAGAAATTTGTCAATAATTTTCACTGTCCCCTGCCTAGCTTCTATCTTAAGTGGATATTGTTTGATTCGAACAGGTTTGGCTCCTTCCTTTAATTCCACCTTTACTGGTTGTGCCAGTTTCGACTTCCCTGGTACATCTGTTTCCCGTACTGTTGCTATAACTGCATTTTCTACTTCTCTTGGAATATTAACAAAGGGTTTATCTTTGATCATTAGGATTTGTCCTACTTTGGACTCAGGTACCTTCATTATTAATTCTCCATCCTCAAAGGTTATTGTTGCATCTAATTTAGCTAATAGATCCCGTCCCAAGAGTGGAATCGGGCATTCTGGTACATACAAAAATTCATGGGTTAGTTCCTTACCCCCAAAACGCAAATCAAGGGGTTGTAAGAATGGCCGTTCCTCCTCCTTCCCTGTGGCTCCAATTATTGTAGTTGTCTTAGTTCCCAATCGTCCTTTTAAACTATTTAACACTGAATATGTTGCTCCTGTATCTATCAAGAACTTTACTTCCTTATCCCCTAATTGAATCTTTACTAAAGGTTCTTTGACTGTTTTATGTTCTGTATCTAGTCAGCTACTAAAATCTCCCAGCACCATTGCCTTAATGGCCTCCTGATTCTGAAATGAACTTCCCGAGAATTGGTCTCTTCTAAACGGACACTCATTTTTCCAATGCCCTTCCTTTTTACACTAAGCACACTGATTCAATCCTAATCTTTCTCCCGGATTTCCACCAAAGTCTCCGCGACCCCTTCCGATACTAACTCCCTGTCCTCTAGCAAATCCTCTTCCTCTCCCTCTGAATCCTTGGTTTCCTCTGCCTTGAATTACTGCTAACAAATTCTGTTGCTGCCTCCTGGTGGATTCTTTTTCTCTATTGTTGTATACTTTCCAGGCTATTTCTAACAGTCTATCCATATTTCTCAGGTCTCCTCCCTCCAGTTTCTGTAATTTCTTCCGGATATCCTCCTGTGATTGTCCTAAAAAGATAAGAGCTAATTGTGCTTTAGCTTGTTCTGTTTCTATATCTAGGTCAGTATATTTCTTTGCAGTTTCCTTAAGCCTTTCCAAAAATGCAGAGGGAGATTCGGTTTTCTCCTGCCTAACATTATACAATTTAGACCAATTTATAGTTTTAGGCATGGCACTCTGCACCCCTATTTGGATCCAATCCTGGTATCTCTTCAATCTCCTCAGACCATCCCCTGTATTATAGTCCCATTGCGGGTCTTCCGTCGGGAAGTTCTGATCTACGCTTCCCGAGACTAATCCATTCCGAACATCCTCTTTTGCTCTTTCTCTAGCTGCCCTTAACACCGTATCTTTTTCTGTCGAGTCCATTAATGTATCTAATATTACTTGAAGATCATCCCAGTCCGGATTCTGGGTTTTAATTATCATTTTCATTACCCTGGCTACTTTATCCGGGTTTTCCCGATATGTCCCTGCTGCTTGTTTCCAAATTACTAGGTCTCCCGGAGTAAACGGTACTTTAACATATACTGGCCCTTCCGTCCCTACTCCTTGTCTGAGTGGAGCAATTATGTTTCCCTTTTGTCTTATTCCGCCTTTCTTTCTTATCATCCATTCACCCACAACTTTCTGCTCTCGTTGTCGGGTTCTATACGATACCGGGGTAGCCGAAGCTACCGCTCCGTTTTCTTCCTCCTCCCCCTCACTATCCCCGCTTCCTTCCCTGACAGTCTGCCCTTGTTCTAACGGGGCTGATGGTACTACTTCCAAATCTATATTTCCATCATCTCGTCTATAATACCTATCATTCTCTAACGCTTGATGTCCTATACAGCGTCTTTCTCCTCTGCATCCTTTACAATGCTCATCAACAGTTATTTTAGCCACCATTATCCCGCAAGCGCGTTGCCACTCAGGCTTATCTCGCAAATAGAAAAATAGTTCTACATAAGGAATCTCGTCCCACTTGCCTTTTCGCTTACAAAATAACATTAATTGTAAGATAGTATTGTACTGTAAGGTTCCGTTTTCTGGCCAACTTTCTTGATCTTCTAGTTCATACTGTGGCCACCAAACATTACAGTAATCAACCAGTTTACCCTTTCGTAACTCCTGCCCGAAACACCCCTCCTTCCAGTGTGCTAATAAACAGCCCAAAGGGGAGGATCGCGGTACCGAAGCATTACCGCCCAGAATACTTTTAAGTTTTTCCATTATCAGCTATAGCTTTTACCGAACCGAACCAGATGCTGAGCCTGCAGCAAAACCAGACCACTGATGCCGAACCTGCAGCGCTTTCGCGCCTGTCTGACGGACGGCGCCTAGGCTTACCACGGGAATTCCCTAGCCCAACCGTGCGTGGCTTTCGCCGCGTCTGACCGGCAGGCTCCCAGACCAGTTCGGTACCGATTACCAGAAAGCACCTTTTTCTTACCCTTTCAGAGGTACGTTGAGAGCAGCGGGGGTCGGTCGCGGCCGATGGCTCCCCGAGAAACTCCTCGGTGCCGGCTGGAGCGTGATCAGTTCGCGAGACGCCTCAGCAGTGCCCGCAAGGTCCCATCTGGGTCGCCAAAATGTTAGCGTTCATGAAGACACATAATCCACAAAGTGATTATATGAAGGTGCTTTATTAGGCGCCGGAAGTTAGGGGCATGCCTGCCCAAATCTAACTTCGTCTGATTTGTTTTCTTAGTTCTCTTTTATCTCCTAAGATACTACATATGCATTAGGTTTCACAACTCATCTATGCATATTCATTTCCTAGCTCCAGCTAGCCTCGCTTCGTATGCTAATTATCTTATCAGTCCTTCTGCGCTTGCGTATTACTCTCTGGTGGTCGTCCGGGTGGTCGTCGGGATGAAGTAAGATGTCTTCATCAGAGTTGAACTTTTTAACCTTTCCTTTTCACGCATGCTCTCTAAGCCCTTGGTCTCAGTCCAAACCGCAAGGTTGGTTTGACCCAGTTCCCAGAGTCCAAGAAGCCCCAGTTATCTAGATGTCTTGCAAATTGAGCATTCTTTTAATCCTCCTTACTCCTCATCATGAATTGGTGCATTCTCATGTTACCCTTGCACATATATTTTGTATCTTCCAAGCGCAGCCTCGTAACAGTACATCGCAAATGTAACATACTAAACAATATTGTATTATTTCTTCTTCTATTACTAACACCAATGCCGTGCTGCAGGCTGGCACGGCCCACAGATCCCAGGCTGCCAAGCCCAACGTGCAGCCGCCAAGCAGGCGCCAGCTGCCAGAGGCTGCAGGAAGGTTCCAGAAGCAGCGGCAGCGCCCCGGGCAGGGGCAGCCACGAGTGCAGGAGCTGCTCGTGGGATGTGGGCTCAGGGGCAGACGCCTGCCCCTGCAGGGGACAAGGCCCACCCAGAGCCTGCCCACCGGCATGGGCCTGCCCAGACATCCTGGGGGGAAGCCCTGGCCACAGCCAGTGATCCGGGGGGATGCAGAAGCCCCTCACAAATGATGCGAAAAACGGGGCCCACAAGTGAGAGGCCATGTCACTTACAATGGAACCCTGCAGTACTTGGAGAAAAGAGGCACTGTCTCTCCAGACAGCAGGTTTCCTTCAGCACAAAGAAAAAGAAAGGCCTCTTGGGTCTAGATGCCGCCCGCCATCACTGACAGCCAGGCTGGGGACAGCCCAAGGCCTCAGCCAGCTTGTGGCACAGGGGGAAACCAGAACTGCAAAATGGCCACCAGGGCTGTCAGAGCTGCCGGTCGGGAGCTGCCCAAGGTTAGTGGAATTAGTTGGGATCTTATCAATGTTTATAAATACCTGAAGCGTGGCAGACAGAGGCATTTGGCCAACCTCTTTTCAGTGGTTTGTGGGGACAGGACAAGGCGTAATGGCCACAAGATGGAGCCCAGGAAGTTCCGCACCAACATGGAAAAGGACTTCTTCACGGTGAGGGTGACAGAGCACTGAAACAGGCTGCCCAGGGAGGTTGTGGAGTGTCCTTCTCTGGCGATATTCAAGGCCCATCTGGACACCTACCTGGGCAGCCTGCTCTAAGGAACCTGCTTTGGCAGGGCGGTTGGACGCGATGATCTCTCGAGGTCGCTTCCAACCCCAACAATTCTGTGATTCTGTGAAATTTCCACTGCACAAAACACCTGCCACTGCAAAAACACAACTTTGGTTCTCACAATTCCCCCCTCTTCTTTTCTCACTCCTATTGCTGTTTCTGCACTTCTACACATCCTCCATCCTTGAGTTTTTCCAACATTAGGGCACAATATTTTTCTTCCCAAGTCAGGGGGATGACAGATATGCAATGCCTTTATCATTGTAATACCAACAATACCGCCCTGTGGGGGAGGCCAGCAAAGCCCCTCTCACTGCAGCAGCAGCACCAAAGGAAGAACGAAAAGAAGTGGCTTCTCCTTTGGCTGGAGGCCCTGCGTGCGAAGTCAGCAAAGACCCTCTCGCTCCAGGAGCAACGGCACAAGAAGGAGAAGCGGCTTCTCCCTGGGCTGGACAACCTGTGGAGGAAGCCAGTGAAGCCCCTCTTGGTCCAGCAGCAGCACCAGACGAAGAAGAAGTGGCTTCTCCTTTGAGTGCAGAGCCTCTCAGGGAGGACAGCACCGATCTTCTCAGCCCCGCAGCAGCTGAGGAAACAGGAGCAGTGGCTTCTCCCTTGGTTCCTGGGCGCCAGGTAAGCACAGCGTGCGTGGTGGGCACGAGGCCCTCAGGGAGCTTTGCAGCACCCACAGAAGCATCACAGGGAGGCACAGGACAGCGTCCCAGTGTGAGAAAAATCTCAGTATTTTTTTCAGTCAGGGTCTTCCGTGAAGCGATTTTATTCACAATTGCAATGGCGGGACTCCTGCGAGCAGGAACGCGCACTAAAAGTATACCATAACCTTATATTCCCTATTACCCGACACCTGACTTCTCCCGTTTCCTCATGGGCTGAGTACTACGGGTTTACAAACTACTTACGCCTTTCTATACCATATATGTACAATTTTATTTGACCAACCTTTCATTTCTCCTTTTCCTTTCCTTTCCTTCATCTCTCGTGACTAGAGGGCTCCTGATTTATTTTTTTTCTACTAATTTTGCGCAGCTCATCCTGTTTGTCTTAGCTACCCTCCTTATTTTGGGACAGCGGGACCTTCCCTTTATCTGCCTAATGTACTTCCCACTGCTTTGCTACTGCCATGCCTGCACAATCTCTTGTGAATATGCAAGGTTAGTGGAATTTTCCCATGCAAAAACACCTGCCGCTGCAAAAACACAACTTTGTTTCTCACAATGCCCCCCTCTTCTTTTCTTACTCCTCTTGCTGTTTCTGCACTTCTTCACATCCCCCACTCTTCTCTTTTTCCAACATTACGGCCCAATATTTTTCTTCCGATGTCATGGGGGATGACAGATTCGCAGTGCCATTATCTTTAGAATTCCAACAAATAGCTGTTTGAGCCAATTCCATTCAGGTAACCGCAAAAGTCACTTCCTCCCAAATGTTTCTAAATCCCCAGGAAGTGTCATCTTGAGCCGCTCTGTGTAGGATTTGTTTCTTTCCCAAATATTTTTGAGATCAGTCCAATTTGCCCCTTTTGATCTACAGACATACAGCAACTAGCATTAATTACAGTACACGCTCTGCTGTGAGGCTAATAATAAATCGAATACCATTTAGTTCTGGAGTACTATTTTTGGCAAGCTTGTTACCTCCTCTTGTAGTGCCTGCACTGCATGCAGAGTGTTATTTTCTAGTTGCACAATGAGTGAAATTCCCTGTTTCAGTTTACTAGAGGATTATCTGGAGTCCTCTTAATTCTGCGTGCGGTCTCAGGGGGGCTTTGGCATTGTGGGTCTTCAATAATAGGAACATTTGGAATTATTGCCCCCAGGCTGCAAGCTTCCTTCCAGCCAAGGGGCAACACCTTCCTGGATGTATTGCCGCATAGCCAGTACCACCCCTTGCCATTCGGGACAGGCCATCCGGTTACAGGATTCTCATGTTGTATCTGCTGTACAAAAACTTCTAAACTGTTACTTAGATAACGCTCCTGCCTTCCTCTTTGTCACACTCAAAATGGTTAAGAACAAAACAGGATTACAAGATACGCCACCGGGCCCACGTAGTGGGCACCACCAATCGACACTTGGATAAAACACACTTCCTTTTCGATCTGTCATGCGCTTCGTTCATCTCCGGCCGTTCCCCTCACGGAGAATACAGAACCACGGATCGGAACTCCGCGCTCGCTTCGCAGCGATGCTGCGTCTCACTCCCACAGCACAATCACGCGATCACGCAGAGAGGCCCCTTAAACTTCTCATTCATGCTACAAGGATATATCACTTAGAAAAATAACCAGACTATTTTGTATCGTCTCTGGCCGAGTTGCTCGAGGAGTCACTCACTTCACAACAATACTTTGGCTCAAACACATACACATATACTTCCTTGCTGGTGCAGCTACTGCTGCCTCCGGTGCAATATTAGGATTAGAGGGAGCATAACTTGATTCCTCCTCTGAAAAAGGAGTCTTATTGTTTACATATAAACTTAAAGCCGGAATTTCCATCAGACCCGCATTGTGGCCAAAATAGTGAAGTTCCTTTTAATGGCTTTTCAGGCCAGACAATTAGACAATATCTAACCATTGCTTTTTTTTTTTTTTTCTTTTTCCCTAGTTTTTGGGTTGTTTTTCCAATTCCTTTTCTTTCTCCCCAAAGGACTGCCTTTACGCACAATTCCGAGGATTCTGCTTCTGAAGATCTCCAAGGATGGAGACTCCACAACCCCTCTGGGCAACCAGTTCCAGGAAATACAACCTGTTCCAGCAGCAGAGCGTACAGGAGCAGCGCCAGGTGAGGCTCAGGGAGCGAGACAGGGACAGCAGCGTGACGGGACGGCATGGAGAGCACCAGGATGAGGAGAACGGTTCTGGAGCAAGCCGGCCAGCTGGCCCTGAGCACCTCCGGCCTGGACGCAGTTATTCCCAAACCTGGGGTTTCTCCATGAAGAGTCGACCCCCAGGACAGCCAAAGCCCACAGGGCCCTGGAAGAGCCCCAGGAGGGTTCGGAAGAACATCTTTGGCAGCCCTGGCAGCCTCCGACGTGCAGGCAGCAATTCAGGCAGAGACAGGCAGGGCATTACCCTGGCAAGCCGAGCCCCGCTGTGCGTGGTCCCCTGCCAGGGCATGAATGGGGCCACTGCAGGGCAGCTCACAGGAGCACCATTAGGGGGCCGTGGAGGGGAATGGCAGAAATGACCAAAGTAACCCGGCCTTTCTCCTCAGTTTCTCTTGCAGATGGAGAAGCTGCAAGTCACGAAGACACTGCCACACAGTGGGGTGCGGCTTGAAGAGAGAATCCGTCTGCCAGCCGTGCCGCCTTTCCCAAGGCAGGCAGCGACTCAGGCAGCAGCAGTCAAGCAAGTGCCTGCAGCACAGACGTCGTCATCTGAAAGGGTCACTTGCAAGCTGCCCCCTCTACAAGCAACAGCCTCTTCATCTTCAGCTGCAGGAAGGGCAAAGGCGTTGGGCACAGAGGCCCACAGCCACCAAGAGCTTCTGCCACCTCTTCCGTGCATCTCTGGTGACAGGGACAAGGCAGTGAGGGCAGAGAGCCGGGAACGTGGCCCACACAGCCCTGTGGCCCCTGACGAGGACATGGAGTACACAGTACGGTCCTTCGTCTCCACAGTCATAAGAAACGTTCTAGCCTGCAACGAGGGAGCCAACAGCAAAGCAAGGCTTTCTCCCTCAGGCAGACGTCCCGGGACCAAAGGCTACAGAACACCATCTCTCACCACAGCAGTGCCCCAAAATGGGAAGAAGAAGAGTCAGCACTCACCCAAAAGCAGCCCTGCAGCCCCTGCCAAAGAAATGGAAGACCCAGTAAAGGTCTTTGTCTCCGCTGCCATTAGCAATGCCGTAGCCCGGAACCAGGGAGCCATGAGCGAGGCAAGGCTTTCTCCTTTGGACAGACGTCCCAGGAGCGAAGGCCGCATAACACCACCACTCCTCACAGCAGTGCCGCAGAATTGGAAGAAGAGTCAGCACCGTGCCAAAAACAGCCCTGCAGCCTCTGCCGAGGACATGGAACACCCAGTAAAGGCCTTCGTCTCCAGTGTCATTAGCAAGGCTATAGCCTGCAACGAGGGAGCCATGAGGGAGGCAGAGCTTCCTCCCTTGTGCAGAGGTCCCAGGAGCAAAGGCCACAGAACACCACCTCTCCTAACAGCAGTGCCACAGGATTTGAAGGAGAGTCGGCAGGCTGCCCCACACTGCCCCACAGACTCTTTCACGGCACTGCGGGACACAGCACAGTCCCTTGTGTCTGAAGTCCTGGCAAAGACAATGGCTGAAAGCTGGGAACACGGCCAACGGCCTGCAGAACTGGAGGACCTGGCACACATGGGGTGCACAGCGACCTCAACAAGAGCAGTCCAGGTCCAGACAGACATGGACAGCAGGTGGACCACTGCTCTGCCAGGGCGCCATCACCAGGCACGTTCAGGAAAAGCGGCTGCTGGCAGAGCCCCTGCACCAGCAAGCCCAGACAGGGCTGAGAAGCAAGGGCAGCAGGGACAGATACACATCAAACCCAGGCAGTGGAGCGGCAAGGATGAGACAAGCCAGGGCCAGGGCAGGAAGGAAAGTGGTCCTGTGGGTTCGGATGAAGAGGAAGAGATTATCATCTTCAACTCCTGGATCAACCCCAGGTTCCCCAGCCTCTTTGAGGACCCACAGTCCTTTCCCCAGGAAGAGGGCAGCTCAGCCAGCAGCGTGGACAGGGAGGCTGCAGCAGAAGCAGCAGAACCCCCAACAAGTGTCTCTCTTGGCTCATTGGACACTGAAACATCGCCTGCTTGCCTGGCAGAGAGGCACGGCACGCCTCTCACCGCAACACAACCGTCAGAGAGCAGGCCAGCAAGTTGTCCATCAGCCCCTGCTTTTGAAGACGAGGCCTACGGAGCGCCTCCCCAGACACGTGGGGCTCAAGAGTCAAAGCCATCAGCCTGCCCCACTCCCATCGAGCACAGCACTGCAGTGATGGTTGAAAGCCAGGGACGTGCCCAACACGCCTCCAGTGCCTGTGATGAAGATCTGCATGAAACAGCCCGGATCATCGTGTCTGCAGTCCTACGCCATGCTGTAGCCATGAGCCAGGGAGCCACGAGCAAGGCACCAACTGCTCCCTCGGCCACAGGACCCAGCGTGCCTCCTCCCACAGCCGAGCCTGTAGACTGTACATCCTCGGCCTCTGCCTTGGCTGGAGGTGCTGTAGGGGAAGCCACGGAAGCCCCTCTCACTGCAGCAGCGGCGCCACAAGAAGAAGTGGCTTCTCCTGTGACTGCAGATCTTCTCAGGGAGGACATCACAGATCTCAGTCCAGCAGCAGCTGATGAAGCAGGAGCAGCAGCTACTCCCTTGGCTATGGTTCCGGGGCACCAGGTAAGCACAGCACGAGTGGTGGGCACCGGGCACCGAGGGCAGCCAGAGGCAGAAGTAGCACGTGGGGTGTGCGTGCTGGGGAGCTGTCTGCTGCTCTCCATTTCCAGACGCCCCAGGCACAAGGGCTGACATCCCTCTCATCACCTGCTTGTGCTCTTGCTCTCCCCATGCAGGTTGCCGCCGAGCAGGGAGGCCAAGCGCAGTCCTCCTCCTGCACCAAAGACATGCCAGCAGATGAGCCAGCAACGTCCCAGGCACAAGCACCGTCCCAGGGTCTGTTGGCCGGGCCTGTTCAGCGCAGCGAGCAGCACCAAGGACTAGGTAGGTTGGCAGCACCACGCGCCGGGGGGCTGGCTGGTCCTGGGCCACCCCTCCCTGGGAAAGGCCTTGAAGGGGGGGAAAGGCTTGCCCAGCCCCCGCTCAGGCCCTAACCTACACCTCTCTGTCCCCCACAGGCATCCTTGACCTCGCACAAGCCCCAGCGCACCAGCCACGGCCCTCCCGCCTCAGGAGGGCGCTTCGGGCTCTGCGCAGGGCTTTCTGCTGCAGCTGCATCGCAGGACAGCGAGAGTAGCGGCGCCCGGCTGCCAGCACCAGGACGGCGCTCGGAGGTGGCAGCTGGCCCTCAGGAAGCTTTGCAGTGCCCACAGAAGCATCACTGGGAGGCACAGGACAGCGCCCCAGGAATTCAGATGCCCCACCACATCCTGCCCCCAGCCTCAGCTCAGCTGCGGCTGCTTTCTGCTGTGAATAAAAGCTCAGGCAGACTTTTGCCCCCAATGCTCCTCTCTGTGCCGTTGATCTCAGGAGAAAGAGTGATGCAGGCCATGCCAACCTGGCACCCTGGGCCTGTCACAGTCATGGAATTACAGGATCATGGAATCGCTTAGGTTGGAAAACACCTCAGAGATCATCACCTCCAACCGTTATCCTAGCACCGCCGAGTCTACCACTGAACCATGTCCCTAGGCACCAGATTCACATGGCTTTCGAATACCTCCAGGGATAGTGACTCAACTACTTGCCTGTGCAGCCTGTTCAAATGCTTCACAACCCTGTCATTGAAGAAATTTTGCCTAGTATCCACCTAAACCTCCCCCGGCGCCACTTTTTCCTCTTCTCCTATCGCCTGCTGCCTGGGAGAAGGGACTGACCCCCGTCGCACTACAACCTTCTCTGAGGTCCTTGTACAGAGCGATAAGGTCTCCCCCCAGCCTCCTTTCCTCTAGGCTACATAACCCCAGCTCCCTCAACACTCCTCACACGACTTGCTCCCTAGGCCCTTCAGCTGCTTCTTTGCCCTTCTTTGGACAGGCCCCAGGACCTCCCCGTCCTTCTTGGAGTGACGGCCCCAAAGCTGAGCAGGGTATTCACAGTGCGGCCTCACCAGAGCTGAGTACAGGGGGAGAATTAGGTTCACAAACTACGTGATGCTTACTACTATACCATGTATGTACAATTTTATTTGACCAACCTTTAATTTCTCCTGATCCCTTTTCTTTTTTTTTTCATCTCTCATGAATGGAGGGCCTGTGATTTTTGTTTTTACTGATTTTGCACTGCTTGTCCTGTTTTTCTTAGCTATCCTCCTCATTTTGTGACTGTGGGACGTTCCCCTTATCTGTTTAACGTACTTCACCTGCTATGCTACTGCCATGCCTGCACAATCACTTTTGAAAATGCAAGGTTAGTGGAATTTTCCAATGCAAAAACCTGACGTGCTGTCAGCAGCCTGTAAGCTCTCCTGACGTGCTGTCAGCAGCCTGCAAGCACACAAGAGGAGGAAGTGCTGCAACAGCTGTTGCTCACCAACCAGCTGCCCGGCAAGGAAAAGGCAGTCAGTAGGACATGTGTCAGGACACTTTTCCTGCCGATGTGGCCAAATTCACATAAGAAAGAATCAGGAAAAGTTTCTTTCTTATGTGGGACTCCGTGAAGACAGGCAAAGTTCTCTGAGAGCTGAAAGGTGGGCTTCTTTCCATGGAGGAGCTCAAAGCCCCCCATGGGCAGCCCCAGTTTAATAAGGAAGGAGGCACCCAGCCCAGGTACTAAGACACGCTGAAAAGCAAGAAAGGAGGAACAGTATTTAAGCATTTCTGGGACTGGAAATCCCGTGTGGGACTTCTCCAATAAAGAAGATGGGCCCTTGTGCTTTGGCCACTGCTCATGGGAAGGTGCCAGGTGGCGTCACTCTGGAGAGCCCTGGAGATGGCCTCAATGTCTGGGAGTTTCCCAGCTCCCTTCTTGTTGCCATCTAAAGAAGATCTGGGCTAGTAAGAGCAGAGCCAACACCCTCAGCCCAGGAAAATCCCTCCACGGGGTTCCCAACTAATAGGGAAAGCCTTAAGAACCGGCTCCGACTACATGCTGGCCTGCCCAATCAGGCCATAGGCAACGCACAAGCGCCAGGAGGTACGGATCCCGTCCTTCTGCTGGAGCTGGGCTTTTTTGTGCATAATGCCAGAGCAGCAACGGGCCCCTGGCACATCTGCAGTTTGCAGGCTACCGCTGGGGTGTTCTGCTTGAGGAGGCGTTCTGTGGGGTGGCAGCTCCTTGAAGGAGCAGGGTATGAGGGAAGGACGAGGCTGCAAAGCCCATCTTGTTCAGTGCGAACTGCCTGTGCATGTGGTGGGATATTGCATCCCCAACTGTCCCAGTGCCTGGAAAGCAAATCCCCCAAATCCCCCTTCAGCTGTGCCCTGGGGTCGGCAACAAGGCCGCCAATGCCATGCTGCAGGCTGGCACGGCCCGCAGATCCCAGGCTGCCAAGCCCAACGTGCGGCCGCCAAGCAGGCGCCAGCTGCCAGAGGCTGCAGGAAGGTTCCAGAAGCAGCGGCAGCGCCCCGGGCAGGGGCAGCCACGAGTGCAGGAGCTGCTCGTGGGATGTGGGCTCAGGGGCAGACGCCTGCCCCTGCAGGGGACAAGGCCCACCCAGAGCCTGCCCACCGGCATGGGCCTGCCCAGACATCCTGGGGGGAAGCCCTGGCCACAGCCAGTGATCCGGGGGGATGCAGAAGCCCCTCACAAATGATGCGAAAAACGGGGCCCACAAGTGAGAGGCCATGTCACTTACAATGGAACCCTGCAGTACTTGGAGAAAAGAGGCACTGTCTCTCCAGACAGCAGGTTTCCTTCAGCACAAAGAAAAAGAAAGGCCTCTTGGGTCTAGATGCCGCCCGCCATCACTGACAGCCAGGCTGGGGACAGCCCAAGGCCTCAGCCAGCTTGTGGCACAGGGGGAAACCAGAACTGCAAAATGGCCACCAGGGCTGTCAGAGCTGCCGGTCGGGAGCTGCCCAAGGTTAGTGGAATTAGTTGGGATCTTATCAATGTTTATAAATACCTGAAGCGTGGCAGACAGAGGCATTTGGCCAACCTCTTTTCAGTGGTTTGTGGGGACAGGACAAGGGGTAATGGCCACAAGATGGAGCCCAGGAAGTTCCGCACCAACATGCAAAAGGACTTCTTCACGGTGAGGGTGACAGAGCACTGAAACAGGCTGCCCAGGGAGGTTGTGGAGTGTCCTTCTCTGGAGATATTCAAGGCCCGTCTGGACACCTACCTGGGCAGCCTGCTCTAAGGAACCTGCTTTGGCAGGGCGGTTGGACGCGATGATCTCTCGAGGTCCCTCCCAACCCCAACAATTCTGTGATTCTGTGAAATTTCCACTGCAAAAACACCTGCCACTGCAAAAACACAACTTTGGTTCTCACAATTCCCCCCTCTTCTTTTCTCACTCCTATTGTTGTTTCTGCACTTCTACACATCCTCCATCCTTGAGTTTTTCCAACATTAGGGCACAATATTTTTCTTCCCACGTCAGGGGGATGACAGATATGCAATGCCTTTATCATTGTAATACCAACAATACCGCCCTGTGGGGGAGGCCAGCAAAGCCCCTCTCACTGCAGCAGCAGCACCAAAGGAAGAACGAAAAGAAGTGGCTTCTCCTTTGGCTGGAGGCCCTGCGTGCGAAGTCAGCAAAGACCCTCTCCCTCCCAGAGCAACGGCACAAGAAGGAGAAGCGGCTTCTCCCTGGGCTGGACAACCTGTGGAGGAAGCCAGTGAAGCCCCTCTTGGTCCAGCAGCAACACCAGACGAAGAAGAAGTGGCTTCTCCTTTGAGTGCAGAGCCTCTCAGGGAGGACAGCACCGATCTTCTCAGCCCCGCAGCAGCTGAGGAAACAGGAGCAGTGGCTTCTCCCTTGGTTCCTGGGCGCCAGGTAAGCATAGCGTGCGTGGTGGGCACGAGGCCCTCAGGGAGCTTTGCAGCACCCACAGAAGCATCACAGGGAGGCACAGGACAGCATCCCATTGTGAGAAAAATCTCAGTATTTTTTTCAGTCAGGGTCTTCCGTGAAGCGATTTTATTCACAATTGCAATGGCGGGCCTCCTGCGAGCAGGAGCGCGCACTGAAAGTATACCATAACCTTATATTCCCTATTACCCGACACCTGACTTCTCCCGCTTCCTCATGGGCTGAGTACTACGGGTTTGCAAACTACTTACGCCTTTCTATACCATATATGTACAATTTTATTTGACCTACCTTTCATTTCTCCTTTTCCTTTCCTTTTCTTCATCTCTCGTGACTAGAGGGCTCCTGATTTATTTTTTTTTTACTAATTTTGCGCAGCTCATCCTGTTTGTCTTAGCTACCCTCCTTATTTTGGGACAGCGGGACCTTCCCTTTATCTGCCTAATGTACTTCCCACTGCTTTGCTACTGCCATGCCTGCACAATCACTTTGGAATATGCAAGGTTAGTGGAATTTTCCACTGCAAAAACACAACTGCTGCTGCAAAAACACAACTTTGTTTCTCACAATGCCCCCCTCTTCTTTTCTTACTCCTCTTGCTGTTTCTGCACTTCTTCACATCCCCCACTCTTCTCTTTTTCCAACATTACGGCCCAATATTTTTCTTCCGATGTCACGGGGGATGACATTCGCAGTGCCATTATCTTTAGAATTCCAACAAATAGCTGTTTGAGCCAATTCCATTCAGGTAACCGCAAAAGTCACTTCCTCCCAAATGTTTCTAAATCCCCAGGAAGTGTCATCTTGAGCCGCTCTGTGTAGGATTTGTTTCTTTCCCAAATATTTTTGAGATCAGTCCAATTTGCCCCTTTTGATCTACAGACATACAGCAACTAGCATTAATTACAGTACACGCTCTGCTGTGAGGCTAAAAATAAATCAAATACCATTTAGTTCTGGAGTACTATTTTTGGCAAGCTTGTTACCTCCTCTTGTAGTGCCTGCACTGCATGCAGAGTGTTATTTTCTAGTTGCACAATGAGTGAAATTCCCTGTTTCCGTTTACTAGAGGATTATCTGGAGTCCTCTTAATTCTGCGTGCGGTCTCAGGGGGGCTTTGGCATTGTGGGTCTTCAATAATAGGAACATTTGGAATTATTGCCCCCAGGCTGCAAGCTTCCTTCCAGCCAAGGGGCAACACCTTCCTGGATGTATTGCCGCATAGCCAGTACCACCCCTTGCCATTCGGGACAGGCCATCCGGTTACAGGATTCTCATGTTGTATCTGCTGTACAAAAACTTCTAAACTGTTACTTAGATAACGCTCCTGCCTTCCTCTTTGTCACACTCAAAATGGTTAAGAACAAAATAGGATTACAAGATACGCCACCGGGCCCACGTAGTGGGCACCACCAATCGACACTTGGATGAAATAGCACTTCCTTTTCGATCTGTCATGCGCTTCGTTCATCTCCGGCCGTTCCCCTCACGGAGAATACAGAACCACGGATCGGAACTCCGCGCTCGCTTCGCAGCGATGCTGCCTCTCACTCCCACAGCACAATCACGCAATCACGCAGAGAGGCCCCTTAAACTTCTCATTCATGCTACAAGGATATATCACTTAGAAAAATAACCAGACTATTTTGTATCGTCTCTGGCCGAGTTGCTCGAGGAGTCACTCACTTCACAACAATACTTTGGCTCAAACACATACACATATACTTCCTTGCTGGTGCAGCTACTGCTGCCTCCGGTGCAATATTAGGATTAGAGGGAGCATAACTTGATTCCTCCTCCGAAAAAGGAGTCTTATTGTTTACATATAAACTTAAAGCCGGAATTTCCATCAGACCCGCATTGTGGCCAAAATAGTGAAGTTCCTTTTAATGGCTTTTCAGGCCAGACAATTAGACAATATCTAACCATTGCTTTTTTTTTTTTTTTTCTTTTTCCCTAGTTTTTGGGTTGTTTTTCCAATTCCTTTTCTTTCTCCCCAAAGGACTGCCTTTACGCACAATTCCGAGGATTCTGCTTCTGAAGATCTCCAAGGATGGAGACTCCACAACCCCTCTGGGCAACCAGTTCCAGGAAATACAACCTGTTCCAGCAGCAGAGCATACAGGAGCAGCGCCAGGTGAGGCTCAGGGAGCGAGACAGGGACAGCAGCGTGACGGGACGGCATGGAGAGCACCAGGATGAGGAGAACAGTTCTGGAGCAAGCCGGCCAGCTGGCCCTGAGCACCTCCGGCCTGGACGCAGTTATTCCCAAACCTGGGGTTTCTCCATGAAGAGCCGACCCCCAGGACAGCCAAAGCCCACAGGGCCCTGGCATTTCTGTGCCCAGAGGCACAAAGAGCAGCGTGGCCTAATTCAACCTGGCTGTCCGCAACCAGGAGCTGCCTCCATCGTCCCTCCATGCGGACAGGCTGCCAGTGCGGTCGTGCCCAGAGAGCGTGTGTCACACTGGCAGCTGCCACACGGAGTCGGGAGCCCCAGGAGGGTTCGGAAGAACATTTTTGGCAGCCCTGGCAGCCTCCGACGTGCAGGCAGCAATTCAGGCGGAGACAGGCAGGGCATT
Source organism: Anser anser (assembly GCF_964211835.1). NCBI lineage: Eukaryota > Metazoa > Chordata > Aves > Anseriformes > Anatidae > Anser > Anser anser. Next base: position 204,875,285 of record NC_139720.1, on the reverse strand, counting down.
ACCCTGGCAAGCCGAGCCCCGCTGTGCGTGGTCCCCTGCCAGGGCATGAATGGGGCCACTGCAGGGCAGCTCACAGGAGCACCATTAGGGGGCCGTGGAGGGGAATGGCAGAAATGACCAAAGTAACCCGGCCTTTCTCCTCAGTTTCTCTTGCAGATGGAGAAGCTGCAAGTCACGAAGACACTGCCACACAGTGGGGTGCGGCAGGAAGAGAGAATCCGTCTGCCAGCCGTGCCGCCTTTCCCAAGGCAGGCAGCGACTCAGGCAGCAGCAGCCAAGCAAGTGCCTGCAGCACAGACGTCGTCATCTGAAAGGGTCACTTGCAAGCTGCCCCCTCTACAAGCAACAGCCTCTTCATCTTCAGCTGCAGGAAGGGCAAAGGCGTTGGGCACAGAGGCCCACAGCCACCAAGAGCTTCTGCCACCTCTTCCGTGCATCTCTGGTGACAGGGACAAGGCAGTGAGGGCAGAGAGCCGGGAACGTGGCCCACACAGCCCTGTGGCCCCTGACGAGGACATGGAGTACACAGTACGGTCCTTCGTCTCCACAGTCATAAGAAACGTTCTAGCCTGCAACGAGGGAGCCAACAGCAAAGCAAGGCTTTCTCCCTCAGGCAGACGTCCCGGGACCAAAGGCTACAGAACACCATCTCTCACCACAGCAGTGCCCCAAAATGGGAAGAAGAAGAGTCAGCACTCACCCAAAAGCAGCCCTGCAGCCCCTGCCAAAGAAATGGAAGACCCAGTAAAGGTCTTTGTCTCCGCTGCCATTAGCAATGCCGTAGCCCGGAACCAGGGAGCCATGAGCGAGGCAAGGCTTTCTCCTTTGGACAGACGTCCCAGGAGCGAAGGCCGCATAACACCACCACTCCTCACAGCAGTGCCGCAGAATTGGAAGAAGAGTCAGCACCGTGCCAAAAACAGCCCTGCAGCCTCTGCCGAGGACATGGAACACCCAGTAAAGGCCTTCGTCTCCAGTGTCATTAGCAAGGCTATAGCCTGCAACGAGGGAGCCATGAGGGAGGCAGAGCTTCCTCCCTTGTGCAGAGGTCCCAGGAGCAAAGGCCACAGAACACCACCTCTCCTAACAGCAGTGCCACAGGATTTGAAGGAGAGTCGGCAGGCTGCCCCACACTGCCCCACAGACTCTTTCACGGCACTGCGGGACACAGCACAGTCCCTTGTGTCTGAAGTCCTGGCAAAGACAATGGCTGAAAGCTGGGAACACGGCCAACGGCCTGCAGAACTGGAGGACCTGGCACACATGGGGTGCACAGCGACCTCAACAAGAGCAGTCCAGGTCCAGACAGACATGGACAGCAGGTGGACCACTGCTCTGCCAGGGCGCCATCACCAGGCACGTTCAGGAAAAGCGGCTGCTGGCAGAGCCCCTGCACCAGCAAGCCCAGACAGGGCTGAGAAGCAAGGGCAGCAGGGACAGATACACATCAAACCCAGGCAGTGGAGCGGCAAGGATGAGACAAGCCAGGGCCAGGGCAGGAAGGAAAGTGGTCCTGTGGGTTCGGATGAAGAGGAAGAGATTATCATCTTCAACTCCTGGATCAACCCCAGGTTCCCCAGCCTCTTTGAGGACCCACAGTCCTTTCCCCAGGAAGAGGGCAGCTCAGCCAGCAGCGTGGACAGGGAGGCTGCAGCAGAAGCAGCAGAACCCCCAACAAGTGTCTCTCTTGGCTCATTGGACACTGAAACATCGCCTGCTTGCCTGGCAGAGAGGCACGGCACGCCTCTCACCGCAACACAACCGTCAGAGAGCAGGCCAGCAAGTTGTCCATCAGCCCCTGCTTTTGAAGACGAGGCCTACGGAGCGCCTCCCCAGACACGTGGGGCTCAAGAGTCAAAGCCATCAGCCTGCCCCACTCCCATCGAGCACAGCACTGCAGTGATGGTTGAAAGCCAGGGACGTGCCCAACACGCCTCCAGTGCCTGTGATGAAGATCTGCATGAAACAGCCCGGATCATCGTGTCTGCAGTCCTACGCCATGCTGTAGCCATGAGCCAGGGAGCCACGAGCAAGGCACCAACTGCTCCCTCGGCCACAGGACCCAGCGTGCCTCCTCCCACAGCCGAGCCTGTAGACTGTACATCCTCGGCCTCTGCCTTGGCTGGAGGTGCTGTAGGGGAAGCCACGGAAGCCCCTCTCACTGCAGCAGCGGCGCCACAAGAAGAAGTGGCTTCTCCTGTGACTGCAGATCTTCTCAGGGAGGACATCACAGATCTCAGTCCAGCAGCAGCTGATGAAGCAGGAGCAGCAGCTACTCCCTTGGCTATGGTTCCGGGGCACCAGGTAAGCACAGCACGAGTGGTGGGCACCGGGCACCGAGGGCAGCCAGAGGCAGAAGTAGCACGTGGGGTGTGCGTGCTGGGGAGCTGTCTGCTGCTCTCCATTTCCAGACGCCCCAGGCACAAGGGCTGACATCCCTCTCATCACCTGCTTGTGCTCTTGCTCTCCCCATGCAGGTTGCCGCCGAGCAGGGAGGCCAAGCGCAGTCCTCCTCCTGCACCAAAGACATGCCAGCAGATGAGCCAGCAACGTCCCAGGCACAAGCACCGTCCCAGGGTCTGTTGGCCGGGCCTGTTCAGCGCAGCGAGCAGCACCAAGGACTAGGTAGGTTGGCAGCACCACGCGCCGGGGGGCTGGCTGGTCCTGGGCCACCCCTCCCTGGGAAAGGCCTTGAAGGGGGGGAAAGGCTTGCCCAGCCCCCGCTCAGGCCCTAACCTACACCTCTCTGTCCCCCACAGGCATCCTTGACCTCGCACAAGCCCCAGCGCACCAGCCACGGCCCTCCCGCCTCAGGAGGGCGCTTCGGGCTCTGCGCAGGGCTTTCTGCTGCAGCTGCATCGCAGGACAGCGAGAGTAGCGGCGCCCGGCTGCCAGCACCAGGACGGCGCTCGGAGGTGGCAGCTGGCCCTCAGGAAGCTTTGCAGTGCCCACAGAAGCATCACTGGGAGGCACAGGACAGCGCCCCAGGAATTCAGATGCCCCACCACATCCTGCCCCCAGCCTCAGCTCAGCTGCGGCTGCTTTCTGCTGTGAATAAAAGCTCAGGCAGACTTTTGCCCCCAATGCTCCTCTCTGTGCCGTTGATCTCAGGAGAAAGAGTGATGCAGGCCATGCCAACCTGGCACCCTGGGCCTGTCACAGTCATGGAATTACAGGATCATGGAATCGCTTAGGTTGGAAAACACCTCAGAGATCATCACCTCCAACCGTTATCCTAGCACCGCCGAGTCTACCACTGAACCATGTCCCTAGGCACCAGATTCACATGGCTTTCGAATACCTCCAGGGATAGTGACTCAACTACTTGCCTGTGCAGCCTGTTCAAATGCTTCACAACCCTGTCATTGAAGAAATTTTGCCTAGTATCCACCTAAACCTCCCCCGGCGCCACTTTTTCCTCTTCTCCTATCGCCTGCTGCCTGGGAGAAGGGACTGACCCCCGTCGCACTACAACCTTCTCTGAGGTCCTTGTACAGAGCGATAAGGTCTCCCCCCAGCCTCCTTTCCTCTAGGCTACATAACCCCAGCTCCCTCAACACTCCTCACACGACTTGCTCCCTAGGCCCTTCAGCTGCTTCTTTGCCCTTCTTTGGACAGGCCCCAGGACCTCCCCGTCCTTCTTGGAGTGACGGCCCCAAAGCTGAGCAGGGTATTCACAGTGCGGCCTCACCAGAGCTGAGTACAGGGGGAGAATTAGGTTCACAAACTACGTGATGCTTACTACTATACCATGTATGTACAATTTTATTTGACCAACCTTTAATTTCTCCTGATCCCTTTTCTTTTTTTTTTCATCTCTCATGAATGGAGGGCCTGTGATTTTTGTTTTTACTGATTTTGCACTGCTTGTCCTGTTTTTCTTAGCTATCCTCCTCATTTTGTGACTGTGGGACGTTCCCCTTATCTGTTTAACGTACTTCACCTGCTATGCTACTGCCATGCCTGCACAATCACTTTTGAAAATGCAAGGTTAGTGGAATTTTCCAATGCAAAAACCTGACGTGCTGTCAGCAGCCTGTAAGCTCTCCTGACGTGCTGTCAGCAGCCTGCAAGCACACAAGAGGAGGAAGTGCTGCAACAGCTGTTGCTCACCAACCAGCTGCCCGGCAAGGAAAAGGCAGTCAGTAGGACATGTGTCAGGACACTTTTCCTGCTGATGTGGCCAAATTCACATAAGAAAGAATCAGGAAAAGTTTCTTTCTTATGTGGGACTCCGTGAAGACAGGCAAAGTTCTCTGAGAGCTGAAAGGTGGGCTTCTTTCCATGGAGGAGCTCAAAGCCCCCCATGGGCAGCCCCAGTTTAATAAGGAAGGAGGCACCCAGCCCAGGTACTAAGACACGCTGAAAAGCAAGAAAGGAGGAACAGTATTTAAGCATTTCTGGGACTGGAAATCCCGTGTGGGACTTCTCCAATAAAGAAGATGGGCCCTTGTGCTTTGGCCACTGCTCATGGGAAGGTGCCAGGTGGCGTCACTCTGGAGAGCCCTGGAGATGGCCTCAATGTCTGGGAGTTTCCCAGCTCCCTTCTTGTTGCCATCTAAAGAAGATCTGGGCTAGTAAGAGCAGAGCCAACACCCTCAGCCCAGGAAAATCCCTCCACGGGGTTCCCAACTAATAGGGAAAGCCTTAAGAACCGGCTCCGACTACATGCTGGCCTGCCCAATCAGGCCATAGGCAACGCACAAGCGCCAGGAGGTACGGATCCCGTCCTTCTGCTGGAGCTGGGCTTTTTTGTGCATAATGCCAGAGCAGCAACGGGCCCCTGGCACATCTGCAGTTTGCAGGCTACCGCTGGGGTGTTACTTCTGCTTGAGGAGGCGTTCTGTGGGGTGGCAGCTCCTTGAAGGAGCAGGGTATGAGGGAAGGACGAGGCTGCAAAGCCCATCTTGTTCAGTGCGAACTGCCTGTGCATGTGGTGGGATATTGCATCCCCAACTGTCCCAGTGCCTGGAAAGCAAATCCCCCAAATCCCCCTTCAGCTGTGCCCTGGGGTCGGCAACAAGGCCGCCAATGCCATGCTGCAGGCTGGCACGGCCCGCACATCCCAGGCTGCCAAGCCCAACGTGCGGCCGCCAAGCAGGTGCCAGCTGCCAGAGGCTGCAGGAAGGTTCCAGAAGCAGCGGCAGCGCCCCGGGCAGGGGCAGCCACGAGTGCAGGAGCTGCTCGTGGGATGTGGGCTCAGGGGCAGACGCCTGCCCCTGCAGGGGACAAGGCCCACCCAGAGCCTGCCCACCGGCATGGGCCTGCCCAGACATCCTGGGGGGAAGCCCTGGCCACAGCCAGTGATCCGGGGGGATGCAGAAGCCCCTCACAAATGATGCGAAAAACGGGGCCCACAAGTGAGAGGCCATGTCACTTACAATGGAACCCTGCAGTACTTGGAGAAAAGAGGCACTGTCTCTCCAGACAGCAGGTTTCCTTCAGCACAAAGAAAAAGAAAGGCCTCTTGGGTCTAGATGCCGCCCGCCATCACTGACAGCCAGGCTGGGGACAGCCCAAGGCCTCAGCCAGCTTGTGGCACAGGGGGAAACCAGAACTGCAAAATGGCCACCAGGGCTGTCAGAGCTGCCGGTCGGGAGCTGCCCAAGGTTAGTGGAATTAGTTGGGATCTTATCAATGTTTATAAATACCTGAAGCGTGGCAGACAGAGGCATTTGGCCAACCTCTTTTCAGTGGTTTGTGGGGACAGGACAAGGGGTAATGGCCACAAGATGGAGCCCAGGAAGTTCCGCACCAACATGCAAAAGGACTTCTTCACGGTGAGGGTGACGGAGCACTGAAACAGGCTGCCCAGGGAGGTTGTGGAGTGTCCTTCTCTGGAGATATTCAAGGCCCGTCTGGACACCTACCTGGGCAGCCTGCTCTAAGGAACCTGCTTTGGCAGGGCGGTTGGACGCGATGATCTCTCGAGGTCCCTCCCAACCCCAACAATTCTGTGATTCTGTGAAATTTCCACTGCAAAAACACCTGCCACTGCAAAAACACAACTTTGGTTCTCACAATTCCCCCCTCTTCTTTTCTCACTCCTATTGTTGTTTCTGCACTTCTACACATCCTCCATCCTTGAGTTTTTCCAACATTAGGGCACAATATTTTTCTTCCCACGTCAGGGGGATGACAGATATGCAATGCCTTTATCATTGTAATACCAACAATACCGCCCTGTGGGGGAGGCCAGCAAAGCCCCTCTCACTGCAGCAGCAGCACCAAAGGAAGAACGAAAAGAAGTGGCTTCTCCTTTGGCTGGAGGCCCTGCGTGCGAAGTCAGCAAAGACCCTCTCCCTCCCAGAGCAACGGCACAAGAAGGAGAAGCGGCTTCTCCCTGGGCTGGACAACCTGTGGAGGAAGCCAGTGAAGCCCCTCTTGGTCCAGCAGCAACACCAGACGAAGAAGAAGTGGCTTCTCCTTTGAGTGCAGAGCCTCTCAGGGAGGACAGCACCGATCTTCTCAGCCCCGCAGCAGCTGAGGAAACAGGAGCAGTGGCTTCTCCCTTGGTTCCTGGGCGCCAGGTAAGCACAGCGTGCGTGGTGGGCACGAGGCCCTCAGGGAGCTTTGCAGCACCCACAGAAGCATCACAGGGAGGCACAGGACAGCATCCCATTGTGAGAAAAATCTCAGTATTTTTTTCAGTCAGGGTCTTCCGTGAAGCGATTTTATTCACAATTGCAATGGCGGGCCTCCTGCGAGCAGGAGCGCGCACTGAAAGTATACCATAACCTTATATTCCCTATTACCCGACACCTGACTTCTCCCGCTTCCTCATGGGCTGAGTACTACGGGTTTGCAAACTACTTACGCCTTTCTATACCATATATGTACAATTTTATTTGACCTACCTTTCATTTCTCCTTTTCCTTTCCTTTTCTTCATCTCTCGTGACTAGAGGGCTCCTGATTTATTTTTTTTTTACTAATTTTGCGCAGCTCATCCTGTTTGTCTTAGCTACCCTCCTTATTTTGGGACAGCGGGACCTTCCCTTTATCTGCCTAATGTACTTCCCACTGCTTTGCTACTGCCATGCCTGCACAATCACTTTGGAATATGCAAGGTTAGTGGAATTTTCCACTGCAAAAACACAACTGCTGCTGCAAAAACACAACTTTGTTTCTCACAATGCCCCCCTCTTCTTTTCTTACTCCTCTTGCTGTTTCTGCACTTCTTCACATCCCCCACTCTTCTCTTTTTCCAACATTACGGCCCAATATTTTTCTTCCGATGTCACGGGGGATGACATTCGCAGTGCCATTATCTTTAGAATTCCAACAAATAGCTGTTTGAGCCAATTCCATTCAGGTAACCGCAAAAGTCACTTCCTCCCAAATGTTTCTAAATCCCCAGGAAGTGTCATCTTGAGCCGCTCTGTGTAGGATTTGTTTCTTTCCCAAATATTTTTGAGATCAGTCCAATTTGCCCCTTTTGATCTACAGACATACAGCAACTAGCATTAATTACAGTACACGCTCTGCTGTGAGGCTAAAAATAAATCAAATACCATTTAGTTCTGGAGTACTATTTTTGGCAAGCTTGTTACCTCCTCTTGTAGTGCCTGCACTGCATGCAGAGTGTTATTTTCTAGTTGCACAATGAGTGAAATTCCCTGTTTCCGTTTACTAGAGGATTATCTGGAGTCCTCTTAATTCTGCGTGCGGTCTCAGGGGGGCTTTGGCATTGTGGGTCTTCAATAATAGGAACATTTGGAATTATTGCCCCCAGGCTGCAAGCTTCCTTCCAGCCAAGGGGCAACACCTTCCTGGATGTATTGCCGCATAGCCAGTACCACCCCTTGCCATTCGGGACAGGCCATCCGGTTACAGGATTCTCATGTTGTATCTGCTGTACAAAAACTTCTAAACTGTTACTTAGATAACGCTCCTGCCTTCCTCTTTGTCACACTCAAAATGGTTAAGAACAAAATAGGATTACAAGATACGCCACCGGGCCCACGTAGTGGGCACCACCAATCGACACTTGGATGAAATAGCACTTCCTTTTCGATCTGTCATGCGCTTCGTTCATCTCCGGCCGTTCCCCTCACGGAGAATACAGAACCACGGATCGGAACTCCGCGCTCGCTTCGCAGCGATGCTGCCTCTCACTCCCACAGCACAATCACGCGATCACGCAGAGAGGCCCCTTAAACTTCTCATTCATGCTACAAGGATATATCACTTAGAAAAATAACCAGACTATTTTGTATCGTCTCTGGCCGAGTTGCTCGAGGAGTCACTCACTTCACAACAATACTTTGGCTCAAACACATACACATATACTTCCTTGCTGGTGCAGCTACTGCTGCCTCCGGTGCAATATTAGGATTAGAGGGAGCATAACTTGATTCCTCCTCCGAAAAAGGAGTCTTATTGTTTACATATAAACTTAAAGCCGGAATTTCCATCAGACCCGCATTGTGGCCAAAATAGTGAAGTTCCTTTTAATGGCTTTTCAGGCCAGACAATTAGACAATATCTAACCATTGCTTTTTTTTTTTTTTTCTTTTTCCCTAGTTTTTGGGTTGTTTTTCCAATTCCTTTTCTTTCTCCCCAAAGGACTGCCTTTACGCACAATTCCGAGGATTCTGCTTCTGAAGATCTCCAAGGATGGAGACTCTACAACCCCTCTGGGCAACCAGTTCCAGGAAATACAACCTGTTCCAGCAGCAGAGCATACAGGAGCAGCGCCAGGTGAGGCTCAGGGAGCGAGACAGGGACAGCAGCGTGACGGGACGGCATGGAGAGCACCAGGATGAGGAGAACGGTTCTGGAGCAAGCCGGCCAGCTGGCCCTGAGCACCTCCGGCCTGGACGCAGTTATTCCCAAACCTGGGGTTTCTCCATGAAGAGCCGACCCCCAGGACAGCCAAAGCCCACAGGGCCCTGGCATTTCTGTGCCCAGAGGCACAAAGAGCAGCGTGGCCTAATTCAACCTGGCTGTCCGCAACCAGGAGCTGCCTCCATCGTCCCTCCATGCGGACAGGCTGCCAGTGCGGTCGTGCCCAGAGAGCGTGTGTCACACTGGCAGCTGCCACACGGAGTCGGGAGCCCCAGGAGGGTTCGGAAGAACATTTTTGGCAGCCCTGGCAGCCTCCGACGTGCAGGCAGCAATTCAGGCGGAGACAGGCAGGGCATTACCCTGGCAAGCCGAGCCCCGCTGTGCGTGGTCCCCTGCCAGGGCATGAATGGGGCCACTGCAGGGCAGCTCACAGGAGCACCATTAGGGGGCCGTGGAGGGGAATGGCAGAAATGACCAAAGTAACCCGGCCTTTCTCCTCAGTTTCTCTTGCAGATGGAGAAGCTGCAAGTCACGAAGACACTGCCACACAGTGGGGTGCGGCAGGAAGAGAGAATCCGTCTGCCAGCCGTGCCGCCTTTCCCAAGGCAGGCAGCGACTCAGGCAGCAGCAGCCAAGCAAGTGCCTGCAGCACAGACGTCGTCATCTGAAAGGGTCACTTGCAAGCTGCCCCCTCTGCAAGCAACAGCCTCTTCATCTTCAGCTGCAGGAAGGGCAAAGGCGTTGGGCACAGAGGCCCACAGCCACCAAGAGCTTCTGCCACCTCTTCCGTGCATCTCTGGTGACAGGGACAAGGCAGTGAGGGCAGAGAGCCGGGAACGTGGCCCACACAGCCCTGTGGCCCCTGACGAGGACATGGAGTACACAGTACGGTCCTTCGTCTCCACAGTCATAAGAAACGCTCTAGCCTGCAACGAGGGAGCCAACAGCAAAGCAAGGCTTTCTCCCTCAGGCAGACGTCCCGGGACCAAAGGCTACAGAACACCATCTCTCACCACAGCAGTGCCCCAAAATGGGAAGAAGAAGAGTCAGCACTCGCCCAAAAGCAGCCCTGCAGCCCCTGCCGAAGAAATGGAAGACCCAGTAAAGGTCTTTGTCTCCACTGCCATTAGCAATGCCGTAGCCCGGAACCAGGGAGCCATGAGCGAGGCAAGGCTTTCTCCTTTGGACAGACGTCCCAGGAGCGAAGGCCGCATAACACCACCACTCCTCACAGCAGTGCCGCAGAATTGGAAGAAGAGTCAGCACCGTGCCAAAAACAGCCCTGCAGCCTCTGCCGAGGACATGGAACACCCAGTAAAGGCCTTCGTCTCCAGTGTCATTAGCAAGGCTATAGCCTGCAACGAGGGAGCCATGAGGGAGGCAGAGCTTCCTCCCTTGTGCAGAGGTCCCAGGAGCAAAGGCCACAGAACACCACCTCTCCTAACAGCAGTGCCCCAGGATTTGAAGGAGAGTCGGCAGGCTGCCCCACACTGCCCCACAGACTCTTTCACGGCACTGCGGGACACAGCACAGTCCCTTGTGTCTGAAGTCCTGGCAAAGACAATGGCTGAAAGCTGGGAACACGGCCAACGGCCTGCAGAACTGGAGGACCTGGCACACACGGGGTGCACAGCGACATCAACAAGAGCAGTCCAGGTCCAGACAGACATGGACAGCAGGTGGACCACTGCTCTGCCAGGGCGCCATCACCAGGCACGTTCAGGAAAAGCGGCTGCTGGCAGAGCCCCTGCACCAGCAAGCCCAGACGGGGCTGAGAAGCAAGGGCAGCAGGGACAGATACACATCAAACCCAGGCAGTGGAGCGGCAAGGATGAGACAAGCCAGGGCCAGGGCAGGAAGGAAAGTGGTCCTGTGGGTTCGGATGAAGAGGAAGAGATCGTCATCTTCAACTCCTGGATCAACCCCAGGTTCCCCAGCCTCTTTGAGGACCCACAGGCCTTTCCCCAGGAAGAGGGCAGCTCAGCCAGGAGCGCGGACAGGGAGGCTGCAGCACAAGAAGCAGAACCCCGAACAAGTGTCTCTCTTGGCTCATTGGACACTGAACCATCGCCTGCTTGCCTGGCAGAGAGGCACGGCATGCCTCTCACCGCAACACAACCGTCAGAGAGCAGGCCAGCAAGTTGTCCATCAGCCCCTGCTTTTGAAGACGAGGGCTACAGAACGCCTCCCCAGACACGTGGGGCTCAAGAGTCAAAGCCATCAGCCTGCCCCACTCCCATCGAGCACAGCACTGCAGTGATGGTTGAGAGCCAGGGACGTGCCCAACATGCCTCCAGTGCCTGTGATGAAGATCTGCATGAAACAGCCCGGACCCTGGTTTCCGCAGTCCTAAGACAAGCTGTAGCCATGAGCCGGGGAGCCACGAGCAAGGCACCAACTGCTCCCTTGGCCACAGGACCCAGGGTGCCTCCTCCCACTGCAGAGCCTGCAGACTCTGCATCCTCAGCATCTGCCTTGGCTGGAGCACTGGGGGACCTGGCACACACGGGGTGCACAGTGACAGCAACAAGATCAGCCGGGGTCCAGACAGACGCGGAGAGCAGGTGGACCACTGCTCTGCCAGGGCCTGATCCCCGGCTATGTGCAGGAACCATGGCTGCAAGTAGAGACCCTGCACCAGCTAGCCCAGACAGGAGTGAGAAGCAAGGGCAGCAGAGACAGATACACATCAAACCCAGGCAGGGGAGCAGCAAGGATGAGACAAGCCAGGGCCAGGGCAGGAAGGAAAGTGGTCCTGTGGGTTCGGATGAAGAGGAAGAGATTGTCATCTTCAAGTCCTGGATCAACCCCAGGTTCCCCAGCCTCTTCCAGGACCCACAGGCCTTTCCCCAGGAAGAGGGCAGCTCAGCCAGCAGCGTGGACAGGGAGGCTGCAGCAGAAGCAGCAGAACCCCCAACAAGCGCCTCTCTTGGCTCACTGGAACCCACGGACACTGCGCCATCAGCTGCTCCCCTGGCAGAAGGTCCAGGGGAAGAGAGGCACAGCACGCCTCTCACTGAAACAGTACCGGCGGAGAGCAGGCCGGCAAGTCCTCCATCAGCCCCTGCTTTGGAAGACGAGGGGAACAGAGCGCCTCCCCTGACATGCCGGGTTCCAGAGTCAAAGCCATCAGCCTGTCCCACTCCCATCGAGCACAGCACTGCAGTGATGGTTGAGAGCCAGGGACGTGCCCAACACGCCTCCAGTGCCTGTGATGAAGATCTGTATGAAACAGCCCGGATCATCGTGTCTGCAGTCCTACGCCATGCTGTAGCCATGAGCCAGGGAGCCACGAGCAAGGCACCAACTGCTCCCTCGGCCACAGGACCCAGCGTGCCTCCTCCCACAGCAGAGCCTGTAGACTGTACATCCTCGGCCTCTGCCTTGGCTGTAGGGGAAGCCACGGAAGCCCCTCTCACTGCAGCAGCGGCGCCACAAGAAGAAGTGGCTTCTCCTGTGACTGCAGATCTTCTCAGGGAGGACATCACAGATCTCAGTCCAGCAGCAGCTGATGAAGCAGGAGCAGCAGCTACTCCCTTGGCTATGGTTCCGGGGCACCAGGTAAGCACAGCACGAGTGGTGGGCACCGGGCACCGAGGGCAGCCAGAGGCAGAAGTAGCACGTGGGGTGTGCGTGCTGGGGAGCTGTCTGCTGCTCTCCATTTCCAGACGCCCCAGGCACAAGGGCTGACATCCCTCTCATCACCTGCTTGTGCTCTTGCTCTCCCCATGCAGGTTGCCGCCGAGCAGGGAGGCCAAGCGCAGTCCTCCTCCTGCACCAAAGACATGCCAGCGGATGAGCCAGCAACGTCCCAGGCACAAGCACCGTCCCAGGCACAAGCACCGTCCCAGGGTCTGTTGGCCGGGCCTGTTCAGCGCAGCGAGCAGCACCAAGGACTAGGTAGGTTGGCAGCACCACGCGCCGGGGGGCTGGCTGGTCCTGGGCCACCCCTCCCTGGGAAAGGCCTTGGAGGGGGGGAAAGGCTTGCCCAGCCCCCGCTCAGGCCCTAACCTACACCTCTCTGTCCCCCACAGGCATCCTTGACCTCGCACAAGCCCCAGCGTGCCAGCCACGGCCCTCCCGCCTCAGGAGGGCACTTCGGGCTCTGTGCAGGGCTTTCTGCTGCAGCTGCATCGCAGGACAGCGAGAGTAGCGGTGCCTGGCTGCCAGCACCAGGACAGCGCTCGGAGGTGGCAGCTGGCCCTCAGGAAGCTTTGCAGTGCCCACAGAAGCATCACTGGGAGGCACAGGACAGCGCCCCAGGAATTCAGATGCCCCACCACATCCTGCCCCCAGCCTCAGCTCAGCTGCAGCTGCTTTCTGCTGTGAATAAAAGCTCAGGCAGACTTTTGCCTCCAATGCTCCTCTCTGTGCCGTTGATCTCAGGAGAAAGAGTGATGCAGGCCATGCCAGCCTGGCACCCCGGGCCTCTCACAGTCATAGAAGTATAGGATCATGGAATCGCTTAGGTTGGAAAACACCTCGAAGACCATCACCTCCAACCGTTATCCTAGCACCGCCGAGTCTACCACTGAACCATGTCCCTAGGCACCAGATTCACATGGCTTTCGAATACCTCCAGGGATGGTGACTCATTTACTTCCCTGGGCAGCCTGTTCCAATTCTTCACAACCCTTCAATTCAAGACATTTTTCCTAGTATCCACCTAAACCTCCCCCTGTGCCACTTTTTCCTCTTCTCCTATTGCCTGTTGCTTGGGAGAAGAGACTGACCCACATGGCACTACAACCTTCTCTGAGGTCCTTGTACAGAGCGATAAGGTCCCCCCCGAGCCTCCTTTTCTCTAGGCTACGTAACCCCAGCTCCCTCAACACTCCTCACATGACTTGCTCCCTGGACCCTTCACCAGCTTCCTTGCCCTTGTTTGGACACTCTCCAGCACCTCCCCGTCCTTCTTGCAGCTAGGGGCCCAAAACTGAACACGGTATTCATGGTGCGGCCTCACCAGAGCTGAGTACAGGGGGAGAATCACTTCCCTTGTCCTACTGTGGCCTCCCTGGCCACACTATTTCTGGTACAAGCCAGGACGTACCACATCCTGGTACGGCCTTCTTTGCCACCTCAGCACACCGCTGCCTCATACTCATCTGGCTATCGACCAGTACCCCCACAGTCCTTTCCGACAGGCAGCTTTGCAGCCACTCTTCCCTCAGCCTGTGGCACTGCATGGGCTTGTTGTGCCCTGGGGGAAAAAATCTTAATATTTTTTTCAGACAGAGTCTTCTGTGAAGCTATACAATGCACAATTGCAACAGCAGGACTATGGTGAGCAGGAGCGCCCAGCAAAAGTATATCATAACCTTATATTCCCTAGTACCTGATGCTTGATTCCTCCCCTGTTTCCTCATTGACTGAGCACTACAGCTTCACAAACTACGCGATGCTTACTACTATACCATATATGTACAATTTTATCTGACCAACCTTTAATTTCTCCTGTTCCTTTTGTTTTTTCTTCATCTCTCATGACTAGAGGGCCTGTGATTTTTGTTTTTACTCATTTTCAACTGCTTGTCTTGTTTATCTTAGTTATCCTTATTTTGGGACAGCGGGACCCTCCCCTTATCTGCTTAACGTACAACCCACTGCTACGCCGTGCTGTAGCCATAAGCCTGGGAGCCAAGAGCAAAGCACAAACTGCTCCCTCGGCCACAGGGCACAGGGTGATTCCTCTAACAGCAGAGCCTGTATAATGTGAATCTTCAGCATCTGCTTTAGCTGGAGGTCCTGTGGGGGAGACCAACAAAGAGACCAACAAAGCCCCTCTCACAGCAGAAGCAGCACCAGGAGAAGGAGACGTGGATTCTCCCTGAACTGCTGACCTTGTGGGAGAAGCCAGTGAAGCCGCTCTTGCTCAAGCAGCAGCACCAGAGGAAGAAGAAGTGGCTTCTCCCTGGGCTGGAGGCCCTGTGTGGGAAGCCAGCGAAGCCACTCTCGCTGCAAGGTTTCCTTCAGTACGAAGTAAAAGAAAGGCCACTTGGGTCTAGAAGCAGCCCGCCATCACTGACAGCCAGGCTGGGGACAGCCCAAGGCCTCAGCCAGCTTGTGGCTCGGGGGGAAAACAGAACTTCAAAATGGCCGCCAGTGCTGACAGGGAATGTATCGGGAGCCGCCCTGTCAGGAAGAGGCATTTCTCTCTCTGTTCACTGAGGCAGCATCTCTCTTGTAGGGCCACCAGTGAGCAGGTGAAAGAAGAAAGAAGCAATGTACTGTCTACAGCAGAGCCTGTAGACTGTACACCCTCAGCCTCTGCCTTGGCTGCAGGCCCTGTGGGGGAGAGCAGTGAAGCCCCTCTCAGTGCAGAAGCAGAACCACGAGAAGGAGAAGTGGCTTCTCCCTCGGCTGGAGGCCCTGCGTGGGACGCCAAGGAGGCTGTTCTCTCTGAATCAGCAGCTTCAGCGTCCTCTTCACAGGCCTTTCCCCATGAAGTGTGCAGCTCATCCAACTGCTCCCTCAGCCACAGGGCACAGGGTGCCTCCTCCCACAGCAGAGCCTGTAGACTGTACCTCCTCAGCCTCTGCCTTGGCTGCAGGCCCTGTGGGGGAGACCACTGAAGCCCCCCTCACTGCAGAAGCTGCACCATGAGAAGGAGAAGTGGATTCTCTCTGGGCTGCTGACCCTGTGGGAGAAGCCAGTGAAGCCGCTCTTGCTCAAGCAGCAGCACCAGAGGAAGAAGAATTCGCTTCTCCATGGGCTGGAGGCCCTGTGGGGCAACAAGGCTGCCAATGCCGTGCTGCAGGCTGGCACGGCCCGCAGATCCCAGGCTGCCAAGCCCAACGTGCAGCCGCCAAGCAGGCGCCAGCTGCCAGAGGCTGCAGGAAGGTTCCAGAAGCAGCGGCAGCGCCCCGGGCAGGGGCAGCCACGAGTGCAGGAGCTGCTCGTGGGATGTGGGCTCAGGGGCAGACGCCTGCCCCTGCAGGGGACAAGGCCCACCCAGAGCCTGCCCACCGGCATGGGCCTGCCCAGACATCCTGGGGGGAAGCCCTGGCCACAGCCAGTGATCCGGGGGGATGCAGAAGCCCCTCACAAATGATGCGAAAAACGGGGCCCACAAGTGAGAGGCCATGTCACTTACAATGGAACCCTGCAGTACTTGGAGAAAAGAGGCACTGTCTCTCCAGACAGCAGGTTTCCTTCAGCACAAAGAAAAAGAAAGGCCTCTTGGGTCTAGATGCCGCCCGCCATCACTGACAGCCAGGCTGGGGACAGCCCAAGGCCTCAGCCAGCTTGTGGCACAGGGGGAAACCAGAAGTGCAAAATGGCCACCAGGGCTGTCAGAGCTGCCGGTCGGGAGCTGCCCAAGGTTAGTGGAATTAGTTGGGATCTTATCAATGTTTATAAATACCAGAAGCGTGGCAGACAGAGGCATTTGGCCAACCTCTTTTCAGTGGTTTGTGGGGACAGGACAAGGGGTAATGGCCACAAGATGGAGCCCAGGAAGTTCCGCACCAACATGCAAAAGGACTTCTTCACGGTGAGGGTGACAGAGCACTGAAACAGGCTGCCCAGGGAGGTTGTGGAGTGTCCTTCTCTGGAGATATTCAAGGCCCATCTGGACACCTACCTGGGCAGCCTGCTCTAAGGAACCTGCTTTGGCAGGGCGGTTGGACGCGATGATCTCTCGAGGTCGCTTCCAACCCCAACAATTCTGTGATTCTGTGAAATTTCCACTGCACAAAACACCTGCCACTGCAAAAACACAACTTTGGTTCTCACAATTCCCCCCCTCTTCTTTTCTCACTCCTATTGTTGTTTCTGCACTTCTACACATCCTCCATCCTTGAGTTTTTCCAACATTAGGGCACAATATTTTTCTTCCCACGTCAGGGGGATGACAGATATGCAATGCCTTTATCATTGTAATACCAACAATACCGCCCTGTGGGGGAGGCCAGCAAAGCCCCTCTCACTGCAGCAGCAGCACCAAAGGAAGAACGAAAAGAAGTGGCTTCTCCTTTGGCTGGAGGCCCTGCGTGCGAAGTCAGCAAAGACCCTCTCACTCCAGGAGCAACGGCACAAGAAGGAGAAGCGGCTTCTCCCTGGGCTGGACAACCTGTGGAGGAAGCCAGTGAAGCCCCTCTTGGTCCAGCAGCAGCACCAGACGAAGAAGAAGTGGCTTCTCCTTTGAGTGCAGAGCCTCTCAGGGAGGACAGCACCGATCTTCTCAGCCCCCCAGCAGCTGAGGAAACAGGAGCAGTGGCTTCTCCCTTGGTTCCTGGGTGCCAGGTAAGCACAGCGTGCGTGGTGGGCACGAGGCCCTCAGGGAGCTTTGCAGCACCCACAGAAGCATCACAGGGAGGCACAGGACAGCGTCCCAGTGTGAGAAAAATCTCAATATTTTTTTAGTCAGGGTCTTCTGTAAAGCTATTTTATTCACGATTGCAATGGCGGGCCTCCTGCGAGCAGGAGCGCGCACTGAAAGTATACCATAACCTTATATTCCCTATTACCCGACACCTGACTTCTCCCCTGTTTCCTCATGGGCTGAGTACTACGGGTTTACAACTACTTACGCCTTTCTATACCATATATGTACAATTTTATTTGACCAACCTTTCATTTCTCCTTTTCCTTTCCTTCATCTCTCGTGACTAGAGGGCCCGTGATTTATTTTTTTTTCTACTAATTTTGCGTAGCTCATCCTGTTTGTCTTAGCTACCCTCCTTATTTTGGGACAGCGGGACCTTCCCTTTATCTGCCTAATGTACTTCCCACTGCTTTGCTACTGCCATGCCTGCACAATCACTTTGGAATATGCAAGGTTAGTGGAATTTTCCCATGCAAAAACACAACTGCCGCTGCAAAAACACAACTTTGTTTCTCACAATGCCCCCCTCTTCTTTTCTTACTCCTCTTGCTGTTTCTGCACTTCTTCACATCCCCCACTCTTTTTCCAACATTACGGCCCAATATTTTTCTTCCGATGTCATGGGGGATGACATTCGCAGTGCCATTATCTTTAGAATTCCAACAAATAGCTGTTTGAGCCAATTCCATTCAGGTAACCGCAAAAGTCACTTCCTCCCAAATGTTTCTAAATCCCCAGGAAGTGTCATCTTGAGCCGCTCTGTGTAGGATTTGTTTCTTTCCCAAATATTTTTGAGATCAGTCCAATTTGCCCCTTTTGATCTACAGACATACAGCAACTAGCATTAATTACAGTACACGCTCTCCTGTGAGGGTAATAATAAATCAAATACCATTGGTTCTGGAGTACTATTTTTGGCAAGCTTGTTACCTCCTCTTGTAGTGCCTGCACTGCATGCAGAGTGTTATTTTCTAGTTGCACAATGAGTGAAATTCCCTGTTTCCGTTTACTAGAGGACTATCTGGAGTCCTCTTAATTCTGCGTGCGGTCTCAGGGGGGCTTTGGCATTGTGGGTCTTCAATAATAGGAATATTTGGAATTATTGCCCCCAGGCTGCAAGCTTCCTTCCAGCCAAGGGGCAACACCTTCCTGGATGTATTGCCGCATAGCCAGTACCACCCCTTGCCATTCGGGACAGGCCATCCGGTTACAGGATTCTCATGTTGTATCTGCTGTACAAAAACTTCTAAACTGTTACTTAGATAACGCTCCTGCCTTCCTCTTTGTCACACTCAAAATGGTTAAGAACAAAATAGGATTACAAGATACGCCACCGGGCCCACGTAGTGGCCACCACCAATCGACACTTGGATAAAACAGCACTTCCTTTTCGATCTGTCATGCGCTTCGTTCATCTCCGGCCGTTCCCCTCACGGAGAATAACGAACCACGGATCGGAACTCCGCGCTCGCTTCGCAGCGATGCTGCGTCTCACTCCCACAGCACAATCACGCAATCACGCAGAGAGGCCCCTTAAACTTCTCATTCATGCTACAAGGATATATCACTTAGAACAATAACCAGACTATTTTGTTTTGTCTCTGGCCGAGTTGCTCGAGGAGTCACTCACTTCACAACAATACTTTGGCTCAAACACATACACATATACTTCTTTGCTGGTGCAGCTACTGCTGCCTCCGGTGCAATATTAGGATTAGAGGGAGCATAACTTGATTCCTCCTCCGAAAAAGGAGTCTTATTGTTTACATATAAACTTAAAGCCGGAATTTTCATCAGACCTGTATTGCGGCCAAAATAGTGAAGTTCCTTTTAATGGCTTTTCAGGCCAGACAATTGGACAATACCTAACCATTGCTGTTTTTTTTTTTTTTTTTCCGCTAGTTTTTGGGTTGTTTTTCCAATTCCTTTTCTTTCTCCCCAAAGGACTGCCTTTACGCACAATTCCGAGGATTCTGCTTCTGAAGATCTCCAAGGATGGAGACTCCACAACCCCTCTCTGGGCAACCTGTTCCAGCAAAGACACCGTTGTGTTACCAACACTGTTTCAGCCACAATTCTGAAGCATAGGACCTGCTTCAGCAGCCAGAGAAGCTGCGGGCTAAACACCAGCATGGCACAGCTGTGGCTCTGCCGCTGAAAGCTTCTCCACGGCTTGTTCTGAAAGCAACGAGCAGGGAATCTTCCCGCGGCTGCCCAGGGCTTTCCTCTCGCAGCCCCGCCAGAGCCCGCCTCAAGCAACCTCTCCGCCAGCTCCACCGGCTCCGCTACCTGGTGCCCGCCTTCTCTGGGAGTCCTTCACAGTGCCTAGAGCCACAGGGCTCTGGCTGCCCGGACACGGGAGGATTCCCTGCTAATGCTCCTGCTCAAACTGCACTGCCAGGGCTGCCTGATGGGTGTCCAAGCTCGAGCGCGGTCTCTGCTGATGTGTGGGGAGTCAGGCAAAGAGCCAGGAAGCTTACCCAGATGACCGAGCAGAGCATCTCCCGGCAGAGCAGGTAACGCGCAGCTGATGGGAGCAGTTAGGGAGCTAAGCTGACTCCCCTGAGAAATCCTGACCTGGGGCTGAGCCGGGGGCACTGGCTGGAAGGAGCCTGAGGTGCCTGCCAATCCAGACCTTGCTGGGGCCGTGTGAGACGGTGTCCCTGGGGTGTCCGCCGACCACCGGGGCTTTGTGATGCGTGGGCGGTGGCGTACCCAAAGGCCATTGTGACACGGAGGGGTACCCATGGCAACGGTGTCCCTTATAAGGCCCGAGCCCCGGGCTGCCCACTCACTCTCAGGAGAGCAGCTCTGCCAGGAGGCAGCAGCTCCCCTGGGTGCCCGTTGGAGTTCTCGGTCAGAGGACCTGGAGCGTACCATGGAGCAGCAGAATAAGGATCACTCCCAGCCCGCTGAAGGGCAGCAGAGCGTACAGGAGCAGCGCCAGGTGAGGCTCAGGGACCAAGACAGGGACAGCAGCGTGACGGGACGGCACGGAGAGCACCAGGATGGGAACGGTGCTGGAGCAAGCTGGCCAGCTGGCCCTGAACACCTCCAGCCCGGACACAGTTATTCCCAAACCTGGGGTTTCTCCATGAAGAGCCGACCCCCAGGACAACCAAAGCCCATGTGGCCCTGGCATTTCTGTGCCCAGAGGCACAAAGAGCAGCGTGGCCTAATTCAACCTGGCTGTCCGCAACCAGGAGCTGCCTCCATCGTCCCTCCATGCGGACAGGCTGCCAGTGCGGTCGTGCCCAGAGAGCGTGCGTCACACTGGCAGCTGCCACACGGAGTCGGGAGCCCCAGGAGGGTTCGGAAGAACATCTTTGGCAGCCCTGGCAGCCTCCGACGAGCAGGCAGCAATTCAGGCGGAGACAGGCAGGGCATTACCCTGGCAAGCCGAGCCCCGCTGTGCGTGGTCCCCTGCCAGGGCATGAATGGGGCCACTGCAGGGCAGCTCACAGGAGCACCATTAGGGGGCCGTGGAGGGGAATGGCAGAAATGACCAAAGTAACCCGGCCTTTCTCCTCAGTTTCTCTTGCAGATGGAGAAGCTGCAAGTCACGAAGACACTGCCACACAGTGGG
This sequence comes from Anser anser, assembly GCF_964211835.1. Taxonomy (NCBI): domain Eukaryota; kingdom Metazoa; phylum Chordata; class Aves; order Anseriformes; family Anatidae; genus Anser; species Anser anser. The sequence continues at coordinate 204,854,581 of NC_139720.1, read as the reverse complement.
GTGCGGCAGGAAGAGAGAATCCGTCTGCCAGCCGTGCCGCCTTTCCCAAGGCAGGCAGCGACTCAGGCAGCAGCAGCCAAGCAAGTGCCTGCAGCACAGACATCGTCATCTGAAAGGGTCACTTGCAAGCTGCCCCCTCTACAAGCAACAGCCTCTGCATATTCAGTTGGAGGAAGGGCAAAGGCGTTGGGCACAGAGGCCCACAGCCACCAAGAGCTTCTGCCACCTCTTCCGTGCATCTCTGGTGACAGGGACAAGGCAGTGAGGGCAGAGAGCCGGGAACGTGGCCCACACAGCCCTGTGGCCCCTGACGAGGACATGGAGTACACAGTACGGTCCTTCGTCTCCACAGTCATAAGAAACGCTCTAGCCTGCAACGAGGGAGCCAACAGCAAGGCAAGGCTTTCTCCCTCAGGCAGACGTCCCGGGACCAAAGGCTACAGAACACCATCTCTCACCACAGCAGTGCCCCAAAATGGGAAGAAGAAGAGTCAGCACTCGCCCAAAAGCAGCCCTGCAGCCCCTGCCGAAGAAATGGAAGACCCAGTAAAGGTCTTTGTCTCCACTGCCATTAGCAACGCCGTAGCCCGGAACCAGGGAGCCATGAGCGAGGCAAGGCTTTCTCCTTTGGACAGACGTCCCAGGAGCGAAGGCCGCATAACACCACCACTCCTCACAGCAGTGCCGCAGAATTGGAAGAAGAGTCAGCACCGTGCCAAAAACAGCCCTGCAGCCTCTGCCGAGGACATGGAACACCCAGTAAAGGCCTTCGTCTCCAGTGTCATTAGCAAGGCTATAGCCTGCAACGAGGGAGCCATGAGGGAGGCAGAGCTTCCTCCCTTGTGCAGAGGTCCCAGGAGCAAAGGCCACAGAACACCACCTCTCCTAACAGCAGCGCCCCAGGATTTGAAGGAGAGTCGGCAGGCTGCCCCACACTGCCCCACAGACTCTTTCACGGCACTGCGGGACACAGCACAGTCCCTTGTGTCTGAAGTCCTGGCAAAGACAATGGCTGAAAGCTGGGAACACGGCCAACGGCCTGCAGAACTGGAGGACCTGGCACACACGGGGTGCACAGCGACATCAACAAGAGCAGTCCAGGTCCAGACAGACATGGACAGCAGGTGGACCACTGCTCTGCCAGGGCGCCATCACCAGGCACGTTCAGGAAAAGCGGCTGCTGGCAGAGCCCCTGCACCAGCAAGCCCAGACGGGGCTGAGAAGCAAGGGCAGCAGAGACAGATACACATCAAACCCAGGCAGGGGAGCGGCAAGGATGAGAAAAGCCAGGGCCGGGGCAGGAAGGAAAGTGGTCCTGTGGGTTCGGATGAAGAGGAAGAGATTGTCATCTTCAACTCCTGGATCAACCCCAGGTTCCCCAGCCTCTTCCAGGACCCACAGGCCTTTCCCCAGGAAGAGGGCAGCTCAGCCAGGAGCGCGGACAGGGAGGCTGCAGCACAAGAAGCAGAACCCCCAACAAGTGCCTCACTTGGCTCATTGGACACTGAAACATCGCCTGCTTGCCTGGCAGAGAGGCACGGCACGCCTCTCACCGCAACACAACCGTCAGAGAGCAGGCCAGCAAGTTGTCCATCAGCCCCTGCTTTTGAAGACAAGGGCTACAGAGCGCCTCCCCAGACACGTGGGGAAGAGATTGTCATCTTCAACTCCTGGATCAACCCCAGGTTCCCCAGCCTCTTCCAGGACCCACAGGCCTTTCCCCAGGAAGAGGGCAGCTCAGCCAGCAGCGTGGACAGGGAGGCTGCAGCAGAAGCAGCAGAACCCCCAACAAGCGCCTCTCTTGGCTCACTGGAACCCACGGACACTGCGCCATCAGCTGCTCCCCTGGCAGAAGGTCCAGGGGAAGAGAGGCACAGCACGCCTCTCGGTACTGCAACAGTACCGGCGGAGAGCAGGCCGGCAAGTCCTCCATCAGCCCCTGCTTTGGAAGACGAGGGGAACAGAGCGCCTCCCCTGACATGCCGGGTTCCAGAGTCAAAGCCATCAGCCTGTCCCACTCCCATCGAGCACAGCACTGCAGTGATGGTTGAGAGCCAGGGACGTGCCCAACACGCCTCCAGTGCCTGTGATGAAGATCTGCATGAAACAGCCCGGATCATCGTGTCTGCAGTCCTGCGCCATGCTGTAGCCATGAGCCAGGGAGCCACGAGCAAGGCACCAACTGCTCCCTCGGCCACAGGACCCAGCGTGCCTCCTCCCACAGCAGAGCCTGTAGACTGTACATCCTCGGCCTCTGCCTTGGCTGGAGGTGCTGTAGGGGAAGCCACGGAAGCCCCTCTCACTGCAGCAGCGGCGCCACAAGAAGAAGTGGCTTCTCCTGTGACTGCAGATCTTCTCAGGGAGGACATCACAGATCTCAGTCCAGCAGCAGCTGATGAAGCAGGAGCAGCAGCTACTCCCTTGGCTATGGTTCCGGGGCACCAGGTAAGCACAGCACGAGTGGTGGGCACCGGGCACCGAGGGCAGCCAGAGGCAGAAGTAGCACGTGGGGTGTGCGTGCTGGGGAGCTGTCTGCTGCTCTCCATTTCCAGACGCCCCAGGCACAAGGGCTGACATCCCTCTCATCACCTGCTTGTGCTCTTGCTCTCCCCATGCAGGTTGCCGCCGAGCAGGGAGGCCAAGCGCAGTCCTCCTCCTGCACCAAAGACATGCCAGCGGATGAGCCAGCAATGTCCCAGGCACAAGCACCGTCCCAGGGTCTGTTGGCCGGGCCTGTTCAGCGCAGCGAGCAGCACCAAGGACTAGGTAGGTTGGCAGCACCACGCGCCGGGGGGCTGGCTGGTCCTGGGCCACCCCTCCCTGGGAAAGGCCTTGAAGGGGGGGAAAGGCTTGCCCAGCCCCCGCTCAGGCCCAAACCTACACCTCTCTGTCCCCCACAGGCATCCTTGACCTCGCACAAGCCCCAGCACGCCAGCCACGGCCCTCCCGCCTCAGGAGGGCACTTCGGGCTCTGCGCAGGGCTTTCTGCTGCAGCTGCATCGCAGGACAGCGAGAGTAGCGGCGCCCGGCTGCCAGCACCAGGACGGTGCTCGGAGGTGGCAGCTGGCCCTCAGGAAGCTTTGCAGTGCCCACAGAAGCATCACTGGGAGGCACAGGACAGCGCCCCAGGAATTCAGATGCCCCACCACATCCTGCCCCCAGCCTCAGCTCAGCTGCGGCTGCTTTCTGCTGTGAATAAAAGCTCAGGCAGACTTTTGCCCCCAATGCTCCTCTCTGTGTCGTTGATCTCAGGAGAAAGAGTGGTGCAGGCCATGCCAACCTGGCACCCTGGGCCTGTCACAGTCATGGAATTACAGGATCATGGAATCGCTTAGGTTGGAAAACACCTCAGAGATCATCACCTCCAACCGTTATCCTAGCACCGCCGAGTCTACCACTGAACCATGTCCCTAGGCACCAGATTTAGACGGCTTTCGAATACCTCCAGGGATAGTGACTCAACTACTTCCCTGGGCAGCCTGTTCCAATTCTTCACAACCCTTCAATTCAAGACATTTTGCCTAGTACCCACCTAAACCTCCCCCTGTGCCACTTTTTCCTCTTCTCCTATCGCCTGTTGCTTGGGAGAAGAGACTGACCCGCACGGCACTACAACCTTCTCTGAGGTCCTTGTACAGAGCGATAAGGTCCCCCCCGAGCCTCCTTTTCTCTAGGCTACGTAACCCCAGCTCCCTCAACACTCCTCACACGACTTGCTCCCTAGACCCTTCACCAGCTTCCTTGCCCTTGTTTGGACACTCTCCAGCACCTCCCCGTCCTTCTTGCAGCTAGGGGCCCAAAACTGAACACGGTATTCATGGTGCGGCCTCACCAGAGCTGAGTACAGGGGGAGAATCACTTCCCTTGTCCTACTGTGGCCTCCCTGGCCACACTATTTCTGGTACAAGACAGGATGTACCAGATCCTGGTACGGCCTTCTTTGCCACCTCAGCACACCGCTGCCTCATACTCATCTGGCTATCGACCAGTACCCCCACAGTCCCTTCCGACAGGCAGCTTTGCAGCCACTCTTCCCTCAGCCTGTGGCGCTGCATGGGCTTGTTGTGCCCTGTGAGAAAAATCTTAATATTTTTTTCAGACAGAGTCTTCTGTGAAGCTATACAATACACAATTGCAACAGCAGGACTATGGTGAGCAGGAGCGCCCAGCAAAAGTATATCATAACCTTATATTCCCTAGTACCTGATGCTTGATTCCTCCCCTGTTTCCTCATTGACTGAGCACTACAGCTTCACAAACTACGCGATGCTTACTACTATACCATATATGTACAATTTTATCTGACCAACCTTTAATTTCTCCTGTTCCTTTTGTTTTTTCTTCATCTCTCATGACTAGAGGGCCTGTGATTTTTGTTTTTACTCATTTTCAACTGCTTGTCTTGTTTATCTTAGTTATCCTTATTTTGGGACAGCGGGACCCTCCCCTTATCTGCTTAACGTACAACCCACTGCTACGCCGTGCTGTAGCCATAAGCCTGGGAGCCAAGAGCAAAGCACAAACTGCTCCCTCGGCCACAGGGCACAGGGTGATTCCTCTAACAGCAGAGCCTGTATAATGTGAATCTTCAGCATCTGCTTTAGCTGGAGGTCCTGTGGGGGAGACCAACAAAGGCCCTCTCACAGCAGAAGCAGCACCAGGAGAAGGAGACGTGGATTCTCCCTGAGCTGCTGACCCTGTGGGAGAAGCCAGTGAAGCCGCTCTTGCTCAAGCAGCAGCACCAGAGGAAGAAGAAGTGGCTTCTCCTTGGGCTGGAGGCCCTGTTTGGGAAGCCAGCGAAGCCACTCTCGCTGCAAGGTTTCCTTCAGTACGAAGTAAAAGAAAGGCCACTTGGGTCTAGAAGCCGCCCGCCATCACTGACAGCCAGGCTGGGGACAGCCCAAGGCCTCAGCCACCTTGTGGCTCGGGGGGAAAACAGAACTTCAAAATGGCCGCCAGTGCTGACAGGGACTGTATCGGGAGCCGCCCTGTCAGGAAGAGGCATTTCTCTCTCTGTTCACTGAGGCAGCATCTCTCTTGTAGGGCCACCAGTGAGCAGGTGAAAGAAGAAAGAAGCAATGTACTGTCTACAGCAGAGCCTGTAGACTGTACACCGTCAGCCTCTGCCTTGGCTGCAGGCCCTGTGGGGGAGAGCAATGAAGCCCCTCTCAGTGCAGAAGCAGCACCACGAGTAGGAGAAGTGGCTTCTCCCTCGGCTGGAGGCCCTGCGTGGGACGCCAAGGAGGCTGTTCTCTCTGAATCAGCAGCTTCAGCGTCCTCTTCACAGGCCTTTCCCCATGAAGTGTGCAGCTCATCCAGCTGCTCCCTCAGCCACAGGGCACAGGGTGCCTCCTCCCACAGCAGAGCCTGTAGACTGTACCTCCTCAGCCTCTGCCTTGGCTGCAGGCCCTGTGGGGGAGACCACTGAAGCCCCCCTCACTGCAGAAGCAGCACCATGAGAAGGAGAAGTGGATTCTCTCTGGGCTGCTGACCCTGTGGGAGAAGCCAGTGAAGCCGCTCTTGCTCAAGCAGCAGCACCAGAGGAAGAAGAATTCGCTTCTCCATGGGCTGGAGGCCCTGTGGGGCAACAAGGCTGCCAATGCCGTGCTGCAGGCTGGCACGGCCCGCAGATCCCAGGCTGCCAAGCCCAACGTGCAGCCGCCAAGCAGGCGCCAGCTGCCAGAGGCTGCAGGAAGGTTCCAGAAGCAGCGGCAGCGCCCCGGGCAGGGGCAGCCACGAGTGCAGGAGCTGCTCGTGGGATGTGGGCTCAGGGGCAGACGCCTGCCCCTGCAGGGGACAAGGCCCACCCAGAGCCTGCCCACCGGCATGGGCCTGCCCAGACATCCTGGGGGGAAGCCCTGGCCACAGCCAGTGATCCGGGGGGATGCAGAAGCCCCTCACAAATGATGCGAAAAACGGGGCCCACAAGTGAGAGGCCATGTCACTTACCATGGAACCCTGCAGTACTTGGAGAAAAGAGGCACTGTCTCTCCAGACAGCAGGTTTCCTTCAGCACAAAGAAAAAGAAAGGCCTCTTGGGTCTAGATGCCGCCCGCCATCACTGACAGCCAGGCTGGGGACAGCCCAAGGCCTCAGCCAGCTTGTGGCACAGGGGGAAACCAGAAGTGCAAAATGGCCGCCAGGGCTGTCAGAGCTGCCGGTCGGGAGCTGCCCAAGGTTAGTGGAATTAGTTGGGATCTTATCAATGTTTATAAATACCTGAAGCGTGGCAGACAGAGGCATTTGGCCAACCTCTTTTCAGTGGTTTGTGGGGACAGGACAAGGCGTAATGGCCACAAGATGGAGCCCAGGAAGTTCCGCACCAACATGCAAAAGGACTTCTTCACGGTGAGGGTGACAGAGCACTGAAACAGGCTGCCCAGGGAGGTTGTGGAGTGTCCTTCTCTGGAGATATTCAAGGCCCGTCTGGACACCTACCTGGGCAGCCTGCTCTAAGGAACCTGCTTTGGCAGGGCGGTTGGACGCGATGATCTCTCGAGGTCGCTTCCAACCCCAACAATTCTGTGATTCTGTGAAATTTCCACTGCACAAAACACCTGCCACTGCAAAAACACAACTTTGGTTCTCACAATTCCCCCCTCTTCTTTTCTCACTCCTATTGCTGTTTCTGCACTTCTACACATCCTCCATCCTTGAGTTTTTCCAACATTAGGGCACAATATTTTTCTTCCCAAGTCAGGGGGATGACAGATATGCAATGCCTTTATCATTGTAATACCAACAATACCGCCCTGTGGGGGAGGCCAGCAAAGCCCCTCTCACTGCAGCAGCAGCACCAAAGGAAGAACAAAAAGAAGTGGCTTCTCCTTTGGCTGGAGGCCCTGCGTGCGAAGTCAGCAAAGACCCTCTCACTCCAGGAGCAACGGCACAAGAAGGAGAAGCGGCTTCTCCCTGGGCTGGACAACCTGTGGAGGAAGCCAGTGAAGCCCCTCTTGGTCCAGCAGCAGCACCAGACGAAGAAGAAGTGGCTTCTCCTTTGAGTGCAGAGCCTCTCAGGGAGGACAGCACCGATCTTCTCAGCCCCGCAGCAGCTGAGGAAACAGGAGCAGTGGCTTCTCCCTTGGTTCCTGGGCGCCAGGTAAGCACAGCGTGCGTGGTGGGCACGAGGCCCTCAGGGAGCTTTGCAGCACCCACAGAAGCATCACAGGGAGGCACAGGACAGCGTCCCAGTGTGAGAAAAATCTCAATATTTTTTTAGTCAGGGTCTTCTGTAAAGCTATTTTATTCACGATTGCAATGGCGGGCCTCCTGCGAGCAGGAACGCGCACTGAAAGTATACCATAACCTTATATTCCCTATTACCCGACACCTGACTTCTCCCCTGTTTCCTCATGGGCTGAGTACTACGGGTTTACAACTACTTACGCCTTTCTATACCATATATGTACAATTTTATTTGACCAACCTTTCATTTCTCCTTTTCCTTTCCTTCATCTCTCGTGACTAGAGGGCCCGTGATTTATTTTTTTTTCTACTAATTTTGCGCAGCTCATCCTGTTTGTCTTAGCTACCCTCCTTATTTTGGGACAGCGGGACCTTCCCTTTATCTGCCTAATGTACTTCCCACTGCTTTGCTACTGCCATGCCTGCACAATCTCTTTGGAATATGCAAGGTTAGTGGAATTTTCCACTGCAAAAACACAACTGCCGCTGCAAAAACACAACTTTGTTTCTCACAATGCCCCCCTCTTCTTTTCTTACTCCTCTTGCTGTTTCTGCACTTCTTCACATCCCCCACTCTTCTCTTTTTCCAACATTACGGCCCAATATTTTTCTTCCGATGTCACGGGGGATGACATTCGCAGTGCCATTATCTTTAGAATTCCAACAAATAGCTGTTTGAGCCAGTTCCATTCAGGTAACCGCAAAAGTCACTTCCTCCCAAATGTTTCTAAATCCCCGGGAAGTGTCATCTTGAGCCGCTCTGTGTAGGATTTGTTTCCTTCCCAAATATTTTTGAGATCAGTCCAATTTGCCCCTTTTGATCTACAGACATACAGCAACTAGCATTAATTACAGTACACGCTCTGCTGTGAGGCTAATAATAAATCGAATACCATTTGGTTCTGGAGTACTATTTTTGGCAAGCTTGTTACCTCCTCTTGTAGTGCCTGCACTGCATGCAGAGTGTTATTTTCTAGTTGCACAATGAGTGAAATTCCCTGTTTCAGTTTACTAGAGGATTATCTGGAGTCCTCTTAATTCTGCGTGCGGTCTCAAGGGGGCTTTGGCATTGTGGGTCTTCAATAATAGGAACATTTGGAATTATTGCCCCCAGGCTCTCGCTCCAGGAGCAACGGCACAAGAAGGAGAAGCGGCTTCTCCCTGGGCTGGACAACCTGTGGAGGAAGCCAGTGAAGCCACTCTCGCTGCAAGGTTTCCTTCAGTACGAAGGAAAGGAAAGGTCTCTTGGGTCTAGGTCGCCCGCCATCACTGACGGCCAGGCTGGGGACAGCCCAAGGCCTCAGCCAGCTTGTGGCACAGCGGGAAACCAGAACTGCAAACTGGCCGCCAGGGCTTTCAGAGGATGTTTCGGGAGCTGCCCAGTCAGGGAGAGGCGTTCCGATCTCTGTTCACTAAGGCAGCATCTCTCTTGTAGGGCCACCAGTGAGCTGAGCAACCCGGGGCCAAAAGCCACCGCTCACCACCTCTCAGCACAGCAATGTCCCAAAATTGGAAGAAGAGTTAGCACCCTGCCCCACGCAGCCCTGTAGCTCCTGCCGAGGACATGGAAGGCCAAGTAAAGGCCTCCGTCTCCAGGGGCATTAGCAATGCCATAGCCTGCAACGAGGGAGCCACGAGGCAGCCAAAGCTTTCTGCTTTGTGCAGAGGTCCCAGGAGCAAAGGCCACACAACACCACCTCTCCTAACAACAGTGCCCCAAAATTTGAAGAAGAGTCATCACCCTGCCAAAAACAGCCCTGCAGAACGTGCCAGAGAAATGGAAGACCAGGTAAAAGCCTTAGTCTCCCGTGTCATTAGCAATGCAATAGCCCGCAACGAGAGACCTATAAGGGAGGCAACGCTTTCTCCCTTGGACAGAGGCCCCAGGAGCAAAGGCTGCAAAACATCACCTCTCCTCACAGCAGTGCCCGAAAATTTGAAGAAGAGTCAGCACTCGTCCAGAAAAAAGCCCTGCAGCCCCTGCCAAGGACATAGAAGACCCAGTAAAGGCCTTCATCTCCAGGGTCATTAGCAGTGCCATAGCCTGCAACGAGGAATCTAGGAGGGAGGCAAGGCTTTTTGCCCTGGGCAGAGGTCCAAGGAGCAAAGGCTACACAAGACCACCTCTCCTCAAAGCAGTGCCCCAAAATTTGAAGAAGAGTCAGCACCGTGCCAAAAACAGCCCTGCATCCCCTGCCAAGGACATGGAAGGCCAAGTAAAGGCCTTCGTCTCCAGGGGCATTAGCATTGCCGTAGCCTGCAATGAGGGAGCTATGAGGGAGGCAAGGATTTTGCCCTGGCCAGAGGACTTATAAGCAGAGGCCACAGGACACCACCTCTCGTCACAGCAGTGCCCCAAAATTTGAAGAAGAGTCAGCACCCTGCCAAAAACAGCCCTGCAGCCCCTGCCAAAGAAATGGAAGACCAAGTAAACATCTTCGTCCTCAGTGTCATTAGCAATGCCATTGCCTGCAACGAGGGAGCCATGAGGGAGGCAATGCTTTCTCCCTTGGACAGATGTCCCAGGATCAAAGGCCACAGAACACCACCTCTTCCCACAGCAGTGCCCCAGAATTTGAGAAGAGTGAGCACCCTGCCCCACACAGCCCCACAGACACTTTCATGGCACTGTGGGACACAGCACAGTCCCTTGTGTCTGAAGTCCTGGCAAAGACGATGGCTGGAAGCTGGTAATACGGCCAAAGACCTGCAGAACCGGGGGATCTGGCACACACAGGGTGCAAAGTGACACCAACAAGAGCAGTCAAGGTCCAGACAGACATGGACAGCAGGTGACGACTGCTCTGCCAGGCGCGATCACCTGGAAGGTAAACGAACCACGGCTGCCAGCCAGAGCCCCTGTGCCAGCAAGCCAAGCAAGGGGGGAGAAGCAAGAGCAGCAGAGAGAGCAAAACTTCAAACCCAGGTAGGGGAGCGGCAACGAGGGGACAAGCCAGGGCCTGGGCAGGAAACCAAAGGGTCACGGGGGATGGGATGAGGAGGAAGAAATGGTCATCTTCACCTCCTGGATCAACCCCAGGCTCCCCAGCCTCTTCCAGGACCCACAGGCCTGTCCCCAGAAAGTGTACAGCTCATCAGCAGCACAGACAGGAAGTCTGCAGCACAAGAAGCAGAACCCCCCAAAAACGCCTCTCTTGGCTCATTGGAGTCCACAGAGACTGAACCATCAGATGCTTGCCTGGCAGAAGGTCCAGGGGAAGAGAGGCACGGCACGCCTCCCACCGCAACACAACCGTCAGAGAGCAGGCCGGCAAGTCCTCCATCAGCCCCTGCTTTTGAAGACGAGGGCTACAGAGCGCCTCCCCAGACACGTGGGGCTCAAGAGTCAAAGCCATCAGCCTGCCCCACTCCCATCGAGCACAGCACTGCAGTGATGGTTGAGAGCCAGGGACGTGCCCAACATGCCTCCAGTGCCTGTGATGAAGATCTGCATGAAACAGCCCGGACCCTGGTTTCCGCAGTCCTAAGACAAGCTGTAGCCATGAGCCGGGGAGCCACGAGCAAGGCACCAACTGCTCCCTTGGCCACAGGACCCAGGGTGCCTCCTCCCACTGCAGAGCCTGCAGACTCTGCATCCTCAGCATCTGCCTTGGCTGGAGCACTGGGGGACCTGGCACACACGGGGTGCACAGTGACAGCAACAAGATCAGCCGGGGTCCAGACAGACGCGGAGAGCAGGTGGACCACTGCTCTGCCAGGGCCTGATCCCCGGCTATGTGCAGGAAGAATGGCTGCAAGCAGAGACCCGGCACCAGCTAGCCCAGACAGGGCTGAGAAGCAAGGGCAACAGAGAGAGCAACATGTCAAACCCAGGCAGGGGAGTGGCGACAAGGCGACAAGCCAGGGCTGGGGCAGGAAGGAAAGTGGTCCTGTGGGTTCGGATGAAGAGGAAGAAATGGTCATCTTCACCTCCTGGATCAACCCCAGGCTCCCCAGCCTCTTCCAGGACCCACAGGCCTTTCCCCACACATAGGGCAGTTCACCCAGCAGCGTAGACTGCAAGGCTGCAGCAGAAGAAGCAGAACACCCGACAAGCGCCTCTCTTGGCTCACTGGAGCCCACGGACACTGCACCGTCAGCTGCTTCCGTGGCTGAATGTCCAGGGGAAGAGAGGTACGGCACGCCTCTCACGGGAATAAAACTGGCAGAGAGCAGGCCAGCAGGTCCTCCGTTAGCCCCTGCTTGAGAAGGTGAGGGCTACAGAGCGCCTCCCCCCACACCAGTGTCTCAGGACTCAAAGCCATCAGCCTGTCCCCTCCCCAGCGAGCACAGCACTGCGGCAATGGCTGAGACCCAGGGAAGCGACCAACATGCCTGCAGTGCCTGTGACGAAGACCTTTATGACAGCCCAGATCATCGTCTCTGCAGTCCTACACCATGCTGTAGCCACGAGCCAGGGAACCACGAGCAAGGCAACAAATCTCCCTCGGCCACAGGGCCCAGGGTGCCTCCTTCCACAGCAGAGCCTGCAGCGTCTATATCCTCAGCATCTGCTTTAGCTGGAGGCCCTCCTGGGAAGGCCAATGAAGCCCCTTTTGCTCAAGCAGCAGCACCAGAGGAAGAAGAAGTGGCTTCTCCCTGGGCTGGAGGCCCTGTGTGGGAAGCCACGAAGCCACTCTCGCTGCAAGGTTTCCTTCAGTACGAAGGAAAGGAAAGGTCTCTTGGGTCTAGGTCGCCCGCCATCACTGACGGCCAGGCTGGGGACAGCCCAAGGCCTCAGCCAGCTTGTGGCACAGCGGGAAACCAGAACTGCAAACTGGCCGCCAGGGCTGTCAGAGGATGTTTCGGGAGCTGCCCAGTCAGGGAGAGGCGTTCCGATCTCTGTTCTTTAAGGCAGCATCTCTCTTGTAGGGCCACCAGTGAGCTGAGCAACCCGGGGCCAAAAGCCACCGCTCACCACCTCTCAGCACAGCAATGTCCCAAAATTGGAAGAAGAGTTAGCACCCTGCCCCACGCAGCCCTGCAGCTCCTGCCGAGGACATGGAAGGCCAAGTAAAGGCCTCCGTCTCCAGGGGCATTAGCAATGCCATAGCCTGCAACGAGGGAGCCACGAGGCAGCCAAAGCTTTCTGCTTTGTGCAGAGGTCCCAGGAGCAAAGGCCACACAACACCACCTCTCCTAACAACAGTGCCCCAAAATTTGAAGAAGAGTCATCACCCTGCCAAAAACAGCCCTGCAGAACGTGCCAGAGAAATGGAAGACCAGGTAAAAGCCTTAGTCTCCCGTGTCATTAGCAATGCAATAGCCCGCAACGAGAGACCTATAAGGGAGGCAACGCTTTCTCCCTTGGACAGAGGCCCCAGGAGCAAAGGCTGCAAAACATCACCTCTCCTCACAGCAGTGCCCGAAAATTTGAAGAAGAGTCAGCACTCGTCCAGAAAAAAGCCCTGCAGCCCCTGCCAAGGACATAGAAGACCCAGTAAAGGCCTTCATCTCCAGGGTCATTAGCAGTGCCATAGCCTGCAATGAGGAATCTATGAGGGAGGCAAGGCTTTTTGCCCTGGGCAGAGGTCCAAGGAGCAAAGGCTACACAAGACCACCTCTCCTCAAAGCAGTGCCCCAAAATTTGAAGAAGAGTCAGCACCGTGCCAAAAACAGCCCTGCATCCCCTGCCAAGGACATGGAAGGCCAAGTAAAGGCCTTCGTCTCCAGGGGCATTAGCATTGCCGTAGCCTGCAATGAGGGAGCTATGAGGGAGGCAAGGATTTTGCCCTGGCCAGAGGACTTATAAGCAGAGGCCACAGGACACCACCTCTCGTCACAGCAGTGCCCCAAAATTTGAAGAAGAGTCAGCACCCTGCCAAAAACAGCCCTGCAGCCCCTGCCAAAGAAATGGAAGACCAAGTAAACATCTTCGTCCTCAGTGTCATTAGCAATGCCATTGCCTGCAACGAGGGAGCCATGAGGGAGGCAATGCTTTCTCCCTTGGACAGATGTCCCAGGATCAAAGGCCACAGAACACCACCTCTTCCCACAGCAGTGCCCCAGAATTTGAGAAGAGTGAGCACCCTGCCCCACACAGCCCCACAGACACTTTCATGGCACTGTGGGACACAGCACAGTCCCTTGTCTCTGAAGTCCTGGCAAAGACGATGGCTGGAAGCTGGTAATACGGCCAAAGACCTGCAGAACCGGGGGATCTGGCACACACAGGGTGCAAAGTGACACCAACAAGAGCAGTCAAGGTCCAGACAGACATGGACAGCAGGTGACGACTGCTCTGCCAGGCGCGATCACCTGGAAGGTAAACGAACCACGGCTGCCAGCCAGAGCCCCTGTGCCAGCAAGCCCAGGCAAGGGGGGAGAAGCAAGAGCAGCAGAGAGAGCAAAACTTCAAACCCAGGTAGGGGAGCGGCAACGAGGGGACAAGCCAGGGCCTGGGCAGGAAACCAAAGGGTCACGGGGGATGGGATGAGGAGGAAGAAATGGTCATCTTCACCTCCTGGATCAACCCCAGGCTCCCCAGCCTCTTCCAGGACCCACAGGCCTGTCCCCAGAAAGTGTACAGCTCATCCAGCAGCACAGACCGGAAGTCTGCAGCACAAGAAGCAGAACCCCCCAAAAACGCCTCTCTTGGCTCATTGGAGTCCACAGAGACTGAACCATCAGATGCTTGCCTGGCAGAAGGTCCAGGGGAAGAGAGGCACGGCACGCCTCCCACCGCAACACAACCGTCAGAGAGCAGGCCGGCAAGTCCTCCATCAGCCCCTGCTTTTGAAGACGAGGGCTACAGAGCGCCTCCCCAGACACGTGGGGCTCAAGAGTCAAAGCCATCAGCCTGCCCCACTCCCATCGAGCACAGCACTGCAGTGACGGTTGAGAGCCAGGGACGTGCCCAACATGCCTCCAGTGCCTGTGATGAAGATCTGCATGAAACAGCCCGGACCCTGGTTTCCGCAGTCCTAAGACAAGCTGTAGCCATGAGCCGGGGAGCCACGAGCAAGGCACCAACTGCTCCCTTGGCCACAGGACCCAGGGTGCCTCCTCCCACTGCAGAGCCTGCAGACTCTGCATCCTCAGCATCTGCCTTGGCTGGAGCACTGGGGGACCTGGCACACACGGGGTGCACAGTGACAGCAACAAGATCAGCCGGGGTCCAGACAGACGCGGAGAGCAGGTGGACCACTGCTCTGCCAGGGCCTGATCCCCGGCTATGTGCAGGAAGAATGGCTGCAAGCAGAGACCCGGCACCAGCTAGCCCAGACGGGGGTGAGAAGCAAGGGCAACAGAGAGAGCAACATGTCAAACCCAGGCAGGGGAGTGGCGACAAGGCGACAAGCCAGGGCTGGGGCAGGAAGGAAAGTGGTCCTGTGGGTTCGGATGAAGAGGAAGAAATGGTCATCTTCACCTCCTGGATCAACCCCAGGCTCCCCAGCCTCTTCCAGGACCCACAGGCCTTTCCCCACACATAGGGCAGTTCACCCAGCAGCGTAGACTGCAAGGCTGCAGCAGAAGAAGCAGAACACCCGACAAGCGCCTCTCTTGGCTCACTGGAGCCCACGGACACTGCACCGTCAGCTGCTTCCGTGGCTGAATGTCCAGGGGAAGAGAGGTACGGCACGCCTCTCACGGGAATAAAACTGGCAGAGAGCAGGCCAGCAGGTCCTCCGTTAGCCCCTGCTTGAGAAGGTGAGGGCTACAGAGCGCCTCCCCCCACACCAGTGCCTCAGGACTCAAAGCCATCAGCCTGTCCCCTCCCCAGCGAGCACAGCACTGCGGCAATGGCTGAGACCCAGGGAAGCGATCAACATGCCTGCAGTGCCTGTGACGAAGACCTTTATGACAGCCCAGATCATCGTCTCTGCAGTCCTACACCATGCTGTAGCCACGAGCCAGGGAACCACGAGCAAGGCAACAAATCTCCCTCGGCCACAGGGCCCAGGGTGCCTCCTTCCACAGCAGAGCCTGCAGCGTCTATATCCTCAGCATCTGCTTTAGCTGGAGGCCCTCCTGGGAAGGCCAATGAAGCCCCTTTTGCTCAAGCAGCAGCACCAGAGGAAGAAGAAGTGGCTTCTCCCTGGGCTGGAGGCCCTGTGTGGGAAGCCACGAAGCCACTCTCGCTGCAAGGTTTCCTTCAGTACGAAGGAAAGGAAAGGTCTCTTGGGTCTAGGTCGCCCGCCATCACTGACGGCCAGGCTGGGGACAGCCCAAGGCCTCAGCCAGCTTGTGGCACAGCGGGAAACCAGAACTGCAAACTGGCAGCCAGGGCTGTCAGAGGATGTTTCGGGAGCTGCCCAGTCAGGGAGAGGCGTTCCGATCTCTGTTCACTAAGGCAGCATCTCTCTTGTAGGGCCACCAGTGAGCTGAGCAACCCGGGGCCAAAAGCCACCGCTCACCACCTCTCAGCACAGCAATGTCCCAAAATTGGAAGAAGAGTTAGCACCCTGCCCCACGCAGCCCTGCAGCTCCTGCCGAGGACATGGAAGGCCAAGTAAAGGCCTCCGTCTCCAGGGGCATTAGCAATGCCATAGCCTGCAACGAGAGAGCCACGAGGCAGCCAAAGCTTTCTGCTTTGTGCAGAGGTCCCAGGAGCAAAGGCCACACAACACCACCTCTCCTAACAACAGTGCCCCAAAATTTGAAGAAGAGTCATCACCCTGCCAAAAACAGCCCTGCAGAACGTGCCAGAGAAATGGAAGACCAGGTAAAAGCCTTAGTCTCCCGTGTCATTAGCAATGCAATAGCCCGCAACGAGAGACCTATAAGGGAGGCAACGCTTTCTCCCTTGGACAGAGGCCCCAGGAGCAAAGGCTGCAAAACATCACCTCTCCTCACAGCAGTGCCCGAAAATTTGAAGAAGAGTCAGCACTCGTCCAGAAAAAAGCCCTGCAGCCCCTGCCAAGGACATAGAAGACCCAGTAAAGGCCTTCATCTCCAGGGTCATTAGCAGTGCCATAGCCTGCAACGAGGAATCTATGAGGGAGGCAAGGCTTTTTGCCCTGGGCAGAGGTCCAAGGAGCAAAGGCTACACAAGACCACCTCTCCTCAAAGCAGTGCCCCAAAATTTGAAGAAGAGTCAGCACCGTGCCAAAAACAGCCCTGCATCCCCTGCCAAGGACATGGAAGGCCAAGTAAAGGCCTTCGTCTCCAGGGGCATTAGCATTGCCGTAGCCTGCAATGAGGGAGCTATGAGGGAGGCAAGGATTTTGCCCTGGCCAGAGGACTTATAAGCAGAGGCCACAGGACACCACCTCTCGTCACAGCAGTGCCCCAAAATTTGAAGAAGAGTCAGCACCCTGCCAAAAACAGCCCTGCAGCCCCTGCCAAAGAAATGGAAGACCAAGTAAACATCTTCGTCCTCAGTGTCATTAGCAATGCCATTGCCTGCAACGAGGGAGCCATGAGGGAGGCAATGCTTTCTCCCTTGGACAGATGTCCCAGGATCAAAGGCCACAGAACACCACCTCTTCCCACAGCAGTGCCCCAGAATTTGAGAAGAGTGAGCACCCTGCCCCACACAGCCCCACAGACACTTTCATGGCACTGTGGGACACAGCACAGTCCCTTGTCTCTGAAGTCCTGGCAAAGACGATGGCTGGAAGCTGGTAATACGGCCAAAGACCTGCAGAACCGGGGGATCTGGCACACACAGGGTGCAAAGTGACACCAACAAGAGCAGTCAAGGTCCAGACAGACATGGACAGCAGGTGACGACTGCTCTGCCAGGCGCGATCACCTGGAAGGTAAACGAACCACGGCTGCCAGCCAGAGCCCCTGTGCCAGCAAGCCCAGGCAAGGGGGGAGAAGCAAGAGCAGCAGAGAGAGCAAAACTTCAAACCCAGGTAGGGGAGCGGCAACGAGGGGACAAGCCAGGGCCTGGGCAGGAAACCAAAGGGTCACGGGGGATGGGATGAGGAGGAAGAAATGGTCATCTTCACCTCCTGGATCAACCCCAGGCTCCCCAGCCTCTTCCAGGACCCACAGGCCTGTCCCCAGAAAGTGTACAGCTCATCCAGCAGCACAGACCGGAAGTCTGCAGCACAAGAAGCAGAACCCCCCAAAAACGCCTCTCTTGGCTCATTGGAGTCCACAGAGACTGAACCATCAGATGCTTGCCTGGCAGAAGGTCCAGGGGAAGAGAGGCACGGCACGCCTCCCACCGCAACACAACCGTCAGAGAGCAGGCCGGCAAGTCCTCCATCAGCCCCTGCTTTTGAAGACGAGGGCTACAGAGCGCCTCCCCAGACACGTGGGGCTCAAGAGTCAAAGCCATCAGCCTGCCCCACTCCCATCGAGCACAGCACTGCAGTGACGGTTGAGAGCCAGGGACGTGCCCAACATGCCTCCAGTGCCTGTGATGAAGATCTGCATGAAACAGCCCGGACCCTGGTTTCCGCAGTCCTAAGACAAGCTGTAGCCATGAGCCGGGGAGCCACGAGCAAGGCACCAACTGCTCCCTTGGCCACAGGACCCAGGGTGCCTCCTCCCACTGCAGAGCCTGCAGACTCTGCATCCTCAGCATCTGCCTTGGCTGGAGCACTGGGGGACCTGGCACACACGGGGTGCACAGTGACAGCAACAAGATCAGCCGGGGTCCAGACAGACGCGGAGAGCAGGTGGACCACTGCTCTGCCAGGGCCTGATCCCCGGCTATGTGCAGGAAGAATGGCTGCAAGCAGAGACCCGGCACCAGCTAGCCCAGACGGGGGTGAGAAGCAAGGGCAACAGAGAGAGCAACATGTCAAACCCAGGCAGGGGAGTGGCGACAAGGCGACAAGCCAGGGCTGGGGCAGGAAGGAAAGTGGTCCTGTGGGTTCGGATGAAGAGGAAGAAATGGTCATCTTCACCTCCTGGATCAACCCCAGGCTCCCCAGCCTCTTCCAGGACCCACAGGCCTTTCCCCACACATAGGGCAGTTCACCCAGCAGCGTAGACTGCAAGGCTGCAGCAGAAGAAGCAGAACACCCGACAAGCGCCTCTCTTGGCTCACTGGAGCCCACGGACACTGCACCGTCAGCTGCTTCCGTGGCTGAATGTCCAGGGGAAGAGAGGTACGGCACGCCTCTCACGGGAATAAAACTGGCAGAGAGCAGGCCAGCAGGTCCTCCGTTAGCCCCTGCTTGAGAAGGTGAGGGCTACAGAGCGCCTCCCCCCACACCAGTGCCTCAGGACTCAAAGCCATCAGCCTGTCCCCTCCCCAGCGAGCACAGCACTGCGGCAATGGCTGAGACCCAGGGAAGCGATCAACATGCCTGCAGTGCCTGTGACGAAGACCTTTATGACAGCCCAGATCATCGTCTCTGCAGTCCTACACCATGCTGTAGCCACGAGCCAGGGAACCACGAGCAAGGCAACAAATCTCCCTCGGCCACAGGGCCCAGGGTGCCTCCTTCCACAGCAGAGCCTGCAGCGTCTATATCCTCAGCATCTGCTTTAGCTGGAGGCCCTCCTGGGAAGGCCAATGAAGCCCCTTTTGCTCAAGCAGCAGCACCAGAGGAAGAAGAAGTGGCTTCTCCCTGGGCTGGAGGCCCTGTGTGGGAAGCCACGAAGCCACTCTCGCTGCAAGGTTTCCTTCAGTACGAAGGAAAGGAAAGGTCTCTTGGGTCTAGGTCGCCCGCCATCACTGACGGCCAGGCTGGGGACAGCCCAAGGCCTCAGCCAGCTTGTGGCACAGCGGGAAACCAGAACTGCAAACTGGCAGCCAGGGCTGTCAGAGGATGTTTCGGGAGCTGCCCAGTCAGGGAGAGGCGTTCCGATCTCTGTTCACTAAGGCAGCATCTCTCTTGTAGGGCCACCAGTGAGCTGAGCAACCCGGGGCCAAAAGCCACCGCTCACCACCTCTCAGCACAGCAATGTCCCAAAATTGGAAGAAGAGTTAGCACCCTGCCCCACGCAGCCCTGCAGCTCCTGCCGAGGACATGGAAGGCCAAGTAAAGGCCTCCGTCTCCAGGGGCATTAGCAATGCCATAGCCTGCAACGAGAGAGCCACGAGGCAGCCAAAGCTTTCTGCTTTGTGCAGAGGTCCCAGGAGCAAAGGCCACACAACACCACCTCTCCTAACAACAGTGCCCCAAAATTTGAAGAAGAGTCATCACCCTGCCAAAAACAGCCCTGCAGAACGTGCCAGAGAAATGGAAGACCAGGTAAAAGCCTTAGTCTCCCGTGTCATTAGCAATGCAATAGCCCGCAACGAGAGACCTATAAGGGAGGCAACGCTTTCTCCCTTGGACAGAGGCCCCAGGAGCAAAGGCTGCAAAACATCACCTCTCCTCACAGCAGTGCCCGAAAATTTGAAGAAGAGTCAGCACTCGTCCAGAAAAAAGCCCTGCAGCCCCTGCCAAGGACATAGAAGACCCAGTAAAGGCCTTCATCTCCAGGGTCATTAGCAGTGCCATAGCCTGCAACGAGGAATCTAGGAGGGAGGCAAGGCTTTTTGCCCTGGGCAGAGGTCCAAGGAGCAAAGGCTACACAAGACCACCTCTCCTCAAAGCAGTGCCCCAAAATTTGAAGAAGAGTCAGCACCGTGCCAAAAACAGCCCTGCATCCCCTGCCAAGGACATGGAAGGCCAAGTAAAGGCCTTCGTCTCCAGGGGCATTAGCATTGCCGTAGCCTGCAATGAGGGAGCTATGAGGGAGGCAAGGATTTTGCCCTGGCCAGAGGACTTATAAGCAGAGGCCACAGGACACCACCTCTCGTCACAGCAGTGCCCCAAAATTTGAAGAAGAGTCAGCACCCTGCCAAAAACAGCCCTGCAGCCCCTGCCAAAGAAATGGAAGACCAAGTAAACATCTTCGTCCTCAGTGTCATTAGCAATGCCATTGCCTGCAACGAGGGAGCCATGAGGGAGGCAATGCTTTCTCCCTTGGACAGACGTCCCAGGATCAAAGGCCACAGAACACCACCTCTTCCCACAGCAGTGCCCCAGAATTTGAGAAGAGTGAGCACCCTGCCCCACACAGCCCCACAGACACTTTCATGGCACTGTGGGACACAGCACAGTCCCTTGTGTCTGAAGTCCTGGCAAAGACAATGGCTGGAAGCTGGTAATACGGCCAAAGACCTGCAGAACCGGGGGATCTGGCACACACAGGGTGCAAAGTGACACCAACAAGAGCAGTCAAGGTCCAGACAGACATGGACAGCAGGTGACGACTGCTCTGCCAGGCGCGATCACCTGGAAGGTAAACGAACCACGGCTGCCAGCCAGAGCCCCTGTGCCAGCAAGCCCAGGCAAGGGGGGAGAAGCAAGAGCAGCAGAGAGAGCAAAACTTCAAACCCAGGTAGGGGAGCGGCAACGAGGGGACAAGCCAGGGCCTGGGCAGGAAACCAAAGGGTCACGGGGGATGGGATGAGGAGGAAGAAATGGTCATCTTCACCTCCTGGATCAACCCCAGGCTCCCCAGCCTCTTCCAGGACCCACAGGCCTGTCCCCAGAAAGTGTACAGCTCATCCAGCAGCACAGACCGGAAGTCTGCAGCACAAGAAGCAGAACCCCCCAAAAACGCCTCTCTTGGCTCATTGGAGTCCACAGAGACTGAACCATCAGATGCTTGCCTGGCAGAAGGTCCAGGGGAAGAGAGGCACGGCACGCCTCCCACCGCAACACAGCCGTCAGAGAGCAGGCTGGCAAGTCCTCCATCAGCCCCTGCTTTCGAAGACGAGGGCTACAGAGCGCCTCCCCAGACACGTGGGGCTCAAGAGTCAAAGCCATCAGCCTGCCCCACTCCCATCGAGCACAGCACTGCAGTGACGGTTGAGAGCCAGGGACGTGCCCAACATGCCTCCAGTGCCTGTGATGAAGATCTGCATGAAACAGCCCGGACCCTGGTTTCCGCAGTCCTAAGACAAGCTGTAGCCATGAGCCGGGGAGCCACGAGCAAGGCACCAACTGCTCCCTTGGCCACAGGACCCAGGGTGCCTCCTCCCACTGCAGAGCCTGCAGACTCTGCATCCTCAGCATCTGCCTTGGCTGGAGCACTGGGGGACCTGGCACACACGGGGTGCACAGTGACAGCAACAAGATCAGCCGGGGTCCAGACAGACGCGGAGAGCAGGTGGACCACTGCTCTGCCAGGGCCTGATCCCCGGCTATGTGCAGGAAGAATGGCTGCAAGCAGAGACCCGGCACCAGCTAGCCCAGACAGGGGTGAGAAGCAAGGGCAACAGAGAGAGCAACATGTCAAACCCAGGCAGGGGAGTGGCGACAAGGCGACAAGCCAGGGCTGGGGCAGGAAGGAAAGTGGTCCTGTGGGTTCGGATGAAGAGGAAGAAATGGTCATCTTCACCTCCTGGATCAACCCCAGGCTCCCCAGCCTCTTCCAGGACCCACAGGCCTTTCCCCACACATAGGGCAGTTCACCCAGCAGCGTAGACTGCAAGGCTGCAGCAGAAGAAGCAGAACACCCGACAAGCACCTCTCTTGGCTCACTGGAGCCCACGGACACTGCACCGTCAGCTGCTTCCGTGGCTGAATGTCCAGGGGAAGAGAGGTACGGCACGCCTCTCACGGGAATAAAACTGGCAGAGAGCAGGCCAGCAGGTCCTCCGTTAGCCCCTGCTTGAGAAGGTGAGGGCTACAGAGCGCCTCCCCCCACACCAGTGTCTCAGGACTCAAAGCCATCAGCCTGTCCCCTCCCCAGCGAGCACAGCACTGCGGCAATGGCTGAGACCCAGGGAAGCGACCAACATGCCTGCAGTGCCTGTGACGAAGACCTTTATGACAGCCCAGATCATCGTCTCTGCAGTCCTACACCATGCTGTAGCCACGAGCCAGGGAACCACGAGCAAGGCAACAAATCTCCCTCGGCCACAGGGCCCAGGGTGCCTCCTTCCACAGCAGAGCCTGCAGCGTCTATATCCTCAGCATCTGCTTTAGCTGGAGGCCGTCCTGGGAAGGCCAATGAAGCCCCTCTTGCTCAAGCAGCAGCACCAGAGGAAGAAGAAGTGGCTTCTCCCTGGGCTGGAGGCCCTGTGTGGGAAGCCACGAAGCCACTCTCGCTGCAAGGTTTCCTTCAGTACCAAGGAAAGGAAAGGTCTCTTGGGTCTAGGTCGCCCGCCATCACTGACGGCCAGGCTGGGGACAGCCCAAGGCCTCAGCCAGCTTGTGGCACAGCGGGAAACCAGAACTGCAAACTGGCAGCCAGGGCTGTCAGAGGATGTTTCGGGAGCTGCCCAGTCAGGGAGAGGCGTTCCGATCTCTGTTCACTAAGGCAGCATCTCTCTTGTAGGGCCACCAGTGAGCTGAGCAACCCGGGGCCAAAAGCCACCGCTCACCACCTCTCAGCACAGCAATGTCCCAAAATTGGAAGAAGAGTTAGCACCCTGCCCCACGCAGCCCTGCAGCTCCTGCCGAGGACATGGAAGGCCAAGTAAAGGCCTCCGTCTCCAGGGGCATTAGCAATGCCATAGCCTGCAACGAGAGAGCCACGAGGCAGCCAAAGCTTTCTGCTTTGTGCAGAGGTCCCAGGAGCAAAGGCCACACAACACCACCTCTCCTAACAACAGTGCCCCAAAATTTGAAGAAGAGTCATCACCCTGCCAAAAACAGCCCTGCAGAACGTGCCAGAGAAATGGAAGACCAGGTAAAAGCCTTAGTCTCCCGTGTCATTAGCAATGCAATAGCCCGCAACGAGAGACCTATAAGGGAGGCAACGCTTTCTCCCTTGGACAGAGGCCCCAGGAGCAAAGGCTGCAAAACATCACCTCTCCTCACAGCAGTGCCCGAAAATTTGAAGAAGAGTCAGCACTCGTCCAAAAAAAAGCCCTGCAGCCCCTGCCAAGGACATAGAAGACCCAGTAAAGGCCTTCATCTCCAGGGTCATTAGCAGTGCCATAGCCTGCAACGAGGAATCTAGGAGGGAGGCAAGGCTTTTTGCCCTGGGCAGAGGTCCAAGGAGCAAAGGCTACACAAGACCACCTCTCCTCAAAGCAGTGCCCCAAAATTTGAAGAAGAGTCAGCACCGTGCCAAAAACAGCCCTGCATCCCCTGCCAAGGACATGGAAGGCCAAGTAAAGGCCTTCGTCTCCAGGGGCATTAGCATTGCCGTAGCCTGCAATGAGGGAGCTATGAGGGAGGCAAGGATTTTGCCCTGGCCAGAGGACTTATAAGCAGAGGCCACAGGACACCACCTCTCGTCACAGCAGTGCCCCAAAATTTGAAGAAGAGTCAGCACCCTGCCAAAAACAGCCCTGCAGCCCCTGCCAAAGAAATGGAAGACCAAGTAAACATCTTCGTCCTCAGTGTCATTAGCAATGCCATTGCCTGCAACGAGGGAGCCATGAGGGAGGCAATGCTTTCTCCCTTGGACAGACGTCCCAGGATCAAAGGCCACAGAACACCACCTCTTCCCACAGCAGTGCCCCAGAATTTGAGAAGAGTGAGCACCCTGCCCCACACAGCCCCACAGACACTTTCATGGCACTGTGGGACACAGCACAGTCCCTTGTGTCTGAAGTCCTGGCAAAGACAATGGCTGGAAGCTGGTAATACGGCCAAAGACCTGCAGAACCGGGGGATCTGGCACACACAGGGTGCAAAGTGACACCAACAAGAGCAGTCAAGGTCCAGACAGACATGGACAGCAGGTGACGACTGCTCTGCCAGGCGCGATCACCTGGAAGGTAAACGAACCACGGCTGCCAGCCAGAGCCCCTGTGCCAGCAAGCCCAGGCAAGGGGGGAGAAGCAAGAGCAGCAGAGAGAGCAAAACTTCAAACCCAGGTAGGGGAGCGGCAACGAGGGGACAAGCCAGGGCCTGGGCAGGAAACCAAAGGGTCACGGGGGATGGGATGAGGAGGAAGAAATGGTCATCTTCACCTCCTGGATCAACCCCAGGCTCCCCAGCCTCTTCCAGGACCCACAGGCCTGTCCCCAGAAAGTGTACAGCTCATCCAGCAGCACAGACCGGAAGTCTGCAGCACAAGAAGCAGAACCCCCCAAAAACGCCTCTCTTGGCTCATTGGAGTCCACAGAGACTGAACCATCAGATGCTTGCCTGGCAGAAGGTCCAGGGGAAGAGAGGCACGGCACGCCTCCCACCGCAACACAACCGTCAGAGAGCAGGCCGGCAAGTCCTCCATCAGCCCCTGCTTTTGAAGACGAGGGCTACAGAGCGCCTCCCCAGACACGTGGGGCTCAAGAGTCAAAGCCATCAGCCTGCCCCACTCCCATCGAGCACAGCACTGCAGTGACGGTTGAGAGCCAGGGACGTGCCCAACATGCCTCCAGTGCCTGTGATGAAGATCTGCATGAAACAGCCCGGACCCTGGTTTCCGCAGTCCTAAGACAAGCTGTAGCCATGAGCCGGGGAGCCACGAGCAAGGCACCAACTGCTCCCTTGGCCACAGGACCCAGGGTGCCTCCTCCCACTGCAGAGCCTGCAGACTCTGCATCCTCAGCATCTGCCTTGGCTGGAGCACTGGGGGACCTGGCACACACGGGGTGCACAGTGACAGCAACAAGATCAGCTGGGGTCCAGACCGATGCGGAGAGCAGGTGGACCACTGCTCTGCCAGGGCCTGATCCCCGGCTATGTGCAGGAAGAATGGCTGCAAGCAGAGACCCGGCACCAGCTAGCCCAGACAGGGGTGAGAAGCAAGGGCAACAGAGAGAGCAACATGTCAAACCCAGGCAGGGGAGTGGCGACAAGGCGACAAGCCAGGGCTGGGGCAGGAAGGAAAGTGGTCCTGTGGGTTCGGATGAAGAGGAAGAAATGGTCATCTTCACCTCCTGGATCAACCCCAGGCTCCCCAGCCTCTTCCAGGACCCACAGGCCTTTCCCCACACATAGGGCAGTTCACCCAGCAGCGTAGACTGCAAGGCTGCAGCAGAAGAAGCAGAACACCCGACAAGCACCTCTCTTGGCTCACTGGAGCCCACGGACACTGCACCGTCAGCTGCTTCCGTGGCTGAATGTCCAGGGGAAGAGAGGTACGGCACGCCTCTCACGGGAATAAAACTGGCAGAGAGCAGGCCAGCAGGTCCTCCGTTAGCCCCTGCTTGAGAAGGTGAGGGCTACAGAGCGCCTCCCCCCACACCAGTGTCTCAGGACTCAAAGCCATCAGCCTGTCCCCTCCCCAGCGAGCACAGCACTGCGGCAATGGCTGAGACCCAGGGAAGCGACCAACATGCCTGCAGTGCCTGTGACGAAGACCTTTATGACAGCCCAGATCATCGTCTCTGCAGTCCTACACCATGCTGTAGCCACGAGCCAGGGAACCACGAGCAAGGCAACAAATCTCCCTCGGCCACAGGGCCCAGGGTGCCTCCTTCCACAGCAGAGCCTGCAGCGTCTATATCCTCAGCATCTGCTTTAGCTGGAGGCCGTCCTGGGAAGGCCAATGAAGCCCCTCTTGCTCAAGCAGCAGCACCAGAGGAAGAAGAAGTGGCTTCTCCCTGGGCTGGAGGCCCTGTGTGGGAAGCCACGAAGCCACTCTCGCTGCAAGGTTTCCTTCAGTACCAAGGAAAGGAAAGGTCTCTTGGGTCTAGGTCGCCCACCATCACTGACGGCCAGGCTGGGGACAGCCCAAGGCCTCAGCCAGCTTGTGGCACAGCGGGAAACCAGAACTGCAAACTGGCAGCCAGGGCTGTCAGAGGATGTTTCGGGAGCTGCCCAGTCAGGGAGAGGCGTTCCGATCTCTGTTCACTAAGGCAGCATCTCTCTTGTAGGGCCACCAGTGAGCTGAGCAACCCGGGGCCAAAAGCCACCGCTCACCACCTCTCAGCACAGCAATGTCCCAAAATTGGAAGAAGAGTTAGCACCCTGCCCCACGCAGCCCTGCAGCTCCTGCCGAGGACATGGAAGGCCAAGTAAAGGCCTCCGTCTCCAGGGGCATTAGCAATGCCATAGCCTGCAACGAGAGAGCCACGAGGCAGCCAAAGCTTTCTGCTTTGTGCAGAGGTCCCAGGAGCAAAGGCCACACAACACCACCTCTCCTAACAACAGTGCCCCAAAATTTGAAGAAGAGTCATCACCCTGCCAAAAACAGCCCTGCAGAACGTGCCAGAGAAAAGGAAGACCAGGTAAAAGCCTTAGTCTCCCGTGTCATTAGCAATGCAATAGCCCGCAACGAGAGACCTATAAGGGAGGCAACGCTTTCTCCCTTGGACAGAGGCCCCAGGAGCAAAGGCTGCAAAACATCACCTCTCCTCACAGCAGTGCCCGAAAATTTGAAGAAGAGTCAGCACTCGTCCAAAAAAAAGCCCTGCAGCCCCTGCCAAGGACATAGAAGACCCAGTAAAGGCCTTCATCTCCAGGGTCATTAGCAGTGCCATAGCCTGCAACGAGGAATCTAGGAGGGAGGCAAGGCTTTTTGCCCTGGGCAGAGGTCCAAGGAGCAAAGGCTACACAAGACCACCTCTCCTCAAAGCAGTGCCCCAAAATTTGAAGAAGAGTCAGCACCGTGCCAAAAACAGCCCTGCATCCCCTGCCAAGGACATGGAAGGCCAAGTAAAGGCCTTCGTCTCCAGGGGCATTAGCATTGCCGTAGCCTGCAATGAGGGAGCTATGAGGGAGGCAAGGATTTTGCCCTGGCCAGAGGACTTATAAGCAGAGGCCACAGGACACCACCTCTCGTCACAGCAGTGCCCCAAAATTTGAAGAAGAGTCAGCACCCTGCCAAAAACAGCCCTGCAGCCCCTGCCAAAGAAATGGAAGACCAAGTAAACATCTTCGTCCTCAGTGTCATTAGCAATGCCATTGCCTGCAACGAGGGAGCCATGAGGGAGGCAATGCTTTCTCCCTTGGACAGACGTCCCAGGATCAAAGGCCACAGAACACCACCTCTTCCCACAGCAGTGCCCCAGAATTTGAGAAGAGTGAGCACCCTGCCCCACACACACTTTCATGGCACTGTGGGACACAGCACAGTCCCTTGTGTCTGAAGTCCTGGCAAAGACGATGGCTGGAAGCTGGTAATACGGCCAAAGACCTGCAGAACCGGGGGATCTGGCACACACAGGGTGCAAAGTGACACCAACAAGAGCAGTCAAGGTCCAGACAGACATGGACAGCAGGTGACGACTGCTCTGCCAGGCGCGATCACCTGGAAGGTAAACGAACCACGGCTGCCAGCCAGAGCCCCTGTGCCAGCAAGCCCAGGCAAGGGGGGAGAAGCAAGAGCAGCAGAGAGAGCAAAACTTCAAACCCAGGTAGGGGAGCGGCAACGAGGGGACAAGCCAGGGCCTGGGCAGGAAACCAAAGGGTCACGGGGGATGGGATGAGGAGGAAGAAATGGTCATCTTCACCTCCTGGATCAACCCCAGGCTCCCCAGCCTCTTCCAGGACCCACAGGCCTGTCCCCAGAAAGTGTACAGCTCATCCAGCAGCACAGACCGGAAGTCTGCAGCACAAGAAGCAGAACCCCCCAAAAACGCCTCTCTTGGCTCATTGGAGTCCACAGAGACTGAACCATCAGATGCTTGCCTGGCAGAAGGTCCAGGGGAAGAGAGGCACGGCACGCCTCCCACCGCAACACAACCGTCAGAGAGCAGGCCGGCAAGTCCTCCATCAGCCCCTGCTTTCGAAGACGAGGGCTACAGAGCGCCTCCCCAGACACGTGGGGCTCAAGAGTCAAAGCCATCAGCCTGCCCCACTCCCATCGAGCACAGCACTGCAGTGACGGTTGAGAGCCAGGGACGTGCCCAACATGCCTCCAGTGCCTGTGATGAAGATCTGCATGAAACAGCCCGGACCCTGGTTTCCGCAGTCCTAAGACAAGCTGTAGCCATGAGCCGGGGAGCCACGAGCAAGGCACCAACTGCTCCCTTGGCCACAGGACCCAGGGTGCCTCCTCCCACTGCAGAGCCTGCAGACTCTGCATCCTCAGCATCTGCCTTGGCTGGAGCACTGGGGGACCTGGCACACACGGGGTGCACAGTGACAGCAACAAGATCAGCCGGGGTCCAGACCGATGCGGAGAGCAGGTGGACCACTGCTCTGCCAGGGCCTGATCCCCGGCTATGTGCAGGAAGAATGGCTGCAAGCAGAGACCCGGCACCAGCTAGCCCAGACAGGGGTGAGAAGCAAGGGCAACAGAGAGAGCAACATGTCAAACCCAGGCAGGGGAGTGGCGACAAGGCGACAAGCCAGGGCTGGGGCAGGAAGGAAAGTGGTCCTGTGGGTTCGGATGAAGAGGAAGAAATGGTCATCTTCACCTCCTGGATCAACCCCAGGCTCCCCAGCCTCTTCCAGGACCCACAGGCCTTTCCCCACACATAGGGCAGTTCACCCAGCAGCGTAGACTGCAAGGCTGCAGCAGAAGAAGCAGAACACCCGACAAGCACCTCTCTTGGCTCACTGGAGCCCACGGACACTGCACCGTCAGCTGCTTCCGTGGCTGAATGTCCAGGGGAAGAGAGGTACGGCACGCCTCTCACGGGAATAAAACTGGCAGAGAGCAGGCCAGCAGGTCCTCCGTTAGCCCCTGCTTGAGAAGGTGAGGGCTACAGAGCGCCTCCCCCCACACCAGTGTCTCAGGACTCAAAGCCATCAGCCTGTCCCCTCCCCAGCGAGCACAGCACTGCGGCAATGGCTGAGACCCAGGGAAGCGACCAACATGCCTGCAGTGCCTGTGACGAAGACCTTTATGACAGCCCAGATCATCGTCTCTGCAGTCCTACACCATGCTGTAGCCACGAGCCAGGGAACCACGAGCAAGGCAACAAATCTCCCTCGGCCACAGGGCCCAGGGTGCCTCCTTCCACAGCAGAGCCTGCAGCGTCTATATCCTCAGCATCTGCTTTAGCTGGAGGCCGTCCTGGGAAGGCCAATGAAGCCCCTCTTGCTCAAGCAGCAGCACCAGAGGAAGAAGAAGTGGCTTCTCCCTGGGCTGGAGGCCCTGTGTGGGAAGCCACGAAGCCACTCTCGCTGCAAGGTTTCCTTCAGTACGAAGGAAAGGAAAGGTCTCTTGGGTCTAGGTCGCCCGCCATCACTGACGGCCAGGCTGGGGACAGCCCAAGGCCTCAGCCAGCTTGTGGCACAGCGGGAAACCAGAACTGCAAACTGGCAGCCAGGGCTGTCAGAGGATGTTTCGGGAGCTGCCCAGTCAGGGAGAGGCGTTCCGATCTCTGTTCACTAAGGCAGCATCTCTCTTGTAGGGCCACCAGTGAGCTGAGCAACCCGGGGCCAAAAGCCACCGCTCACCACCTCTCAGCACAGCAATGTCCCAAAATTGGAAGAAGAGTTAGCACCCTGCCCCACGCAGCCCTGCAGCTCCTGCCGAGGACATGGAAGGCCAAGTAAAGGCCTCCGTCTCCAGGGGCATTAGCAATGCCATAGCCTGCAACGAGAGAGCCACGAGGCAGCCAAAGCTTTCTGCTTTGTGCAGAGGTCCCAGGAGCAAAGGCCACACAACACCACCTCTCCTAACAACAGTGCCCCAAAATTTGAAGAAGAGTCATCACCCTGCCAAAAACAGCCCTGCAGAACGTGCCAGAGAAAAGGAAGACCAGGTAAAAGCCTTAGTCTCCCGTGTCATTAGCAATGCAATAGCCCGCAACGAGAGACCTATAAGGGAGGCAACGCTTTCTCCCTTGGACAGAGGCCCCAGGAGCAAAGGCTGCAAAACATCACCTCTCCTCACAGCAGTGCCCGAAAATTTGAAGAAGAGTCAGCACTCGTCCAAAAAAAAGCCCTGCAGCCCCTGCCAAGGACATAGAAGACCCAGTAAAGGCCTTCATCTCCAGGGTCATTAGCAGTGCCATAGCCTGCAACGAGGAATCTAGGAGGGAGGCAAGGCTTTTTGCCCTGGGCAGAGGTCCAAGGAGCAAAGGCTACACAAGACCACCTCTCCTCAAAGCAGTGCCCCAAAATTTGAAGAAGAGTCAGCACCGTGCCAAAAACAGCCCTGCATCCCCTGCCAAGGACATGGAAGGCCAAGTAAAGGCCTTCGTCTCCAGGGGCATTAGCATTGCCGTAGCCTGCAATGAGGGAGCTATGAGGGAGGCAAGGATTTTGCCCTGGCCAGAGGACTTATAAGCAGAGGCCACAGGACACCACCTCTCGTCACAGCAGTGCCCCAAAATTTGAAGAAGAGTCAGCACCCTGCCAAAAACAGCCCTGCAGCCCCTGCCAAAGAAATGGAAGACCAAGTAAACATCTTCGTCCTCAGTGTCATTAGCAATGCCATTGCCTGCAACGAGGGAGCCATGAGGGAGGCAATGCTTTCTCCCTTGGACAGACGTCCCAGGATCAAAGGCCACAGAACACCACCTCTTCCCACAGCAGTGCCCCAGAATTTGAGAAGAGTGAGCACCCTGCCCCACACACACTTTCATGGCACTGTGGGACACAGCACAGTCCCTTGTGTCTGAAGTCCTGGCAAAGACGATGGCTGGAAGCTGGTAATACGGCCAAAGACCTGCAGAACCGGGGGATCTGGCACACACAGGGTGCAAAGTGACACCAACAAGAGCAGTCAAGGTCCAGACAGACATGGACAGCAGGTGACGACTGCTCTGCCAGGCGCGATCACCTGGAAGGTAAACGAACCACGGCTGCCAGCCAGAGCCCCTGTGCCAGCAAGCCCAGGCAAGGGGGGAGAAGCAAGAGCAGCAGAGAGAGCAAAACTTCAAACCCAGGTAGGGGAGCGGCAACGAGGGGACAAGCCAGGGCCTGGGCAGGAAACCAAAGGGTCACGGGGGATGGGATGAGGAGGAAGAAATGGTCATCTTCACCTCCTGGATCAACCCCAGGCTCCCCAGCCTCTTCCAGGACCCACAGGCCTGTCCCCAGAAAGTGTACAGCTCATCCAGCAGCACAGACCGGAAGTCTGCAGCACAAGAAGCAGAACCCCCCAAAAACGCCTCTCTTGGCTCATTGGAGTCCACAGAGACTGAACCATCAGATGCTTGCCTGGCAGAAGGTCCAGGGGAAGAGAGGCACGGCACGCCTCCCACCGCAACACAACCGTCAGAGAGCAGGCCGGCAAGTCCTCCATCAGCCCCTGCTTTTGAAGACGAGGGCTACAGAGCGCCTCCCCAGACACGTGGGGCTCAAGAGTCAAAGCCATCAGCCTGCCCCACTCCCATCGAGCACAGCACTGCAGTGACGGTTGAGAGCCAGGGACGTGCCCAACATGCCTCCAGTGCCTGTGATGAAGATCTGCATGAAACAGCCCGGACCCTGGTTTCCGCAGTCCTAAGACAAGCTGTAGCCATGAGCCGGGGAGCCACGAGCAAGGCACCAACTGCTCCCTTGGCCACAGGACCCAGGGTGCCTCCTCCCACTGCAGAGCCTGCAGACTCTGCATCCTCAGCATCTGCCTTGGCTGGAGCACTGGGGGACCTGGCACACACGGGGTGCACAGTGACAGCAACAAGATCAGCCGGGGTCCAGACAGACGCGGAGAGCAGGTGGACCACTGCTCTGCCAGGGCCTGATCCCCGGCTATGTGCAGGAAGAATGGCTGCAAGCAGAGACCCGGCACCAGCTAGCCCAGACAGGGGTGAGAAGCAAGGGCAACAGAGAGAGCAACATGTCAAACCCAGGCAGGGGAGTGGCGACAAGGCGACAAGCCAGGGCTGGGGCAGGAAGGAAAGTGGTCCTGTGGGTTCGGATGAAGAGGAAGAAATGGTCATCTTCACCTCCTGGATCAACCCCAGGCTCCCCAGCCTCTTCCAGGACCCACAGGCCTTTCCCCACACATAGGGCAGTTCACCCAGCAGCGTAGACTGCAAGGCTGCAGCAGAAGAAGCAGAACACCCGACAAGCACCTCTCTTGGCTCACTGGAGCCCACGGACACTGCACCGTCAGCTGCTTCCGTGGCTGAATGTCCAGGGGAAGAGAGGTACGGCACGCCTCTCACGGGAATAAAACTGGCAGAGAGCAGGCCAGCAGGTCCTCCGTTAGCCCCTGCTTGAGAAGGTGAGGGCTACAGAGCGCCTCCCCCCACACCAGTGTCTCAGGACTCAAAGCCATCAGCCTGTCCCCTCCCCAGCGAGCACAGCACTGCGGCAATGGCTGAGACCCAGGGAAGCGACCAACATGCCTGCAGTGCCTGTGACGAAGACCTTTATGACAGCCCAGATCATCGTCTCTGCAGTCCTACACCATGCTGTAGCCACGAGCCAGGGAACCACGAGCAAGGCAACAAATCTCCCTCGGCCACAGGGCCCAGGGTGCCTCCTTCCACAGCAGAGCCTGCAGCGTCTATATCCTCAGCATCTGCTTTAGCTGGAGGCCGTCCTGGGAAGGCCAATGAAGCCCCTCTTGCTCAAGCAGCAGCACCAGAGGAAGAAGAAGTGGCTTCTCCCTGGGCTGGAGGCCCTGTGTGGGAAGCCACGAAGCCACTCTCGCTGCAAGGTTTCCTTCAGTACCAAGGAAAGGAAAGGTCTCTTGGGTCTAGGTCGCCCGCCATCACTGACGGCCAGGCTGGGGACAGCCCAAGGCCTCAGCCAGCTTGTGGCACAGCGGGAAACCAGAACTGCAAACTGGCAGCCAGGGCTGTCAGAGGATGTTTCGGGAGCTGCCCAGTCAGGGAGAGGCGTTCCGATCTCTGTTCACTAAGGCAGCATCTCTCTTGTAGGGCCACCAGTGAGCTGAGCAACCCGGGGCCAAAAGCCACCGCTCACCACCTCTCAGCACAGCAATGTCCCAAAATTGGAAGAAGAGTTAGCACCCTGCCCCACGCAGCCCTGCAGCTCCTGCCGAGGACATGGAAGGCCAAGTAAAGGCCTCCGTCTCCAGGGGCATTAGCAATGCCATAGCCTGCAACGAGAGAGCCACGAGGCAGCCAAAGCTTTCTGCTTTGTGCAGAGGTCCCAGGAGCAAAGGCCACACAACACCACCTCTCCTAACAACAGTGCCCCAAAATTTGAAGAAGAGTCATCACCCTGCCAAAAACAGCCCTGCAGAACGTGCCAGAGAAAAGGAAGACCAGGTAAAAGCCTTAGTCTCCCGTGTCATTAGCAATGCAATAGCCCGCAACGAGAGACCTATAAGGGAGGCAACGCTTTCTCCCTTGGACAGAGGCCCCAGGAGCAAAGGCTGCAAAACATCACCTCTCCTCACAGCAGTGCCCGAAAATTTGAAGAAGAGTCAGCACTCGTCCAAAAAAAAGCCCTGCAGCCCCTGCCAAGGACATAGAAGACCCAGTAAAGGCCTTCATCTCCAGGGTCATTAGCAGTGCCATAGCCTGCAACGAGGAATCTAGGAGGGAGGCAAGGCTTTTTGCCCTGGGCAGAGGTCCAAGGAGCAAAGGCTACACAAGACCACCTCTCCTCAAAGCAGTGCCCCAAAATTTGAAGAAGAGTCAGCACCGTGCCAAAAACAGCCCTGCATCCCCTGC
Source organism: Anser anser (assembly GCF_964211835.1). NCBI lineage: Eukaryota > Metazoa > Chordata > Aves > Anseriformes > Anatidae > Anser > Anser anser. The sequence continues at coordinate 204,821,148 of NC_139720.1, read as the reverse complement.
CAAGGACATGGAAGGCCAAGTAAAGGCCTTCGTCTCCAGGGGCATTAGCATTGCCGTAGCCTGCAATGAGGGAGCTATGAGGGAGGCAAGGATTTTGCCCTGGCCAGAGGACTTATAAGCAGAGGCCACAGGACACCACCTCTCGTCACAGCAGTGCCCCAAAATTTGAAGAAGAGTCAGCACCCTGCCAAAAACAGCCCTGCAGCCCCTGCCAAAGAAATGGAAGACCAAGTAAACATCTTCGTCCTCAGTGTCATTAGCAATGCCATTGCCTGCAACGAGGGAGCCATGAGGGAGGCAATGCTTTCTCCCTTGGACAGACGTCCCAGGATCAAAGGCCACAGAACACCACCTCTTCCCACAGCAGTGCCCCAGAATTTGAGAAGAGTGAGCACCCTGCCCCACACACACTTTCATGGCACTGTGGGACACAGCACAGTCCCTTGTGTCTGAAGTCCTGGCAAAGACGATGGCTGGAAGCTGGTAATACGGCCAAAGACCTGCAGAACCGGGGGATCTGGCACACACAGGGTGCAAAGTGACACCAACAAGAGCAGTCAAGGTCCAGACAGACATGGACAGCAGGTGACGACTGCTCTGCCAGGCGCGATCACCTGGAAGGTAAACGAACCACGGCTGCCAGCCAGAGCCCCTGTGCCAGCAAGCCCAGGCAAGGGGGGAGAAGCAAGAGCAGCAGAGAGAGCAAAACTTCAAACCCAGGTAGGGGAGCGGCAACGAGGGGACAAGCCAGGGCCTGGGCAGGAAACCAAAGGGTCACGGGGGATGGGATGAGGAGGAAGAAATGGTCATCTTCACCTCCTGGATCAACCCCAGGCTCCCCAGCCTCTTCCAGGACCCACAGGCCTGTCCCCAGAAAGTGTACAGCTCATCCAGCAGCACAGACCGGAAGTCTGCAGCACAAGAAGCAGAACCCCCCAAAAACGCCTCTCTTGGCTCATTGGAGTCCACAGAGACTGAACCATCAGATGCTTGCCTGGCAGAAGGTCCAGGGGAAGAGAGGCACGGCACGCCTCCCACCGCAACACAACCGTCAGAGAGCAGGCCGGCAAGTCCTCCATCAGCCCCTGCTTTTGAAGACGAGGGCTACAGAGCGCCTCCCCAGACACGTGGGGCTCAAGAGTCAAAGCCATCAGCCTGCCCCACTCCCATCGAGCACAGCACTGCAGTGACGGTTGAGAGCCAGGGACGTGCCCAACATGCCTCCAGTGCCTGTGATGAAGATCTGCATGAAACAGCCCGGACCCTGGTTTCCGCAGTCCTAAGACAAGCTGTAGCCATGAGCCGGGGAGCCACGAGCAAGGCACCAACTGCTCCCTTGGCCACAGGACCCAGGGTGCCTCCTCCCACTGCAGAGCCTGCAGACTCTGCATCCTCAGCATCTGCCTTGGCTGGAGCACTGGGGGACCTGGCACACACGGGGTGCACAGCGACAGCAACAAGATCAGCCGGGGTCCAGACAGACGCGGAGAGCAGGTGGACCACTGCTCTGCCAGGGCCTGATCCCCGGCTATGTGCAGGAACCATGGCTGCAAGCAGAGACCCTGCACCAGCAAGCCCAGACAGGGCTGAGAAGCAAGGGCAGCAGAGACAGATACACATCAAACCCAGGCAGGGGAGCAGCAAGGATGAGACAAGCCAGGGCCAGGGCAGGAAGGAAAGTGGTCCTGTGGGTTCGGATTAAGAGGAAGTTGTCCCAGCCAACATGGGTTCACAAGGGTTAGGCCCTGTTTAACAAATCTGATTTCCTTTTTAACAATTTTGATTTCCACGGGCTGGCACGGCCCACCAATCCCAGGCTGCCAAGCCCAACGTGCGGACGCCAAGCAGGCGCCAGCTGCCAGAGGCTGCAGGAAGGTTCCAGAAGCAGCGGCAGCGCCCCGGGCAGGGGCAGCCACGAGTGCAGGAGCTGCTCGTGGGATGTGGGCTCAGGGGCAGACGCCTGCCCCTGCAGGGGACAAGGCCCACCCAGAGCCTGCCCACCGGCATGGGCCTGCCCAGACATCCTGGGGGGAAGCCCTGGCCACAGCCAGTGATCCGGGGGGATGCAGAAGCCCCTCACAAATGATGCGAAAAACGGGGCCCACAAGTGAGAGGCCATGTCACTTACAATGGAACCCTGCAGTACTTGGAGAAAAGAGGCACTGTCTCTCCAGACAGCAGGTTTCCTTCAGCACAAAGAAAAAGAAAGGCCTCTTGGGTCTAGATGCCGCCCGCCATCACTGACAGCCAGGCTGGGGACAGCCCAAGGCCTCAGCCAGCTTGTGACACGGGGAAACCAGAAGTGCAAAATGGCCGCCAGGGCTGTCAGAGGATGGGTCGGGACACAGCATAGTCCCTCGTGTCTAAAGTCCTGGCGAGGACGATGGTGAAAGCTGGCAAGACGGCCAATAACGGCAGCCCTGGGGGACCTGGCACACACCGGGTGCACAGTGACACCAACAAGAGCAGCCGAGGTCATGGACAGCAGGTGGACCGCTGCTTTGCCAGGGCCCGATCCCAAGGAATGACACAGGAACAACGGCTGCCGGCAGAGCCCCTGTCCCAGCTAGCCAAGACAGGGTTGGGAAGCAAGGGCAAAAGAGACAGCTAAACATCAAACCCAGGCAGGGGACGGGAAAGGATGGGACAAGCCAAAGCTGGGGCAGGAAAGAAAGGAATCCTGTGAGATGGCATGAAGATGAAGAGATCATCATCCTCAACTTCTGGATCAACCCCAGGTTCCCCAGCCTCTTCCAGGAACCACAGCCCTTTCCCCAGGAAGAGGGCAGCTCATCCAGCAGTGTGGACAGGGAGGCTGCAGTAGAAGTAGCAGAACAACCAACAAGCGCCTCTCTTGGCTCATTGGAGCCCACGGACACTGCACCACCAGCTGCTCCCCTGGCAGAAGGTCCAGGGGAAGGAAGGCACAGCACGCCTCTCGGTACTGCAACAGTACCGTCGGAGAGCAGGCCAGCAAGTCCTCCATCAGCCCCTGCTTTTGAAGATGAGGGGAACAGAGCGCCTCCCCCCATTCCAGTGTCTCGAGACTCAAAGCCATCAGCCTGTCCCATCCCCAGTGAGCACAGCACTATGGCCAGCAACATCCCAGACACAAGCTCCGTCCCAGGGTCTGTTTGCCGGGCCTGTTCATCGCAGCGAGCAGCACCAAGAACTACGTTGGCAGCACCACGCGCCGGGGGGCTGGCTGGTCCTGGGCCACACCTCCCCGGGGAAAGGCCTTGGAGGGGGGGAAAGGCTTGCCCAGCACGCGCTCAGGCCCTTAGGCCGCTTAGGCTGGAAAAAACCTCGAAGACCATCATGTCCAACCGTTATCCTAGCACCGCCGAGTCTACCACTGAACCATGTCCCTAGGCACCAGATTCACATGGCTTTCGAATACCTCCAGGGATGGTGACTCATTTACTTCCCTGGGCAGCCTGTTCCAATTCTTCACAACCCTTCAATTCAAGACATTTTTCCTAGTATCCACCTAAACCTCCCCCGGTGCCACTTTTTCCTCTTCTCCTATTGCCTGTTGCTTGGGAGAAGAGACTGACCCGCATGGCACTACAACCTTCTCTGAGGTCCTTGTACAGAGCGATAAGGTCCCCCCCGAGCCTCCTTTTCTCTAGGCTACGTAACCCCAGCTCCCTCAACACTCCTCACACGACTTGCTCCCTGGACCCTTCACCAGCTTCCTTGCCCTTGTTTGGACACTCTCCAGCACCTCCCCGTCCTTCTTGCAGCTAGGGGCCCAAAACTGAACACGGTATTCATGGTGCGGCCTCACCAGAGCTGAGTACAGGGGGAGAATCACTTCCCTTGTCCTACTGTGGCCTCCCTGGCCACACTATTTCTGGTACAAGACAGGATGTACCAGATCCTGGTACGGCCTTCTTTGCCACCTCAGCACACCGCTGCCTCATACTCATCTGGCTATCGACCAGTACCCCCACAGTCCTTTCCGACAGGCAGCTTTGCAGCCACTCTTCCCTCAGCCTGTGGCGCTGCATGGGCTTGTTGTGCCCTGTGAGAAAAATCTTAATATTTTTTTCAGACAGAGTCTTCTGTGAAGCTATACAATACACAATTGCAACAGCAGGACTATGGTGAGCAGGAGCGCCCAGCAAAAGTATATCATAACCTTATATTCCCTAGTACCTGATGCTTGATTCCTCCCGTTTCCTCATTGACTGAGCACTACAGCTTCACAAACTACGTGATGCTTACTACTATACCATATATGTACAATTTTATTTGACCAACCTTTAATTTCTCCTGTTCCTTTTTTTTTTTTTTCTTCATCTCTCATGACTAGAGGGCCTGTGATTTTTGCTTTTACTCATTTTCAACTGCTTGTCTTGTTTATCTTAGCTATCCTTATTTTGGGACAGCGGGACCTTCCCCTTATCTGCTTAACGTACAACCCACTGCTACGCTGTGCTGTAGCCATAAGCCTGGGAGCCAAGAGCAAAGCACAAACTGCTCCCTCGGCCACAGAGTTAGCGTTCATGAAGACACATAATCCACAAAGTGATTATATGAAGGTGCTTTATTAGGCGCCGGAAGTTAGGGGCATGCCTGCCCAAATCTAACTTCGTCTGATTTGTTTTCTTAGTTCTCTTTTATCTCCTAAGATACTACATATGCATTAGGTTTCACAACTCATCTATGCATATTCATTTCCTAGCTCCAGCTAGCCTCGCTTCGTATGCTAATTATCTTATCAGTCCTTCTGCGCTTGCGTATTACTCTCTGGTGGTCGTCCGGGTGGTCGTCGGGATGAAGTAAGATGTCTTCATCAGAGTTGAACTTTTTAACCTTTCCTTTTCACGCATGCTCTCTAAGCCCTTGGTCTCAGTCCAAACCGCAAGGTTGGTTTGACCCAGTTCCCATTCTCATGTTACCCTTGCACATATATTTTGTATCTTCCAAGCGCAGCCTCGTAACAGTACATCGCAAATGTAACATACTAAACAATATTGTATTATTTCTTCTTCTATTACTAACATTTCCCCCCTTTGAAAGCATTTCACTCCTTTCGAGGAGGGCAAATGCTCTCACTAACTAACTAAAATATTTTACACTCAGTGCTCACCAATAATATAATCACGGAAAATTACATCATTAAGAATCAAGGAAATTACAAAGATTAGGATTGTCACAACATTTCATAAGTCCACCACTTCTGCTTTATGTTAGGTTCACCCTTCTGGTTGGGTTCACTTGATCTGAAACTGATCTTGTCTATTCGGTTTTCATTCCATTTCACCTCCTGGGTTCCTCAGATTCTTTCTCTGAAGTCCAAAGTTGTTAGATGCCGGTGGAGGATATTGAGGATGTGGTTCCATTTGCCGAGCAATAGTTTGCATCACTGTCCGGTTCCAGGTTGTCTTCCTTAGGATCAGACTTTTCAGCATTATAAATGTTAACCAAATTAGTACCCCTACAATCACCAATATAATTATTGTCTCCAGTAAGGACTTAACCCAATTACTAATATTCCATCCACTAAAAATTTTATCCAACCAGCTTGTTGTCATATCTTTCTCTTCCTGTTCTGCATCTTGTTCCACTCGAGCCAGTTGTTCTATGTCATGTTCTACATCAATAGTCACATTTGGAATGTGGATGCAGCAATGATCAATACGATCTTTTAGAAATCCACATACTCCATGTTCCTTTAATAACAGTGTATCTAATGCTAATCGATTCTGTAGCACCATTTTAGTTGTAGCTTGTAGTTGGATATTAAGGTCTCTAAAGCCTTCTTTTGTGGCTCTCGCAAGCCTACTCACTTGTCCTGTAAGTTTATAAATCATTTCCCTATTTCGATAAGTAGCTACCTGTGCAAATAGAGATTCTAACGCCCAACTGAATTTTACTCCATCTGAGGGTTCATGCCATGTATCTTCATCTGCCCCTTCTTCTAAACTTCTTTTTGCCCTATTAATTTGTAGGGTTTCCAACTTTCCCTTGAAAGGAGACTTTTTCCATATTGGACACAATGTGGGGAGTCCTAGAGTTATTTCTTTTACTTCCCCATCTATCGGCAGGTGTGTAGTCCAAGTTCCATCACTGGCTGCCCATACAAATTGTCCTGGACTTTGTATGGTACTATAGCTACAATCCACTGCGACTTGACTAGCCTGGCTATTTCTTTCCGAATTGTACTTAATTCCTCGGCAAGCACATCCTGCCCTAAGAGCTATCAATACCGGAAGTAAGTGCTCAACATCTTCATTATTACTGTCGCAAGTATATTTCTTCTCACAAGTCCACCAAGCTACCTTTGTTGACTCTTGTCTACCACTACTGTCAACCCGGCTTACTGTATAAAACTGATCAGTTCCATTCTGCTTTCCCTGCCATTTAATACACCATGATGTATTCCCTCCATACTGGAATTTCTGCAATAAACTTACTGTCCAATCACTATCCCACCCTTTCATTCCTTTTGGCTTATTTTTCTCTTGACATTCCCAAACAATCTTTTCTCTAACTCCTTCTACTACACGTAGTTCGTCGTAATAACACTGTCCCACATTCTTAAATCTGCCTATTGTTATGAAATGGTAGTTCTTCTTCTTTTCACATTCAGACCTTGATGTTGGGGGGCTCAGTTTCCTATAGTATTGTGTAACATTTATCCTCTCTAGAACTTTCACTTCTTTACATTGAATTGTTTCATTTCCTTTTACTTGGGGCAGTGGGGAGGTTATTATACCCCACTCAAGCGGGTCCCCCGTTGCTTTTGGGATGGGCAAACAAGCAGTAATTCTATCAGTTCCTTTCATTATGGCAAAATCTTTAATCAATCCTACCAGTAAATTCTCTGATGGTTGCCTAGGTGGGATCTGTACCACTTGTGTCCATGGTGCCTGGCCCTCTCTTCTTCTTCTAGATCCTTTTTGGTGGGCTACCAATATTCCTTTATCCAATTTTGGATATACCAATATCTCTCTCATCCCGTAATCTGTGCCATTTTCATGTGTTACCACGCACCGGTAATTTCCTTTGTTGACTTTAGTAACACTAAACAGGGTTAAGGTGGTAGCTCCTCTCAGTTGTTGGCCCAATTCTATGGTTATACTTACGTACGCCTTCCCCTTCCATCCAGCCTTCAATCCTGTATTGTCCCTGGTTGTGTCTACGTATATTTCCTGGCTCTGTCCAGAGTCACTTATTTTTTCCCAGACCACCTGTAGAGAGCTAATTGTTATTGGTTTATCGTTGTGCATTCCACATTCCAAAGTAACATTTTCTCCTCTGAATATTTCCTCTTTCTTATATTTTTCTGGTATTTCTAGGAACCCAATTACAAGGTATTTACACAAAACAATTACTGTTATCGTTACTGTTGTTAAGAACCCCAACATTGTATGGTTATACGCGCTTCATCTGTAGTTTTGTATCTCCGATTGCTCGCACTGACCAAAATTCGGGAACCTTTTTCACCCGAGTATAATGAATCCAAGCATCCACCCCTTCTACCTTTACAGCTGTAAAAGTAGTCAATAATACTTGATAAGGTCCGGCCGGCCCACCGTTCTCTCAGGGGTTCTTCATTCCAGTTTTTAATGTACACTTGGTCACCTGGCTGAATGTCGTGGACAGGATTTTCCAGTGCCAACGGTCGGTTCCACACCAGAACACTTCGAAGTTGAGCTAAAGTTTTACCAAGAGACAATACATAATTATAAACATCCTGGCTCCCTGTTATATGCATATTAGGATTTGGTTCTGGGGATTCATAAGGCTTTCCATACGTAATCTCATACGGGCTTACTGACATTCCACTCCTTGGCTTTATCCTTATTCTCAGTAAAGCTATAGGCAAAGCTTGTGGCCATTGTATTTTGGCTTCCTGGCAGATTTTACTGATCTGTCCCTTTAGTGTTTGGTTCATCCTTTCTACCTGTCCACTAGATTGGGGTCTCCATGCAGTATGTAAATTCCAAGAAATTCCTAATAGCCGACTTACGTCTTTAACCACAGATGAAACAAAGTGCGGCCCCCTATCCGAGGATATTCCTAATGGTACCCCAAACCTCGGAATGATTTCCCGCAGTAACCATTTTACTGTCTCTTTAGCTTGATTGGTGCGACAGGGAAGGGCTTCTGGCCATCTGAAAAAGGTGTCAACCCCTACTAACAAATACCTACATCCCCTAGTCCTAGGTAACTCTACAAAATCAACTTGCCAGTAATCTCCTGGTTCTATTCCTACTCTAACTCTTCCCATTTCAGCATGTTTTCTTGCTACTGGATTATTTTTCAGACAAATCTCACACTTTGACATTACTGATTTTGCCATTGTTAACATATGTGTAGAGATGATGCTACGTTTTAAAATGTTACCATTGCCTCTGCACCCCAGTGACACTCATTATGTCTTGTCTGAAGTATTTCTCGCATCACCAAGGGGGGTATTACTACCTGGCCCGTAGCAGTTACATACCATCCATCAGAGTTCTTTCGGGCCTTTAGGAGATGTGCTAATTTCTCATCCTCTGGTGAATATCTTGGTTCCTTGGGAAGATTAAGACAAGTGGGGCCTACCTTAAGTGGTACCAAAGCCATTACATTCCACACCTCCCGAGCAATTTGTCGAGCTGCTCGATCTGCCAGCCGATTCCCTTCTGATATTTTCAAGGTTCCTCCTTGATGAGCTTTACAGTGCATAATAGCCACTTGTTTTGGTTTTTGCACCGCATTTATCAAATTTAACACCTCCTCTTGATATCTTATATTGGCTCCTTGTGAGGACAACAGCCCTCTTTCTTTCCATAATGCTCCATGAACATGGACTACTCCAAAAGCATACTTTGAATCTGTCCAAATATTTACCATCTTTCCTTTACTCAGTTCCAGTGCTCGAGTTAGGGCTATCAGTTCCGCTCGCTGTGCTGATGTTCCAGGTGGTAAAGGTTTGGCTTCAATTACTGTCTTCAGGGTTGTTACTGCATACCCTGCATATCGTGTTCCATTCTCCACAAAACTACTACCATCAGTAAAAAGTTCCCAGTCATACCTTTCAAGGGGTACATCCTTCAAATCCTCACGGCTCGCATGGGTATGTTCAATTATTTCCACACAATTGTGTTCCAACGGTCCTTCTTCTGGAACAGTTCCTAGAAAGACTGCTGAATTTAACAGGTTAGTTGTTTTCAAGGTTACGTCATCTTGTTCAGTTAGTATTGCCTGATATTTCATCATTCGGCTGGGTGATAACCAGTGGCCCCCCTTTTGTTCTAAAACAGTTGTTACCATATGTGGTACAAAAACTTCAATACGTTTTCCCACGGTAAGTTTCCTTGCTTCCTGGATTAAGAGAACTGTTGCCGCTACTGCCCGCAAACATGAGGGCCATCCTGCACTTACAGCATCCAACTGCTTAGAAAAGTATCCCACAGGTCTTTTCCAGCTTCCCAGTCGCTGGGTTAGTACCCCTAGTGCTAGTCGTTGTCTTTCATATACAAATAACTGGAAATCTTTTGATAAATCCGGTAGGCCCAAAGCTGGTGACTTCATTAAGGCATCTGTAAGTTTCTTGAAAGCTTCTTTCTGTACTTTTCCCCAAATAAAATCCTGTGCCTTCTGAGCTTCATAAAGGGGCTTAGCTATTAGTCCATAATCCATTATCCATAATCTGCACCAGCCAGCCATTCCTAAGAAGGCCCTTAGCTCATGGAGATTTTGAGGTTCCGGGATGGTGCATATAGCTTTTATCCTATTGACACCCAGACTTCTTTGTCCCTGGGAAATCTCACACCCCAAATATGTTACAGTTGAGCAAAATATTTGTGCTTTTTCCTTTGAAACTTTATAACCACCCATTCCCAACTGATTTAAAATTTCGATGGTTATTTGGGTGCAGAGCGACTCATTCTCTGTAGCAATCAAAATATCATCTACATATTGTAACAGCAAATACTGACTTCTGGGTACCTGTATTTGTCCTTGCGTTGTCCAGATTTCCAGTTCCTTGGCCAGCTGGCTTCCAAAGAGGGTCGGGCTATTCTTGAAGCCTTGTGGGAGTCTTGTCCAAGTTAATTGTGTCTTTCGTCCACTCTGAGGATTTTCCCATTCGAAGGCAAATAATTTTCTACTATCTTTATCAAGAGGTATGCAAAAGAAGGCATCCTTTAAATCTATCACAGTAAACCATTTATATTTCTCTCTCACAGATGTTAACAATGTGTAAGGATTAGCCACTACCGGGTGAATGTCCTTTGTTATTTCATTTATTGCTCTAAGATCTTGTACCAATCTATACTCACCATTCGGCTTCCTTACTGGAAAAATTGGAGTATTGTATTCCGATTTACATTCTTCCGGAATCTGATGTTTGAGAAATTTGTCAATAATTTTCACTGTCCCCTGCCTAGCTTCTATCTTAAGTGGATATTGTTTGATTCGAACAGGTTTGGCTCCTTCCTTTAATTCCACCTTTACTGGTTGTGCCAGTTTCGACTTCCCTGGTACATCTGTTTCCCGTACTGTTGCTATAACTGCATTTTCTACTTCTCTTGGAATATTAACAAAGGGTTTATCTTTGATCATTAGGATTTGTCCTACTTTGGACTCAGGTACCTTCATTATTAATTCTCCATCCTCAAAGGTTATTGTTGCATCTAATTTAGCTAATAGATCCCGTCCCAAGAGTGGAATCGGGCATTCTGGTACATACAAAAATTCATGGGTTAGTTCCTTACCCCCAAAACGCAAATCAAGGGGTTGTAAGAATGGCCGTTCCTCCTCCTTCCCTGTGGCTCCAATTATTGTAGTTGTCTTAGTTCCCAATCGTCCTTTTAAACTATTTAACACTGAATATGTTGCTCCTGTATCTATCAAGAACTTTACTTCCTTATCCCCTAATTGAATCTTTACTAAAGGTTCTTTGACTGTTTTATGTTCTGTATCTAGTCAGCTACTAAAATCTCCCAGCACCATTGCCTTAATGGCCTCCTGATTCTGAAATGAACTTCCCGAGAATTGGTCTCTTCTAAACGGACACTCATTTTTCCAATGCCCTTCCTTTTTACACTAAGCACACTGATTCAATCCTAATCTTTCTCCCGGATTTCCACCAAAGTCTCCGCGACCCCTTCCGATACTAACTCCCTGTCCTCTAGCAAATCCTCTTCCTCTCCCTCTGAATCCTTGGTTTCCTCTGCCTTGAATTACTGCTAACAAATTCTGTTGCTGCCTCCTGGTGGATTCTTTTTCTCTATTGTTGTATACTTTCCAGGCTATTTCTAACAGTCTATCCATATTTCTCAGGTCTCCTCCCTCCAGTTTCTGTAATTTCTTCCGGATATCCTCCTGTGATTGTCCTAAAAAGATAAGAGCTAATTGTGCTTTAGCTTGTTCTGTTTCTATATCTAGGTCAGTATATTTCTTTGCAGTTTCCTTAAGCCTTTCCAAAAATGCAGAGGGAGATTCGGTTTTCTCCTGCCTAACATTATACAATTTAGACCAATTTATAGTTTTAGGCATGGCACTCTGCACCCCTATTTGGATCCAATCCTGGTATCTCTTCAATCTCCTCAGACCATCCCCTGTATTATAGTCCCATTGCGGGTCTTCCGTCGGGAAGTTCTGATCTACGCTTCCCGAGACTAATCCATTCCGAACATCCTCTTTTGCTCTTTCTCTAGCTGCCCTTAACACCGTATCTTTTTCTGTCGAGTCCATTAATGTATCTAATATTACTTGAAGATCATCCCAGTCCGGATTCTGGGTTTTAATTATCATTTTCATTACCCTGGCTACTTTATCCGGGTTTTCCCGATATGTCCCTGCTGCTTGTTTCCAAATTACTAGGTCTCCCGGAGTAAACGGTACTTTAACATATACTGGCCCTTCCGTCCCTACTCCTTGTCTGAGTGGAGCAATTATGTTTCCCTTTTGTCTTATTCCGCCTTTCTTTCTTATCATCCATTCACCCACAACTTTCTGCTCTCGTTGTCGGGTTCTATACGATACCGGGGTAGCCGAAGCTACCGCTCCGTTTTCTTCCTCCTCCCCCTCACTATCCCCGCTTCCTTCCCTGACAGTCTGCCCTTGTTCTAACGGGGCTGATGGTACTACTTCCAAATCTATATTTCCATCATCTCGTCTATAATACCTATCATTCTCTAACGCTTGATGTCCTATACAGCGTCTTTCTCCTCTGCATCCTTTACAATGCTCATCAACAGTTATTTTAGCCACCATTATCCCGCAAGCGCGTTGCCACTCAGGCTTATCTCGCAAATAGAAAAATAGTTCTACATAAGGAATCTCGTCCCACTTGCCTTTTCGCTTACAAAATAACATTAATTGTAAGATAGTATTGTACTGTAAGGTTCCGTTTTCTGGCCAACTTTCTTGATCTTCTAGTTCATACTGTGGCCACCAAACATTACAGTAATCAACCAGTTTACCCTTTCGTAACTCCTGCCCGAAACACCCCTCCTTCCAGTGTGCTAATAAACAGCCCAAAGGGGAGGATCGCGGTACCGAAGCATTACCGCCCAGAATACTTTTAAGTTTTTCCATTATCAGCTATAGCTTTTACCGAACCGAACCAGATGCTGAGCCTGCAGCAAAACCAGACCACTGATGCCGAACCTGCAGCGCTTTCGCGCCTGTCTGACGGACGGCGCCTAGGCTTACCACGGGAATTCCCTAGCCCAACCGTGCGTGGCTTTCGCCGCGTCTGACCGGCAGGCTCCCAGACCAGTTCGGTACCGATTACCAGAAAGCACCTTTTTCTTACCCTTTCAGAGGTACGTTGAGAGCAGCGGGGGTCGGTCGCGGCCGATGGCTCCCCGAGAAACTCCTCGGTGCCGGCTGGAGCGTGATCAGTTCGCGAGACGCCTCAGCAGTGCCCGCAAGGTCCCATCTGGGTCGCCAAAATGTTAGCGTTCATGAAGACACATAATCCACAAAGTGATTATATGAAGGTGCTTTATTAGGCGCCGGAAGTTAGGGGCATGCCTGCCCAAATCTAACTTCGTCTGATTTGTTTTCTTAGTTCTCTTTTATCTCCTAAGATACTACATATGCATTAGGTTTCACAACTCATCTATGCATATTCATTTCCTAGCTCCAGCTAGCCTCGCTTCGTATGCTAATTATCTTATCAGTCCTTCTGCGCTTGCGTATTACTCTCTGGTGGTCGTCCGGGTGGTCGTCGGGATGAAGTAAGATGTCTTCATCAGAGTTGAACTTTTTAACCTTTCCTTTTCACGCATGCTCTCTAAGCCCTTGGTCTCAGTCCAAACCGCAAGGTTGGTTTGACCCAGTTCCCAGAGTCCAAGAAGCCCCAGTTATCTAGATGTCTTGCAAATTGAGCATTCTTTTAATCCTCCTTACTCCTCATCATGAATTGGTGCATTCTCATGTTACCCTTGCACATATATTTTGTATCTTCCAAGCGCAGCCTCGTAACAGTACATCGCAAATGTAACATACTAAACAATATTGTATTATTTCTTCTTCTATTACTAACACCAATGCCGTGCTGCAGGCTGGCACGGCCCGCAGATCCCAGGCTGCCAAGCCCAACGTGCAGCCGCCAAGCAGGCGCCAGCTGCCAGAGGCTGCAGGAAGGTTCCAGAAGCAGCGGCAGCGCCCCGGGCAGGGGCAGCCACGAGTGCAGGAGCTGCTCGTGGGATGTGGGCTCAGGGGCAGACGCCTGCCCCTGCAGGGGACAAGGCCCACCCAGAGCCTGCCCACCGGCATGGGCCTGCCCAGACATCCTGGGGGGAAGCCCTGGCCACAGCCAGTGATCCGGGGGGATGCAGAAGCCCCTCACAAATGATGCGAAAAACGGGGCCCACAAGTGAGAGGCCATGTCACTTACAATGGAACCCTGCAGTACTTGGAGAAAAGAGGCACTGTCTCTCCAGACAGCAGGTTTCCTTCAGCACAAAGAAAAAGAAAGGCCTCTTGGGTCTAGATGCCGCCCGCCATCACTGACAGCCAGGCTGGGGACAGCCCAAGGCCTCAGCCAGCTTGTGGCACAGGGGGAAACCAGAAGTGCAAAATGGCCACCAGGGCTGTCAGAGCTGCCGGTCGGGAGCTGCCCAAGGTTAGTGGAATTAGTTGGGATCTTATCAATGTTTATAAATACCTGAAGCGTGGCAGACAGAGGCATTTGGCCAACCTCTTTTCAGTGGTTTGTGGGGACAGGACAAGGCGTAATGGCCACAAGATGGAGCCCAGGAAGTTCCGCACCAACATGCAAAAGGACTTCTTCACGGTGAGGGTGACAGAGCACTGAAACAGGCTGCCCAGGGAGGTTGTGGAGTGTCCTTCTCTGGCGATATTCAAGGCCCATCTGGACACCTACCTGGGCAGCCTGCTCTAAGGAACCTGCTTTGGCAGGGCGGTTGGACGCGATGATCTCTCGAGGTCGCTTCCAACCCCAACAATTCTGTGATTCTGTGAAATTTCCACTGCACAAAACACCTGCCACTGCAAAAACACAACTTTGGTTCTCACAATTCCCCCCTCTTCTTTTCTCACTCCTATTGCTGTTTCTGCACTTCTACACATCCTCCATCCTTGAGTTTTTCCAACATTAGGGCACAATATTTTTCTTCCCAAGTCAGGGGGATGACAGATATGCAATGCCTTTATCATTGTAATACCAACAATACCGCCCTGTGGGGGAGGCCAGCAAAGCCCCTCTCACTGCAGCAGCAGCACCAAAGGAAGAACGAAAAGAAGTGGCTTCTCCTTTGGCTGGAGGCCCTGCGTGCGAAGTCAGCAAAGACCCTCTCGCTCCAGGACCAACGCCACAAGAAGGAGAAGCGGCTTCTCCCTGGGCTGGACAACCTGTGGAGGAAGCCAGTGAAGCCCCTCTTGGTCCAGCAGCAGCACCAGACGAAGAAGAAGTGGCTTCTCCTTTGAGTGCAGAGCCTCTCAGGGAGGACAGCACCGATCTTCTCAGCCCCGCAGCAGCTGAGGAAACAGGAGCAGTGGCTTCTCCCTTGGTTCCTGGGCGCCAGGTAAGCACAGCGTGCGTGGTGGGCACGAGGCCCTCAGGGAGCTTTGCAGCACCCACAGAAGCATCACAGGGAGGCACAGGACAGCGTCCCAGTGTGAGAAAAATCTCAGTATTTTTTTCAGTCAGGGTCTTCCGTGAAGCGATTTTATTCACAATTGCAATGGCGGGACTCCTGCGAGCAGGAACGCGCACTAAAAGTATACCATAACCTTATATTCCCTATTACCCGACACCTGACTTCTCCCGTTTCCTCATGGGCTGAGTACTACGGGTTTACAAACTACTTACGCCTTTCTATACCATATATGTACAATTTTATTTGACCAACCTTTCATTTCTCCTTTTCCTTTCCTTTCCTTCATCTCTCGTGACTAGAGGGCTCCTGATTTATTTTTTTTCTACTAATTTTGCGCAGCTCATCCTGTTTGTCTTAGCTACCCTCCTTATTTTGGGACAGCGGGACCTTCCCTTTATCTGCCTAATGTACTTCCCACTGCTTTGCTACTGCCATGCCTGCACAATCTCTTGTGAATATGCAAGGTTAGTGGAATTTTCCCATGCAAAAACACCTGCCGCTGCAAAAACACAACTTTGTTTCTCACAATGCCCCCCTCTTCTTTTCTTACTCCTCTTGCTGTTTCTGCACTTCTTCACATCCCCCACTCTTCTCTTTTTCCAACATTACGGCCCAATATTTTTCTTCCGATGTCATGGGGGATGACAGATTCGCAGTGCCATTATCTTTAGAATTCCAACAAATAGCTGTTTGAGCCAATTCCATTCAGGTAACCGCAAAAGTCACTTCCTCCCAAATGTTTCTAAATCCCCAGGAAGTGTCATCTTGAGCCGCTCTGTGTAGGATTTGTTTCTTTCCCAAATATTTTTGAGATCAGTCCAATTTGCCCCTTTTGATCTACAGACATACAGCAACTAGCATTAATTACAGTACACGCTCTGCTGTGAGGCTAATAATAAATCGAATACCATTTAGTTCTGGAGTACTATTTTTGGCAAGCTTGTTACCTCCTCTTGTAGTGCCTGCACTGCATGCAGAGTGTTATTTTCTAGTTGCACAATGAGTGAAATTCCCTGTTTCAGTTTACTAGAGGATTATCTGGAGTCCTCTTAATTCTGCGTGCGGTCTCAAGGGGGCTTTGGCATTGTGGGTCTTCAATAATAGGAACATTTGGAATTATTGCCCCCAGGCTGCAAGCTTCCTTCCAGCCAAGGGGCAACACCTTCCTGGATGTATTGCCGCATAGCCAGTACCACCCCTTGCCATTCGGGACAGGCCATCCGGTTACAGGATTCTCATGTTGTATCTGCTGTACAAAAACTTCTAAACTGTTACTTAGATAACGCTCCTGCCTTCCTCTTTGTCACACTCAAAATGGTTAAGAACAAAACAGGATTACAAGATACGCCACCGGGCCCACGTAGTGGGCACCACCAATCGACACTTGGATAAAACACACTTCCTTTTCGATCTGTCATGCGCTTCGTTCATCTCCGGCCGTTCCCCTCACGGAGAATACAGAACCACGGATCGGAACTCCGCGCTCGCTTCGCAGCGATGCTGCGTCTCACTCCCACAGCACAATCACGCGATCACGCAGAGAGGCCCCTTAAACTTCTCATTCATGCTACAAGGATATATCACTTAGAAAAATAACCAGACTATTTTGTATCGTCTCTGGCCGAGTTGCTCGAGGAGTCACTCACTTCACAACAATACTTTGGCTCAAACACATACACATATACTTCCTTGCTGGTGCAGCTACTGCTGCCTCCGGTGCAATATTAGGATTAGAGGGAGCATAACTTGATTCCTCCTCTGAAAAAGGAGTCTTATTGTTTACATATAAACTTAAAGCCGGAATTTCCATCAGACCCGCATTGTGGCCAAAATAGTGAAGTTCCTTTTAATGGCTTTTCAGGCCAAACAATTAGACAATATCTAACCATTGCTTTTTTTTTTTTTTCTTTTTCCCTAGTTTTTGGGTTGTTTTTCCAATTCCTTTTCTTTCTCCCCAAAGGACTGCCTTTACGCACAATTCCGAGGATTCTGCTTCTGAAGATCTCCAAGGATGGAGACTCCACAACCCCTCTGGGCAACCAGTTCCAGGAAATACAACCTGTTCCAGCAGCAGAGCGTACAGGAGCAGCGCCAGGTGAGGCTCAGGGAGCGAGACAGGGACAGCAGCGTGACGGGACGGCATGGAGAGCACCAGGATGAGGAGAACGGTTCTGGAGCAAGCCGGCCAGCTGGCCCTGAGCACCTCCGGCCTGGACGCAGTTATTCCCAAACCTGGGGTTTCTCCATGAAGAGTCGACCCCCAGGACAGCCAAAGCCCACAGGGCCCTGGAAGAGCCCCAGGAGGGTTCGGAAGAACATCTTTGGCAGCCCTGGCAGCCTCCGACGTGCAGGCAGCAATTCAGGCAGAGACAGGCAGGGCATTACCCTGGCAAGCCGAGCCCCGCTGTGCGTGGTCCCCTGCCAGGGCATGAATGGGGCCACTGCAGGGCAGCTCACAGGAGCACCATTAGGGGGCCGTGGAGGGGAATGGCAGAAATGACCAAAGTAACCCGGCCTTTCTCCTCAGTTTCTCTTGCAGATGGAGAAGCTGCAAGTCACGAAGACACTGCCACACAGTGGGGTGCGGCAGGAAGAGAGAATCCGTCTGCCAGCCGTGCCGCCTTTCCCAAGGCAGGCAGCGACTCAGGCAGCAGCAGTCAAGCAAGTGCCTGCAGCACAGACGTCGTCATCTGAAAGGGTCACTTGCAAGCTGCCCCCTCTACAAGCAACAGCCTCTTCATCTTCAGCTGCAGGAAGGGCAAAGGCGTTGGGCACAGAGGCCCACAGCCACCAAGAGCTTCTGCCACCTCTTCCGTGCATCTCTGGTGACAGGGACAAGGCAGTGAGGGCAGAGAGCCGGGAACGTGGCCCACACAGCCCTGTGGCCCCTGACGAGGACATGGAGTACACAGTACGGTCCTTCGTCTCCACAGTCATAAGAAACGCTCTAGCCTGCAACGAGGGAGCCAACAGCAAAGCAAGGCTTTCTCCCTCAGGCAGACGTCCCGGGACCAAAGGCTACAGAACACCATCTCTCACCACAGCAGTGCCCCAAAATGGGAAGAAGAAGAGTCAGCACTCACCCAAAAGCAGCCCTGCAGCCCCTGCCGAAGAAATGGAAGACCCAGTAAAGGTCTTTGTCTCCGCTGCCATTAGCAATGCCGTAGCCCGGAACCAGGGAGCCATGAGCGAGGCAAGGCTTTCTCCTTTGGACAGACGTCCCAGGAGCGAAGGCCGCATAACACCACCACTCCTCACAGCAGTGCCGCAGAATTGGAAGAAGAGTCAGCACCGTGCCAAAAACAGCCCTGCAGCCTCTGCCGAGGACATGGAACACCCAGTAAAGGCCTTCGTCTCCAGTGTCATTAGCAAGGCTATAGCCTGCAACGAGGGAGCCATGAGGGAGGCAGAGCTTCCTCCCTTGTGCAGAGGTCCCGGGAGCAAAGGCCACAGAACACCACCTCTCCTAACAGCAGTGCCACAGGATTTGAAGGAGAGTCGGCAGGCTGCCCCACACTGCCCCACAGACTCTTTCACGGCACTGCGGGACACAGCACAGTCCCTTGTGTCTGAAGTCCTGGCAAAGACAATGGCTGAAAGCTGGGAACACGGCCAACGGCCTGCAGAACTGGAGGACCTGGCACACACGGGGTGCACAGCGACCTCAACAAGAGCAGTCCAGGTCCAGACAGACATGGACAGCAGGTGGACCACTGCTCTGCCAGGGCGCCATCACCAGGCACGTTCAGGAAAAGCGGCTGCTGGCAGAGCCCCTGCACCAGCAAGCCCAGACAGGGCTGAGAAGCAAGGGCAGCAGGGACAGATACACATCAAACCCAGGCAGTGGAGCGGCAAGGATGAGACAAGCCAGGGCCAGGGCAGGAAGGAAAGTGGTCCTGTGGGTTCGGATGAAGAGGAAGAGATTGTCATCTTCAACTCCTGGATCAACCCCAGGTTCCCCAGCCTCTTTGAGGACCCACAGTCCTTTCCCCAGGAAGAGGGCAGCTCAGCCAGCAGCGTGGACAGGGAGGCTGCAGCAGAAGCAGCAGAACCCCCAACAAGTGTCTCTCTTGGCTCATTGGACACTGAAACATCGCCTGCTTGCCTGGCAGAGAGGCACGGCACGCCTCTCACCGCAACACAACCGTCAGAGAGCAGGCCAGCAAGTTGTCCATCAGCCCCTGCTTTTGAAGACGAGGGCTACGGTGCGCCTCCCCAGACACGTGGGGCTCAAGAGTCAAAGCCATCAGCCTGCCCCACTCCCATCGAGCACAGCACTGCAGTGATGGTTGAAAGCCAGGGACGTGCCCAACACGCCTCCAGTGCCTGTGATGAAGATCTGCATGAAACAGCCCGGATCATCGTGTCTGCAGTCCTACGCCATGCTGTAGCCATGAGCCAGGGAGCCACGAGCAAGGCACCAACTGCTCCCTCGGCCACAGGACCCAGCGTGCCTCCTCCCACAGCCGAGCCTGTAGACTGTACATCCTCGGCCTCTGCCTTGGCTGGAGGTGCTGTAGGGGAAGCCACGGAAGCCCCTCTCACTGCAGCAGCGGCGCCACAAGAAGAAGTGGCTTCTCCTGTGACTGCAGATCTTCTCAGGGAGGACATCACAGATCTCAGTCCAGCAGCAGCTGATGAAGCAGGAGCAGCAGCTACTCCCTTGGCTATGGTTCCGGGGCACCAGGTAAGCACAGCACGAGTGGTGGGCACCGGGCACCGAGGGCAGCCAGAGGCAGAAGTAGCACGTGGGGCGTGCGTGCTGGGGAGCTGTCTGCTGCTCTCCATTTCCAGACGCCCCAGGCACAAGGGCTGACATCCCTCTCATCACCTGCTTGTGCTCTTGCTCTCCCCATGCAGGTTGCCGCCGAGCAGGGAGGCCAAGCGCAGTCCTCCTCCTGCACCAAAGACATGCCAGCGGATGAGCCAGCAACGTCCCAGGCACAAGCACCGTCCCAGGGTCTGTTGGCCGGGCCTGTTCAGCGCAGCGAGCAGCACCAAGGACTAGGTAGGTTGGCAGCACCACGCGCCGGGGGGCTGGCTGGTCCTGGGCCACCCCTCCCTGGGAAAGGCCTTGAAGGGGGGGAAAGGCTTGCCCAGCCCCCGCTCAGGCCCTAACCTACACCTCTCTGTCCCCCACAGGCATCCTTGACCTCGCACAAGCCCCAGCGCGCCAGCCACGGCCCTCCCGCCTCAGGAGGGCGCTTCGGGCTCTGCGCAGGGCTTTCTGCTGCAGCTGCATCGCAGGACAGCGAGAGTAGCGGCGCCCGGCTGCCAGCACCAGGACGGCGCTCGGAGGTGGCAGCTGGCCCTCAGGAAGCTTTGCAGTGCCCACAGAAGCATCACTGGGAGGCACAGGACAGCGCCCCAGGAATTCAGATGCCCCACCACATCCTGCCCCCAGCCTCAGCTCAGCTGCGGCTGCTTTCTGCTGTGAATAAAAGCTCAGGCAGACTTTTGCCTCCAATGCTCCTCTCTGTGCCGTTGATCTCAGGAGAAAGAGTGATGCAGGCCATGCCAACCTGGCACCCTGGGCCTGTCACAGTCATGGAATTACAGGATCATGGAATCGCTTAGGTTGGAAAACACCTCAGAGATCATCACCTCCAACCGTTATCCTAGCACCGCCGAGTCTACCACTGAACCATGTCCCTAGGCACCAGATTCACATGGCTTTCGAATACCTCCAGGGATAGTGACTCAACTACTTGCCTGTGCAGCCTGTTCAAATGCTTCACAACCCTGTCATTGAAGAAATTTTGCCTAGTATCCACCTAAACCTCCCCCGGCGCCACTTTTTCCTCTTCTCCTATCGCCTGCTGCCTGGGAGAAGGGACTGACCCCCGTCGCACTACAACCTTCTCTGAGGTCCTTGTACAGAGCGATAAGGTCTCCCCCCAGCCTCCTTTCCTCTAGGCTACATAACCCCAGCTCCCTCAACACTCCTCACACGACTTGCTCCCTAGGCCCTTCAGCTGCTTCTTTGCCCTTCTTTGGACAGGCCCCAGGACCTCCCCGTCCTTCTTGGAGTGACGGCCCCAAAGCTGAGCAGGGTATTCACAGTGCGGCCTCACCAGAGCTGAGTACAGGGGGAGAATTAGGTTCACAAACTACGTGATGCTTACTACTATACCATGTATGTACAATTTTATTTGACCAACCTTTAATTTCTCCTGATCCCTTTTCTTTTTTTTTTCATCTCTCATGAATGGAGGGCCTGTGATTTTTGTTTTTACTGATTTTGCACTGCTTGTCCTGTTTTTCTTAGCTATCCTCCTCATTTTGTGACTGTGGGACGTTCCCCTTATCTGTTTAACGTACTTCACCTGCTATGCTACTGCCATGCCTGCACAATCACTTTTGAAAATGCAAGGTTAGTGGAATTTTCCAATGCAAAAACCTGACGTGCTCTCAGCAGCCTGTAAGCTCTCCTGACGTGCTGTCAGCAGCCTGCAAGCACACAAGAGGAGGAAGTGCTGCAACAGCTGTTGCTCACCAACCAGCTGCCCGGCAAGGAAAAGGCAGTCAGTAGGACATGTGTCAGGACACTTTTCCTGCCGATGTGGCCAAATTCACATAAGAAAGAATCAGGAAAAGTTTCTTTCTTATGTGGGACTCCGTGAAGACAGGCAAAGTTCTCCGAGAGCTGAAAGGTGGGCTTCTTTCCATGGAGGAGCTCAAAGCCCCCCATGGGCAGCCCCAGTTTAATAAGGAAGGAGGCACCCAGCCCAGGTACTAAGACACGCTGAAAAGCAAGAAAGGAGGAACAGTATTTAAGCATTTCTGGGACTGGAAATCCCGTGTGGGACTTCTCCAATAAAGAAGATGGGCCCT
This sequence comes from Anser anser, assembly GCF_964211835.1. Lineage (NCBI taxonomy): Eukaryota > Metazoa > Chordata > Aves > Anseriformes > Anatidae > Anser > Anser anser. Next base: position 204,799,234 of record NC_139720.1, on the reverse strand, counting down.
TGTGCTTTGGCCACTGCTCATGGGAAGGTGCCAGGTGGCGTCACTCTGGAGAGCCCTGGAGATGGCCTCAATGTCTGGGAGTTTCCCAGCTCCCTTCTTGTTGCCATCTAAAGAAGATCTGGGCTAGTAAGAGCAGAGCCAACACCCTCAGCCCAGGAAAATCCCTCCACGGGGTTCCCAACTAATAGGGAAAGCCTTAAGAACCGGCTCCGACTACATGCTGGCCTGCCCAATCAGGCCATAGGCAACGCACAAGCGCCAGGAGGTACGGATCCCGTCCTTCTGCTGGAGCTGGGCTTTTTTGTGCATAATGCCAGAGCAGCAACGGGCCCCTGGCACATCTGCAGTTTGCAGGCTACCGCTGGGGTGTTACTTCTGCTTGAGGAGGCGTTCTGTGGGGTGGCAGCTCCTTGAAGGAGCAGGGTATGAGGGAAGGACGAGGCTGCAAAGCCCATCTTGTTCAGTGCGAACTGCCTGTGCATGTGGTGGGATATTGCATCCCCAACTGTCCCAGTGCCTGGAAAGCAAATCCCCCAAATCCCCCTTCAGCTGTGCCCTGGGGTAGGCAACAAGGCCGCCAATGCCGTGCTGCAGGCTGGCACGGCCCGCAGATCCCAGGCTGCCAAGCCCAACGTGCGGCCGCCAAGCAGGCGCCAGCTGCCAGAGGCTGCAGGAAGGTTCCAGAAGCAGCGGCAGCGCCCCGGGCAGGGGCAGCCACGAGTGCAGGAGCTGCTCGTGGGATGTGGGCTCAGGGGCAGACGCCTGCCCCTGCAGGGGACAAGGCCCACCCAGAGCCTGCCCACCGGCATGGGCCTGCCCAGACATCCTGGGGGGAAGCCCTGGCCACAGCCAGTGATCCGGGGGGATGCAGAAGCCCCTCACAAATGATGCGAAAAACGGGGCCCACAAGTGAGAGGCCATGTCACTTACAATGGAACCCTGCAGTACTTGGAGAAAAGAGGCACTGTCTCTCCAGACAGCAGGTTTCCTTCAGCACAAAGAAAAAGAAAGGCCTCTTGGGTCTAGATGCCGCCCGCCATCACTGACAGCCAGGCTGGGGACAGCCCAAGGCCTCAGCCAGCTTGTGGCACAGGGGGAAACCAGAAGTGCAAAATGGCCACCAGGGCTGTCAGAGCTGCCGGTCGGGAGCTGCCCAAGGTTAGTGGAATTAGTTGGGATCTTATCAATGTTTATAAATACCTGAAGCGTGGCAGACAGAGGCATTTGGCCAACCTCTTTTCAGTGGTTTGTGGGGACAGGACAAGGGGTAATGGCCACAAGATGGAGCCCAGGAAGTTCCGCACCAACATGCAAAAGGACTTCTTCACGGTGAGGGTGACGGAGCACTGAAACAGGCTGCCCAGGGAGGTTGTGGAGTGTCCTTCTCTGGAGATATTCAAGGCCCGTCTGGACACCTACCTGGGCAGCCTGCTCTAAGGAACCTGCTTTGGCAGGGCGGTTGGACGCGATGATCTCTCGAGGTCCCTCCCAACCCCAACAATTCTGTGATTCTGTGAAATTTCCACTGCACAAAACACCTGCCACTGCAAAAACACAACTTTGGTTCTCACAATTCCCCCCTCTTCTTTTCTCACTCCTATTGTTGTTTCTGCACTTCTACACATCCTCCATCCTTGAGTTTTTCCAACATTAGGGCACAATATTTTTCTTCCCACGTCAGGGGGATGACAGATATGCAATGCCTTTATCATTGTAATACCAACAATACCGCCCTGTGGGGGAGGCCAGCAAAGCCCCTCTCACTGCAGCAGCAGCACCAAAGGAAGAACGAAAAGAAGTGGCTTCTCCTTTGGCTGGAGGCCCTGCGTGCGAAGTCAGCAAAGACCCTCTCCCTCCCGGAGCAACGGCAAAAGAAGGAGAAGCGGCTTCTCCCTGGGCTGGACAACCTGTGGAGGAAGCCAGTGAAGCCCCTCTTGGTCCAGCAGCAACACCAGACGAAGAAGAAGTGGCTTCTCCTTTGAGTGCAGAGCCTCTCAGGGAGGACAGCACCGATCTTCTCAGCCCCACAGCAGCTGAGGAAACAGGAGCAGTTGCTTCTCCCTTGGTTCCTGGGCGCCAGGTAAGCACAGCGTGCGTGGTGGGCACGAGGCCCTCAGGGAGCTTTGCAGCACCCACAGAAGCATCACAGGGAGGCACAGGACAGCATCCCATTGTGAGAAAAATCTCAGTATTTTTTTCAGTCAGGGTCTTCCGTGAAGCGATTTTATTCACAATTGCAATGGCGGGCCTCCTGCGAGCAGGAGCGCGCACTGAAAGTATACCATAACCTTATATTCCCTATTACCCGACACCTGACTTCTCCCGCTTCCTCATGGGCTGAGTACTACGGGTTTACAAACTACTTACGCCTTTCTATACCATATATGTACAATTTTATTTGACCTACCTTTCATTTCTCCTTTTCCTTTCCTTTTCTTCATCTCTCGTGACTAGAGGGCTCCTGATTTATTTTTTTTTTACTAATTTTGCGCAGCTCATCCTGTTTGTCTTAGCTATCCTCCTTATTTTGGGACAGCGGGACCTTCCCTTTATCTGCCTAATGTACTTCCCACTGCTTTGCTACTGCCATGCCTGCACAATCACTTTGGAATATGCAAGGTTAGTGGAATTTTCCACTGCAAAAACACAACTGCTGCTGCAAAAACACAACTTTGTTTCTCACAATGCCCCCCTCTTCTTTTCTTACTCCTCTTGCTGTTTCTGCACTTCTTCACATCCCCCACTCTTCTCTTTTTCCAACATTACGGCCCAATATTTTTCTTCCGATGTCACGGGGGATGACATTCGCAGTGCCATTATCTTTAGAATTCCAACAAATAGCTGTTTGAGCCAATTCCATTCAGGTAACCGCAAAAGTCACTTCCTCCCAAATGTTTCTAAATCCCCAGGAAGTGTCATCTTGAGCCGCTCTGTGTAGGATTTGTTTCTTTCCCAAATATTTTTGAGATCAGTCCAATTTGCCCCTTTTGATCTACAGACATACAGCAACTAGCATTAATTACAGTACACGCTCTGCTGTGAGGCTAAAAATAAATCAAATACCATTTAGTTCTGGAGTACTATTTTTGGCAAGCTTGTTACCTCCTCTTGTAGTGCCTGCACTGCATGCAGAGTGTTATTTTCTAGTTGCACAATGAGTGAAATTCCCTGTTTCCGTTTACTAGAGGATTATCTGGAGTCCTCTTAATTCTGCGTGCGGTCTCAGGGGGGCTTTGGCATTGTGGGTCTTCAATAATAGGAACATTTGGAATTATTGCCCCCAGGCTGCAAGCTTCCTTCCAGCCAAGGGGCAACACCTTCCTGGATGTATTGCCGCATAGCCAGTACCACCCCTTGCCATTCGGGACAGGCCATCCGGTTACAGGATTCTCATGTTGTATCTGCTGTACAAAAACTTCTAAACTGTTACTTAGATAACGCTCCTGCCTTCCTCTTTGTCACACTCAAAATGGTTAAGAACAAAATAGGATTACAAGATACGCCACCGGGCCCACGTAGTGGCCACCACCAATCGACACTTGGATGAAATAGCACTTCCTTTTCGATCTGTCATGCGCTTCGTTCATCTCCGGCCGTTCCCCTCACGGAGAATACAGAACCACGGATCGGAACTCCGCGCTCGCTTCGCAGCGATGCTGCCTCTCACTCCCACAGCAGAATCACGCGATCACGCAGAGAGGCCCCTTAAACTTCTCATTCATGCTACAAGGATATATCACTTAGAAAAATAACCAGACTATTTTGTATCGTCTCTGGCCGAGTTGCTCGAGGAGTCACTCACTTCACAACAATACTTTGGCTCAAACACATACACATATACTTCCTTGCTGGTGCAGCTACTGCTGCCTCCGGTGCAATATTAGGATTAGAGGGAGCATAACTTGATTCCTCCTCCGAAAAAGGAGTCTTATTGTTTACATATAAACTTAAAGCCGGAATTTCCATCAGACCCGCATTGTGGCCAAAATAGTGAAGTTCCTTTTAATGGCTTTTCAGGCCAGACAATTAGACAATATCTAACCATTGCTTTTTTTTTTTTTTTTTTTTCCGCTAGTTTTTGGGTTGTTTTTCCAATTCCTTTTCTTTCTCCCCAAAGGACTGCCTTTACGCACAATTCCGAGGATTCTGCTTCTGAAGATCTCCAAGGATGGAGACTCCACAACCCCTCTGGGCAACCAGTTCCAGGAAATACAACCTGTTCCAGCAGCAGAGCATACAGGAGCAGCGCCAGGTGAGGCTCAGGGAGCGAGACAGGGACAGCAGCGTGACGGGACGGCACGGAGAGCACCAGGATGAGGAGAACGGTTCTGGAGCAAGCCGGCCAGCTGGCCCTGAGCACCTCCGGCCTGGACGCAGTTATTCCCAAACCTGGGGTTTCTCCATGAAGAGCCGACCCCCAGGACAGCCAAAGCCCACAGGGCCCTGGCATTTCTGTGCCCAGAGGCACAAAGAGCAGCGTGGCCTAATTCAACCTGGCTGTCCGCAACCAGGAGCTGCCTCCATCGTCCCTCCATGCGGACAGGCTGCCAGTGCGGTCGTGCCCAGAGAGCGTGTGTCACACTGGCAGCTGCCACACGGAGTCGGGAGCCCCAGGAGGGTTCGGAAGAACATTTTTGGCAGCCCTGGCAGCCTCCGACGTGCAGGCAGCAATTCAGGCGGAGACAGGCAGGGCATTACCCTGGCAAGCCGAGCCCCGCTGTGCGTGGTCCCCTGCCAGGGCATGAATGGGGCCACTGCAGGGCAGCTCACAGGAGCACCATTAGGGGGCCGTGGAGGGGAATGGCAGAAATGACCAAAGTAACCCGGCCTTTCTCCTCAGTTTCTCTTGCAGATGGAGAAGCTGCAAGTCACGAAGACACTGCCACACAGTGGGGTGCGGCAGGAAGAGAGAATCCGTCTGCCAGCCGTGCCGCCTTTCCCAAGGCAGGCAGCGACTCAGGCAGCAGCAGCCAAGCAAGTGCCTGCAGCACAGACGTCGTCATCTGAAAGGGTCACTTGCAAGCTGCCCCCTCTACAAGCAACAGCCTCTTCATCTTCAGCTGCAGGAAGGGCAAAGGCGTTGGGCACAGAGGCCCACAGCCACCAAGAGCTTCTGCCACCTCTTCCGTGCATCTCTGGTGACAGGGACAAGGCAGTGAGGGCAGAGAGCCGGGAACGTGGCCCACACAGCCCTGTGGCCCCTGACGAGGACATGGAGTACACAGTACGGTCCTTCGTCTCCACAGTCATAAGAAACGCTCTAGCCTGCAACGAGGGAGCCAACAGCAAAGCAAGGCTTTCTCCCTCAGGCAGACGTCCCGGGACCAAAGGCTACAGAACACCATCTCTCACCACAGCAGTGCCCCAAAATGGGAAGAAGAAGAGTCAGCACTCGCCCAAAAGCAGCCCTGCAGCCCCTGCCAAAGAAATGGAAGACCCAGTAAAGGTCTTTGTCTCCACTGCCATTAGCAATGCCGTAGCCCGGAACCAGGGAGCCATGAGCGAGGCAAGGCTTTCTCCTTTGGACAGACGTCCCAGGAGCGAAGGCCGCATAACACCACCACTCCTCACAGCAGTGCCGCAGAATTGGAAGAAGAGTCAGCACCGTGCCAAAAACAGCCCTGCAGCCTCTGCCGAGGACATGGAACACCCAGTAAAGGCCTTCGTCTCCAGTGTCATTAGCAAGGCTATAGCCTGCAACGAGGGAGCCATGAGGGAGGCAGAGCTTCCTCCCTTGTGCAGAGGTCCCAGGAGCAAAGGCCACAGAACACCACCTCTCCTAACAGCAGTGCCACAGGATTTGAAGGAGAGTCGGCAGGCTGCCCCACACTGCCCCACAGACTCTTTCACGGCACTGCGGGACACAGCACAGTCCCTTGTGTCTGAAGTCCTGGCAAAGACAATGGCTGAAAGCTGGGAACACGGCCAACGGCCTGCAGAACTGGAGGACCTGGCACACACGGGGTGCACAGCGACATCAACAAGAGCAGTCCAGGTCCAGACAGACATGGACAGCAGGTGGACCACTGCTCTGCCAGGGCGCCATCACCAGGCACGTTCAGGAAAAGCGGCTGCTGGCAGAGCCCCTGCACCAGCAAGCCCAGACGGGGCTGAGAAGCAAGGGCAGCAGGGACAGATACACATCAAACCCAGGCAGTGGAGCGGCAAGGATGAGACAAGCCAGGGCCAGGGCAGGAAGGAAAGTGGTCCTGTGGGTTCGGATGAAGAGGAAGAGATCGTCATCTTCAACTCCTGGATCAACCCCAGGTTCCCCAGCCTCTTTGAGGACCCACAGGCCTTTCCCCAGGAAGAGGGCAGCTCAGCCAGGAGCGCGGACAGGGAGGCTGCAGCACAAGAAGCAGAACCCCCAACAAGTGTCTCTCTTGGCTCATTGGACACTGAAACATCGCCTGCTTGCCTGGCAGAGAGGCATGGCATGCCTCTCACCGCAACACAACCGTCAGAGAGCAGGCCAGCAAGTTGTCCATCAGCCCCTGCTTTTGAAGACGAGGGCTACAGAGCGCCTCCCCAGACACGTGGGGCTCAAGAGTCAAAGCCATCAGCCTGCCCCACTCCCATCGAGCACAGCACTGCAGTGATGGTTGAGAGCCAGGGACGTGCCCAACATGCCTCCAGTGCCTATGATGAAGATCTGCATGAAACAGCCCGGACCCTGGTTTCCGCAGTCCTAAGACAAGCTGTAGCCATGAGCCGGGGAGCCACGAGCAAGGCACCAACTGCTCCCTTGGCCACAGGACCCAGGGTGCCTCCTCCCACTGCAGAGCCTGCAGACTCTGCATCCTCAGCATCTGCCTTGGCTGGAGCACTGGGGGACCTGGCACACACGGGGTGCACAGTGACAGCAACAAGATCAGCCGGGGTCCAGACAGACGCGGAGAGCAGGTGGACCACTGCTCTGCCAGGGCCTGATCCCCGGCTATGTGCAGGAACCATGGCTGCAAGTAGAGACCCTGCACCAGCTAGCCCAGACAGGAGTGAGAAGCAAGGGCAGCAGAGACAGATACACATCAAACCCAGGTAGGGGAGCAGCAAGGATGAGACAAGCCAGGGCCAGGGCAGGAAGCAAAGTGGTCCTGTGGGTTCGGATGAAGAGGAAGAGATTGTCATCTTCAAGTCCTGGATCAACCCCAGGTTCCCCAGCCTCTTCCAGGACCCACAGGCCTTTCCCCAGGAAGAGGGCAGCTCAGCCAGCAGCGTGGACAGGGAGGCTGCAGCAGAAGCAGCAGAACCCCCAACAAGCGCCTCTCTTGGCTCACTGGAACCCACGGACACTGCGCCATCAGCTGCTCCCCTGGCAGAAGGTCCAGGGGAAGAGAGGCACAGCACGCCTCTCACTGAAACAGTACCGGCGGAGAGCAGGCCGGCAAGTCCTCCATCAGCCCCTGCTTTGGAAGACGAGGGGAACAGAGCGCCTCCCCTGACATGCCGGGTTCCAGAGTCAAAGCCATCAGCCTGTCCCACTCCCATCGAGCACAGCACTGCAGTGATGGTTGAGAGCCAGGGACGTGCCCAACACGCCTCCAGTGCCTGTGATGAAGATCTGTATGAAACAGCCCGGATCATCGTGTCTGCAGTCCTACGCCATGCTGTAGCCATGAGCCAGGGAGCCACGAGCAAGGCACCAACTGCTCCCTCGGCCACAGGACCCAGCGTGCCTCCTCCCACAGCAGAGCCTGTAGACTGTACATCCTCGGCCTCTGCCTTGGCTGTAGGGGAAGCCACGGAAGCCCCTCTCACTGCAGCAGCGGCGCCACAAGAAGAAGTGGCTTCTCCTGTGACTGCAGATCTTCTCAGGGAGGACATCACAGATCTCAGTCCAGCAGCAGCTGATGAAGCAGGAGCAGCAGCTACTCCCTTGGCTATGGTTCCGGGGCACCAGGTAAGCACAGCACGAGTGGTGGGCACCGGGCACCGAGGGCAGCCAGAGGCAGAAGTAGCACGTGGGGTGTGCGTGCTGGGGAGCTGTCTGCTGCTCTCCATTTCCAGACGCCCCAGGCACAAGGGCTGACATCCCTCTCATCACCTGCTTGTGCTCTTGCTCTCCCCATGCAGGTTGCCGCCGAGCAGGGAGGCCAAGCGCAGTCCTCCTCCTGCACCAAAGACATGCCAGCGGATGAGCCAGCAACGTCCCAGGCACAAGCACCGTCCCAGGCACAAGCACCGTCCCAGGGTCTGTTGGCCGGGCCTGTTCAGCGCAGCGAGCAGCACCAAGGACTAGGTAGGTTGGCAGCACCACGCGCCGGGGGGCTGGCTGGTCCTGGGCCACCCCTCCCTGGGAAAGGCCTTGGAGGGGGGGAAAGGCTTGCCCAGCCCCCGCTCAGGCCCTAACCTACACCTCTCTGTCCCCCACAGGCATCCTTGACCTCGCACAAGCCCCAGCGTGCCAGCCACGGCCCTCCCGCCTCAGGAGGGCACTTCGGGCTCTGTGCAGGGCTTTCTGCTGCAGCTGCATCGCAGGACAGCGAGAGTAGCGGCGCCTGGCTGCCAGCACCAGGACAGCGCTCGGAGGTGGCAGCTGGCCCTCAGGAAGCTTTGCAGTGCCCACAGAAGCATCACTGGGAGGCACAGGACAGCGCCCCAGGAATTCAGATGCCCCACCACATCCTGCCCCCAGCCTCAGCTCAGCTGCAGCTGCTTTCTGCTGTGAATAAAAGCTCAGGCAGACTTTTGCCTCCAATGCTCCTCTCTGTGCCGTTGATCCCAGGAGAAAGAGTGATGCAGGCCATGCCAGCCTGGCACCCCGGGCCTCTCACAGTCATAGAAGTATAGGATCATGGAATCGCTTAGGTTGGAAAACACCTCGAAGACCATCACCTCCAACCGTTATCCTAGCACCGCCGAGTCTACCACTGAACCATGTCCCTAGGCACCAGATTCACATGGCTTTCGAATACCTCCAGGGATGGTGACTCATTTACTTCCCTGGGCAGCCTGTTCCAATTCTTCACAACCCTTCAATTCAAGACATTTTTCCTAGTATCCACCTAAACCTCCCCCTGTGCCACTTTTTCCTCTTCTCCTATTGCCTGTTGCTTGGGAGAAGAGACTGACCCACATGGCACTACAACCTTCTCTGAGGTCCTTGTACAGAGCGATAAGGTCCCCCCCGAGCCTCCTTTTCTCTAGGCTACGTAACCCCAGCTCCCTCAACACTCCTCACACGACTTGCTCCCTGGACCCTTCACCAGCTTCCTTGCCCTTGTTTGGACACTCTCCAGCACCTCCCCGTCCTTCTTGCAGCTAGGGGCCCAAAACTGAACACGGTATTCATGGTGCGGCCTCACCAGAGCTGAGTACAGGGGGAGAATCACTTCCCTTGTCCTACTGTGGCCTCCCTGGCCACACTATTTCTGGTACAAGCCAGGACGTACCACATCCTGGTACGGCCTTCTTTGCCACCTCAGCACACCGCTGCCTCATACTCATCTGGCTATCGACCAGTACCCCCACAGTCCTTTCCGACGGGCAGCTTTGCAGCCACTCTTCCCTCAGCCTGTGGCACTGCATGGGCTTGTTGTGCCCTGGGGGAAAAAATCTTAATATTTTTTTCAGACAGAGTCTTCTGTGAAGCTATACAATGCACAATTGCAACAGCAGGACTATGGTGAGCAGGAGCGCCCAGCAAAAGTATATCATAACCTTATATTCCCTAGTACCTGATGCTTGATTCCTCCCCTGTTTCCTCATTGACTGAGCACTACAGCTTCACAAACTACGCGATGCTTACTACTATACCATATATGTACAATTTTATCTGACCAACCTTTAATTTCTCCTGTTCCTTTTGTTTTTTCTTCATCTCTCATGACTAGAGGGCCTGTGATTTTTGTTTTTACTCATTTTCAACTGCTTGTCTTGTTTATCTTAGTTATCCTTATTTTGGGACAGCGGGACCCTCCCCTTATCTGCTTAACGTACAACCCACTGCTACGCCGTGCTGTAGCCATAAGCCTGGGAGCCAAGAGCAAAGCACAAACTGCTCCCTCGGCCACAGGGCACAGGGTGATTCCTCTAACAGCAGAGCCTGTATAATGTGAATCTTCAGCATCTGCTTTAGCTGGAGGTCCTGTGGGGGAGACCAACAAAGAGACCAACAAAGCCCCTCTCACAGCAGAAGCAGCACCAGGAGAAGGAGACGTGGATTCTCCCTGAACTGCTGACCTTGTGGGAGAAGCCAGTGAAGCCGCTCTTGCTCAAGCAGCAGCACCAGAGGAAGAAGAAGTGGCTTCTCCCTGGGCTGGAGGCCCTGTTTGGGAAGCCAGCGAAGCCACTCTCGCTGCAAGGTTTCCTTCAGTACGAAGTAAAAGAAAGGCCACTTGGGTCTAGAAGCAGCCCGCCATCACTGACAGCCAGGCTGGGGACAGCCCAAGGCCTCAGCCAGCTTGTGGCTCGGGGGGAAAACAGAACTTCAAAATGGCCACCAGTGCTGACAGGGAATGTATCGGGAGCCGCCCTGTCAGGAAGAGGCATTTCTCTCTCTGTTCACTGAGGCAGCATCTCTCTTGTAGGGCCACCAGTGAGCAGGTGAAAGAAGAAAGAAGCAATGTACTGTCTACAGCAGAGCCTGTAGACTGTACACCGTCAGCCTCTGCCTTGGCTGCAGGCCCTGTGGGGGAGACCAATGAAGCCCCTCTCAGTGCAGAAGCAGAACCACGAGAAGGAGAAGTGGCTTCTCCCTCGGCTGGAGGCCCTGCGTGGGATGCCAAGGAGGCTGTTCTCTCTGAATCAGCAGCTTCAGCGTCCTCTTCACAGGCCTTTCCCCATGAAGTGTGCAGCTCATCCAACTGCTCCCTCAGCCACAGGGCACAGGGTGCCTCCTCCCACAGCAGAGCCTGTAGACTGTACCTCCTCAGCCTCTGCCTTGGCTGCAGGCCCTGTGGGGGAGACCACTGAAGCCCCCCTCACTGCAGAAGCTGCACCATGAGAAGGAGAAGTGGATTCTCTCTGGGCTGCTGACCCTGTGGGAGAAGCCAGTGAAGCCGCTCTTGCTCAAGCAGCAGCACCAGAGGAAGAAGAATTCGCTTCTCCATGGGCTGGAGGCCCTGTGGGGCAACAAGGCTGCCAATGCCGTGCTGCAGGCTGGCACGGCCCGCAGATCCCAGGCTGCCAAGCCCAACGTGCAGCCGCCAAGCAGGCGCCAGCTGCCAGAGGCTGCAGGAAGGTTCCAGAAGCAGCGGCAGCGCCCCGGGCAGGGGCAGCCACGAGTGCAGGAGCTGCTCGTGGGATGTGGGCTCAGGGGCAGACGCCTGCCCCTGCAGGGGACAAGGCCCACCCAGAGCCTGCCCACCGGCATGGGCCTGCCCAGACATCCTGGGGGGAAGCCCTGGCCACAGCCAGTGATCCGGGGGGATGCAGAAGCCCCTCACAAATGATGCGAAAAACGGGGCCCACAAGTGAGAGGCCATGTCACTTACAATGGAACCCTGCAGTACTTGGAGAAAAGAGGCACTGTCTCTCCAGACAGCAGGTTTCCTTCAGCACAAAGAAAAAGAAAGGCCTCTTGGGTCTAGATGCCGCCCGCCATCACTGACAGCCAGGCTGGGGACAGCCCAAGGCCTCAGCCAGCTTGTGGCACAGGGGGAAACCAGAACTGCAAAATGGCCACCAGGGCTGTCAGAGCTGCCGGTCGGGAGCTGCCCAAGGTTAGTGGAATTAGTTGGGATCTTATCAATGTTTATAAATACCAGAAGCGTGGCAGACAGAGGCATTTGGCCAACCTCTTTTCAGTGGTTTGTGGGGACAGGACAAGGGGTAATGGCCACAAGATGGAGCCCAGGAAGTTCCGCACCAACATGCAAAAGGACTTCTTCACGGTGAGGGTGACGGAGCACTGAAACAGGCTGCCCAGGGAGGTTGTGGAGTGTCCTTCTCTGGAGATATTCAAGGCCCATCTGGACACCTACCTGGGCAGCCTGCTCTAAGGAACCTGCTTTGGCAGGGCGGTTGGACGCGATGATCTCTCGAGGTCGCTTCCAACCCCAACAATTCTGTGATTCTGTGAAATTTCCACTGCACAAAACACCTGCCACTGCAAAAACACAACTTTGGTTCTCACAATTCCCCCCCTCTTCTTTTCTCACTCCTATTGTTGTTTCTGCACTTCTACACATCCTCCATCCTTGAGTTTTTCCAACATTAGGGCACAATATTTTTCTTCCCACGTCAGGGGGATGACAGATATGCAATGCCTTTATCATTGTAATACCAACAATACCGCCCTGTGGGGGAGGCCAGCAAAGCCCCTCTCACTGCAGCAGCAGCACCAAAGGAAGAACGAAAAGAAGTGGCTTCTCCTTTGGCTGGAGGCCCTGCGTGCGAAGTCAGCAAAGACCCTCTCACTCCAGGAGCAACGGCACAAGAAGGAGAAGCGGCTTCTCCCTGGGCTGGACAACCTGTGGAGGAAGCCAGTGAAGCCCCTCTTGGTCCAGCAGCAGCACCAGACGAAGAAGAAGTGGCTTCTCCTTTGAGTGCAGAGCCTCTCAGGGAGGACAGCACCGATCTTCTCAGCCCCCCAGCAGCTGAGGAAACAGGAGCAGTGGCTTCTCCCTTGGTTCCTGGGTGCCAGGTAAGCACAGCGTGCGTGGTGGGCACGAGGCCCTCAGGGAGCTTTGCAGCACCCACAGAAGCATCACAGGGAGGCACAGGACAGCGTCCCAGTGTGAGAAAAATCTCAATATTTTTTTAGTCAGGGTCTTCTGTAAAGCTATTTTATTCACGATTGCAATGGCGGGCCTCCTGCGAGCAGGAGCGCGCACTGAAAGTATACCATAACCTTATATTCCCTATTACCCGACACCTGACTTCTCCCCTGTTTCCTCATGGGCTGAGTACTACGGGTTTACAACTACTTACGCCTTTCTATACCATATATGTACAATTTTATTTGACCAACCTTTCATTTCTCCTTTTCCTTTCCTTCATCTCTCGTGACTAGAGGGCCCGTGATTTATTTTTTTTTCTACTAATTTTGCGCAGCTCATCCTGTTTGTCTTAGCTACCCTCCTTATTTTGGGACAGCGGGACCTTCCCTTTATCTGCCTAATGTACTTCCCACTGCTTTGCTACTGCCATGCCTGCACAATCACTTTGGAATATGCAAGGTTAGTGGAATTTTCCCATGCAAAAACACAACTGCCGCTGCAAAAACACAACTTTGTTTCTCACAATGCCCCCCTCTTCTTTTCTTACTCCTCTTGCTGTTTCTGCACTTCTTCACATCCCCCACTCTTTTTCCAACATTACGGCCCAATATTTTTCTTCCGATGTCATGGGGGATGACATTCGCAGTGCCATTATCTTTAGAATTCCAACAAATAGCTGTTTGAGCCAATTCCATTCAGGTAACCGCAAAAGTCACTTCCTCCCAAATGTTTCTAAATCCCCAGGAAGTGTCATCTTGAGCCGCTCTGTGTAGGATTTGTTTCTTTCCCAAATATTTTTGAGATCAGTCCAATTTGCCCCTTTTGATCTACAGACATACAGCAACTAGCATTAATTACAGTACACGCTCTCCTGTGAGGGTAATAATAAATCAAATACCATTGGTTCTGGAGTACTATTTTTGGCAAGCTTGTTACCTCCTCTTGTAGTGCCTGCACTGCATGCAGAGTGTTATTTTCTAGTTGCACAATGAGTGAAATTCCCTGTTTCCGTTTACTAGAGGACTATCTGGAGTCCTCTTAATTCTGCGTGCGGTCTCAGGGGGGCTTTGGCATTGTGGGTCTTCAATAATAGGAACATTTGGAATTATTGCCCCCAGGCTGCAAGCTTCCTTCCAGCCAAGGGGCAACACCTTCCTGGATGTATTGCCGCATAGCCAGTACCACCCCTTGCCATTCGGGACAGGCCATCCGGTTACAGGATTCTCATGTTGTATCTGCTGTACAAAAACTTCTAAACTGTTACTTAGATAACGCTCCTGCCTTCCTCTTTGTCACACTCAAAATGGTTAAGAACAAAATAGGATTACAAGATACGCCACCGGGCCCACGTAGTGGCCACCACCAATCGACACTTGGATAAAACAGCACTTCCTTTTCGATCTGTCATGCGCTTCGTTCATCTCCGGCCGTTCCCCTCACGGAGAATAACGAACCACGGATCGGAACTCCGCGCTCGCTTCGCAGCGATGCTGCGTCTCACTCCCACAGCACAATCACGCAATCACGCAGAGAGGCCCCTTAAACTTCTCATTCATGCTACAAGGATATATCACTTAGAACAATAACCAGACTATTTTGTTTTGTCTCTGGCCGAGTTGCTCGAGGAGTCACTCACTTCACAACAATACTTTGGCTCAAACACATACACATATACTTCTTTGCTGGTGCAGCTACTGCTGCCTCCGGTGCAATATTAGGATTAGAGGGAGCATAACTTGATTCCTCCTCCGAAAAAGGAGTCTTATTGTTTACATATAAACTTAAAGCCGGAATTTTCATCAGACCTGTATTGCGGCCAAAATAGTGAAGTTCCTTTTAATGGCTTTTCAGGCCAGACAATTGGACAATACCTAACCATTGCTGTTTTTTTTTTTTTTTTTCCGCTAGTTTTTGGGTTGTTTTTCCAATTCCTTTTCTTTCTCCCCAAAGGACTGCCTTTACGCACAATTCCGAGGATTCTGCTTCTGAAGATCTCCAAGGATGGAGACTCCACAACCCCTCTCTGGGCAACCTGTTCCAGCAAAGACACCGTTGTGTTACCAACACTGTTTCAGCCACAATTCTGAAGCATAGGACCTGCTTCAGCAGCCAGAGAAGCTGCGGGCTAAACACCAGCATGGCACAGCTGTGGCTCTGCCGCTGAAAGCTTCTCCACGGCTTGTTCTGAAAGCAACGAGCAGGGAATCTTCCCGCGGCTGCCCAGGGCTTTCCTCTCGCAGCCCCGCCAGAGCCCGCCTCAAGCAACCTCTCCGCCAGCTCCACCGGCTCCGCTACCTGGTGCCCGCCTTCTCTGGGAGTCCTTCACAGTGCCTAGAGCCACAGGGCTCTGGCTGCCCGGACACGGGAGGATTCCCTGCTAATGCTCCTGCTCAAACTGCACTGCCAGGGCTGCCTGATGGGTGTCCAAGCTCGAGCGCGGTCTCTGCTGATGTGTGGGGAGTCAGGCAAAGAGCCAGGAAGCTTACCCAGATGACCGAGCAGAGCATCTCCCGGCAGAGCAGGTAACGCGCAGCTGATGGGAGCAGTTAGGGAGCTAAGCTGACTCCCCTGAGAAATCCTGACCTGGGGCTGAGCCGGGGGCACTGGCTGGAAGGAGCCTGAGGTGCCTGCCAATCCAGACCTTGCTGGGGCCGTGTGAGACGGTGTCCCTGGGGTGTCCGCCGACCACCGGGGCTTTGTGATGCGTGGGCGGTGGCGTACCCAAAGGCCATTGTGACACGGAGGGGTACCCATGGCAACGGTGTCCCTTATAAGGCCCGAGCCCCGGGCTGCCCACTCACTCTCAGGAGAGCAGCTCTGCCAGGAGGCAGCAGCTCCCCTGGGTGCCCGTTGGAGTTCTCGGTCAGAGGACCTGGAGCGTACCATGGAGCAGCAGAATAAGGATCACTCCCAGCCCGCTGAAGGGCAGCAGAGCGTACAGGAGCAGCGCCAGGTGAGGCTCAGGGACCAAGACAGGGACAGCAGCGTGACGGGACGGCACGGAGAGCACCAGGATGGGAACGGTGCTGGAGCAAGCTGGCCAGCTGGCCCTGAACACCTCCAGCCCGGACACAGTTATTCCCAAACCTGGGGTTTCTCCATGAAGAGCCGACCCCCAGGACAGCCAAAGCCCATGTGGCCCTGGCATTTCTGTGCCCAGAGGCACAAAGAGCAGCGTGGCCTAATTCAACCTGGCTGTCCGCAACCAGGAGCTGCCTCCATCGTCCCTCCATGCGGACAGGCTGCCAGTGCGGTCGTGCCCAGAGAGCGTGCGTCACACTGGCAGCTGCCACACGGAGTCGGGAGCCCCAGGAGGGTTCGGAAGAACATCTTTGGCAGCCCTGGCAGCCTCCGACGAGCAGGCAGCAATTCAGGCGGAGACAGGCAGGGCATTACCCTGGCAAGCCGAGCCCCGCTGTGCGTGGTCCCCTGCCAGGGCATGAATGGGGCCACTGCAGGGCAGCTCACAGGAGCACCATTAGGGGGCCGTGGAGGGGAATGGCAGAAATGACCAAAGTAACCCGGCCTTTCTCCTCAGTTTCTCTTGCAGATGGAGAAGCTGCAAGTCACGAAGACACTGCCACACAGTGGGGTGCGGCAGGAAGAGAGAATCCGTCTGCCAGCCGTGCCGCCTTTCCCAAGGCAGGCAGCGACTCAGGCAGCAGCAGCCAAGCAAGTGCCTGCAGCACAGACATCGTCATCTGAAAGGGTCACTTGCAAGCTGCCCCCTCTACAAGCAACAGCCTCTTCATCTTCAGCTGCAGGAAGGGCAAAGGCGTTGGGCACAGAGGCCCACAGCCACCAAGAGCTTCTGCCACCTCTTCCGTGCATCTCTGGTGACAGGGACAAGGCAGTGAGGGCAGAGAGCCGGGAACGTGGCCCACACAGCCCTGTGGCCCCTGACGAGGACATGGAGTACACAGTACGGTCCTTCGTCTCCACAGTCATAAGAAACGCTCTAGCCTGCAACGAGGGAGCCAACAGCAAGGCAAGGCTTTCTCCCTCAGGCAGACGTCCCGGGACCAAAGGCTACAGAACACCATCTCTCACCACAGCAGTGCCCCAAAATGGGAAGAAGAAGAGTCAGCACTCGCCCAAAAGCAGCCCTGCAGCCCCTGCCGAAGAAATGGAAGACCCAGTAAAGGTCTTTGTCTCCACTGCCATTAGCAACGCCGTAGCCCGGAACCAGGGAGCCATGAGCGAGGCAAGGCTTTCTCCTTTGGACAGACGTCCCAGGAGCGAAGGCCGCATAACACCACCACTCCTCACAGCAGTGCCGCAGAATTGGAAGAAGAGTCAGCACCGTGCCAAAAACAGCCCTGCAGCCTCTGCCGAGGACATGGAACACCCAGTAAAGGCCTTCGTCTCCAGTGTCATTAGCAAGGCTATAGCCTGCAACGAGGGAGCCATGAGGGAGGCAGAGCTTCCTCCCTTGTGCAGAGGTCCCAGGAGCAAAGGCCACAGAACACCACCTCTCCTAACAGCAGCGCCCCAGGATTTGAAGGAGAGTCGGCAGGCTGCCCCACACTGCCCCACAGACTCTTTCACGGCACTGCGGGACACAGCACAGTCCCTTGTGTCTGAAGTCCTGGCAAAGACAATGGCTGAAAGCTGGGAACACGGCCAACGGCCTGCAGAACTGGAGGACCTGGCACACATGGGGTGCACAGCGACCTCAACAAGAGCAGTCCAGGTCCAGACAGACATGGACAGCAGGTGGACCACTGCTCTGCCAGGGCGCCATCACCAGGCACGTTCAGGAAAAGCGGCTGCTGGCAGAGCCCCTGCACCAGCAAGCCCAGACGGGGCTGAGAAGCAAGGGCAGCAGAGACAGATACACATCAAACCCAGGCAGGGGAGCGGCAAGGATGAGAAAAGCCAGGGCCGGGGCAGGAAGGAAAGTGGTCCTGTGGGTTCGGATGAAGAGGAAGAGATTGTCATCTTCAACTCCTGGATCAACCCCAGGTTCCCCAGCCTCTTCCAGGACCCACAGGCCTTTCCCCAGGAAGAGGGCAGCTCAGCCAGGAGCGCGGACAGGGAGGCTGCAGCACAAGAAGCAGAACCCCCAACAAGTGCCTCACTTGGCTCATTGGACACTGAAACATCGCCTGCTTGCCTGGCAGAGAGGCACGGCACGCCTCTCACCGCAACACAACCGTCAGAGAGCAGGCCAGCAAGTTGTCCATCAGCCCCTGCTTTTGAAGACAAGGGCTACAGAGCGCCTCCCCAGACACGTGGGGAAGAGATTGTCATCTTCAACTCCTGGATCAACCCCAGGTTCCCCAGCCTCTTCCAGGACCCACAGGCCTTTCCCCAGGAAGAGGGCAGCTCAGCCAGCAGCGTGGACAGGGAGGCTGCAGCAGAAGCAGCAGAACCCCCAACAAGCGCCTCTCTTGGCTCACTGGAACCCACGGACACTGCGCCATCAGCTGCTCCCCTGGCAGAAGGTCCAGGGGAAGAGAGGCACAGCACGCCTCTCGGTACTGCAACAGTACCGGCGGAGAGCAGGCCGGCAAGTCCTCCATCAGCCCCTGCTTTGGAAGACGAGGGGAACAGAGCGCCTCCCCTGACATGCCGGGTTCCAGAGTCAAAGCCATCAGCCTGTCCCACTCCCATCGAGCACAGCACTGCAGTGATGGTTGAGAGCCAGGGACGTGCCCAACACGCCTCCAGTGCCTGTGATGAAGATCTGCATGAAACAGCCCGGATCATCGTGTCTGCAGTCCTGCGCCATGCTGTAGCCATGAGCCAGGGAGCCACGAGCAAGGCACCAACTGCTCCCTCGGCCACAGGACCCAGCGTGCCTCCTCCCACAGCAGAGCCTGTAGACTGTACATCCTCGGCCTCTGCCTTGGCTGGAGGTGCTGTAGGGGAAGCCACGGAAGCCCCTCTCACTGCAGCAGCGGCGCCACAAGAAGAAGTGGCTTCTCCTGTGACTGCAGATCTTCTCAGGGAGGACATCACAGATCTCAGTCCAGCAGCAGCTGATGAAGCAGGAGCAGCAGCTACTCCCTTGGCTATGGTTCCGGGGCACCAGGTAAGCACAGCACGAGTGGTGGGCACCGGGCACCGAGGGCAGCCAGAGGCAGAAGTAGCACGTGGGGCGTGCGTGCTGGGGAGCTGTCTGCTGCTCTCCATTTCCAGACGCCCCAGGCACAAGGGCTGACATCCCTCTCATCACCTGCTTGTGCTCTTGCTCTCCCCATGCAGGTTGCCGCCGAGCAGGGAGGCCAAGCGCAGTCCTCCTCCTGCACCAAAGACATGCCAGCGGATGAGCCAGCAACGTCCCAGGCACAAGCACTGTCCCAGGGTCTGTTGGCCGGGCCTGTTCAGCGCAGCGAGCAGCACCAAGGACTAGGTAGGTTGGCAGCACCACGCGCCGGGGGGCTGGCTGGTCCTGGGCCACCCCTCCCTGGGAAAGGCCTTGAAGGGGGGGAAAGGCTTGCCCAGCCCCCGCTCAGGCCCTAACCTACACCTCTCTGTCCCCCACAGGCATCCTTGACCTCGCACAAGCCCCAGCGCGCCAGCCACGGCCCTCCCGCCTCAGGAGGGCACTTCGGGCTCTGCGCAGGGCTTTCTGCTGCAGCTGCATCGCAGGACAGCGAGAGTAGCGGCGCCCGGCTGCCAGCACCAGGACGGTGCTCGGAGGTGGCAGCTGGCCCTCAGGAAGCTTTGCAGTGCCCACAGAAGCATCACTGGGAGGCACAGGACAGCGCCCCAGGAATTCAGATGCCCCACCACATCCTGCCCCCAGCCTCAGCTCAGCTGCGGCTGCTTTCTGCTGTGAATAAAAGCTCAGGCAGACTTTTGCCTCCAATGCTCCTCTCTGTGTCGTTGATCTCAGGAGAAAGAGTGGTGCAGGCCATGCCAACCTGGCACCCTGGGCCTGTCACAGTCATGGAATTACAGGATCATGGAATCGCTTAGGTTGGAAAACACCTCAGAGATCATCACCTCCAACCGTTATCCTAGCACCGCCGAGTCTACCACTGAACCATGTCCCTAGGCACCAGATTTAGACGGCTTTCGAATACCTCCAGGGATAGTGACTCAACTACTTCCCTGGGCAGCCTGTTCCAATTCTTCACAACCCTTCAATTCAAGACATTTTGCCTAGTACCCACCTAAACCTCCCCCTGTGCCACTTTTTCCTCTTCTCCTATCGCCTGTTGCTTGGGAGAAGAGACTGACCCGCATGGCACTACAACCTTCTCTGAGGTCCTTGTACAGAGCGATAAGGTCCCCCCCGAGCCTCCTTTTCTCTAGGCTACGTAACCCCAGCTCCCTCAACACTCCTCACACGACTTGCTCCCTAGACCCTTCACCAGCTTCCTTGCCCTTGTTTGGACACTCTCCAGCACCTCCCCGTCCTTCTTGCAGCTAGGGGCCCAAAACTGAACACGGTATTCATGGTGCGGCCTCACCAGAGCTGAGTACAGGGGGAGAATCACTTCCCTTGTCCTACTGTGGCCTCCCTGGCCACACTATTTCTGGTACAAGACAGGATGTACCAGATCCTGGTACGGCCTTCTTTGCCACCTCAGCACACCGCTGCCTCATACTCATCTGGCTATCGACCAGTACCCCCACAGTCCCTTCCGACAGGCAGCTTTGCAGCCACTCTTCCCTCAGCCTGTGGCGCTGCATGGGCTTGTTGTGCCCTGTGAGAAAAATCTTAATATTTTTTTCAGACAGAGTCTTCTGTGAAGCTATACAATACACAATTGCAACAGCAGGACTATGGTGAGCAGGAGCGCCCAGCAAAAGTATATCATAACCTTATATTCCCTAGTACCTGATGCTTGATTCCTCCCCTGTTTCCTCATTGACTGAGCACTACAGCTTCACAAACTACGCGATGCTTACTACTATACCATATATGTACAATTTTATCTGACCAACCTTTAATTTCTCCTGTTCCTTTTGTTTTTTCTTCATCTCTCATGACTAGAGGGCCTGTGATTTTTGTTTTTACTCATTTTCAACTGCTTGTCTTGTTTATCTTAGTTATCCTTATTTTGGGACAGCGGGACCCTCCCCTTATCTGCTTAACGTACAACCCACTGCTACGCCGTGCTGTAGCCATAAGCCTGGGAGCCAAGAGCAAAGCACAAACTGCTCCCTCGGCCACAGGGCACAGGGTGATTCCTCTAACAGCAGAGCCTGTATAATGTGAATCTTCAGCATCTGCTTTAGCTGGAGGTCCTGTGGGGGAGACCAACAAAGGCCCTCGCACAGCAGAAGCAGCACCAGGAGAAGGAGACGTGGATTCTCCCTGAGCTGCTGACCCTGTGGGAGAAGCCAGTGAAGCCGCTCTTGCTCAAGCAGCAGCACCAGAGGAAGAAGAAGTGGCTTCTCCTTGGGCTGGAGGCCCTGTTTGGGAAGCCAGCGAAGCCACTCTCGCTGCAAGGTTTCCTTCAGTACGAAGTAAAAGAAAGGCCACTTGGGTCTAGAAGCCGCCCGCCATCACTGACAGCCAGGCTGGGGACAGCCCAAGGCCTCAGCCACCTTGTGGCTCGGGGGGAAAACAGAACTTCAAAATGGCCGCCAGTGCTGACAGGGAATGTATCGGGAGCCGCCCTGTCAGGAAGAGGCATTTCTCTCTCTGTTCACTGAGGCAGCATCTCTCTTGTAGGGCCACCAGTGAGCAGGTGAAAGAAGAAAGAAGCAATGTACTGTCTACAGCAGAGCCTGTAGACTGTACACCCTCAGCCTCTGCCTTGGCTGCAGGCCCTGTGGGGGAGAGCAGTGAAGCCCCTCTCAGTGCAGAAGCAGAACCACAAGAAGGAGAAGTGGCTTCTCCCTCGGCTGGAGGCCCTGCGTGGGACGCCAAGGAGGCTGTTCTCTCTGAATCAGCAGCTTCAGCGTCCTCTTCACAGGCCTTTCCCCATGAAGTGTGCAGCTCATCCAGCTGCTCCCTCAGCCACAGGGCACAGGGTGCCTCCTCCCACAGCAGAGCCTGTAGACTGTACCTCCTCAGCCTCTGCCTTGGCTGCAGGCCCTGTGGGGGAGACCACTGAAGCCCCCCTCACTGCAGAAGCAGCACCATGAGAAGGAGAAGTGGATTCTCTCTGGGCTGCTGACCCTGTGGGAGAAGCCAGTGAAGCCGCTCTTGCTCAAGCAGCAGCACCAGACGAAGAAGAATTCGCTTCTCCATGGGCTGGAGGCCCTGTGGGGCAACAAGGCTGCCAATGCCGTGCTGCAGGCTGGCACGGCCCGCAGATCCCAGGCTGCCAAGCCCAACGTGCGGCCGCCAAGCAGGCGCCAGCTGCCAGAGGCTGCAGGAAGGTTCCAGAAGCAGCGGCAGCGCCCCGGGCAGGGGCAGCCACGAGTGCAGGAGCTGCTCGTGGGATGTGGGCTCAGGGACAGACGCCTGCCCCTGCAGGGGACAAGGCCCACCCAGAGCCTGCCCACCGGCATGGGCCTGCCCAGACATCCTGGGGGGAAGCCCTGGCCACAGCCAGTGATCCGGGGGGATGCAGAAGCCCCTCACAAATGATGCGAAAAACGGGGCCCACAAGTGAGAGGCCATGTCACTTACAATGGAACCCTGCAGTACTTGGAGAAAAGAGGCACTGTCTCTCCAGACAGCAGGTTTCCTTCAGCACAAAGAAAAAGAAAGGCCTCTTGGGTCTAGATGCCGCCCGCCATCACTGACAGCCAGGCTGGGGACAGCCCAAGGCCTCAGCCAGCTTGTGGCACAGGGGGAAACCAGAAGTGCAAAATGGCCACCAGGGCTGTCAGAGCTGCCGGTCGGGAGCTGCTCAAGGTTAGTGGAATTAGTTGGGATCTTATCAATGTTTATAAATACCTGAAGCGTGGCAGACAGAGGCATTTGGCCAACCTCTTTTCAGTGGTTTGTGGGGACAGGACAAGGCGTAATGGCCACAAGATGGAGCCCAGGAAGTTCCGCACCAACATGCAAAAGGACTTCTTCACGGTGAGGGTGACAGAGCACTGAAACAGGCTGCCCAGGGAGGTTGTGGAGTGTCCTTCTCTGGAGATATTCAAGGCCCATCTGGACACCTACCTGGGCAGCCTGCTCTAAGGAACCTGCTTTGGCAGGGCGGTTGGACGCGATGATCTCTCGAGGTCGCTTCCAACCCCAACAATTCTGTGATTCTGTGAAATTTCCACTGCACAAAACACCTGCCACTGCAAAAACACAACTTTGGTTCTCACAATTCCCCCCTCTTCTTTTCTCACTCCTATTGCTGTTTCTGCACTTCTACACATCCTCCATCCTTGAGTTTTTCCAACATTAGGGCACAATATTTTTCTTCCCAAGTCAGGGGGATGACAGATATGCAATGCCTTTATCATTGTAATACCAACAATACCGCCCTGTGGGGGAGGCCAGCAAAGCCCCTCTGACTGCAGCAGCAGCACCAAAGGAAGAACAAAAAGAAGTGGCTTCTCCTTTGGCTGGAGGCCCTGCGTGCGAAGTCAGCAAAGACCCTCTCACTCCAGGAGCAACGGCACAAGAAGGAGAAGCGGCTTCTCCCTGGGCTGGACAACCTGTGGAGGAAGCCAGTGAAGCCCCTCTTGGTCCAGCAGCAGCACCAGACGAAGAAGAAGTGGCTTCTCCTTTGAGTGCAGAGCCTCTCAGGGAGGACAGCACCGATCTTCTCAGCCCCGCAGCAGCTGAGGAAACAGGAGCAGTGGCTTCTCCCTTGGTTCCTGGGCGCCAGGTAAGCACAGCGTGCGTGGTGGGCACGAGGCCCTCAGGGAGCTTTGCAGCACCCACAGAAGCATCACAGGGAGGCACAGGACAGCGTCCCAGTGTGAGAAAAATCTCAATATTTTTTTAGTCAGGGTCTTCTGTAAAGCTATTTTATTCACGATTGCAATGGCGGGCCTCCTGCGAGCAGGAACGCGCACTGAAAGTATACCATAACCTTATATTCCCTATTACCCGACACCTGACTTCTCCCCTGTTTCCTCATGGGCTGAGTACTACGGGTTTACAACTACTTACGCCTTTCTATACCATATATGTACAATTTTATTTGACCAACCTTTCATTTCTCCTTTTCCTTTCCTTCATCTCTCGTGACTAGAGGGCCCGTGATTTATTTTTTTTTCTACCAATTTTGCGCAGCTCATCCTGTTTGTCTTAGCTACCCTCCTTATTTTGGGACAGCGGGACCTTCCCTTTATCTGCCTAATGTACTTCCCACTGCTTTGCTACTGCCATGCCTGCACAATCTCTTTGGAATATGCAAGGTTAGTGGAATTTTCCACTGCAAAAACACAACTGCCACTGCAAAAACACAACTTTGTTTCTCACAATGCCCCCCTCTTCTTTTCTTACTCCTCTTGCTGTTTCTGCACTTCTTCACATCCCCCACTCTTCTCTTTTTCCAACATTACGGCCCAATATTTTTCTTCCGATGTCACGGGGGATGACATTCGCAGTGCCATTATCTTTAGAATTCCAACAAATAGCTGTTTGAGCCAGTTCCATTCAGGTAACCGCAAAAGTCACTTCCTCCCAAATGTTTCTAAATCCCCGGGAAGTGTCATCTTGAGCCGCTCTGTGTAGGATTTGTTTCCTTCCCAAATATTTTTGAGATCAGTCAAATTCGCCCCTTTTGATCTACAGACATACAACAACTAGCATTAATTACAGTACACGCTCTCCTGTGAGGCTAAAAATAAATCAAATACCATTTGGTTCTGGAGTACTATTTTTGGCAAGCTTGTTACCTCCTCTTGTAGTGCCTGCACTGCATGCAGAGTGTTATTTTCTAGTTGCACAATGAGTGAAATTCCCTGTTTCAGTTTACTAGAGGATTATCTGGAGTCCTCTTAATTCTGCGTGCGGTCTCAAGGGGGCTTTGGCATTGTGGGTCTTCAATAATAGGAACATTTGGAATTATTGCCCCCAGGCTGCAAGCTTCCTTCCAGCCAAGGGGCAACACCTTCCTGGATGTATTGCCGCATAGCCAGTACCACCCCTTGCCATTCGGGACAGGCCATCCGGTTACAGGATTCTCATGTTGTATCTGCTGTACAAAAACTTCTAAACTGTTACTTAGATAACGCTCCTGCCTTCCTCTTTGTCACACTCAAAATGGTTAAGAACAAAATAGGATTACAAGATACGCCACCGGGCCCACGTAGTGGCCACCACCAATCGACACTTGGATAAAACAGCACTTCCTTTTCGATCTGTCATGCGCTTCGTTCATCTCCGGCCGTTCCCCTCACGGAGAATAACGAACCACGGATCGGAACTCCGCGCTCGCTTCGCAGCGATGCTGCGTCTCACTCCCACAGCACAATCACGCAATCACGCAGAGAGGCCCCTTAAACTTCTCATTCATGCTACAAGGATATATCACTTAGAACAATAACCAGACTATTTTGTTTTGTCTCTGGCCGAGTTGCTCGAGGAGTCACTCACTTCACAACAATACTTTGGCTCAAACACATACACATATACTTCTTTGCTGGTGCAGCTACTGCTGCCTCCGGTGCAATATTAGGATTAGAGGGAGCATAACTTGATTCCTCCTCCGAAAAAGGAGTCTTATTGTTTACATATAAACTTAAAGCCGGAATTTTCATCAGACCTGTATTGCGGCCAAAATAGTGAAGTTCCTTTTAATGGCTTTTCAGGCCAGACAATTGGACAATACCTAACCATTGCTGTTTTTTTTTTTTTTTTTCCGCTAGTTTTTGGGTTGTTTTTCCAATTCCTTTTCTTTCTCCCCAAAGGACTGCCTTTACGCACAATTCCGAGGATTCTGCTTCTGAAGATCTCCAAGGATGGAGACTCCACAACCCCTCTCTGGGCAACCTGTTCCAGCAAAGACACCGTTGTGTTACCAACACTGTTTCAGCCACAACTCTGAAGCATAGGACCTGCTTCAGCAGCCAGAGAAGCTGCGGGCTAAACACCAGCATGGCACAGCTGTGGCTCTGCCGCTGAAAGCTTCTCCACGGCTTGTTCTGAAAGCAACGAGCAGGGAATCTTCCCGCGGCTGCCCAGGGCTTTCCTCTCGCAGCCCCGCCAGAGCCCGCCTCAAGCAACCTCTCCGCCAGCTCCACCGGCTCCGCTACCTGGTGCCCGCCTTCTCTGGGAGTCCTTCACAGTGCCTAGAGCCACAGGGCTCTGGCTGCCCGGACACGGGAGGATTCCCTGCTAATGCTCCTGCTCAAACTGCACTGCCAGGGCTGCCTGATGGGTGTCCAAGCTCGAGCGCGGTCTCTGCTGATGTGTGGGGAGTCAGGCAAAGAGCCAGGAAGCTTACCCAGATGACCGAGCAGAGCATCTCCCGGCAGAGCAGGTAACGCGCAGCTGATGGGAGCAGTTAGGGAGCTAAGCTGACTCCCCTGAGAAATCCTGACCTGGGGCTGAGCCGGGGGCACTGGCTGGAAGGAGCCTGAGGTGCCTGCCAATCCAGACCTTGCTGGGGCCGTGTGAGACGGTGTCCCTGGGGTGTCCGCCGACCACCGGGGCTTTGTGATGCGTGGGCGGTGGCGTACCCAAAGGCCATTGTGACACGGAGGGGTACCCATGGCAACGGTGTCCCTTATAAGGCCCGAGCCCCGGGCTGCCCACTCACTCTCAGGAGAGCAGCTCTGCCAGGAGGCAGCAGCTCCCCTGGGTGCCCGTTGGAGTTCTCGGTCAGAGGACCTGGAGCGTACCATGGAGCAGCAGAATAAGGATCACTCCCAGCCCGCTGAAGGGCAGCAGAGCGTACAGGAGCAGCGCCAGGTGAGGCTCAGGGACCAAGACAGGGACAGCAGCGTGACGGGACGGCACGGAGAGCACCAGGATGGGAACGGTGCTGGAGCAAGCTGGCCAGCTGGCCCTGAACACCTCCAGCCCGGACACAGTTATTCCCAAACCTGGGGTTTCTCCATGAAGAGCCGACCCCCAGGACAGCCAAAGCCCATGTGGCCCTGGCATTTCTGTGCCCAGAGGCACAAAGAGCAGCGTGGCCTAATTCAACCTGGCTGTCCGCAACCAGGAGCTGCCTCCATCGTCCCTCCATGCGGACAGGCTGCCAGTGCGGTCGTGCCCAGAGAGCGTGCGTCACACTGGCAGCTGCCACACGGAGTCGGGAGCCCCAGGAGGGTTCGGAAGAACATCTTTGGCAGCCCTGGCAGCCTCCGACGAGCAGGCAGCAATTCAGGAGGAGACAGGCAGGGCATTACCCTGGCAAGCCGAGCCCCGCTGTGCGTGGTCCCCTGCCAGGGCATGAATGGGGCCACTGCAGGGCAGCTCACAGGAGCACCATTAGGGGGCCGTGGAGGGGAATGGCAGAAATGACCAAAGTAACCCGGCCTTTCTCCTCAGTTTCTCTTGCAGATGGAGAAGCTGCAAGTCACGAAGACACTGCCACACAGTGGGGTGCGGCAGGAAGAGAGAATCCGTCTGCCAGCCGTGCCGCCTTTCCCAAGGCAGGCAGCGACTCAGGCAGCAGCAGCCAAGCAAGTGCCTGGAGCACAGACGTCGTCATCTGAAAGGGTCACTTGCAAGCTGCCCCCTCTACAAGCAACAGCCTCTTCATCTTCAGTTGGAGGAAGGGCAAAGGCATTGGGCACAGAGGCCTACAGCCACCAAGAGCTTCTGCCACCTCTTCCGTGCATCTCTGGTGAGAGGGACAAGGCAGTGAGGGCAGAGAGCCGGGAACGTGGCCCACACAGCCCTGTGGCCCCTGACGAGGACATGGAGTACACAGTACGGTCCTTCGTCTCCACAGTCATAAGAAACGCTCTAGCCTGCAACGAGGGAGCCAACAGCAAGGCAAGGCTTTCTCCCTCAGGCAGACGTCCCGGGACCAAAGGCTACAGAACACCATCTCTCACCACAGCAGTGCCCCAAAATGGGAAGAAGAAGAGTCAGCACTCGCCCAAAAGCAGCCCTGCAGCCCCTGCCGAAGAAATGGAAGACCCAGTAAAGGTCTTTGTCTCCACTGCCATTAGCAACGCCGTAGCCCGGAACCAGGGAGCCATGAGCGAGGCAAGGCTTTCTCCTTTGGACAGACGTCCCAGGAGCGAAGGCCGCATAACACCACCACTCCTCACAGCAGTGCCGCAGAATTGGAAGAAGAGTCAGCACCGTGCCAAAAACAGCCCTGCAGCCTCTGCCGAGGACATGGAACACCCAGTAAAGGCCTTCGTCTCCAGTGTCATTAGCAAGGCTATAGCCTGCAACGAGGGAGCCATGAGGGAGGCAGAGCTTCCTCCCTTGTGCAGAGGTCCCAGGAGC
Organism: Anser anser; assembly: GCF_964211835.1. Classification (NCBI taxonomy): domain Eukaryota; kingdom Metazoa; phylum Chordata; class Aves; order Anseriformes; family Anatidae; genus Anser; species Anser anser. The sequence continues at coordinate 204,771,346 of NC_139720.1, read as the reverse complement.
AAAGGCCACAGAACACCACCTCTCCTAACAGCAGCGCCCCAGGATTTGAAGGAGAGTCGGCAGGCTGCCCCACACTGCCCCACAGACTCTTTCACGGCACTGCGGGACACAGCACAGTCCCTTGTGTCTGAAGTCCTGGCAAAGACAATGGCTGAAAGCTGGGAACACGGCCAACGGCCTGCAGAACTGGAGGACCTGGCACACATGGGGTGCACAGCGACCTCAACAAGAGCAGTCCAGGTCCAGACAGACATGGACAGCAGGTGGACCACTGCTCTGCCAGGGCGCCATCACCAGGCACGTTCAGGAAAAGCGGCTGCTGGCAGAGCCCCTGCACCAGCAAGCCCAGACGGGGCTGAGAAGCAAGGGCAGCAGAGACAGATACACATCAAACCCAGGCAGGGGAGCAGCAAGGATGAGAAAAGCCAGGGCCGGGGCAGGAAGGAAAGTGGTCCTGTGGGTTCGGATGAAGAGGAAGAGATTGTCATCTTCAACTCCTGGATCAACCCCAGGTTCCCCAGCCTCTTCCAGGACCCACAGGCCTTTCCCCAGGAAGAGGGCAGCTCAGCCAGGAGCGCGGACAGGGAGGCTGCAGCACAAGAAGCAGAACCCCCAACAAGTGCCTCACTTGGCTCATTGGACACTGAAACATCGCCTGCTTGCCTGGCAGAGAGGCACGGCACGCCTCTCACCGCAACACAACCGTCAGAGAGCAGGCCAGCAAGTTGTCCATCAGCCCCTGCTTTTGAAGACAAGGGCTACAGAGCGCCTCCCCAGACACGTGGGGAAGAGATTGTCATCTTCAACTCCTGGATCAACCCCAGGTTCCCCAGCCTCTTCCAGGACCCACAGGCCTTTCCCCAGGAAGAGGGCAGCTCAGCCAGCAGCGTGGACAGGGAGGCTGCAGCAGAAGCAGCAGAACCCCCAACAAGCGCCTCTCTTGGCTCACTGGAACCCACGGACACTGCGCCATCAGCTGCTCCCCTGGCAGAAGGTCCAGGGGAAGAGAGGCACAGCACGCCTCTCGGTACTGCAACAGTACCGGCGGAGAGCAGGCCGGCAAGTCCTCCATCAGCCCCTGCTTTGGAAGACGAGGGGAACAGAGCGCCTCCCCTGACATGCCGGGTTCCAGAGTCAAAGCCATCAGCCTGTCCCACTCCCATCGAGCACAGCACTGCAGTGATGGTTGAGAGCCAGGGACGTGCCCAACACGCCTCCAGTGCCTGTGATGAAGATCTGTATGAAACAGCCCGGATCATCGTGTCTGCAGTCCTGCGCCATGCTGTAGCCATGAGCCAGGGAGCCACGAGCAAGGCACCAACTGCTCCCTCGGCCACAGGACCCAGCGTGCCTCCTCCCACAGCAGAGCCTGTAGACTGTACATCCTCGGCCTCTGCCTTGGCTGGAGGTGCTGTAGGGGAAGCCACGGAAGCCCCTCTCACTGCAGCAGCGGCGCCACAAGAAGAAGTGGCTTCTCCTGTGACTGCAGATCTTCTCAGGGAGGACATCACAGATCTCAGTCCAGCAGCAGCTGATGAAGCAGGAGCAGCAGCTACTCCCTTGGCTATGGTTCCGGGGCACCAGGTAAGCACAGCACGAGTGGTGGGCACCGGGCACCGAGGGCAGCCAGAGGCAGAAGTAGCACGTGGGGCGTGCGTGCTGGGGAGCTGTCTGCTGCTCTCCATTTCCAGACGCCCCAGGCACAAGGGCTGACATCCCTCTCATCACCTGCTTGTGCTCTTGCTCTCCCCATGCAGGTTGCCGCCGAGCAGGGAGGCCAAGCGCAGTCCTCCTCCTGCACCAAAGACATGCCAGCGGATGAGCCAGCAACGTCCCAGGCACAAGCACTGTCCCAGGGTCTGTTGGCCGGGCCTGTTCAGCGCAGCGAGCAGCACCAAGGACTAGGTAGGTTGGCAGCACCACGCGCCGGGGGGCTGGCTGGTCCTGGGCCACCCCTCCCTGGGAAAGGCCTTGAAGGGGGGGAAAGGCTTGCCCAGCCCCCGCTCAGGCCCTAACCTACACCTCTCTGTCCCCCACAGGCATCCTTGACCTCGCACAAGCCCCAGCGCGCCAGCCACGGCCCTCCCGCCTCAGGAGGGCACTTCGGGCTCTGCGCAGGGCTTTCTGCTGCAGCTGCATCGCAGGACAGCGAGAGTAGCGGCGCCCGGCTGCCAGCACCAGGACGGTGCTCGGAGGTGGCAGCTGGCCCTCAGGAAGCTTTGCAGTGCCCACAGAAGCATCACTGGGAGGCACAGGACAGCGCCCCAGGAATTCAGATGCCCCACCACATCCTGCCCCCAGCCTCAGCTCAGCTGCGGCTGCTTTCTGCTGTGAATAAAAGCTCAGGCAGACTTTTGCCTCCAATGCTCCTCTCTGTGTCGTTGATCTCAGGAGAAAGAGTGGTGCAGGCCATGCCAACCTGGCACCCTGGGCCTGTCACAGTCATGGAATTACAGGATCATGGAATCGCTTAGGTTGGAAAACACCTCAGAGATCATCACCTCCAACCGTTATCCTAGCACCGCCGAGTCTACCACTGAACCATGTCCCTAGGCACCAGATTTAGACGGCTTTCGAATACCTCCAGGGATAGTGACTCAACTACTTCCCTGGGCAGCCTGTTCCAATTCTTCACAACCCTTCAATTCAAGACATTTTGCCTAGTACCCACCTAAACCTCCCCCTGTGCCACTTTTTCCTCTTCTCCTATCGCCTGTTGCTTGGGAGAAAAGACTGACCCGCATGGCACTACAACCTTCTCTGAGGTCCTTGTACAGAGCGATAAGGTCCCCCCCGAGCCTCCTTTTCTCTAGGCTACGTAACCCCAGCTCCCTCAACACTCCTCACACGACTTGCTCCCTAGACCCTTCACCAGCTTCCTTGCCCTTGTTTGGACACTCTCCAGCACCTCCCCGTCCTTCTTGCAGCTAGGGGCCCAAAACTGAACACGGTATTCATGGTGCGGCCTCACCAGAGCTGAGTACAGGGGGAGAATCACTTCCCTTGTCCTACTGTGGCCTCCCTGGCCACACTATTTCTGGTACAAGACAGGATGTACCAGATCCTGGTACGGCCTTCTTTGCCACCTCAGCACACCGCTGCCTCATACTCATCTGGCTATCGACCAGTACCCCCACAGTCCCTTCCGACAGGCAGCTTTGCAGCCACTCTTCCCTCAGCCTGTGGCGCTGCATGGGCTTGTTGTGCCCTGTGAGAAAAATCTTAATATTTTTTTCAGACAGAGTCTTCTGTGAAGCTATACAATACACAATTGCAACAGCAGGACTATGGTGAGCAGGAGCGCCCAGCAAAAGTATATCATAACCTTATATTCCCTAGTACCTGATGCTTGATTCCTCCCCTGTTTCCTCATTGACTGAGCACTACAGCTTCACAAACTACGCGATGCTTACTACTATACCATATATGTACAATTTTATCTGACCAACCTTTAATTTCTCCTGTTCCTTTTGTTTTTTCTTCATCTCTCATGACTAGAGGGCCTGTGATTTTTGTTTTTACTCATTTTCAACTGCTTGTCTTGTTTATCTTAGTTATCCTTATTTTGGGACAGCGGGACCCTCCCCTTATCTGCTTAACGTACAACCCACTGCTACGCCGTGCTGTAGCCATAAGCCTGGGAGCCAAGAGCAAAGCACAAACTGCTCCCTCGGCCACAGGGCACAGGGTGATTCCTCTAACAGCAGAGCCTGTATAATGTGAATCTTCAGCATCTGCTTTAGCTGGAGGTCCTGTGGGGGAGACCAACAAAGGCCCTCGCACAGCAGAAGCAGCACCAGGAGAAGGAGACGTGGATTCTCCCTGAGCTGCTGACCCTGTGGGAGAAGCCAGTGAAGCCGCTCTTGCTCAAGCAGCAGCACCAGAGGAAGAAGAAGTGGCTTCTCCTTGGGCTGGAGGCCCTGTTTGGGAAGCCAGCGAAGCCACTCTCGCTGCAAGGTTTCCTTCAGTACGAAGTAAAAGAAAGGCCACTTGGGTCTAGAAGCCGCCCGCCATCACTGACAGCCAGGCTGGGGACAGCCCAAGGCCTCAGCCACCTTGTGGCTCGGGGGGAAAACAGAACTTCAAAATGGCCGCCAGTGCTGACAGGGAATGTATCGGGAGCCGCCCTGTCAGGAAGAGGCATTTCTCTCTCTGTTCACTGAGGCAGCATCTCTCTTGTAGGGCCACCAGTGAGCAGGTGAAAGAAGAAAGAAGCAATGTACTGTCTACAGCAGAGCCTGTAGACTGTACACCCTCAGCCTCTGCCTTGGCTGCAGGCCCTGTGGGGGAGAGCAGTGAAGCCCCTCTCAGTGCAGAAGCAGAACCACAAGAAGGAGAAGTGGCTTCTCCCTCGGCTGGAGGCCCTGCGTGGGACGCCAAGGAGGCTGTTCTCTCTGAATCAGCAGCTTCAGCGTCCTCTTCACAGGCCTTTCCCCATGAAGTGTGCAGCTCATCCAGCTGCTCCCTCAGCCACAGGGCACAGGGTGCCTCCTCCCACAGCAGAGCCTGTAGACTGTACCTCCTCAGCCTCTGCCTTGGCTGCAGGCCCTGTGGGGGAGACCACTGAAGCCCCCCTCACTGCAGAAGCAGCACCATGAGAAGGAGAAGTGGATTCTCTCTGGGCTGCTGACCCTGTGGGAGAAGCCAGTGAAGCCGCTCTTGCTCAAGCAGCAGCACCAGACGAAGAAGAATTCGCTTCTCCATGGGCTGGAGGCCCTGTGGGGCAACAAGGCTGCCAATGCCGTGCTGCAGGCTGGCACGGCCCGCAGATCCCAGGCTGCCAAGCCCAACGTGCAGCCGCCAAGCAGGCGCCAGCTGCCAGAGGCTGCAGGAAGGTTCCAGAAGCAGCGGCAGCGCCCCGGGCAGGGGCAGCCACGAGTGCAGGAGCTGCTCGTAGGATGTGGGCTCAGGGACAGACGCCTGCCCCTGCAGGGGACAAGGCCCACCCAGAGCCTGCCCACCGGCATGGGCCTGCCCAGACATCCTGGGGGGAAGCCCTGGCCACAGCCAGTGATCCGGGGGGATGCAGAAGCCCCTCACAAATGATGCGAAAAACGGGGCCCACAAGTGAGAGGCCATGTCACTTACAATGGAACCCTGCAGTACTTGGAGAAAAGAGGCACTGTCTCTCCAGACAGCAGGTTTCCTTCAGCACAAAGAAAAAGAAAGGCCTCTTGGGTCTAGATGCCGCCCGCCATCACTGACAGCCAGGCTGGGGACAGCCCAAGGCCTCAGCCAGCTTGTGGCACAGGGGGAAACCAGAAGTGCAAAATGGCCACCAGGGCTGTCAGAGCTGCCGGTCGGGAGCTGCTCAAGGTTAGTGGAATTAGTTGGGATCTTATCAATGTTTATAAATACCTGAAGCGTGGCAGACAGAGGCATTTGGCCAACCTCTTTTCAGTGGTTTGTGGGGACAGGACAAGGCGTAATGGCCACAAGATGGAGCCCAGGAAGTTCCGCACCAACATGCAAAAGGACTTCTTCACGGTGAGGGTGACAGAGCACTGAAACAGGCTGCCCAGGGAGGTTGTGGAGTGTCCTTCTCTGGAGATATTCAAGGCCCATCTGGACACCTACCTGGGCAGCCTGCTCTAAGGAACCTGCTTTGGCAGGGCGGTTGGACGCGATGATCTCTCGAGGTCGCTTCCAACCCCAACAATTCTGTGATTCTGTGAAATTTCCACTGCACAAAACACCTGCCACTGCAAAAACACAACTTTGGTTCTCACAATTCCCCCCTCTTCTTTTCTCACTCCTATTGCTGTTTCTGCACTTCTACACATCCTCCATCCTTGAGCTTTTCCAACATTAGGGCACAATATTTTTCTTCCCAAGTCAGGGGGATGACAGATATGCAATGCCTTTATCATTGTAATACCAACAATACCGCCCTGTGGGGGAGGCCAGCAAAGCCCCTCTCACTGCAGCAGCAGCACCAAAGGAAGAACAAAAAGAAGTGGCTTCTCCTTTGGCTGGAGGCCCTGCGTGCGAAGTCAGCAAAGACCCTCTCACTCCAGGAGCAACGGCACAAGAAGGAGAAGCGGCTTCTCCCTGGGCTGGACAACCTGTGGAGGAAGCCAGTGAAGCCCCTCTTGGTCCAGCAGCAGCACCAGACGAAGAAGAAGTGGCTTCTCCTTTGAGTGCAGAGCCTCTCAGGGAGGACAGCACCGATCTTCTCAGCCCCGCAGCAGCTGAGGAAACAGGAGCAGTGGCTTCTCCCTTGGTTCCTGGGCGCCAGGTAAGCACAGCGTGCGTGGTGGGCACGAGGCCCTCAGGGAGCTTTGCAGCACCCACAGAAGCATCACAGGGAGGCACAGGACAGCGTCCCAGTGTGAGAAAAATCTCAATATTTTTTTAGTCAGGGTCTTCTGTAAAGCTATTTTATTCACGATTGCAATGGCGGGCCTCCTGCGAGCAGGAACGCGCACTGAAAGTATACCATAACCTTATATTCCCTATTACCCGACACCTGACTTCTCCCCTGTTTCCTCATGGGCTGAGTACTACGGGTTTACAACTACTTACGCCTTTCTATACCATATATGTACAATTTTATTTGACCAACCTTTCATTTCTCCTTTTCCTTTCCTTCATCTCTCGTGACTAGAGGGCCCGTGATTTATTTTTTTTTCTACCAATTTTGCGCAGCTCATCCTGTTTGTCTTAGCTACCCTCCTTATTTTGGGACAGCGGGACCTTCCCTTTATCTGCCTAATGTACTTCCCACTGCTTTGCTACTGCCATGCCTGCACAATCTCTTTGGAATATGCAAGGTTAGTGGAATTTTCCACTGCAAAAACACAACTGCCACTGCAAAAACACAACTTTGTTTCTCACAATGCCCCCCTCTTCTTTTCTTACTCCTCTTGCTGTTTCTGCACTTCTTCACATCCCCCACTCTTCTCTTTTTCCAACATTACGGCCCAATATTTTTCTTCCGATGTCACGGGGGATGACATTCGCAGTGCCATTATCTTTAGAATTCCAACAAATAGCTGTTTGAGCCAGTTCCATTCAGGTAACCGCAAAAGTCACTTCCTCCCAAATGTTTCTAAATCCCCGGGAAGTGTCATCTTGAGCCGCTCTGTGTAGGATTTGTTTCCTTCCCAAATATTTTTGAGATCAGTCAAATTCGCCCCTTTTGATCTACAGACATACAACAACTAGCATTAATTACAATACACGCTCTCCTGTGAGGCTAAAAATAAATCAAATACCATTTGGTTCTGGAGTACTATTTTTGGCAAGCTTGTTACCTCCTCTTGTAGTGCCTGCACTGCATGCAGAGTGTTATTTTCTAGTTGCACAATGAGTGAAATTCCCTGTTTCAGTTTACTAGAGGATTATCTGGAGTCCTCTTAATTCTGCGTGCGGTCTCAAGGGGGCTTTGGCATTGTGGGTCTTCAATAATAGGAACATTTGGAATTATTGCCCCCAGGCTGCAAGCTTCCTTCCAGCCAAGGGGCAACACCTTCCTGGATGTATTGCCGCATAGCCAGTACCACTCCTTGCCATTCGGGACAGGCCATCCGGTTACAGGATTCTCATGTTGTATCTGCTGTACAAAAACTTCTAAACTGTTACTTAGATAACGCTCCTGCCTTCCTCTTTGTCACACTCAAAATGGTTAAGAACAAAATAGGATTACAAGATACGCCACCGGGCCCACGTAGTGGCCACCACCAATCGACACTTGGATAAAACAGCACTTCCTTTTCGATCTGTCATGCGCTTCGTTCATCTCCGGCCGTTCCCCTCACGGAGAATAACGAACCACGGATCGGAACTCCGCGCTCGCTTCGCAGCGATGCTGCGTCTCACTCCCACAGCACAATCACGCAATCACGCAGAGAGGCCCCTTAAACTTCTCATTCATGCTACAAGGATATATCACTTAGAACAATAACCAGACTATTTTGTTTTGTCTCTGGCCGAGTTGCTCGAGGAGTCACTCACTTCACAACAATACTTTGGCTCAAACACATACACATATACTTCTTTGCTGGTGCAGCTACTGCTGCCTCCGGTGCAATATTAGGATTAGAGGGAGCATAACTTGATTCCTCCTCCGAAAAAGGAGTCTTATTGTTTACATATAAACTTAAAGCCGGAATTTTCATCAGACCTGTATTGCGGCCAAAATAGTGAAGTTCCTTTTAATGGCTTTTCAGGCCAGACAATTGGACAATACCTAACCATTGCTGTTTTTTTTTTTTTTTTTCCGCTAGTTTTTGGGTTGTTTTTCCAATTCCTTTTCTTTCTCCCCAAAGGACTGCCTTTACGCACAATTCCGAGGATTCTGCTTCTGAAGATCTCCAAGGATGGAGACTCCACAACCCCTCTCTGGGCAACCTGTTCCAGCAAAGACACCGTTGTGTTACCAACACTGTTTCAGCCACAACTCTGAAGCATAGGACCTGCTTCAGCAGCCAGAGAAGCTGCGGGCTAAACACCAGCATGGCACAGCTGTGGCTCTGCCGCTGAAAGCTTCTCCACGGCTTGTTCTGAAAGCAACGAGCAGGGAATCTTCCCGCGGCTGCCCAGGGCTTTCCTCTCGCAGCCCCGCCAGAGCCCGCCTCAAGCAACCTCTCCGCCAGCTCCACCGGCTCCGCTACCTGGTGCCCGCCTTCTCTGGGAGTCCTTCACAGTGCCTAGAGCCACAGGGCTCTGGCTGCCCGGACACGGGAGGATTCCCTGCTAATGCTCCTGCTCAAACTGCACTGCCAGGGCTGCCTGATGGGTGTCCAAGCTCGAGCGCGGTCTCTGCTGATGTGTGGGGAGTCAGGCAAAGAGCCAGGAAGCTTACCCAGATGACCGAGCAGAGCATCTCCCGGCAGAGCAGGTAACGCGCAGCTGATGGGAGCAGTTAGGGAGCTAAGCTGACTCCCCTGAGAAATCCTGACCTGGGGCTGAGCCGGGGGCACTGGCTGGAAGGAGCCTGAGGTGCCTGCCAATCCAGACCTTGCTGGGGCCGTGTGAGACGGTGTCCCTGGGGTGTCCGCCGACCACCGGGGCTTTGTGATGCGTGGGCGGTGGCGTACCCAAAGGCCATTGTGACACGGAGGGGTACCCATGGCAACGGTGTCCCTTATAAGGCCCGAGCCCCGGGCTGCCCACTCACTCTCAGGAGAGCAGCTCTGCCAGGAGGCAGCAGCTCCCCTGGGTGCCCGTTGGAGTTCTCGGTCAGAGGACCTGGAGCGTACCATGGAGCAGCAGAATAAGGATCACTCCCAGCCCGCTGAAGGGCAGCAGAGCGTACAGGAGCAGCGCCAGGTGAGGCTCAGGGACCAAGACAGGGACAGCAGCGTGACGGGACGGCACGGAGAGCACCAGGATGGGAACGGTGCTGGAGCAAGCTGGCCAGCTGGCCCTGAACACCTCCAGCCCGGACACAGTTATTCCCAAACCTGGGGTTTCTCCATGAAGAGCCGACCCCCAGGACAACCAAAGCCCATGTGGCCCTGGCATTTCTGTGCCCAGAGGCACAAAGAGCAGCGTGGCCTAATTCAACCTGGCTGTCCGCAACCAGGAGCTGCCTCCATCGTCCCTCCATGCGGACAGGCTGCCAGTGCGGTCGTGCCCAGAGAGCGTGCGTCACACTGGCAGCTGCCACACGGAGTCGGGAGCCCCAGGAGGGTTCGGAAGAACATCTTTGGCAGCCCTGGCAGCCTCCGACGAGCAGGCAGCAATTCAGGCGGAGACAGGCAGGGCATTACCCTGGCAAGCCGAGCCCCGCTGTGCGTGGTCCCCTGCCAGGGCATGAATGGGGCCACTGCAGGGCAGCTCACAGGAGCACCATTAGGGGGCCGTGGAGGGGAATGGCAGAAATGACCAAAGTAACCCGGCCTTTCTCCTCAGTTTCTCTTGCAGATGGAGAAGCTGCAAGTCACGAAGACACTGCCACACAGTGGGGTGCGGCAGGAAGAGAGAATCCGTCTGCCAGCCGTGCCGCCTTTCCCAAGGCAGGCAGCGACTCAGGCAGCAGCAGCCAAGCAAGTGCCTGGAGCACAGACGTCGTCATCTGAAAGGGTCACTTGCAAGCTGCCCCCTCTACAAGCAACAGCCTCTTCATCTTCAGTTGGAGGAAGGGCAAAGGCATTGGGCACAGAGGCCTACAGCCACCAAGAGCTTCTGCCACCTCTTCCGTGCATCTCTGGTGAGAGGGACAAGGCAGTGAGGGCAGAGAGCCGGGAACGTGGCCCACACAGCCCTGTGGCCCCTGACGAGGACATGGAGTACACAGTACGGTCCTTCGTCTCCACAGTCATAAGAAACGCTCTAGCCTGCAACGAGGGAGCCAACAGCAAGGCAAGGCTTTCTCCCTCAGGCAGACGTCCCGGGACCAAAGGCTACAGAACACCATCTCTCACCACAGCAGTGCCCCAAAATGGGAAGAAGAAGAGTCAGCACTCGCCCAAAAGCAGCCCTGCAGCCCCTGCCGAAGAAATGGAAGACCCAGTAAAGGTCTTTGTCTCCACTGCCATTAGCAACGCCGTAGCCCGGAACCAGGGAGCCATGAGCGAGGCAAGGCTTTCTCCTTTGGACAGACGTCCCAGGAGCGAAGGCCGCATAACACCACCACTCCTCACAGCAGTGCCGCAGAATTGGAAGAAGAGTCAGCACCGTGCCAAAAACAGCCCTGCAGCCTCTGCCGAGGACATGGAACACCCAGTAAAGGCCTTCGTCTCCAGTGTCATTAGCAAGGCTATAGCCTGCAACGAGGGAGCCATGAGGGAGGCAGAGCTTCCTCCCTTGTGCAGAGGTCCCAGGAGCAAAGGCCACAGAACACCACCTCTCCTAACAGCAGCGCCCCAGGATTTGAAGGAGAGTCGGCAGGCTGCCCCACACTGCCCCACAGACTCTTTCACGGCACTGCGGGACACAGCACAGTCCCTTGTGTCTGAAGTCCTGGCAAAGACAATGGCTGAAAGCTGGGAACACGGCCAACGGCCTGCAGAACTGGAGGACCTGGCACACATGGGGTGCACAGCGACCTCAACAAGAGCAGTCCAGGTCCAGACAGACATGGACAGCAGGTGGACCACTGCTCTGCCAGGGCGCCATCACCAGGCACGTTCAGGAAAAGCGGCTGCTGGCAGAGCCCCTGCACCAGCAAGCCCAGACGGGGCTGAGAAGCAAGGGCAGCAGAGACAGATACACATCAAACCCAGGCAGGGGAGCAGCAAGGATGAGAAAAGCCAGGGCCGGGGCAGGAAGGAAAGTGGTCCTGTGGGTTCGGATGAAGAGGAAGAGATTGTCATCTTCAACTCCTGGATCAACCCCAGGTTCCCCAGCCTCTTCCAGGACCCACAGGCCTTTCCCCAGGAAGAGGGCAGCTCAGCCAGGAGCGCGGACAGGGAGGCTGCAGCACAAGAAGCAGAACCCCCAACAAGTGCCTCACTTGGCTCATTGGACACTGAACCATCGCCTGCTTGCCTGGCAGAGAGGCACGGCACGCCTCTCACCGCAACACAACCGTCAGAGAGCAGGCCAGCAAGTTGTCCATCAGCCCCTGCTTTTGAAGACAAGGGCTACAGAGCGCCTCCCCAGACACGTGGGGAAGAGATTGTCATCTTCAACTCCTGGATCAACCCCAGGTTCCCCAGCCTCTTCCAGGACCCACAGGCCTTTCCCCAGGAAGAGGGCAGCTCAGCCAGCAGCGTGGACAGGGAGGCTGCAGCAGAAGCAGCAGAACCCCCAACAAGCGCCTCTCTTGGCTCACTGGAACCCACGGACACTGCGCCATCAGCTGCTCCCCTGGCAGAAGGTCCAGGGGAAGAGAGGCACAGCACGCCTCTCGGTACTGCAACAGTACCGGCGGAGAGCAGGCCGGCAAGTCCTCCATCAGCCCCTGCTTTGGAAGACGAGGGGAACAGAGCGCCTCCCCTGACATGCCGGGTTCCAGAGTCAAAGCCATCAGCCTGTCCCACTCCCATCGAGCACAGCACTGCAGTGATGGTTGAGAGCCAGGGACGTGCCCAACACGCCTCCAGTGCCTGTGATGAAGATCTGTATGAAACAGCCCGGATCATCGTGTCTGCAGTCCTGCGCCATGCTGTAGCCATGAGCCAGGGAGCCACGAGCAAGGCACCAACTGCTCCCTCGGCCACAGGACCCAGCGTGCCTCCTCCCACAGCAGAGCCTGTAGACTGTACATCCTCGGCCTCTGCCTTGGCTGGAGGTGCTGTAGGGGAAGCCACGGAAGCCCCTCTCACTGCAGCAGCGGCGCCACAAGAAGAAGTGGCTTCTCCTGTGACTGCAGATCTTCTCAGGGAGGACATCACAGATCTCAGTCCAGCAGCAGCTGATGAAGCAGGAGCAGCAGCTACTCCCTTGGCTATGGTTCCGGGGCACCAGGTAAGCACAGCACGAGTGGTGGGCACCGGGCACCGAGGGCAGCCAGAGGCAGAAGTAGCACGTGGGGCGTGCGTGCTGGGGAGCTGTCTGCTGCTCTCCATTTCCAGACGCCCCAGGCACAAGGGCTGACATCCCTCTCATCACCTGCTTGTGCTCTTGCTCTCCCCATGCAGGTTGCCGCCGAGCAGGGAGGCCAAGCGCAGTCCTCCTCCTGCACCAAAGACATGCCAGCGGATGAGCCAGCAATGTCCCAGGCACAAGCACCGTCCCAGGGTCTGTTGGCCGGGCCTGTTCAGCGCAGCGAGCAGCACCAAGGACTAGGTAGGTTGGCAGCACCACGCGCCGGGGGGCTGGCTGGTCCTGGGCCACCCCTCCCTGGGAAAGGCCTTGAAGGGGGGGAAAGGCTTGCCCAGCCCCCGCTCAGGCCCAAACCTACACCTCTCTGTCCCCCACAGGCATCCTTGACCTCGCACAAGCCCCAGCACGCCAGCCACGGCCCTCCCGCCTCAGGAGGGCACTTCGGGCTCTGCGCAGGGCTTTCTGCTGCAGCTGCATCGCAGGACAGCGAGAGTAGCGGCGCCCGGCTGCCAGCACCAGGACGGTGCTCGGAGGTGGCAGCTGGCCCTCAGGAAGCTTTGCAGTGCCCACAGAAGCATCACTGGGAGGCACAGGACAGCGCCCCAGGAATTCAGATGCCCCACCACATCCTGCCCCCAGCCTCAGCTCAGCTGCGGCTGCTTTCTGCTGTGAATAAAAGCTCAGGCAGACTTTTGCCCCCAATGCTCCTCTCTGTGTCGTTGATCTCAGGAGAAAGAGTGGTGCAGGCCATGCCAACCTGGCACCCTGGGCCTGTCACAGTCATGGAATTACAGGATCATGGAATCGCTTAGGTTGGAAAACACCTCAGAGATCATCACCTCCAACCGTTATCCTAGCACCGCCGAGTCTACCACTGAACCATGTCCCTAGGCACCAGATTTAGACGGCTTTCGAATACCTCCAGGGATAGTGACTCAACTACTTCCCTGGGCAGCCTGTTCCAATTCTTCACAACCCTTCAATTCAAGACATTTTGCCTAGTACCCACCTAAACCTCCCCCTGTGCCACTTTTTCCTCTTCTCCTATCGCCTGTTGCTTGGGAGAAGAGACTGACCCGCACGGCACTACAACCTTCTCTGAGGTCCTTGTACAGAGCGATAAGGTCCCCCCCGAGCCTCCTTTTCTCTAGGCTACGTAACCCCAGCTCCCTCAACACTCCTCACACGACTTGCTCCCTAGACCCTTCACCAGCTTCCTTGCCCTTGTTTGGACACTCTCCAGCACCTCCCCGTCCTTCTTGCAGCTAGGGGCCCAAAACTGAACACGGTATTCATGGTGCGGCCTCACCAGAGCTGAGTACAGGGGGAGAATCACTTCCCTTGTCCTACTGTGGCCTCCCTGGCCACACTATTTCTGGTACAAGACAGGATGTACCAGATCCTGGTACGGCCTTCTTTGCCACCTCAGCACACCGCTGCCTCATACTCATCTGGCTATCGACCAGTACCCCCACAGTCCCTTCCGACAGGCAGCTTTGCAGCCACTCTTCCCTCAGCCTGTGGCGCTGCATGGGCTTGTTGTGCCCTGTGAGAAAAATCTTAATATTTTTTTCAGACAGAGTCTTCTGTGAAGCTATACAATACACAATTGCAACAGCAGGACTATGGTGAGCAGGAGCGCCCAGCAAAAGTATATCATAACCTTATATTCCCTAGTACCTGATGCTTGATTCCTCCCCTGTTTCCTCATTGACTGAGCACTACAGCTTCACAAACTACGCGATGCTTACTACTATACCATATATGTACAATTTTATCTGACCAACCTTTAATTTCTCCTGTTCCTTTTGTTTTTTCTTCATCTCTCATGACTAGAGGGCCTGTGATTTTTGTTTTTACTCATTTTCAACTGCTTGTCTTGTTTATCTTAGTTATCCTTATTTTGGGACAGCGGGACCCTCCCCTTATCTGCTTAACGTACAACCCACTGCTACGCCGTGCTGTAGCCATAAGCCTGGGAGCCAAGAGCAAAGCACAAACTGCTCCCTCGGCCACAGGGCACAGGGTGATTCCTCTAACAGCAGAGCCTGTATAATGTGAATCTTCAGCATCTGCTTTAGCTGGAGGTCCTGTGGGGGAGACCAACAAAGGCCCTCGCACAGCAGAAGCAGCACCAGGAGAAGGAGACGTGGATTCTCCCTGAGCTGCTGACCCTGTGGGAGAAGCCAGTGAAGCCGCTCTTGCTCAAGCAGCAGCACCAGAGGAAGAAGAAGTGGCTTCTCCTTGGGCTGGAGGCCCTGTTTGGGAAGCCAGCGAAGCCACTCTCGCTGCAAGGTTTCCTTCAGTACGAAGTAAAAGAAAGGCCACTTGGGTCTAGAAGCCGCCCGCCATCACTGACAGCCAGGCTGGGGACAGCCCAAGGCCTCAGCCACCTTGTGGCTCGGGGGGAAAACAGAACTTCAAAATGGCCGCCAGTGCTGACAGGGAATGTATCGGGAGCCGCCCTGTCAGGAAGAGGCATTTCTCTCTCTGTTCACTGAGGCAGCATCTCTCTTGTAGGGCCACCAGTGAGCAGGTGAAAGAAGAAAGAAGCAATGTACTGTCTACAGCAGAGCCTGTAGACTGTACACCCTCAGCCTCTGCCTTGGCTGCAGGCCCTGTGGGGGAGAGCAGTGAAGCCCCTCTCAGTGCAGAAGCAGAACCACAAGAAGGAGAAGTGGCTTCTCCCTCGGCTGGAGGCCCTGCGTGGGACGCCAAGGAGGCTGTTCTCTCTGAATCAGCAGCTTCAGCGTCCTCTTCACAGGCCTTTCCCCATGAAGTGTGCAGCTCATCCAGCTGCTCCCTCAGCCACAGGGCACAGGGTGCCTCCTCCCACAGCAGAGCCTGTAGACTGTACCTCCTCAGCCTCTGCCTTGGCTGCAGGCCCTGTGGGGGAGACCACTGAAGCCCCCCTCACTGCAGAAGCAGCACCATGAGAAGGAGAAGTGGATTCTCTCTGGGCTGCTGACCCTGTGGGAGAAGCCAGTGAAGCCGCTCTTGCTCAAGCAGCAGCACCAGACGAAGAAGAATTCGCTTCTCCATGGGCTGGAGGCCCTGTGGGGCAACAAGGCTGCCAATGCCGTGCTGCAGGCTGGCACGGCCCGCAGATCCCAGGCTGCCAAGCCCAACGTGCGGCCGCCAAGCAGGCGCCAGCTGCCAGAGGCTGCAGGAAGGTTCCAGAAGCAGCGGCAGCGCCCCGGGCAGGGGCAGCCACGAGTGCAGGAGCTGCTCGTAGGATGTGGGCTCAGGGACAGACGCCTGCCCCTGCAGGGGACAAGGCCCACCCAGAGCCTGCCCACCGGCATGGGCCTGCCCAGACATCCTGGGGGGAAGCCCTGGCCACAGCCAGTGATCCGGGGGGATGCAGAAGCCCCTCACAAATGATGCGAAAAACGGGGCCCACAAGTGAGAGGCCATGTCACTTACAATGGAACCCTGCAGTACTTGGAGAAAAGAGGCACTGTCTCTCCAGACAGCAGGTTTCCTTCAGCACAAAGAAAAAGAAAGGCCTCTTGGGTCTAGATGCCGCCCGCCATCACTGACAGCCAGGCTGGGGACAGCCCAAGGCCTCAGCCAGCTTGTGGCACAGGGGGAAACCAGAAGTGCAAAATGGCCACCAGGGCTGTCAGAGCTGCCGGTCGGGAGCTGCTCAAGGTTAGTGGAATTAGTTGGGATCTTATCAATGTTTATAAATACCTGAAGCGTGGCAGACAGAGGCATTTGGCCAACCTCTTTTCAGTGGTTTGTGGGGACAGGACAAGGCGTAATGGCCACAAGATGGAGCCCAGGAAGTTCCGCACCAACATGCAAAAGGACTTCTTCACGGTGAGGGTGACAGAGCACTGAAACAGGCTGCCCAGGGAGGTTGTGGAGTGTCCTTCTCTGGAGATATTCAAGGCCCATCTGGACACCTACCTGGGCAGCCTGCTCTAAGGAACCTGCTTTGGCAGGGCGGTTGGACGCGATGATCTCTCGAGGTCGCTTCCAACCCCAACAATTCTGTGATTCTGTGAAATTTCCACTGCACAAAACACCTGCCACTGCAAAAACACAACTTTGGTTCTCACAATTCCCCCCTCTTCTTTTCTCACTCCTATTGCTGTTTCTGCACTTCTACACATCCTCCATCCTTGAGCTTTTCCAACATTAGGGCACAATATTTTTCTTCCCAAGTCAGGGGGATGACAGATATGCAATGCCTTTATCATTGTAATACCAACAATACCGCCCTGTGGGGGAGGCCAGCAAAGCCCCTCTCACTGCAGCAGCAGCACCAAAGGAAGAACAAAAAGAAGTGGCTTCTCCTTTGGCTGGAGGCCCTGCGTGCGAAGTCAGCAAAGACCCTCTCACTCCAGGAGCAACGGCACAAGAAGGAGAAGCGGCTTCTCCCTGGGCTGGACAACCTGTGGAGGAAGCCAGTGAAGCCCCTCTTGGTCCAGCAGCAGCACCAGACGAAGAAGAAGTGGCTTCTCCTTTGAGTGCAGAGCCTCTCAGGGAGGACAGCACCGATCTTCTCAGCCCCGCAGCAGCTGAGGAAACAGGAGCAGTGGCTTCTCCCTTGGTTCCTGGGCGCCAGGTAAGCACAGCGTGCGTGGTGGGCACGAGGCCCTCAGGGAGCTTTGCAGCACCCACAGAAGCATCACAGGGAGGCACAGGACAGCGTCCCAGTGTGAGAAAAATCTCAATATTTTTTTAGTCAGGGTCTTCTGTAAAGCTATTTTATTCACGATTGTAATTAATGCTAGTTGTTGTATGTCTGTAGATCAAAAGGGGCGAATTTGACTGATCTCAAAAATATTTGGGAAGGAAACAAATCCTACACAGAGCGGCTCAAGATGACACTTCCCGGGGATTTAGAAACATTTGGGAGGAAGTGACTTTGCGGTTACCTGAATGGAACTGGCTCAAACAGCTATTTGTTGGAATTCTAAAGATAATGGCACTGCGAATGTCATCCCCCGTGACATCGGAAGAAAAATATTGGGCCGTAATGTTGGAAAAAGAGAAGAGAGAAGGGGGGCATTGTGAGAAACAAAGGCAGTTATCTGCCTAATGTACTTCCCACTGCTTTGCTACTGCCATGCCTGCACAATCTCTTTGGAATATGCAAGGTTAGTGGAATTTTCCACTGCAAAAACACAACTGCCACTGCAAAAACACAACTTTGTTTCTCACAATGCCCCCCTCTTCTTTTCTTACTCCTCTTGCTGTTTCTGCACTTCTTCACATCCCCCACTCTTCTCTTTTTCCAACATTACGGCCCAATATTTTTCTTCCGATGTCACGGGGGATGACATTCGCAGTGCCATTATCTTTAGAATTCCAACAAATAGCTGTTTGAGCCAGTTCCATTCAGGTAACCGCAAAAGTCACTTCCTCCCAAATGTTTCTAAATCCCCGGGAAGTGTCATCTTGAGCCGCTCTGTGTAGGATTTGTTTCCTTCCCAAATATTTTTGAGATCAGTCAAATTCGCCCCTTTTGATCTACAGACATACAACAACTAGCATTAATTACAATACACGCTCTCCTGTGAGGCTAAAAATAAATCAAATACCATTTGGTTCTGGAGTACTATTTTTGGCAAGCTTGTTACCTCCTCTTGTAGTGCCTGCACTGCATGCAGAGTGTTATTTTCTAGTTGCACAATGAGTGAAATTCCCTGTTTCAGTTTACTAGAGGATTATCTGGAGTCCTCTTAATTCTGCGTGCGGTCTCAAGGGGGCTTTGGCATTGTGGGTCTTCAATAATAGGAACATTTGGAATTATTGCCCCCAGGCTGCAAGCTTCCTTCCAGCCAAGGGGCAACACCTTCCTGGATGTATTGCCGCATAGCCAGTACCACCCCTTGCCATTCGGGACAGGCCATCCGGTTACAGGATTCTCATGTTGTATCTGCTGTACAAAAACTTCTAAACTGTTACTTAGATAACGCTCCTGCCTTCCTCTTTGTCACACTCAAAATGGTTAAGAACAAAATAGGATTACAAGATACGCCACCGGGCCCACGTAGTGGCCACCACCAATCGACACTTGGATAAAACAGCACTTCCTTTTCGATCTGTCATGCGCTTCGTTCATCTCCGGCCGTTCCCCTCACGGAGAATAACGAACCACGGATCGGAACTCCGCGCTCGCTTCGCAGCGATGCTGCGTCTCACTCCCACAGCACAATCACGCAATCACGCAGAGAGGCCCCTTAAACTTCTCATTCATGCTACAAGGATATATCACTTAGAACAATAACCAGACTATTTTGTTTTGTCTCTGGCCGAGTTGCTCGAGGAGTCACTCACTTCACAACAATACTTTGGCTCAAACACATACACATATACTTCTTTGCTGGTGCAGCTACTGCTGCCTCCGGTGCAATATTAGGATTAGAGGGAGCATAACTTGATTCCTCCTCCGAAAAAGGAGTCTTATTGTTTACATATAAACTTAAAGCCGGAATTTCCATCAGACCTGTATTGCGGCCAAAATAGTGAAGTTCCTTTTAATGGCTTTTCAGGCCAGACAATTGGACAATACCTAACCATTGCTGTTTTTTTTTTTTTTTTTCCGCTAGTTTTTGGGTTGTTTTTCCAATTCCTTTTCTTTCTCCCCAAAGGACTGCCTTTACGCACAATTCCGAGGATTCTGCTTCTGAAGATCTCCAAGGATGGAGACTCCACAACCCCTCTCTGGGCAACCTGTTCCAGCAAAGACACCGTTGTGTTACCAACACTGTTTCAGCCACAACTCTGAAGCATAGGACCTGCTTCAGCAGCCAGAGAAGCTGCGGGCTAAACACCAGCATGGCACAGCTGTGGCTCTGCCGCTGAAAGCTTCTCCACGGCTTGTTCTGAAAGCAACGAGCAGGGAATCTTCCCGCGGCTGCCCAGGGCTTTCCTCTCGCAGCCCCGCCAGATCCCGCCTCAAGCAACCTCTCCGCCAGCTCCACCGGCTCCGCTACCTGGTGCCCGCCTTCTCTGGGAGTCCTTCACAGTGCCTAGAGCCACAGGGCTCTGGCTGCCCGGACACGGGAGGATTCCCTGCTAATGCTCCTGCTCAAACTGCACTGCCAGGGCTGCCTGATGGGTGTCCAAGCTCGAGCGCGGTCTCTGCTGATGTGTGGGGAGTCAGGCAAAGAGCCAGGAAGCTTACCCAGATGACCGAGCAGAGCATCTCCCGGCAGAGCAGGTAACGCGCAGCTGATGGGAGCAGTTAGGGAGCTAAGCTGACTCCCCTGAGAAATCCTGACCTGGGGCTGAGCCGGGGGCACTGGCTGGAAGGAGCCTGAGGTGCCTGCCAATCCAGACCTTGCTGGGGCCGTGTGAGACGGTGTCCCTGGGGTGTCCGCCGACCACCGGGGCTTTGTGATGCGTGGGCGGTGGCGTACCCAAAGGCCATTGTGACACGGAGGGGTACCCATGGCAACGGTGTCCCTTCTAAGGCCCGAGCCCCGGGCTGCCCACTCACTCTCAGGAGAGCAGCTCTGCCAGGAGGCAGCAGCTCCCCTGGGTGCCCGTTGGAGTTCTCGGTCAGAGGACCTGGAGCGTACCATGGAGCAGCAGAATAAGGATCACTCCCAGCCCGCTGAAGGGCAGCAGAGCGTACAGGAGCAGCGCCAGGTGAGGCTCAGGGACCAAGACAGGGACAGCAGCGTGACGGGACGGCACGGAGAGCACCAGGATGGGAACGGTGCTGGAGCAAGCTGGCCAGCTGGCCCTGAACACCTCCAGCCCGGACACAGTTATTCCCAAACCTGGGGTTTCTCCATGAAGAGCCGACCCCCAGGACAGCCAAAGCCCATGTGGCCCTGGCATTTCTGTGCCCAGAGGCACAAAGAGCAGCGTGGCCTAATTCAACCTGGCTGTCCGCAACCAGGAGCTGCCTCCATCGTCCCTCCATGCGGACAGGCTGCCAGTGCGGTCGTGCCCAGAGAGCGTGCGTCACACTGGCAGCTGCCACACGGAGTCGGGAGCCCCAGGAGGGTTCGGAAGAACATCTTTGGCAGCCCTGGCAGCCTCCGACGAGCAGGCAGCAATTCAGGAGGAGACAGGCAGGGCATTACCCTGGCAAGCCGAGCCCCGCTGTGCGTGGTCCCCTGCCAGGGCATGAATGGGGCCACTGCAGGGCAGCTCACAGGAGCACCATTAGGGGGCCGTGGAGGGGAATGGCAGAAATGACCAAAGTAACCCGGCCTTTCTCCTCAGTTTCTCTTGCAGATGGAGAAGCTGCAAGTCACGAAGATACTGCCACACAGTGGGGTGCGGCAGGAAGAGAGAATCCGTCTGCCAGCCGTGCCGCCTTTCCCAAGGCAGGCAGCGACTCAGGCAGCAGCAGCCAAGCAAGTGCCTGGAGCACAGACGTCGTCATCTGAAAGGGTCACTTGCAAGCTGCCCCCTCTACAAGCAACAGCCTCTTCATCTTCAGCTGGAGGAAGGGCAAAGGCATTGGGCACAGAGGCCTACAGCCACCAAGAGCTTCTGCCACCTCTTCCGTGCATCTCTGGTGAGAGGGACAAGGCAGTGAGGGCAGAGAGCCGGGAACGTGGCCCACACAGCCCTGTGGCCCCTGACGAGGACATGGAGTACACAGTACGGTCCTTCGTCTCCACAGTCATAAGAAACGCTCTAGCCTGCAACGAGGGAGCCAACAGCAAGGCAAGGCTTTCTCCCTCAGGCAGACGTCCCGGGACCAAAGGCTACAGAACACCATCTCTCACCACAGCAGTGCCCCAAAATGGGAAGAAGAAGAGTCAGCACTCGCCCAAAAGCAGCCCTGCAGCCCCTGCCGAAGAAATGGAAGACCCAGTAAAGGTCTTTGTCTCCACTGCCATTAGCAACGCCGTAGCCCGGAACCAGGGAGCCATGAGCGAGGCAAGGCTTTCTCCTTTGGACAGACGTCCCAGGAGCGAAGGCCGCATAACACCACCACTCCTCACAGCAGTGCCGCAGAATTGGAAGAAGAGTCAGCACCGTGCCAAAAACAGCCCTGCAGCCTCTGCCGAGGACATGGAACACCCAGTAAAGGCCTTCGTCTCCAGTGTCATTAGCAAGGCTATAGCCTGCAACGAGGGAGCCATGAGGGAGGCAGAGCTTCCTCCCTTGTGCAGAGGTCCCAGGAGCAAAGGCCACAGAACACCACCTCTCCTAACAGCAGCGCCCCAGGATTTGAAGGAGAGTCGGCAGGCTGCCCCACACTGCCCCACAGACTCTTTCACGGCACTGCGGGACACAGCACAGTCCCTTGTGTCTGAAGTCCTGGCAAAGACAATGGCTGAAAGCTGGGAACACGGCCAACGGCCTGCAGAACTGGAGGACCTGGCACACATGGGGTGCACAGCGACCTCAACAAGAGCAGTCCAGGTCCAGACAGACATGGACAGCAGGTGGACCACTGCTCTGCCAGGGCGCCATCACCAGGCACGTTCAGGAAAAGCGGCTGCTGGCAGAGCCCCTGCACCAGCAAGCCCAGACGGGGCTGAGAAGCAAGGGCAGCAGAGACAGATACACATCAAACCCAGGCAGGGGAGCGGCAAGGATGAGAAAAGCCAGGGCCGGGGCAGGAAGGAAAGTGGTCCTGTGGGTTCGGATGAAGAGGAAGAGATTGTCATCTTCAACTCCTGGATCAACCCCAGGTTCCCCAGCCTCTTCCAGGACCCACAGGCCTTTCCCCAGGAAGAGGGCAGCTCAGCCAGGAGCGCGGACAGGGAGGCTGCAGCACAAGAAGCAGAACCCCCAACAAGTGCCTCACTTGGCTCATTGGACACTGAAACATCGCCTGCTTGCCTGGCAGAGAGGCACGGCACGCCTCTCACCGCAACACAACCGTCAGAGAGCAGGCCAGCAAGTTGTCCATCAGCCCCTGCTTTTGAAGACAAGGGCTACAGAGCGCCTCCCCAGACACGTGGGGAAGAGATTGTCATCTTCAACTCCTGGATCAACCCCAGGTTCCCCAGCCTCTTCCAGGACCCACAGGCCTTTCCCCAGGAAGAGGGCAGCTCAGCCAGCAGCGTGGACAGGGAGGCTGCAGCAGAAGCAGCAGAACCCCCAACAAGCGCCTCTCTTGGCTCACTGGAACCCACGGACACTGCGCCATCAGCTGCTCCCCTGGCAGAAGGTCCAGGGGAAGAGAGGCACAGCACGCCTCTCGGTACTGCAACAGTACCGGCGGAGAGCAGGCCGGCAAGTCCTCCATCAGCCCCTGCTTTGGAAGACGAGGGGAACAGAGCGCCTCCCCTGACATGCCGGGTTCCAGAGTCAAAGCCATCAGCCTGTCCCACTCCCATCGAGCACAGCACTGCAGTGATGGTTGAGAGCCAGGGACGTGCCCAACACGCCTCCAGTGCCTGTGATGAAGATCTGTATGAAACAGCCCGGATCATCGTGTCTGCAGTCCTGCGCCATGCTGTAGCCATGAGCCAGGGAGCCACGAGCAAGGCACCAACTGCTCCCTCGGCCACAGGACCCAGCGTGCCTCCTCCCACAGCAGAGCCTGTAGACTGTACATCCTCGGCCTCTGCCTTGGCTGGAGGTGCTGTAGGGGAAGCCACGGAAGCCCCTCTCACTGCAGCAGCGGCGCCACAAGAAGAAGTGGCTTCTCCTGTGACTGCAGATCTTCTCAGGGAGGACATCACAGATCTCAGTCCAGCAGCAGCTGATGAAGCAGGAGCAGCAGCTACTCCCTTGGCTATGGTTCCGGGGCACCAGGTAAGCACAGCACGAGTGGTGGGCACCGGGCACCGAGGGCAGCCAGAGGCAGAAGTAGCACGTGGGGCGTGCGTGCTGGGGAGCTGTCTGCTGCTCTCCATTTCCAGACGCCCCAGGCACAAGGGCTGACATCCCTCTCATCACCTGCTTGTGCTCTTGCTCTCCCCATGCAGGTTGCCGCCGAGCAGGGAGGCCAAGCGCAGTCCTCCTCCTGCACCAAAGACATGCCAGCGGATGAGCCAGCAACGTCCCAGGCACAAGCACCGTCCCAGGGTCTGTTGGCCGGGCCTGTTCAGCGCAGCGAGCAGCACCAAGGACTAGGTAGGTTGGCAGCACCACGCGCCGGGGGGCTGGCTGGTCCTGGGCCACCCCTCCCTGGGAAAGGCCTTGAAGGGGGGGAAAGGCTTGCCCAGCCCCCGCTCAGGCCCAAACCTACACCTCTCTGTCCCCCACAGGCATCCTTGACCTCGCACAAGCCCCAGCACGCCAGCCACGGCCCTCCCGCCTCAGGAGGGCACTTCGGGCTCTGCGCAGGGCTTTCTGCTGCAGCTGCATCGCAGGACAGCGAGAGTAGCGGCGCCCGGCTGCCAGCACCAGGACGGTGCTCGGAGGTGGCAGCTGGCCCTCAGGAAGCTTTGCAGTGCCCACAGAAGCATCACTGGGAGGCACAGGACAGCGCCCCAGGAATTCAGATGCCCCACCACATCCTGCCCCCAGCCTCAGCTCAGCTGCGGCTGCTTTCTGCTGTGAATAAAAGCTCAGGCAGACTTTTGCCCCCAATGCTCCTCTCTGTGTCGTTGATCTCAGGAGAAAGAGTGGTGCAGGCCATGCCAACCTGGCACCCTGGGCCTGTCACAGTCATGGAATTACAGGATCATGGAATCGCTTAGGTTGGAAAACACCTCAGAGATCATCACCTCCAACCGTTATCCTAGCACCGCCGAGTCTACCACTGAACCATGTCCCTAGGCACCAGATTTAGACGGCTTTCGAATACCTCCAGGGATAGTGACTCAACTACTTCCCTGGGCAGCCTGTTCCAATTCTTCACAACCCTTCAATTCAAGACATTTTGCCTAGTACCCACCTAAACCTCCCCCTGTGCCACTTTTTCCTCTTCTCCTATCGCCTGTTGCTTGGGAGAAGAGACTGACCCGCACGGCACTACAACCTTCTCTGAGGTCCTTGTACAGAGCGATAAGGTCCCCCCCGAGCCTCCTTTTCTCTAGGCTACGTAACCCCAGCTCCCTCAACACTCCTCACACGACTTGCTCCCTAGACCCTTCACCAGCTTCCTTGCCCTTGTTTGGACACTCTCCAGCACCTCCCCGTCCTTCTTGCAGCTAGGGGCCCAAAACTGAACACGGTATTCATGGTGCGGCCTCACCAGAGCTGAGTACAGGGGGAGAATCACTTCCCTTGTCCTACTGTGGCCTCCCTGGCCACACTATTTCTGGTACAAGACAGGATGTACCAGATCCTGGTACGGCCTTCTTTGCCACCTCAGCACACCGCTGCCTCATACTCATCTGGCTATCGACCAGTACCCCCACAGTCCCTTCCGACAGGCAGCTTTGCAGCCACTCTTCCCTCAGCCTGTGGCGCTGCATGGGCTTGTTGTGCCCTGTGAGAAAAATCTTAATATTTTTTTCAGACAGAGTCTTCTGTGAAGCTATACAATACACAATTGCAACAGCAGGACTATGGTGAGCAGGAGCGCCCAGCAAAAGTATATCATAACCTTATATTCCCTAGTACCTGATGCTTGATTCCTCCCCTGTTTCCTCATTGACTGAGCACTACAGCTTCACAAACTACGCGATGCTTACTACTATACCATATATGTACAATTTTATCTGACCAACCTTTAATTTCTCCTGTTCCTTTTGTTTTTTCTTCATCTCTCATGACTAGAGGGCCTGTGATTTTTGTTTTTACTCATTTTCAACTGCTTGTCTTGTTTATCTTAGTTATCCTTATTTTGGGACAGCGGGACCCTCCCCTTATCTGCTTAACGTACAACCCACTGCTACGCCGTGCTGTAGCCATAAGCCTGGGAGCCAAGAGCAAAGCACAAACTGCTCCCTCGGCCACAGGGCACAGGGTGATTCCTCTAACAGCAGAGCCTGTATAATGTGAATCTTCAGCATCTGCTTTAGCTGGAGGTCCTGTGGGGGAGACCAACAAAGGCCCTCTCACAGCAGAAGCAGCACCAGGAGAAGGAGACGTGGATTCTCCCTGAGCTGCTGACCCTGTGGGAGAAGCCAGTGAAGCCGCTCTTGCTCAAGCAGCAGCACCAGAGGAAGAAGAAGTGGCTTCTCCTTGGGCTGGAGGCCCTGTTTGGGAAGCCAGCGAAGCCACTCTCGCTGCAAGGTTTCCTTCAGTACGAAGTAAAAGAAAGGCCACTTGGGTCTAGAAGCCGCCCGCCATCACTGACAGCCAGGCTGGGGACAGCCCAAGGCCTCAGCCACCTTGTGGCTCGGGGGGAAAACAGAACTTCAAAATGGCCGCCAGTGCTGACAGGGACTGTATCGGGAGCCGCCCTGTCAGGAAGAGGCATTTCTCTCTCTGTTCACTGAGGCAGCATCTCTCTTGTAGGGCCACCAGTGAGCAGGTGAAAGAAGAAAGAAGCAATGTACTGTCTACAGCAGAGCCTGTAGACTGTACACCGTCAGCCTCTGCCTTGGCTGCAGGCCCTGTGGGGGAGAGCAATGAAGCCCCTCTCAGTGCAGAAGCAGCACCACGAGTAGGAGAAGTGGCTTCTCCCTCGGCTGGAGGCCCTGCGTGGGACGCAAAGGAGGCTGTTCTCTCTGAATCAGCAGCTTCAGCGTCCTCTTCACAGGCCTTTCCCCATGAAGTGTGCAGCTCATCCAGCTGCTCCCTCAGCCACAGGGCACAGGGTGCCTCCTCCCACAGCAGAGCCTGTAGACTGTACCTCCTCAGCCTCTGCCTTGGCTGCAGGCCCTGTGGGGGAGACCACTGAAGCCCCCCTCACTGCAGAAGCAGCACCATGAGAAGGAGAAGTGGATTCTCTCTGGGCTGCTGACCCTGTGGGAGAAGCCAGTGAAGCCGCTCTTGCTCAAGCAGCAGCACCAGACGAAGAAGAATTCGCTTCTCCATGGGCTGGAGGCCCTGTGGGGCAACAAGGCTGCCAATGCCGTGCTGCAGGCTGGCACGGCCCGCAGATCCCAGGCTGCCAAGCCCAACGTGCAGCCGCCAAGCAGGCACCAGCTGCCAGAGGCTGCAGGAAGGTTCCAGAAGCAGCGGCAGCGCCCCGGGCAGGGGCAGCCACGAGTGCAGGAGCTGCTCGTGGGATGTGGGCTCAGGGGCAGACGCCTGCCCCTGCAGGGGACAAGGCCCACCCAGAGCCTGCCCACCGGCATGGGCCTGCCCAGACATCCTGGGGGGAAGCCCTGGCCACAGCCAGTGATCCGGGGGGATGCAGAAGCCCCTCACAAATGATGCGAAAAACGGGGCCCACAAGTGAGAGGCCATGTCACTTACAATGGAACCCTGCAGTACTTGGAGAAAAGAGGCACTGTCTCTCCAGACAGCAGGTTTCCTTCAGCACAAAGAAAAAGAAAGGCCTCTTGGGTCTAGATGCCGCCCGCCATCACTGACAGCCAGGCTGGGGACAGCCCAAGGCCTCAGCCAGCTTGTGGCACAGGGGGAAACCAGAAGTGCAAAATGGCCACCAGGGCTGTCAGAGCTGCCGGTCGGGAGCTGCCCAAGGTTAGTGGAATTAGTTGGGATCTTATCAATGTTTATAAATACCTGAAGCGTGGCAGACAGAGGCATTTGGCCAACCTCTTTTCAGTGGTTTGTGGGGACAGGACAAGGCGTAATGGCCACAAGATGGAGCCCAGGAAGTTCCGCACCAACATGCAAAAGGACTTCTTCACGGTGAGGGTGACAGAGCACTGAAACAGGCTGCCCAGGGAGGTTGTGGAGTGTCCTTCTCTGGAGATATTCAAGGCCCATCTGGACACCTACCTGGGCAGCCTGCTCTAAGGAACCTGCTTTGGCAGGGCGGTTGGACGCGATGATCTCTCGAGGTCGCTTCCAACCCCAACAATTCTGTGATTCTGTGAAATTTCCACTGCACAAAACACCTGCCACTGCAAAAACACAACTTTGGTTCTCACAATTCCCCCCTCTTCTTTTCTCACTCCTATTGCTGTTTCTGCACTTCTACACATCCTCCATCCTTGAGTTTTTCCAACATTAGGGCACAATATTTTTCTTCCCAAGTCAGGGGGATGACAGATATGCAATGCCTTTATCATTGTAATACCAACAATACCGCCCTGTGGGGGAGGCCAGCAAAGCCCCTCTCACTGCAGCAGCAGCACCAAAGGAAGAACAAAAAGAAGTGGCTTCTCCTTTGGCTGGAGGCCCTGCGTGCGAAGTCAGCAAAGACCCTCTCACTCCAGGAGCAACGGCACAAGAAGGAGAAGCGGCTTCTCCCTGGGCTGGACAACCTGTGGAGGAAGCCAGTGAAGCCCCTCTTGGTCCAGCAGCAGCACCAGACGAAGAAGAAGTGGCTTCTCCTTTGAGTGCAGAGCCTCTCAGGGAGGACAGCACCGATCTTCTCAGCCCCGCAGCAGCTGAGGAAACAGGAGCAGTGGCTTCTCCCTTGGTTCCTGGGCGCCAGGTAAGCACAGCGTGCGTGGTGGGCACGAGGCCCTCAGGGAGCTTTGCAGCACCCACAGAAGCATCACAGGGAGGCACAGGACAGCGTCCCAGTGTGAGAAAAATCTCAATATTTTTTTAGTCAGGGTCTTCTGTAAAGCTATTTTATTCACGATTGCAATGGCGGGCCTCCTGCGAGCAGGAGCGCGCACTGAAAGTATACCATAACCTTATATTCCCTATTACCCGACACCTGACTTCTCCCCTGTTTCCTCATGGGCTGAGTACTACGGGTTTACAACTACTTACGCCTTTCTATACCATATATGTACAATTTTATTTGACCAACCTTTCATTTCTCCTTTTCCTTTCCTTCATCTCTCGTGACTAGAGGGCCCGTGATTTATTTTTTTTTCTACCAATTTTGCGCAGCTCATCCTGTTTGTCTTAGCTACCCTCCTTATTTTGGGACAGCGGGACCTTCCCTTTATCTGCCTAATGTACTTCCCACTGCTTTGCTACTGCCATGCCTGCACAATCTCTTTGGAATATGCAAGGTTAGTGGAATTTTCCACTGCAAAAACACAACTGCCACTGCAAAAACACAACTTTGTTTCTCACAATGCCCCCCTCTTCTTTTCTTACTCCTCTTGCTGTTTCTGCACTTCTTCACATCCCCCACTCTTCTCTTTTTCCAACATTACGGCCCAATATTTTTCTTCCGATGTCACGGGGGATGACATTCGCAGTGCCATTATCTTTAGAATTCCAACAAATAGCTGTTTGAGCCAATTCCATTCAGGTAACCGCAAAAGTCACTTCCTCCCAAATGTTTCTAAATCCCCAGGAAGTGTCATCTTGAGCCGCTCTGTGTAGGATTTGTTTCCTTCCCAAATATTTTTGAGATCAGTCAAATTCGCCCCTTTTGATCTACAGACATACAACAACTAGCATTAATTACAATACACGCTCTCCTGTGAGGCTAAAAATAAATCAAATACCATTTGGTTCTGGAGTACTATTTTTGGCAAGCTTGTTACCTCCTCTTGTAGTGCCTGCACTGCATGCAGAGTGTTATTTTCTAGTTGCACAATGAGTGAAATTCCCTGTTTCAGTTTACTAGAGGATTATCTGGAGTCCTCTTAATTCTGCGTGCGGTCTCAAGGGGGCTTTGGCATTGTGGGTCTTCAATAATAGGAACATTTGGAATTATTGCCCCCAGGGTGCAAGCTTCCTTCCAGCCAAGGGGCAACACCTTCCTGGATGTATTGCCGCATAGCCAGTACCACCCCTTGCCATTCGGGACAGGCCATCCGGTTACAGGATTCTCATGTTGTATCTGCTGTACAAAAACTTCTAAACTGTTACTTAGATAACGCTCCTGCCTTCCTCTTTGTCACACTCAAAATGGTTAAGAACAAAATAGGATTACAAGATACGCCACTGGGCCCACGTAGTGGGCACCACCAATCGACACTTGGATAAAACACACTTCCTTTTCGATCTGTCATGCGCTTCGTTCATCTCCGGCCGTTCCCCTCACGGAGAATAACGAACCACGGATCGGAACTCCGCGCTCGCTTCGCAGCGATGCTGCGTCTCACTCCCACAGCACAATCACGCAATCACGCAGAGAGGCCCCTTAAACTTCTCATTCATGCTACAAGGATATATCACTTAGAACAATAACCAGACTATTTTGTATCGTCTCTGGCCGAGTTGCTCGAGGAGTCACTCACTTCACAACAATACTTTGGCTCAAACACATACACATATACTTCTTTGCTGGTGCAGCTACTGCTGCCTCCGGTGCAATATTAGGATTAGAGGGAGCATAACTTGATTCCTCCTCCGAAAAAGGAGTCTTATTGTTTACATATAAACTTAAAGCCAGAATTTTCATCAGACCCGCATTGTGGCCAAAATAGTGAAGTTCCTTTTAATGGCTTTTCAGGCCAGACAATTGGACAATACCTAACCATTGCTGGTTTTTTTTTTTTTTTCGCTAGTTTTTGGGTTGTTTTTCCAATTCCTTTTCTTTCTCCCCAAAGGACTGCCTTTACGCACAATTCCGAGGATTCTGCTTCTGAAGATCTCCAAGGATGGAGACTCCACAACCTCTCTGGGCAACCTGTTCCAGCAAAGACACCGTTGTGTTACCAACACTGTTTCAGCCACAACTCTGAAGCATAGGACCTGCTTCAGCAGCCAGAGAAGCTGCGGGCTAAACACCAGCATGGCACAGCTGTGGCTCTGCCGCTGAAAGCTTCTCCACGGCTTGTTCTGAAAGCAACGAGCAGGGAATCTTCCCGCGGCTGCCCAGGGCTTTCCTCTCGCAGCCCCGCCAGAGCCCGCCTCAAGCAACCTCTCCGCCAGCTCCACCGGCTCCGCTACCTGGTGCCCGCCTTCTCTGGGAGTCCTTTACAGTGCCTAGAGCCACAGGGCTCTGGCTGCCCGGACACGGGAGGATTCCCTGCTAATGCTCCTGCTCAAACTGCACTGCCAGGGCTGCCTGATGGGTGTCCAAGCTCGAGCGCGGTCTCTGCTGATGTGTGGGGAGTCAGGCAAAGAGCCAGGAAGCTTACCCAGATGACCGAGCAGAGCATCTCCCGGCAGAGCAGGTAACGCGCAGTTGATGGGAGCAGTTAGGGAGCTAAGCTGACTCCCCTGAGAAATCCTGACCTGGGGCTGAGCCGGGGGCACTGGCTGGAAGGAGCCTGAGGTGCCTGCCAATCCAGACCTTGCTGGGGCCGTGTGAGACGGTGTCCCTGGGGTGTCCGCCGACCACCGGGGCTTTGTGATGCGTGGGCGGTGGCGTACCCAAAGGCCATTGTGACACGGAGGGGTACCCATGGCAACGGTGTCCCTTCTAAGGCCCGAGCCCCGGGCTGCCCACTCACTCTCAGGAGAGCAGCTCTGCCAGGAGGCAGCAGCTCCCCTGGGTGCCCGTTGGAGTTCTCGGTCAGAGGACCTGGAGCGTACCATGGAGCAGCAGAATAAGGATCACTCCCAGCCCGCTGAAGGGCAGCAGAGCGTACAGGAGCAGCGCCAGGTGAGGCTCAGGGACCAAGACAGGGACAGCAGCGTGACGGGACGGCACGGAGAGCACCAGGATGGGAACGGTGCTGGAGCAAGCTGGCCAGCTGGCCCTGAACACCTCCAGCCCGGACACAGTTATTCCCAAACCTGGGGTTTCTCCATGAAGAGCCGACCCCCAGGACAGCCAAAGCCCATGTGGCCCTGGCATTTCTGTGCCCAGAGGCACAAAGAGCAGCGTGGCCTAATTCAACCTGGCTGTCCGCAACCAGGAGCTGCCTCCATCGTCCCTCCATGCGGACAGGCTGCCAGTGCGGTCGTGCCCAGAGAGCGTGCGTCACACTGGCAGCTGCCACACGGAGTCGGGAGCCCCAGGAGGGTTCGGAAGAACATCTTTGGCAGCCCTGGCAGCCTCCGACGAGCAGGCAGCAATTCAGGCGGAGACAGGCAGGGCATTACCCTGGCAAGCCGAGCCCCGCTGTGCGTGGTCCCCTGCCAGGGCATGAATGGGGCCACTGCAGGGCAGCTCACAGGAGCACCATTAGGGGGCCGTGGAGGGGAATGGCAGAAATGACCAAAGTAACCCGGCCTTTCTCCTCAGTTTCTCTTGCAGATGGAGAAGCTGCAAGTCACGAAGACACTGCCACACAGTGGGGTGCGGCAGGAAGAGAGAATCCGTCTGCCAGCCGTGCCGCCTTTCCCAAGGCAGGCAGCGACTCAGGCAGCAGCAGCCAAGCAAGTGCCTGCAGCACAGACATCGTCATCTGAAAGGGTCACTTGCAAGCTGCCCCCTCTACAAGCAACAGCCTCTTCATCTTCAGCTGCAGGAAGGGCAAAGGCGTTGGGCACAGAGGCCCACAGCCACCAAGAGCTTCTGCCACCTCTTCCGTGCATCTCTGGTGACAGGGACAAGGCAGTGAGGGCAGAGAGCCGGGAACGTGGCCCACACAGCCCTGTGGCCCCTGACGAGGACATGGAGTACACAGTACGGTCCTTCGTCTCCACAGTCATAAGAAACGCTCTAGCCTGCAACGAGGGAGCCAACAGCAAGGCAAGGCTTTCTCCCTCAGGCAGACGTCCCGGGACCAAAGGCTACAGAACACCATCTCTCACCACAGCAGTGCCCCAAAATGGGAAGAAGAAGAGTCAGCACTCGCCCAAAAGCAGCCCTGCAGCCCCTGCCGAAGAAATGGAAGACCCAGTAAAGGTCTTTGTCTCCACTGCCATTAGCAACGCCGTAGCCCGGAACCAGGGAGCCATGAGCGAGGCAAGGCTTTCTCCTTTGGACAGACGTCCCAGGAGCGAAGGCCGCATAACACCACCACTCCTCACAGCAGTGCCGCAGAATTGGAAGAAGAGTCAGCACCGTGCCAAAAACAGCCCTGCAGCCTCTGCCGAGGACATGGAACACCCAGTAAAGGCCTTCGTCTCCAGTGTCATTAGCAAGGCTATAGCCTGCAACGAGGGAGCCATGAGGGAGGCAGAGCTTCCTCCCTTGTGCAGAGGTCCCAGGAGCAAAGGCCACAGAACACCACCTCTCCTAACAGCAGCGCCCCAGGATTTGAAGGAGAGTCGGCAGGCTGCCCCACACTGCCCCACAGACTCTTTCACGGCACTGCGGGACACAGCACAGTCCCTTGTGTCTGAAGTCCTGGCAAAGACAATGGCTGAAAGCTGGGAACACGGCCAACGGCCTGCAGAACTGGAGGACCTGGCACACACGGGGTGCACAGCGACATCAACAAGAGCAGTCCAGGTCCAGACAGACATGGACAGCAGGTGGACCACTGCTCTGCCAGGGCGCCATCACCAGGCACGTTCAGGAAAAGCGGCTGCTGGCAGAGCCCCTGCACCAGCAAGCCCAGACGGGGCTGAGAAGCAAGGGCAGCAGAGACAGATACACATCAAACCCAGGCAGGGGAGCGGCAAGGATGAGAAAAGCCAGGGCCGGGGCAGGAAGGAAAGTGGTCCTGTGGGTTCGGATGAAGAGGAAGAGATTGTCATCTTCAACTCCTGGATCAACCCCAGGTTCCCCAGCCTCTTCCAGGACCCACAGGCCTTTCCCCAGGAAGAGGGCAGCTCAGCCAGGAGCGCGGACAGGGAGGCTGCAGCACAAGAAGCAGAACCCCCAACAAGTGCCTCACTTGGCTCATTGGACACTGAAACATCGCCTGCTTGCCTGGCAGAGAGGCACGGCACGCCTCTCACCGCAACACAACCGTCAGAGAGCAGGCCAGCAAGTTGTCCATCAGCCCCTGCTTTTGAAGACAAGGGCTACAGAGCGCCTCCCCAGACACGTGGGGAAGAGATTGTCATCTTCAACTCCTGGATCAACCCCAGGTTCCCCAGCCTCTTCCAGGACCCACAGGCCTTTCCCCAGGAAGAGGGCAGCTCAGCCAGCAGCGTGGACAGGGAGGCTGCAGCAGAAGCAGCAGAACCCCCAACAAGCGCCTCTCTTGGCTCACTGGAACCCACGGACACTGCGCCATCAGCTGCTCCCCTGGCAGAAGGTCCAGGGGAAGAGAGGCACAGCACGCCTCTCGGTACTGCAACAGTACCGGCGGAGAGCAGGCCGGCAAGTCCTCCATCAGCCCCTGCTTTGGAAGACGAGGGGAACAGAGCGCCTCCCCTGACATGCCGGGTTCCAGAGTCAAAGCCATCAGCCTGTCCCACTCCCATCGAGCACAGCACTGCAGTGATGGTTGAGAGCCAGGGACGTGCCCAACACGCCTCCAGTGCCTGTGATGAAGATCTGCATGAAACAGCCCGGATCATCGTGTCTGCAGTCCTACGCCATGCTGTAGCCATGAGCCAGGGAGCCACGAGCAAGGCACCAACTGCTCCCTCGGCCACAGGACCCAGCGTGCCTCCTCCCACAGCAGAGCCTGTAGACTGTACATCCTCGGCCTCTGCCTTGGCTGGAGGTGCTGTAGGGGAAGCCACGGAAGCCCCTCTCACTGCAGCAGCGGCGCCACAAGAAGAAGTGGCTTCTCCTGTGACTGCAGATCTTCTCAGGGAGGACATCACAGATCTCAGTCCAGCAGCAGCTGATGAAGCAGGAGCAGCAGCTACTCCCTTGGCTATGGTTCCGGGGCACCAGGTAAGCACAGCACGAGTGGTGGGCACCGGGCACCGAGGGCAGCCAGAGGCAGAAGTAGCACGTGGGGCGTGCGTGCTGGGGAGCTGTCTGCTGCTCTCCATTTCCAGACGCCCCAGGCACAAGGGCTGACATCCCTCTCATCACCTGCTTGTGCTCTTGCTCTCCCCATGCAGGTTGCCGCCGAGCAGGGAGGCCAAGCGCAGTCCTCCTCCTGCACCAAAGACATGCCAGCGGATGAGCCAGCAACGTCCCAGGCACAAGCACTGTCCCAGGGTCTGTTGGCCGGGCCTGTTCAGCGCAGCGAGCAGCACCAAGGACTAGGTAGGTTGGCAGCACCACGCGCCGGGGGGCTGGCTGGTCCTGGGCCACCCCTCCCTGGGAAAGGCCTTGAAGGGGGGGAAAGGCTTGCCCAGCCCCCGCTCAGGCCCTAACCTACACCTCTCTGTCCCCCACAGGCATCCTTGACCTCGCACAAGCCCCAGCTCGCCAGCCACGGCCCTCCCGCCTCAGGAGGGCACTTCGGGCTCTGCGCAGGGCTTTCTGCTGCAGCTGCATCGCAGGACAGCGAGAGTAGCGGCGCCCGGCTGCCAGCACCAGGACGGTGCTCGGAGGTGGCAGCTGGCCCTCAGGAAGCTTTGCAGTGCCCACAGAAGCATCACTGGGAGGCACAGGACAGCGCCCCAGGAATTCAGATGCCCCACCACATCCTGCCCCCAGCCTCAGCTCAGCTGCGGCTGCTTTCTGCTGTGAATAAAAGCTCAGGCAGACTTTTGCCCCCAATGCTCCTCTCTGTGTCGTTGATCTCAGGAGAAAGAGTGGTGCAGGCCATGCCAACCTGGCACCCTGGGCCTGTCACAGTCATGGAATTACAGGATCATGGAATCGCTTAGGTTGGAAAACACCTCAGAGATCATCACCTCCAACCGTTATCCTAGCACCGCCGAGTCTACCACTGAACCATGTCCCTAGGCACCAGATTTAGACGGCTTTCGAATACCTCCAGGGATAGTGACTCAACTACTTCCCTGGGCAGCCTGTTCCAATTCTTCACAACCCTTCAATTCAAGACATTTTGCCTAGTACCCACCTAAACCTCCCCCTGTGCCACTTTTTCCTCTTCTCCTATCGCCTGTTGCTTGGGAGAAGAGACTGACCCGCACGGCACTACAACCTTCTCTGAGGTCCTTGTACAGAGCGATAAGGTCCCCCCCGAGCCTCCTTTTCTCTAGGCTACGTAACCCCAGCTCCCTCAACACTCCTCACACGACTTGCTCCCTAGACCCTTCACCAGCTTCCTTGCCCTTGTTTGGACACTCTCCAGCACCTCCCCGTCCTTCTTGCAGCTAGGGGCCCAAAACTGAACACGGTATTCATGGTGCGGCCTCACCAGAGCTGAGTACAGGGGGAGAATCACTTCCCTTGTCCTACTGTGGCCTCCCTGGCCACACTATTTCTGGTACAAGACAGGATGTACCAGATCCTGGTACGGCCTTCTTTGCCACCTCAGCACACCGCTGCCTCATACTCATCTGGCTATCGACCAGTACCCCCACAGTCCCTTCCGACAGGCAGCTTTGCAGCCACTCTTCCCTCAGCCTGTGGCGCTGCATGGGCTTGTTGTGCCCTGTGAGAAAAATCTTAATATTTTTTTCAGACAGAGTCTTCTGTGAAGCTATACAATACACAATTGCAACAGCAGGACTATGGTGAGCAGGAGCGCCCAGCAAAAGTATATCATAACCTTATATTCCCTAGTACCTGATGCTTGATTCCTCCCCTGTTTCCTCATTGACTGAGCACTACAGCTTCACAAACTACGCGATGCTTACTACTATACCATATATGTACAATTTTATCTGACCAACCTTTAATTTCTCCTGTTCGTTTTTTTTTTTTTCTTCATCTCTCATGACTAGAGGGCCTGTGATTTTTGTTTTTACTCATTTTCAACTGCTTGTCTTGTTTATCTTAGTTATCCTTATTTTGGGACAGCGGGACCCTCCCCTTATCTGCTTAACGTACAACCCACTGCTACGCCGTGCTGTAGCCATAAGCCTGGGAGCCAAGAGCAAAGCACAAACTGCTCCCTCGGCCACAGGGCACAGGGTGATTCCTCTAACAGCAGAGCCTGTATAATGTGAATCTTCAGCATCTGCTTTAGCTGGAGGTCCTGTGGGGGAGACCAACAAAGGCCCTCTCACAGCAGAAGCAGCACCAGGAGAAGGAGACGTGGATTCTCCCTGAGCTGCTGACCCTGTGGGAGAAGCCAGTGAAGCCGCTCTTGCTCAAGCAGCAGCACCAGAGGAAGAAGAAGTGGCTTCTCCCTGGGCTGGAGGCCCTGTTTGGGAAGCCAGCGAAGCCACTCTCGCTGCAAGGTTTCCTTCAGTACGAAGTAAAAGAAAGGCCACTTGGGTCTAGAAGCCGCCCGCCATCACTGACAGCCAGGCTGGGGACAGCCCAAGGCCTCAGCCACCTTGTGGCTCGGGGGGAAAACAGAACTTCAAAATGGCCGCCAGTGCTGACAGGGACTGTATCGGGAGCCGCCCTGTCAGGAAGAGGCATTTCTCTCTCTGTTCACTGAGGCAGCATCTCTCTTGTAGGGCCACCAGTGAGCTGGTGAAAGAAGAAAGAAGCAATGTACTGTCTACAGCAGAGCCTGTAGACTGTACACCGTCAGCCTCTGCCTTGGCTGCAGGCCCTGTGGGGGAGAGCAGTGAAGCCCCTCTCAGTGCAGAAGCAGAACCACGAGAAGGAGAAGTGGCTTCTCCCTCGGCTGGAGGCCCTGCGTGGGACGCCAAGGAGGCTGTTCTCTCTGAATCAGCAGCTTCAGCGTCCTCTTCACAGGCCTTTCCCCATGAAGTGTGCAGCTCATCCAGCTGCTCCCTCAGCCACAGGGCACAGGGTGCCTCCTCCCACAGCAGAGCCTGTAGACTGTACCTCCTCAGCCTCTGCCTTGGCTGCAGGCCCTGTGGGGGAGACCACTGAAGCCCCCCTCACTGCAGAAGCAGCACCATGAGAAGGAGAAGTGGATTCTCTCTGGGCTGCTGACCCTGTGGGAGAAGCCAGTGAAGCCGCTCTTGCTCAAGCAGCAGCACCAGACGAAGAAGAATTCGCTTCTCCATGGGCTGGAGGCCCTGTGGGGCAACAAGGCTGCCAATGCCGTGCTGCAGGCTGGCACGGCCCGCAGATCCCAGGCTGCCAAGCCCAACGTGCAGCCACCAAGCAGGCGCCAGCTGCCAGAGGCTGCAGGAAGGTTCCAGAAGCAGCGGCAGCGCCCCGGGCAGGGGCAGCCACGAGTGCAGGAGCTGCTCGTGGGATGTGGGCTCAGGGGCAGACGCCTGCCCCTGCAGGGGACAAGGCCCACCCAGAGCCTGCCCACCGGCATGGGCCTGCCCAGACATCCTGGGGGGAAGCCCTGGCCACAGCCAGTGATCCGGGGGGATGCAGAAGCCCCTCACAAATGATGCGAAAAACGGGGCCCACAAGTGAGAGGCCATGTCACTTACAATGGAACCCTGCAGTACTTGGAGAAAAGAGGCACTGTCTCTCCAGACAGCAGGTTTCCTTCAGCACAAAGAAAAAGAAAGGCCTCTTGGGTCTAGATGCCGCCCGCCATCACTGACAGCCAGGCTGGGGACAGCCCAAGGCCTCAGCCAGCTTGTGGCACAGGGGGAAACCAGAAGTGCAAAATGGCCGCCAGGGCTGTCAGAGGATGGGTCGGGAGCTGCCCAAGGTTAGTGGAATTAGTTGGGATCTTATCAATGTTTATAAATACCTGAAGCGTGGCAGACAGAGGCATTTGGCCAACCTCTTTTCAGTGGTTTGTGGGGACAGGACAAGGCGTAATGGCCACAAGATGGAGCCCAGGAAGTTCCGCACCAACATGGAAAAGGACTTCTTCACGGTGAGGGTGACAGAGCACTGAAACAGGCTGCCCAGGGAGGTTGTGGAGTGTCCTTCTCTGGAGATATTCAAGGCCCATCTGGACACCTACCTGGGCAGCCTGCTCTAAGGAACCTGCTTTGGCAGGGCGGTTGGACGCGATGATCTCTTGAGGTCGCTTCCAACCCCAACAATTCTGTGATTCTGTGAAATTTCCACTGCACAAAACACCTGCCACTGCAAAAACACAACTTTGGTTCTCACAATTCCCCCCTCTTCTTTTCTCACTCCTATTGCTGTTTCTGCACTTCTACACATCCTCCATCCTTGAGTTTTTCCAACATTAGGGCACAATATTTTTCTTCCCAAGTCAGGGGGATGACAGATATGTAATGCCTTTATCATTGTAATACCAACAATACCGCCCTGTGGGGGAGGCCAGCAAAGCCCCTCTCACTGCAGCAGCAGCACCAAAGGAAGAACAAAAAGAAGTGGCTTCTCCTTTGGCTGGAGGCCCTGCGTGCGAAGTCAGCAAAGACCCTCTCACTCCAGGAGCAACGGCACAAGAAGGAGAAGCGGCTTCTCCCTGGGCTGGACAACCTGTGGAGGAAGCCAGTGAAGCCCCTCTTGGTCCAGCAGCAGCACCAGACGAAGAAGAAGTGGCTTCTCCTTTGAGTGCAGAGCCTCTCAGGGAGGACAGCGCCGATCTTCTCAGCCCCGCAGCAGCTGAGGAAACAGGAGCAGTGGCTTCTCCCTTGGTTCCTGGGCGCCAGGTAAGCACAGCGTGCGTGGTGGGCACGAGGCCCTCAGGGAGCTTTGCAGCACCCACAGAAGCATCACAGGGAGGCACAGGACAGCGTCCCAGTGTGAGAAAAATCTCAATATTTTTTTAGTCAGGGTCTTCTGTAAAGCTATTTTATTCACGATTGCAATGGCGGGCCTCCTGCGAGCAGGAGCGCGCACTGAAAGTATACCATAACCTTATATTCCCTATTACCCGACACCTGACTTCTCCCCTGTTTCCTCATGGGCTGAGTACTACGGGTTTACAACTACTTACGCCTTTCTATACCATATATGTACAATTTTATTTGACCAACCTTTCATTTCTCCTTTTCCTTTCCTTCATCTCTCGTGACTAGAGGGCCCGTGATTTATTTTTTTTTCTACCAATTTTGCGCAGCTCATCCTGTTTGTCTTAGCTACCCTCCTTATTTTGGGACAGCGGGACCTTCCCTTTATCTGCCTAATGTACTTCCCACTGCTTTGCTACTGCCATGCCTGCACAATCTCTTTGGAATATGCAAGGTTAGTGGAATTTTCCACTGCAAAAACACAACTGCCACTGCAAAAACACAACTTTGTTTCTCACAATGCCCCCCTCTTCTTTTCTTACTCCTCTTGCTGTTTCTGCACTTCTTCACATCCCCCACTCTTCTCTTTTTCCAACATTACGGCCCAATATTTTTCTTCCGATGTCACGGGGGATGACATTCGCAGTGCCATTATCTTTAGAATTCCAACAAATAGCTGTTTGAGCCAATTCCATTCAGGTAACCGCAAAAGTCACTTCCTCCCAAATGTTTCTAAATCCCCAGGAAGTGTCATCTTGAGCCGCTCTGTGTAGGATTTGTTTCCTTCCCAAATATTTTTGAGATCAGTCAAATTCGCCCCTTTTGATCTACAGACATACAACAACTAGCATTAATTACAATACACGCTCTCCTGTGAGGCTAAAAATAAATCAAATACCATTTGGTTCTGGAGTACTATTTTTGGCAAGCTTGTTACCTCCTCTTGTAGTGCCTGCACTGCATGCAGAGTGTTATTTTCTAGTTGCACAATGAGTGAAATTCCCTGTTTCAGTTTACTAGAGGATTATCTGGAGTCCTCTTAATTCTGCGTGCGGTCTCAAGGGGGCTTTGGCATTGTGGGTCTTCAATAATAGGAACATTTGGAATTATTGCCCCCAGGCTGCAAGCTTCCTTCCAGCCAAGGGGCAACACCTTCCTGGATGTATTGCCGCATAGCCAGTACCACCCCTTGCCATTCGGGACAGGCCATCCGGTTACAGGATTCTCATGTTGTATCTGCTGTACAAAAACTTCTAAACTGTTACTTAGATAACGCTCCTGCCTTCCTCTTTGTCACACTCAAAATGGTTAAGAACAAAATAGGATTACAAGATACGCCACCGGGCCCACGTAGTGGCCACCACCAATCGACACTTGGATAAAACAGCACTTCCTTTTCGATCTGTCATGCGCTTCGTTCATCTCCAGCCGTTCCCCTCACGGAGAATAACGAACCACGGATCGGAACTCCGCGCTCGCTTCGCAGCGATGCTGCGTCTCACTCCCACAGCACAATCACGCGATCACGCAGAGAGGCCCCTTAAACTTCTCATTCATGCTACAAGGATATATCACTTAGAACAATAACCAGACTATTTTGTTTTGTCTCTGGCCGAGTTGCTCGAGGAGTCACTCACTTCACAACAATACTTTGGCTCAAACACATACACATATACTTCTTTGCTGGTGCAGCTACTGCTGCCTCCGGTGCAATATTAGGATTAGAGGGAGCATAACTTGATTCCTCCTCCGAAAAAGGAGTCTTATTGTTTACATATAAACTTAAAGCCGGAATTTTCATCAGACCTGTATTGCGGCCAAAATAGTGAAGTTCCTTTTAATGGCTTTTCAGGCCAGACAATTGGACAATACCTAACCATTGCTGGTTTTTTTTTTTTTTTCCGCTAGTTTTTGGGTTGTTTTTCCAATTCCTTTTCTTTCTCCCCAAAGGACTGCCTTTACGCACAATTCCGAGGATTCTGCTTCTGAAGATCTCCAAGGATGGAGACTCCACAACCTCTCTGGGCAACCTGTTCCAGCAAAGACACCGTTGTGTTACCAACACTGTTTCAGCCACAACTCTGAAGCATAGGACCTGCTTCAGCAGCCAGAGAAGCTGCGGGCTAAACACCAGCATGGCACAGCTGTGGCTCTGCCGCTGAAAGCTTCTCCACGGCTTGTTCTGAAAGCAACGAGCAGGGAATCTTCCCGCGGCTGCCCAGGGCTTTCCTCTCGCAGCCCCGCCAGAGCCCGCCTCAAGCAACCTCTCCGCCAGCTCCACCGGCTCCGCTACCTGGTGCCCGCCTTCTCTGGGAGTCCTTCACAGTGCCTAGAGCCACAGGGCTCTGGCTGCCCGGACACGGGAGGATTCCCTGCTAATGCTCCTGCTCAAACTGCACTGCCAGGGCTGCCTGATGGGTGTCCAAGCTCGAGCGCGGTCTCTGCTGATGTGTGGGGAGTCAGGCAAAGAGCCAGGAAGCTTACCCAGATGACCGAGCAGAGCATCTCCCGGCAGAGCAGGTAACGCGCAGTTGATGGGAGCAGTTAGGGAGCTAAGCTGACTCCCCTGAGAAATCCTGACCTGGGGCTGAGCCGGGGGCACTGGCTGGAAGGAGCCTGAGGTGCCTGCCAATCCAGACCTTGCTGGGGCTGTGTGAGACGGTGTCCCTGGGGTGTCCGCCGACCACCGGGGCTTTGTGATGCGTGGGCGGTGGCGTACCCAAAGGCCATTGTGACACGGAGGGGTACCCATGGCAACGGTGTCCCTTCTAAGGCCCGAGCCCCGGGCTGCCCACTCACTCTCAGGAGAGCAGCTCTGCCAGGAGGCAGCAGCTCCCCTGGGTGCCCGTTGGAGTTCTCGGTCAGAGGACCTGGAGCGTACCATGGAGCAGCAGAATAAGGATCACTCCCAGCCCGCTGAAGGGCAGCAGAGCGTACAGGAGCAGCGCCAGGTGAGGCTCAGGGACCAAGACAGGGACAGCAGCGTGACGGGACGGCACGGAGAGCACCAGGATGGGAACGGTGCTGGAGCAAGCTGGCCAGCTGGCCCTGAACACCTCCAGCCCGGACACAGTTATTCCCAAACCTGGGGTTTCTCCATGAAGAGCCGACCCCCAGGACAGCCAAAGCCCATGTGGCCCTGGCATTTCTGTGCCCAGAGGCACAAAGAGCAGCGTGGCCTAATTCAACCTGGCTGTCCGCAACCAGGAGCTGCCTCCATCGTCCCTCCATGCGGACAGGCTGCCAGTGCGGTCGTGCCCAGAGAGCGTGCGTCACACTGGCAGCTGCCACACGGAGTCGGGAGCCCCAGGAGGGTTCGGAAGAACATCTTTGGCAGCCCTGGCAGCCTCCGACGAGCAGGCAGCAATTCAGGCGGAGACAGGCAGGGCATTACCCTGGCAAGCCGAGCCCCGCTGTGCGTGGTCCCCTGCCAGGGCATGAATGGGGCCACTGCAGGGCAGCTCACAGGAGCACCATTAGGGGGCCGTGGAGGGGAATGGCAGAAATGACCAAAGTAACCCGGCCTTTCTCCTCAGTTTCTCTTGCAGATGGAGAAGCTGCAAGTCACGAAGACACTGCCACACAGTGGGGTGTGGCAGGAAGAGAGAATCCGTCTGCCAGCCGTGCCGCCTTTCCCAAGGCAGGCAGCGACTCAGGCAGCAGCAGCCAAGCAAGTGCCTGCAGCACAGACATCGTCATCTGAAAGGGTCACTTGCAAGCTGCCCCCTCTACAAGCAACAGCCTCTGCATCTTCAGTTGGAGGAAGGGCAAAGGCGTTGGGCACAGAGGCCCACAGCCACCAAGAGCTTCTGCCACCTCTTCCGTGCATCTCTGGTGACAGGGACAAGGCAGTGAGGGCAGAGAGCCGGGAACGTGGCCCACACAGCCCTGTGGCCCCTGACGAGGACATGGAGTACACAGTACGGTCCTTCGTCTCCACAGTCATAAGAAACGCTCTAGCCTGCAACGAGGGAGCCAACAGCAAGGCAAGGCTTTCTCCCTCAGGCAGACGTCCCGGGACCAAAGGCTACAGAACACCATCTCTCACCACAGCAGTGCCCCAAAATGGGAAGAAGAGTCAGCACTCGCCCAAAAGCAGCCCTGCAGCCCCTGCCGAAGAAATGGAAGACCCAGTAAAGGTCTTTGTCTCCACTGCCATTAGCAACGCCGTAGCCCGGAACCAGGGAGCCATGAGCGAGGCAAGGCTTTCTCCTTTGGACAGACGTCCCAGGAGCGAAGGCCGCATAACACCACCACTCCTCACAGCAGTGCCGCAGAATTGGAAGAAGAGTCAGCACCGTGCCAAAAACAGCCCTGCAGCCTCTGCCGAGGACATGGAACACCCAGTAAAGGCCTTCGTCTCCAGTGTCATTAGCAAGGCTATAGCCTGCAACGAGGGAGCCATGAGGGAGGCAGAGCTTCCTCCCTTGTGCAGAGGTCCCAGGAGCAAAGGCCACAGAACACCACCTCTCCTAACAGCAGCGCCCCAGGATTTGAAGGAGAGTCGGCAGGCTGCCCCACACTGCCCCACAGACTCTTTCACGGCACTGCGGGACACAGCACAGTCCCTTGTGTCTGAAGTCCTGGCAAAGACAATGGCTGAAAGCTGGGAACACGGCCAACGGCCTGCAGAACTGGAGGACCTGGCACACATGGGGTGCACAGCGACCTCAACAAGAGCAGTCCAGGTCCAGACAGACATGGACAGCAGGTGGACCACTGCTCTGCCAGGGCGCCATCACCAGGCACGTTCAGGAAAAGCGGCTGCTGGCAGAGCCCCTGCACCAGCAAGCCCAGACGGGGCTGAGAAGCAAGGGCAGCAGAGACAGATACACATCAAACCCAGGCAGGGGAGCGGCAAGGATGAGAAAAGCCAGGGCCGGGGCAGGAAGGAAAGTGGTCCTGTGGGTTCGGATGAAGAGGAAGAGATTGTCATCTTCAACTCCTGGATCAACCCCAGGTTCCCCAGCCTCTTCCAGGACCCACAGGCCTTTCCCCAGGAAGAGGGCAGCTCAGCCAGGAGCGCGGACAGGGAGGCTGCAGCACAAGAAGCAGAACCCCCAACAAGTGCCTCACTTGGCTCATTGGACACTGAAACATCGCCTGCTTGCCTGGCAGAGAGGCACGGCACGCCTCTCACCGCAACACAACCGTCAGAGAGCAGGCCAGCAAGTTGTCCATCAGCCCCTGCTTTTGAAGACAAGGGCTACAGAGCGCCTCCCCAGACACGTGGGGAAGAGATTGTCATCTTCAACTCCTGGATCAACCCTAGGTTCCCCAGCCTCTTCCAGGACCCACAGGCCTTTCCCCAGGAAGAGGGCAGCTCAGCCAGCAGCGTGGACAGGGAGGCTGCAGCAGAAGCAGCAGAACCCCCAACAAGCGCCTCTCTTGGCTCACTGGAACCCACGGACACTGCGCCATCAGCTGCTCCCCTGGCAGAAGGTCC
Source organism: Anser anser (assembly GCF_964211835.1). Lineage (NCBI taxonomy): Eukaryota > Metazoa > Chordata > Aves > Anseriformes > Anatidae > Anser > Anser anser. Next base: position 204,727,266 of record NC_139720.1, on the reverse strand, counting down.
AGGGGAAGAGAGGCACAGCACGCCTCTCGGTACTGCAACAGTACCGGCGGAGAGCAGGCCGGCAAGTCCTCCATCAGCCCCTGCTTTGGAAGACGAGGGGAACAGAGCGCCTCCCCTGACATGCCGGGTTCCAGAGTCAAAGCCATCAGCCTGTCCCACTCCCATCGAGCACAGCACTGCAGTGATGGTTGAGAGCCAGGGACGTGCCCAACACGCCTCCAGTGCCTGTGATGAAGATCTGTATGAAACAGCCCGGATCATCGTGTCTGCAGTCCTGCGCCATGCTGTAGCCATGAGCCAGGGAGCCACGAGCAAGGCACCAACTGCTCCCTCGGCCACAGGACCCAGCGTGCCTCCTCCCACAGCAGAGCCTGTAGACTGTACATCCTCGGCCTCTGCCTTGGCTGGAGGTGCTGTAGGGGAAGCCACGGAAGCCCCTCTCACTGCAGCAGCGGCGCCACAAGAAGAAGTGGCTTCTCCTGTGACTGCAGATCTTCTCAGGGAGGACATCACAGATCTCAGTCCAGCAGCAGCTGATGAAGCAGGAGCAGCAGCTACTCCCTTGGCTATGGTTCCGGGGCACCAGGTAAGCACAGCACGAGTGGTGGGCACCGGGCACCGAGGGCAGCCAGAGGCAGAAGTAGCACGTGGGGCGTGCGTGCTGGGGAGCTGTCTGCTGCTCTCCATTTCCAGACGCCCCAGGCACAAGGGCTGACATCCCTCTCATCACCTGCTTGTGCTCTTGCTCTCCCCATGCAGGTTGCCGCCGAGCAGGGAGGCCAAGCGCAGTCCTCCTCCTGCACCAAAGACATGCCAGCGGATGAGCCAGCAACGTCCCAGGCACAAGCACTGTCCCAGGGTCTGTTGGCCGGGCCTGTTCAGCGCAGCGAGCAGCACCAAGGACTAGGTAGGTTGGCAGCACCACGCGCCGGGGGGCTGGCTGGTCCTGGGCCACCCCTCCCTGGGAAAGGCCTTGAAGGGGGGGAAAGGCTTGCCCAGCCCCCGCTCAGGCCCTAACCTACACCTCTCTGTCCCCCACAGGCATCCTTGACCTCGCACAAGCCCCAGCGCGCCAGCCACGGCCCTCCCGCCTCAGGAGGGCACTTCGGGCTCTGCGCAGGGCTTTCTGCTGCAGCTGCATCGCAGGACAGCGAGAGTAGCGGCGCCCGGCTGCCAGCACCAGGACGGCGCTCGGAGGTGGCAGCTGGCCCTCAGGAAGCTTTGCAGTGCCCACAGAAGCATCACTGGGAGGCACAGGACAGCGCCCCAGGAATTCAGATGCCCCACCACATCCTGCCCCCAGCCTCAGCTCAGCTGCGGCTGCTTTCTGCTGTGAATAAAAGCTCAGGCAGACTTTTGCCCCCAATGCTCCTCTCTGTGTCGTTGATCTCAGGAGAAAGAGTGGTGCAGGCCATGCCAACCTGGCACCCTGGGCCTGTCACAGTCATGGAATTACAGGATCATGGAATCGCTTAGGTTGGAAAACACCTCAGAGATCATCACCTCCAACCGTTATCCTAGCACCGCCGAGTCTACCACTGAACCATGTCCCTAGGCACCAGATTTAGACGGCTTTCGAATACCTCCGGGGATAGTGACTCAACTACTTCCCTGGGCAGCCTGTTCCAATTCTTCACAACCCTTCAATTCAAGACATTTTGCCTAGTACCCACCTAAACCTCCCCCTGTGCCACTTTTTCCTCTTCTCCTATCGCCTGTTGCTTGGGAGAAGAGACTGACCCGCACGGCACTACAACCTTCTCTGAGGTCCTTGTACAGAGCGATAAGGTCCCCCCCGAGCCTCCTTTTCTCTAGGCTACGTAACCCCAGCTCCCTCAACACTCCTCACACGACTTGCTCCCTAAACCCTTCACCGGCTTCCTTGCCCTTGTTTGGACACTCTCCAGCACCTCCCCGTCCTTCTTGCAGCTAGGGGCCCAAAACTGAACACGGTATTCATGGTGCGGCCTCACCAGAGCTGAGTACAGGGGGAGGATCACTTCCCTTGTCCTACTGTGGCCTCCCTGGCCACACTATTTCTGGTACACGACAGGATGTACCAGATCCTGGTACGGCCTTCTTCGCCACCTCAGCACACCGCTGCCTCATACTCATCTGGCTATCGACCAGTACCCACACAGTCCCTTCCGACAGGCAGCTTTGCAGCCACTCTTCCCTCAGCCTGTGGCACTGCATGGGCTTGTTATGCCCTGGGGGAAAAAATCTTAATATTTTTTTCAGACAGTGTCTTCTGTGAAGCTATACAATACACAATTGCAACAGCAGGACTATGGTGAGCAGGAGCGCCCAGCAAAAGTATATCATAACCTTATATTCCCTAGTACCTGATGCTTGATTCCTCCCCTGTTTCCTCATTGACTGAGCACTACAGCTTCACAAACTACGTGATGCTTACTACTATACCATATATGTACAATTTTATCTGACCAACCTTTAATTTCTCCTGTTCCTTTTGTTTTTTCTTCATCTCTCATGACTAGAGGGCCTGTGATTTTTGTTTTTACTCATTTTCAACTGCTTGTCTTGTTTATCTTAGTTATCCTTATTTTGGGACAGCGGGACCCTCCCCTTATCTGCTTAACGTACAACCCACTGCTACGCCGTGCTGTAGCCATAAGCCTGGGAGCCAAGAGCAAAGCACAAACTGCTCCCTCGGCCACAGGGCACAGGGTGATTCCTCTAACAGCAGAGCCTGTATAATGTGAATCTTCAGCATCTGCTTTAGCTGGAGGTCCTGTGGGGGAGACCAACAAAGGCCCTCTCACAGCAGAAGCAGCACCAGGAGAAGGAGACGTGGATTCTCCCTGAGCTGCTGACCCTGTGGGAGAAGCCAGTGAAGCCGCTCTTGCTCAAGCAGCAGCACCAGAGGAAGAAGAAGTGGCTTCTCCTTGGGCTGGAGGCCCTGTTTGGGAAGCCAGCGAAGCCACTCTCGCTGCAAGGTTTCCTTCAGTACGAAGTAAAAGAAAGGCCACTTGGGTCTAGAAGCCGCCCGCCATCACTGACAGCCAGGCTGGGGACAGCCCAAGGCCTCAGCCAGCTTGTGGCTCGGGGGGAAAACAGAACTTCAAAATGGCCGCCAGTGCTGACAGGGAATGTATCGGGAGCCGCCCTGTCAGGAAGAGGCATTTCTCTCTCTGTTCACTGAGGCAGCATCTCTCTTGTAGGGCCACCAGTGAGCAGGTGAAAGAAGAAAGAAGCAATGTACTGTCTACAGCAGAGCCTGTAGACTGTACACCGTCAGCCTCTGCCTTGGCTGCAGGCCCTGTGGGGGAGAGCAGTGAAGCCCCTCTCAGTGCAGAAGCAGAACCACGAGAAGGAGAAGTGGCTTCTCCCTCGGCTGGAGGCCCTGCGTGGGACGCCAAGGAGGCTGTTCTCTCTGAATCAGCAGCTTCAGCGTCCTCTTCACAGGCCTTTCCCCATGAAGTGTGCAGCTCATCCAACTGCTCCCTCAGCCACAGGGCACAGGGTGCCTCCTCCCACAGCAGAGCCTGTAGACTGTACCTCCTCAGCCTCTGCCTTGGCTGCAGGCCCTGTGGGGGAGACCACTGAAGCCCCCCTCACTGCAGAAGCAGCACCATGAGAAGGAGAAGTGGATTCTCCCTGAACTGCTGACCCTGTGGGAGAAGCCAGTGAAGCCGCTCTTGCTCAAGCAGCAGCACCAGAGGAAGAAGAATTCGCTTCTCCATGGGCTGGAGGCCCTGTGGGGCGACAAGGCTGCCAATGCCGTGCTGCAGGCTGGCACGGCCCGCAGATCCCAGGCTGCCAAGCCCAACGTGCAGCCGCCAAGCAGGCGCCAGCTGCCAGAGGCTGCAGGAAGGTTCCAGAAGCAGCGGCAGCGCCCCGGGCAGGGGCAGCCACGAGTGCAGGAGCTGCTCGTGGGATGTGGGCTCAGGGGCAGACGCCTGCCCCTGCAGGGGAAAAGGCCCACCCAGAGCCTGCCCACCAGCATGGGCCTGCCCAGACATCCTGGGGGGAAGCCCTGGCCACAGCCAGTGATCCGGGGGGATGCAGAAGCCCCTCACAAATGATGTGAAAAACGGGGCCCACAAAGTGAGAGGCCATGTCACTTACAATGGAACCCTGCAGTACTTGGAGAAAAGAGGCACTGTCTCTCCAGACAGCAGGTTTCCTTCAGCACAAAGAAAAAGAAAGGCCTCTTGGGTCTAGATGCCGCCCGCCATCACTGACAGCCAGGCTGGGGACAGCCCAAGGCCTCAGCCAGCTTGTGGCACAGGGGGAAACCAGAAGTGCAAAATGGCCGCCAGGGCTGTCAGAGGATGTTTCGGGAGCTGCCCAGTCAGGGAGAGGCGTTCCGATCTCTGTTCACTAAGGCAGCATCTCTCTTGTAGGGCCACCAGTGAGCTGAGCAACCCGGGGCCAAAAGCCACCGCTCACCACCTCTCAGCACAGCAATGTCCCAAAATTGGAAGAAGAGTTAGCACCCTGCCCCACGCAGCCCTGCAGCTCCTGCCGAGGACATGGAAGGTCAAGTAAAGGCCTCCGTCTCCAGGGGCATTAGCAATGCCATAGCCTGCAACGAGAGAGCCACGAGGCAGCCAAAGCTTTCTGCTTTGTGCAGAGGTCCCAGGAGCAAAGGCCACACAACACCACCTCTCCTAACAACAGTGCCCCAAAATTTGAAGAAGAGTCATCACCCTGCCAAAAACAGCCCTGCAGAACGTGCCAGAGAAATGGAAGACCAGGTAAAAGCCTTAGTCTCCCGTGTCATTAGCAATGCAATAGCCCGCAACGAGAGACCTATAAGGGAGGCAACGCTTTCTCCCTTGGACAGAGGCCCCAGGAGCAAAGGTTGCAAAACATCACCTCTCCTCACAGCAGTGCCCGAAAATTTGAAGAAGAGTCAGCACTCGTCCAAAAAAAAGCCCTGCAGCCCCTGCCAAGGACATAGAAGACCCAGTAAAGGCCTTCATCTCCAGGGTCATTAGCAGTGCCATAGCCTGCAACGAGGAATCTAGGAGGGAGGCAAGGCTTTTTGCCCTGGGCAGAGGTCCAAGGAGCAAAGGCTACACAAGACCACCTCTCCTCAAAGCAGTGCCCCAAAATTTGAAGAAGAGTCAGCACCGTGCCAAAAACAGCCCTGCATCCCCTGCCAAGGACATGGAAGGCCAAGTAAAGGCCTTCGTCTCCAGGGGCATTAGCATTGCCGTAGCCTGCAATGAGGGAGCTATGAGGGAGGCAAGGATTTTGCCCTGGCCAGAGGACTTATAAGCAGAGGCCACAGGACACCACCTCTCGTCACAGCAGTGCCCCAAAATTTGAAGAAGAGTCAGCACCCTGCCAAAAACAGCCCTGCAGCCCCTGCCAAAGAAATGGAAGACCAAGTAAACATCTTCGTCCTCAGTGTCATTAGCAATGCCATTGCCTGCAACGAGGGAGCCATGAGGGAGGCAATGCTTTCTCCCTTGGACAGACGTCCCAGGATCAAAGGCCACAGAACACCACCTCTTCCCACAGCAGTGCCCCAGAATTTGAGAAGAGTGAGCACCCTGCCCCACACAGCCCCACAGACACTTTCATGGCACTGTGGGACACAGCACAGTCCCTTGTGTCTGAAGTCCTGGCAAAGACGATGGCTGGAAGCTGGTAATACGGCCAAAGACCTGCAGAACCGGGGGATCTGGCACACACAGGGTGCAAAGTGACACCAACAAGAGCAGTCAAGGTCCAGACAGACATGGACAGCAGGTGACGACTGCTCTGCCAGGCGCGATCACCTGGAAGGTAAACGAACCACGGCTGCCAGCCAGAGCCCCTGTGCCAGCAAGCCCAGGCAAGGGGGGAGAAGCAAGAGCAGCAGAGAGAGCAAAACTTCAAACCCAGGTAGGGGAGCGGCAACGAGGGGACAAGCCAGGGCCTGGGCAGGAAACCAAAGGGTCACGGGGGATGGGATGAGGAGGAAGAAATGGTCATCTTCACCTCCTGGATCAACCCCAGGCTCCCCAGCCTCTTCCAGGACCCACAGGCCTTTCCCCAGGAAGAGGGCAGCTCATCCAGCAGCACAGACCGGAAGTCTGCAGCACAAGAAGCAGAACCCCCCAAAAACGCCTCTCTTGGCTCATTGGAGTCCACAGAGACTGAACCATCAGATGCTTGCCTGGCAGAAGGTCCAGGGGAAGAGAGGCACGGCACGCCTCCCACCGCAACACAACCGTCAGAGAGCAGGCCGGCAAGTCCTCCATCAGCCCCTGCTTTCGAAGACGAGGGGAACAGAGCGCCTCCCCAGACACGTGGGGCTCAAGAGTCAAAGCCATCAGCCTGCCCCACTCCCATCGAGCACAGCACTGCAGTGATGGTTGAGAGCCAGGGACGTGCCCAACATGCCTCCAGTGCCTGTGATGAAGATCTGCATGAAACAGCCCGGACCCTGGTTTCCGCAGTCCTAAGACAAGCTGTAGCCATGAGCCGGGGAGCCACGAGCAAGGCACCAACTGCTCCCTTGGCCACAGGACCCAGGGTTCCTCCTCCCACTGCAGAGCCTGCAGACTCTGCATCCTCAGCATCTGCCTTGGCTGGAGCACTGGGGGACCTGGCACACACGGGGTGCACAGTGACAGCAACAAGATCAGCCGGGGTCCAGACAGACGCGGAGAGCAGGTGGACCACTGCTCTGCCAGGGCCTGATCCCCGGCTATGTGCAGGAAGAATGGCTGCAAGCAGAGACCCGGCACCAGCTAGCCCAGACAGGGGTGAGAAGCAAGGGCAACAGAGAGAGCAACATGTCAAACCCAGGCAGGGGAGTGGCGACAAGGCGACAAGCCAGGGCTGGGGCAGGAAGGAAAGTGGTCCTGTGGGTTCGGATGAAGAGGAAGAAATGGTCATCTTCACCTCCTGGATCAACCCCAGGCTCCCCAGCCTCTTCCAGGACCCACAGGCCTTTCCCCACACATAGGGCAGTTCACCCAGCAGCGTAGACTGCAAGGCTGCAGCAGAAGAAGCAGAACACCCGACAAGCGCCTCTCTTGGCTCACTGGAGCCCACGGACACTGCACCGTCAGCTGCTTCCGTGGCTGAATGTCCAGGGGAAGAGAGGTACGGCACACCTCTCACGGGAATAAAACTGGCAGAGAGCAGGCCAGCAGGTCCTCCGTTAGCCCCTGCTTGAGAAGGTGAGGGCTACAGAGCGCCTCCCCCCACACCAGTGTCTCAGGACTCAAAGCCATCAGCCTGTCCCCTCCCCAGCGAGCACAGCACTGCGGCAATGGCTGAGACCCAGGGAAGCGACCAACATGCCTGCAGTGCCTGTGACGAAGACCTTTATGACAGCCCAGATCATCGTCTCTGCAGTCCTACACCATGCTGTAGCCACGAGCCAGGGAACCACGAGCAAGGCAACAAATCTCCCTCGGCCACAGGGCCCAGGGTGCCTCCTTCCACAGCAGAGCCTGCAGCGTCTATATCCTCAGCATCTGCTTTAGCTGGAGGCCGTCCTGGGAAGGCCAATGAAGCCCCTCTTGCTCAAGCAGCAGCACCAGAGGAAGAAGAAGTGGCTTCTCCCTGGGCTGGAGGCCCTGTGTGGGAAGCCACGAAGCCACTCTCGCTGCAAGGTTTCCTTCAGTACCAAGGAAAGGAAAGGTCTCTTGGGTCTAGGTCGCCCGCCATCACTGACGGCCAGGCTGGGGACAGCCCAAGGCCTCAGCCAGCTTGTGGCACAGCGGGAAACCAGAACTGCAAACTGGCAGCCAGGGCTGTCAGAGGATGTTTCGGGAGCTGCCCAGTCACGGAGAGGCGTTCCGATCTCTGTTCACTAAGGCAGCATCTCTCTTGTAGGGCCACCAGTGAGCTGAGCAACCCGGGGCCAAAAGCCACCGCTCACCACCTCTCAGCACAGCAATGTCCCAAAATTGGAAGAAGAGTTAGCACCCTGCCCCACGCAGCCCTGCAGCTCCTGCCGAGGACATGGAAGGCCAAGTAAAGGCCTCCGTCTCCAGGGGCATTAGCAATGCCATAGCCTGCAACGAGGGAGCCACGAGGCAGCCAAAGCTTTCTGCTTTGTGCAGAGGTCCCAGGAGCAAAGGCCACACAACACCACCTCTCCTAACAACAGTGCCCCAAAATTTGAAGAAGAGTCATCACCCTGCCAAAAACAGCCCTGCAGAACGTGCCAGAGAAATGGAAGACCAGGTAAAAGCCTTAGTCTCCCGTGTCATTAGCAATGCAATAGCCCGCAACGAGAGACCTATAAGGGAGGCAACGCTTTCTCCCTTGGACAGAGGCCCCAGGAGCAAAGGCTGCAAAACATCACCTCTCCTCACAGCAGTGCCCGAAAATTTGAAGAAGAGTCAGCACTCGTCCAAAAAAAAGCCCTGCAGCCCCTGCCAAGGACATAGAAGACCCAGTAAAGGCCTTCATCTCCAGGGTCATTAGCAGTGCCATAGCCTGCAACGAGGAATCTAGGAGGGAGGCAAGGCTTTTTGCCCTGGGCAGAGGTCCAAGGAGCAAAGGCTACACAAGACCACCTCTCCTCAAAGCAGTGCCCCAAAATTTGAAGAAGAGTCAGCACCGTGCCAAAAACAGCCCTGCATCCCCTGCCAAGGACATGGAAGGCCAAGTAAAGGCCTTCGTCTCCAGGGGCATTAGCATTGCCGTAGCCTGCAATGAGGGAGCTATGAGGGAGGCAAGGATTTTGCCCTGGCCAGAGGACTTATAAGCAGAGGCCACAGGACACCACCTCTCGTCACAGCAGTGCCCCAAAATTTGAAGAAGAGTCAGCACCCTGCCAAAAACAGCCCTGCAGCCCCTGCCAAAGAAATGGAAGACCAAGTAAACATCTTCGTCCTCAGTGTCATTAGCAATGCCATTGCCTGCAACGAGGGAGCCATGAGGGAGGCAATGCTTTCTCCCTTGGACAGACGTCCCAGGATCAAAGGCCACAGAACACCACCTCTTCCCACAGCAGTGCCCCAGAATTTGAGAAGAGTGAGCACCCTGCCCCACACAGCCCCACAGACACTTTCATGGCACTGTGGGACACAGCACAGTCCCTTGTGTCTGGAGTCCTGGCAAAGACGATGGCTGGAAGCTGGTAATACGGCCAAAGACCTGCAGAACCGGGGGATCTGGCACACACAGGGTGCAAAGTGACACCAACAAGAGCAGTCAAGGTCCAGACAGACATGGACAGCAGGTGACGACTGCTCTGCCAGGCGCGATCACCTGGAAGGTAAACGAACCACGGCTGCCAGCCAGAGCCCCTGTGCCAGCAAGCCCAGGCAAGGGGGGAGAAGCAAGAGCAGCAGAGAGAGCAAAACTTCAAACCCAGGTAGGGGAGCGGCAACGAGGGGACAAGCCAGGGCCTGGGCAGGAAACCAAAGGGTCACGGGGGATGGGATGAGGAGGAAGAAATGGTCATCTTCACCTCCTGGATCAACCCCAGGCTCCCCAGCCTCTTCCAGGACCCACAGGCCTGTCCCCAGAAAGTGTACAGCTCATCCAGCAGCACAGACCGGAAGTCTGCAGCACAAGAAGCAGAACCCCCCAAAAACGCCTCTCTTGGCTCATTGGAGTCCACAGAGACTGAACCATCAGATGCTTGCCTGGCAGAAGGTCCAGGGGAAGAGAGGCACGGCACGCCTCCCACCGCAACACAGCCGTCAGAGAGCAGGCCGGCAAGTCCTCCATCAGCCCCTGCTTTTGAAGACGAGGGCTACAGAGCGCCTCCCCAGACACGTGGGGCTCAAGAGTCAAAGCCATCAGCCTGCCCCACTCCCATCGAGCACAGCACTGCAGTGATGGTTGAGAGCCAGGGACGTGCCCAACATGCCTCCAGTGCCTGTGATGAAGATCTGCATGAAACAGCCCGGACCCTGGTTTCCGCAGTCCTAAGACAAGCTGTAGCCATGAGCCGGGGAGCCACGAGCAAGGCACCAACTGCTCCCTTGGCCACAGGACCCAGGGTGCCTCCTCCCACTGCAGAGCCTGCAGACTCTGCATCCTCAGCATCTGCCTTGGCTGGAGCACTGGGGGACCTGGCACACACGGGGTGCACAGTGACAGCAACAAGATCAGCCGGGGTCCAGACAGACGCGGAGAGCAGGTGGACCACTGCTCTGCCAGGGCCTGATCCCCGGCTATGTGCAGGAAGAATGGCTGCAAGCAGAGACCCGGCACCAGCTAGCCCAGACGGGGGTGAGAAGCAAGGGCAACAGAGAGAGCAACATGTCAAACCCAGGCAGGGGAGTGGCGACAAGGCGACAAGCCAGGGCTGGGGCAGGAAGGAAAGTGGTCCTGTGGGTTCGGATGAAGAGGAAGAAATGGTCATCTTCACCCCCTGGATCAACCCCAGGCTCCCCAGCCTCTTCCAGGACCCATAGGCCTTTCCCCACACATAGGGCAGTTCACCCAGCAGCGTAGACTGCAAGGCTGCAGCAGAAGAAGCAGAACACCCGACAAGCGCCTCTCTTGGCTCACTGGAGCCCACGGACACTGCACCGTCAGCTGCTTCCGTGGCTGAATGTCCAGGGGAAGAGAGGTACGGCACGCCTCTCACGGGAATAAAACTGGCAGAGAGCAGGCCAGCAGGTCCTCCGTTAGCCCCTGCTTGAGAAGGTGAGGGCTACAGAGCGCCTCCCCCCACACCAGTGTCTCAGGACTCAAAGCCATCAGCCTGTCCCCTCCCCAGCGAGCACAGCACTGCGGCAATGGCTGAGACCCAGGGAAGCGACCAACATGCCTGCAGTGCCTGTGACGAAGACCTTTATGACAGCCCAGATCATCGTCTCTGCAGTCCTACACCATGCTGTAGCCACGAGCCAGGGAACCACGAGCAAGGCAACAAATCTCCCTCGGCCACAGGGCCCAGGGTGCCTCCTTCCACAGCAGAGCCTGCAGCGTCTATATCCTCAGCATCTGCTTTAGCTGGAGGCCGTCCTGGGAAGGCCAATGAAGCCCCTCTTGCTCAAGCAGCAGCACCAGAGGAAGAAGAAGTGGCTTCTCCCTGGGCTGGAGGCCCTGTGTGGGAAGCCACGAAGCCACTCTCGCTGCAAGGTTTCCTTCAGTACCAAGGAAAGGAAAGGTCTCTTGGGTCTAGGTCGCCCGCCATCACTGACGGCCAGGCTGGGGACAGCCCAAGGCCTCAGCCAGCTTGTGGCACAGCGGGAAACCAGAACTGCAAACTGGCAGCCAGGGCTGTCAGAGGATGTTTCGGGAGCTGCCCAGTCAGGGAGAGGCGTTCCGATCTCTGTTCACTAAGGCAGCATCTCTCTTGTAGGGCCACCAGTGAGCTGAGCAACCCGGGGCCAAAAGCCACCGCTCACCACCTCTCAGCACAGCAATGTCCCAAAATTGGAAGAAGAGTTAGCACCCTGCCCCACGCAGCCCTGCAGCTCCTGCCGAGGACATGGAAGGCCAAATAAAGGCCTCCGTCTCCAGGGGCATTAGCAATGCCATAGCCTGCAACGAGGGAGCCACGAGGCAGCCAAAGCTTTCTGCTTTGTGCAGAGGTCCCAGGAGCAAAGGCCACACAACACCACCTCTCCTAACAACAGTGCCCCAAAATTTGAAGAAGAGTCATCACCCTGCCAAAAACAGCCCTGCAGAACGTGCCAGAGAAATGGAAGACCAGGTAAAAGCCTTAGTCTCCCGTGTCATTAGCAATGCAATAGCCCGCAACGAGAGACCTATAAGGGAGGCAACGCTTTCTCCCTTGGACAGAGGCCCCAGGAGCAAAGGCTGCAAAACATCACCTCTCCTCACAGCAGTGCCCAAAAATTTGAAGAAGAGTCAGCACTCGTCCAAAAAAAAGCCCTGCAGCCCCTGCCAAGGACATAGAAGACCCAGTAAAGGCCTTCATCTCCAGGGTCATTAGCAGTGCCATAGCCTGCAACGAGGAATCTAGGAGGGAGGCAAGGCTTTTTGCCCTGGGCAGAGGTCCAAGGAGCAAAGGCTACACAAGACCACCTCTCCTCAAAGCAGTGCCCCAAAATTTGAAGAAGAGTCAGCACCGTGCCAAAAACAGCCCTGCATCCCCTGCCAAGGACATGGAAGGCCAAGTAAAGGCCTTCGTCTCCAGGGGCATTAGCATTGCCGTAGCCTGCAATGAGGGAGCTATGAGGGAGGCAAGGATTTTGCCCTGGCCAGAGGACTTATAAGCAGAGGCCACAGGACACCACCTCTCGTCACAGCAGTGCCCCAAAATTTGAAGAAGAGTCAGCACCCTGCCAAAAACAGCCCTGCAGCCCCTGCCAAAGAAATGGAAGACCAAGTAAACATCTTCGTCCTCAGTGTCATTAGCAATGCCATTGCCTGCAACGAGGGAGCCATGAGGGAGGCAATGCTTTCTCCCTTGGACAGACGTCCCAGGATCAAAGGCCACAGAACACCACCTCTTCCCACAGCAGTGCCCCAGAATTTGAGAAGAGTGAGCACCCTGCCCCACACAGCCCCACAGACACTTTCATGGCACTGTGGGACACAGCACAGTCCCTTGTGTCTGAAGTCCTGGCAAAGACGATGGCTGGAAGCTGGTAATACGGCCAAAGACCTGCAGAACCGGGGGATCTGGCACACACAGGGTGCAAAGTGACACCAACAAGAGCAGTCAAGGTCCAGACAGACATGGACAGCAGGTGACGACTGCTCTGCCAGGCGCGATCACCTGGAAGGTAAACGAACCACGGCTGCCAGCCAGAGCCCCTGTGCCAGCAAGCCCAGGCAAGGGGGGAGAAGCAAGAGCAGCAGAGAGAGCAAAACTTCAAACCCAGGTAGGGGAGCGGCAACGAGGGGACAAGCCAGGGCCTGGGCAGGAAACCAAAGGGTCACGGGGGATGGGATGAGGAGGAAGAAATGGTCATCTTCACCTCCTGGATCAACCCCAGGCTCCCCAGCCTCTTCCAGGACCCACAGGCCTGTCCCCAGAAAGTGTACAGCTCATCCAGCAGCACAGACCGGAAGTCTGCAGCACAAGAAGCAGAACCCCCCAAAAACGCCTCTCTTGGCTCATTGGAGTCCACAGAGACTGAACCATCAGATGCTTGCCTGGCAGAAGGTCCAGGGGAAGAGAGGCACGGCACGCCTCCCACCGCAACACAGCCGTCAGAGAGCAGGCCGGCAAGTCCTCCATCAGCCCCTGCTTTTGAAGACGAGGGCTACAGAGCGCCTCCCCAGACACGTGGGGCTCAAGAGTCAAAGCCATCAGCCTGCCCCACTCCCATCGAGCACAGCACTGCAGTGATGGTTGAGAGCCAGGGACGTGCCCAACATGCCTCCAGTGCCTGTGATGAAGATCTGCATGAAACAGCCCGGACCCTGGTTTCCGCAGTCCTAAGACAAGCTGTAGCCATGAGCCGGGGAGCCACGAGCAAGGCACCAACTGCTCCCTTGGCCACAGGACCCAGGGTGCCTCCTCCCACTGCAGAGCCTGCAGACTCTGCATCCTCAGCATCTGCCTTGGCTGGAGCACTGGGGGACCTGGCACACACGGGGTGCACAGTGACAGCAACAAGATCAGCCGGGGTCCAGACAGACGCGGAGAGCAGGTGGACCACTGCTCTGCCAGGGCCTGATCCCCGGCTATGTGCAGGAAGAATGGCTGCAAGCAGAGACCCGGCACCAGCTAGCCCAGACGGGGGTGAGAAGCAAGGGCAACAGAGAGAGCAACATGTCAAACCCAGGCAGGGGAGTGGCGACAAGGCGACAAGCCAGGGCTGGGGCAGGAAGGAAAGTGGTCCTGTGGGTTCGGATGAAGAGGAAGAAATGGTCATCTTCACCCCCTGGATCAACCCCAGGCTCCCCAGCCTCTTCCAGGACCCATAGGCCTTTCCCCACACATAGGGCAGTTCACCCAGCAGCGTAGACTGCAAGGCTGCAGCAGAAGAAGCAGAACACCCGACAAGCGCCTCTCTTGGCTCACTGGAGCCCACGGACACTGCACCGTCAGCTGCTTCCGTGGCTGAATGTCCAGGGGAAGAGAGGTACGGCACGCCTCTCACGGGAATAAAACTGGCAGAGAGCAGGCCAGCAGGTCCTCCGTTAGCCCCTGCTTGAGAAGGTGAGGGCTACAGAGCGCCTCCCCCCACACCAGTGTCTCAGGACTCAAAGCCATCAGCCTGTCCCCTCCCCAGCGAGCACAGCACTGCGGCAATGGCTGAGACCCAGGGAAGCGACCAACATGCCTGCAGTGCCTGTGACGAAGACCTTTATGACAGCCCAGATCATCGTCTCTGCAGTCCTACACCATGCTGTAGCCACGAGCCAGGGAACCACGAGCAAGGCACCAACTGCTCCCTTGGCCACAGGACCCAGGGTGCCTCCTCCCACTGCAGAGCCTGCAGACTCTGCATCCTTAGCATCTGCCTTGGCTGGAGCACTGGGGGACCTGGCACACACGGGGTGCACAGTGACAGCAACAAGATCAGCCGGGATCCATACAGACGCGGAGAGCAGGTGGACCACTGCTCTGCCAGGGCCTGATCCCCGGCTATGTGCAGGAACCATGGCTGCAAGCAGAGACCCGGCACCAGCTAGCCCAGACAGGAGTGAGAAGCAAGGGCAGCAGAGACAGATACACATCAAACCCAGGCAGGGGAGCAGCAAGGATGAGACAAGCCAGGGCTGGGGCAGGAAGGAAAGTGGTCCTGTGGGTTCGGATGAAGAGGAAGAGATTGTCATCTTCACCTCCTGGATCAACCCCAGGTTCCCCAGCCTCTTCCAGGACCCACAGGCCTTTCCCCAGGAAGAGGGCAGCTCAGCCAGCAGCGTGGACAGGGAGGCTGCAGCAGAAGCAGCAGAACCCCCAACAAGCGCCTCTCTTGGCTCACTGGAACCCACGGACACTGCGCCACCAGCTGCTCCCCTGGCAGAAGGTCCAGGGGAAGGGAGGCACAGCACGCCTCTCACTGCAACAGTACCGGCGGAGAGCAGGCCAGCAAGTCCTCCATCAGCCCCTGCTTTGGAAGACGAGGGGAACAGAGCGCCTCCCCTGACATGCCAGGTTCCAGAGTCAAAGCCATCAGCCTGTCCCACTCCCATCGAGCACAGCACTGCAGTGATGGTTGAGAGCCAGGGACGTGCCCAACACGCCTCCAGTGCCTGTGATGAAGATCTGTATGAAACAGCCCTGATCATCGTGTCTGCAGTTCTACGCCATGCTGTAGCCATGAGCCGGGGAGCCACGAGCAAGGCACCAACTGCTCCCTCGGCCACAGGACCCAGCGTGCCTCCTCCTACAGCAGAGCCTGTAGACTGTACATCCTCGGCCTCTGCCTTGGCTGGAGGTGCTGTAGGGGAAGCCACGGAAGCCCCTCTCACTGCAGCAGCGGCGCCACAAGAAGAAGTGGCTTCTCCTGTGACTGCAGATCTTCTCAGGGAGGACATCACAGATCTCAGTCCAGCAGCAGCTGATGAAGCAGGAGCAGCAGCTACTCCCTTGGCTATGGTTCCGGGGCACCAGGTAAGCACAGCACGAGTGGTGGGCACCGGGCACCGAGGGCAGCCAGAGGCAGAAGTAGCACGTGGGGCGTGCGTGCTGGGGAGCTGTCTGCTGCTCTCCATTTCCAGACGCCCCAGGCACAAGGGCTGACATCCCTCTCATCACCTATTTTTATTTTCTTGTATTGCTGGATATAATAAAAAACACGGCTATGCTGTCACAAAGCCTGAGCTGTTTCTTTTTCTGCTGATGCCTCTTGGAAATTTGATTTGGAAAATAAATGCCAAGCCCCAATTTAAAATTTTAAAATTAAAAAATTTGGATCCATACAAGTCCATGTGTCTGGATGGGGTTCATCCCAGAGTGCTTAGAGAGCTGGCTGACATCATCGTGGGACCTCTCTCAATTATTTTTCAATGGTCTTGGGAATCTGGAGAGGTCCCAGTAGACTGGAAGCTGGCAAATGTTGCACCAATTTTCAAGAAGGGCAAGAAAGAAGACTCTGGTAATTACAGGCCTGTCAGTCTCACGTGAGTGCCTGGTAAAATTACAGAGAAGATTATCCTTGAGGTTATTGAAGCGCACCTGGGGGACAATGCGGTCATTTGTCCCAGCCAACATGGGTTCACAAGGGTTAGGTCCTGTTTAACAAATCTGATTTCCTTTTTAACAATTTTGATTTCCACGGGCTGGCACGGCCCACCGATCCCAGGCTGCCAAGCCCAACGTGCGGCCGCCAAGCAGGCGCCAGCTGCCAGAGGCTGCCGGAAGGTTCCAGAAGCAGCGGCAGCGCCCCGGGCAGGGGCAGCCACGAGTGCAGGAGCTGCTCGTGGGATGTGGGCTCAGGGGCAGACGCCTGCCCCTGCAGGGGACAAGGCCCACCCAGAGCCTGCCCACCGGCATGGGCCTGCCCAGACATCCTGGGGGGAAGCCCTGGCCACAGCCAGTGATCCGGGGGGATGCAGAAGCCCCTCACAAATGATGCGAAAAACGGGGCCCACAAGTGAGAGGCCATGTCACTTACAATGGAACCCTGCAGTACTTGGAGAAAAGAGGCACTGTCTCTCCAGACAGCAGGTTTCCTTCAGCACAAAGAAAAAGAAAGGCCTCTTGGGTCTAGATGCCGCCCGCCATCACTGACAGCCAGGCTGGGGACAGCCCAAGGCCTCAGCCAGCTTGTGGCACAGGGGGAAACCAGAAGTGCAAAATGGCCGCCAGGGCTGTCAGAGGATGGGTCGGGACACAGCATAGTCCCCCGTGTCTAAAGTCCTGGCGAGGACGATGGTGAAAGCTGGCAAGACGGCCAATAATGGCAGCCCTGGGGGACCTGGCACACACCGGGTGCACAGTGACACCAACAAGAGCAGCCAAGGTCCAGACAGACATGGACAGCAGGTGGACCGCTGCTTTGCCAGGGCCCGATCCCCAGGAATGACACAGGAACAACGGCTGCCGGCAGAGCCGCTGTCCCAGCTAGCCAAGACAGGGTTGGGAAGCAAGGGCAAAAGAGACAGCTAAACATCAAACCCAGGCAGGGGACGGGAAAGGATGGGACAAGCCAAAGCTGGGGCAGGAAAGAAAGGAATCCTGTGAGATGGCATGAAGATGAAGAGATCATCATCCTCAACTTCTGGATCAACCCCAGGTTCCCCAGCCTCTTCCAGGAACCACAGCCCTTTCCCCAGGAAGAGGGCAGCTCATCCAGCAGTGTGGACAGGGAGGCTGCAGTAGAAGTAGCAGAACAACCAACAAGCGCCTCTCTTGGCTCATTGGAGCCCACGGACACTGCACCACCAGCTGCTCCCCTGGCAGAAGGTCCAGGGGAAGGGAGGCACAGCACGCCTCTCGGTACTGCAACAGTACCGTCGGAGAGCAGGCCAGCAAGTCCTCCATCAGCCCCTGCTTTTGAAGATGAGGGGAACAGAGCGCCTCCCCCCATTCCAGTGTCTCGAGACTCAAAGCCATCAGCCTGTCCCATCCCCAGTGAGCACAGCACTATGGCCAGCAACATCCCAGACACAAGCTCCGTCCCAGGGTCTGTTGGCCGGGCCTGTTCATCGCAGCGAGCAGCACCAAGAACTACGTTGGCAGCACCACGCACCGGGGGGCTGGCTGTTCCTGGGCCACCCCTCCCCGGGGAAAGGCCTTGGAGGGGGGGAAAGGCTTGCCCAGCCCCCGCTCAGGCCCTAACCTACACCTCTCTGTCCCCCACAGGCATCCTTGACCTCGCACAAGCCCCAGCGCGCCAGCCACGGCCCTCCCGCCTCAGGAGGGCACTTCGGGCTCTGCGCAGGGCTTTCTGCTGCAGCTGCATCACAGGACAGCGAGAGTAGCGGCGCCCGGCTGCCAGCACCAGGACGGCGCTCGGAGGTGGCAGCTGGCCCTCAGGAAGCTTTGCAGTGCCCACAGAAGCATCACTGGGAGGCACAGGACAGCGCCCCAGGAATTCAGATGCCCCACCACATCCTGCCCCCAGCCTCAGCTCAGCTGCGGCTGCTTTCTGCTGTGAATAAAAGCTCAGGCAGACTTTTGCCTCCAATGCTCCTCTCTGTGCCGTTGATCTCAGGAGAAAGAGTGATGCAGGCCATGCCAACCTGGCACCCTGGGCCTCTCACAGTCATGGAATTATAGGATCATGGAATCGCTTAGGCTGGAAAACACCTCGAAGACCATCATGTCCAACCGTTATCCTAGCACCGCCGAGTCTACCACTGAACCATGTCCCTAGGCACCAGATTCACATGGCTTTCGAATACCTCCTGGGATGGTGACTCATTTACTTCCCTGGGCAGCCTGTTCCAATTCTTCACAACCCTTCAATTCAAGACATTTTGCCTAGTATCCACCTAAACCTCCCCCGGTGCCGCTTTTTCCTCTTCTCCTATTGCCTGTTTCTTGGGAGAAGAGACTGACCCGCATGGCACTACAACCTTCTCTGAGGTCCTTGTACAGAGCGATAAGGTCCCCCCCCCGAGCCTCCTTTTCTCTAGGCTACGTAACCCCAGCTCCCTCAACACTCCTCACACGACTTGCTCCCTGGACCCTTCACCAGCTTCCTTGCCCTTGTTTGGACACTCTCCAGCACCTCCCCGTCCTTCTTGCAGCTAGGGGCCCAAAACTGAACACGGTATTCATGGTGCGGCCTCACCAGAGCTGAGTACAGGGGGAGAATCACTTCCCTTGTCCTACTGTGGCCTCCCTGGCCACACTATTTCTGGTACAAGACAGGATGTACCAGATCCTGGTACGGCCTTCTTTGCCACCTCAGCACACCGCTGCCTCATACTCATCTGGCTATCGACCAGTACCCCCACAGTCCTTTCCGACAGGCAGCTTTGCAGCCACTCTTCCCTCAGCCTGTGGCGCTGCATGGGCTTGTTGTGCCCTGTGAGAAAAATCTTAATATTTTTTTCAGACAGAGTCTTCTGTGAAGCTATACAATACACAATTGCAACAGCAGGACTATGGTGAGCAGGAGCGCCCAGCAAAAGTATATCATAACCTTATATTCCCTAGTACCTGATGCTTGATTCCTCCCGTTTCCTCATTGACTGAGCACTACAGCTTCACAAACTACGTGATGCTTACTACTATACCATATATGTACAATTTTATTTGACCAACCTTTAATTTCTCCTGTTCCTTTTTTTTTTTTTTTCTTCATCTCTCATGACTAGAGGGCCTGTGATTTTTGCTTTTACTCATTTTCAACTGCTTGTCTTGTTTATCTTAGCTATCCTTATTTTGGGACAGCGGGACCTTCCCCTTATCTGCTTAACGTACAACCCACTGCTACGCTGTGCTGTAGCCATAAGCCTGGGAGCCAAGAGCAAAGCACAAACTGCTCCCTCGGCCACAGTGTTAGCGTTCATGAAGACACATAATCCACAAAGTGATTATATGAAGGTGCTTTATTAGGCGCCGGAAGTTAGGGGCATGCCTGCCCAAATCTAACTTCGTCTGATTTGTTTTCTTAGTTCTCTTTTATCTCCTAAGATACTACATATGCATTAGGTTTCACAACTCATCTATGCATGTTCATTTCCTAGCTCCACCTAGCCTCGCTTCGTATGCTAATTATCTTATCAGTCCTTCTGCGCTTGCGTATTACTCTCTGGTGGTCGTCCGGGTGGTCGTCGGGATGAAGTAAGATGTCTTCATCAGAGTTGAACTTTTTAACCTTTCCTTTTCACGCATGCTCTCTAAGCCCTTGGTCTCAGTCCAAACCGCAAGGTTGGTTTGACCCAGTTCCCAGAGTCCAAGAAGCCCCAGTTATCTAGATGTCTTGCAAATTGAGCATTCTTTTAATCCTCCTTACTCCTCATCATGAATTGGTGCATTCTCATGTTACCCTTGCACATATATTTTGTATCTTCCAAGCGCAGCCTCGTAACAGTACATTGCAAATGTAACATACTAAACAATATTGTATTATTTCTTCTTCTATTACTAACATTTCCCCCCTTTGAAAGCATTTCACTCCTTTCGAGGAGGGCAAATGCTCTCACTAACTAACTAAAATATTTTACACTCAGTGCTCACCAATAATATAATCACGGAAAATTACATCATTAAGAATCAAGGAAATTACAAAGATTAGGATTGTCACAACATTTCATAAGTCCACCACTTCTGCTTTATGTTAGGTTCACCCTTCTGGTTGGGTTCACTTGATCTGAAACTGATCTTGTCTATTCGGTTTTCATTCCATTTCACCTCCTGGGTTCCTCAGATTCTTTCTCTGAAGTCCAAAGTTGTTAGATGCCGGTGGAGGATATTGAGGATGTGGTTCCATTTGCCGAGCAATAGTTTGCATCACTGTCCGGTTCCAGGTTGTCTTCCTTAGGATCAGACTTTTCAGCATTATAAATGTTAACCAAATTAGTACCCCTACAATCACCAATATAATTATTGTCTCCAGTAAGGACTTAACCCAATTACTAATATTCCATCCACTAAAAATTTTATCCAACCAGCTTGTTGTCATATCTTTCTCTTCCTGTTCTGCATCTTGTTCCACTCGAGCCAGTTGTTCTATGTCATGTTCTACATCAATAGTCACATTTGGAATGTGGATGCAGCAATGATCAATACGATCTTTTAGAAATCCACATACTCCATGTTCCTTTAATAACAGTGTATCTAATGCTAATCGATTCTGTAGCACCATTTTAGTTGTAGCTTGTAGTTGGATATTAAGGTCTCTAAAGCCTTCTTTTGTGGCTCTCGCAAGCCTACTCACTTGTCCTGTAAGTTTATAAATCATTTCCCTATTTCGATAAGTAGCTACCTGTGCAAATAGAGATTCTAACGCCCAACTGAATTTTACTCCATCTGAGGGTTCATGCCATGTATCTTCATCGGCCCCTTCTTCTAAACTTCTTTTTGCCCTATTAATTTGTAGGGTTTCCAACTTTCCCTTGAAAGGAGACTTTTTCCATATTGGACACAATGTGGGGAGTCCTAGAGTTATTTCTTTTACTTCCCCATCTATCGGCAGGTGTGTAGTCCAAGTTCCATCACTGGCTGCCCATACAAATTGTCCTGGACTTTGTATGGTACTATAGCTACAATCCACTGCGACTTGACTAGCCTGGCTATTTCTTTCCGAATTGTACTTAATTCCTCGGCAAGCACATCCTGCCCTAAGAGCTATCAATACCGGAAGTAAGTGCTCAACATCTTCATTATTACTGTCGCAAGTATATTTCTTCTCACAAGTCCACCAAGCTACCTTTGTTGACTCTTGTCTACCACTACTGTCAACCCGGCTTACTGTATAAAACTGATCAGTTCCATTCTGCTTTCCCTGCCATTTAATACACCATGATGTATTCCCTCCATACTGGAATTTCTGCAATAAACTTACTGTCCAATCACTATCCCACCCTTTCATTCCTTTTGGCTTATTTTTCTCTTGACATTCCCAAACAATCTTTTCTCTAACTCCTTCTACTACACGTAGTTCGTCGTAATAACACTGTCCCACATTCTTAAATCTGCCTATTGTTATGAAATGGTAGTTCTTCTTCTTTTCACATTCAGACCTTGATGTTGGGGGGCTCAGTTTCCTATAGTATTGTGTAACATTTATCCTCTCTAGAACTTTCACTTCTTTACATTGAATTGTTTCATTTCCTTTTACTTGGGGCAGTGGGGAGGTTATTATACCCCACTCAAGCGGGTCCCCCGTTGCTTTTGGGATGGGCAAACAAGCAGTAATTCTATCAGTTCCTTTCATTATGGCAAAATCTTTAATCAATCCTACCAGTAAATTCTCTGATGGTTGCCTAGGTGGGATCTGTACCACTTGTGTCCATGGTGCCTGGCCCTCTCTTCTTCTTCTAGATCCTTTTTGGTGGGCTACCAATATTCCTTTATCCAATTTTGGATATATCAATATCTCTCTCATCCCGTAATCTGTGCCATTTTCATGTGTTACCACGCACCGGTAATTTCCTTTGTTGACTTTAGTAACACTAAACAGGGTTAAGGTGGTAGCTCCTCTCAGTTGTTGGCCCAATTCTATGGTTATACTTACGTACGCCTTCCCCTTCCATCCAGCCTTCAATCCTGTATTGTCCCTGGTTGTGTCTACGTATATTTCCTGGCTCTGTCCAGAGTCACTTATTTTTTCCCAGACCACCTGTAGAGAGCTAATTGTTATTGGTTTATCGTTGTGCATTCCACATTCCAAAGTAACATTTTCTCCTCTGAATATTTCCTCTTTCTTATATTTTTCTGGTATTTCTAGGAACCCAATTACAAGGTATTTACACAAAACAATTACTGTTATCGTTACTGTTGTTAAGAACCCCAACATTGTATGGTTATACGCGCTTCATCTGTAGTTTTGTATCTCCGATTGCTCGCACTGACCAAAATTCGGGAACCTTTTTCACCCGAGTATAATGAATCCAAGCATCCACCCCTTCTACCTTTACAGCTGTAAAAGTAGTCAATAATACTTGATAAGGTCCGGCCGGCCCACCGTTCTCTCAGGGGTTCTTCATTCCAGTTTTTAATGTACACTTGGTCACCTGGCTGAATGTCGTGGACAGGATTTTCCAGTGCCAACGGTCGGTTCCACACCAGAACACTTCGAAGTTGAGCTAAAGTTTTACCAAGAGACAATACATAATTATAAACATCCTGGCTCCCTGTTATATGCATGTTAGGATTTGGTTCTGGGGATTCATAAGGCTTTCCATACGTAATCTCATACGGGCTTACTGACATTCCACTCCTTGGCTTTATCCTTATTCTCAGTAAAGCTATAGGCAAAGCTTGTGGCCATTGTATTTTGGCTTCCTGGCAGATTTTACTGATCTGTCCCTTTAGTGTTTGGTTCATCCTTTCTACCTGTCCAATAGATTGGGGTCTCCATGCAGTATGTAAATTCCAAGAAATTCCTAATAGCCGACTTACGTCTTTAACCACAGATGAAACAAAGTGCGGCCCCCTATCCGAGGATATTCCTAATGGTACCCCAAACCTCGGAATGATTTCCCGCAGTAACCATTTTACTGTCTCTTTAGCTTGATTGGTGCGACAGGGAAGGGCTTCTGGCCATCTGAAAAAGGTGTCAACCCCTACTAACAAATACCTACATCCCCTAGTCCTAGGTAACTCTACAAAATCAACTTGCCAGTAATCTCCTGGTTCTATTCCTACTCTAACTCTTCCCATTTCAGCATGTTTTCTTGCTACTGGATTATTTTTCAGACAAATCTCACACTTTGGCATTACTGATTTTGCCATTGTTAACATATGTGTAGAGATGATGCTACGTTTTAAAATGTTACCATTGCCTCTGCACCCCAGTGACACTCATTATGTCTTGTCTGAAGTATTTCTCGCATCACCAAGGGGGGTATTACTACCTGGCCCGTAGCAGTTACATACCATCCATCAGAGTTCTTTCGGGCCTTTAGGAGATGTGCTAATTTCTCATCCTCTGGTGAATATCTTGGTTCCTTGGGAAGATTAAGACAAGTGGGGCCTACCTTAAGTGGTACCAAAGCCATTACATTCCACACCTCCCGAGCAATTTGTCGAGCTGCTCGATCTGCCAGCCGATTCCCTTCTGATATTTTCAAGGTTCCTCCTTGATGAGCTTTACAGTGCATAATAGCCACTTGTTTTGGTTTTTGCACCGCATTTATCAAATTTAACACCTCCTCTTGATATCTTATATTGGCTCCTTGTGAGGACAACAGCCCTCTTTCTTTCCATAATGCTCCATGAACATGGACTACTCCAAAAGCATACTTTGAATCTGTCCAAATATTTACCATCTTTCCTTTACTCAGTTCCAGTGCTCGAGTTAGGGCTATCAGTTCCGCTCGCTGTGCTGATGTTCCAGGTGGTAAAGGTTTGGCTTCAATTACTGTCTTCAGGGTTGTTACTGCATACCCTGCATATCATGTTCCATTCTCCACAAAACTACTACCATCAGTAAAAAGTTCCCAGTCATACCTTTCAAGGGGTACATCCTTCAAATCCTCACGGCTCGCATGGGTATGTTCAATTATTTCCACACAATTGTGTTCCAACGGTCCTTCTTCTGGAACAGTTCCTAGAAAGACTGCTGAATTTAACAGGTTAGTTGTTTTCAAGGTTACGTCATCTTGTTCAGTTAGTATTGCCTGATATTTCATCATTCGGCTGGGTGATAACCAGTGGCCCCCCTTTTGTTCTAAAACAGTTGTTACCATATGTGGTACAAAAACTTCAATACGTTTTCCCACGGTAAGTTTCCTTGCTTCCTGGATTAAGAGAACTGTTGCCGCTACTGCCCGCAAACATGAGGGCCATCCTGCACTTACAGCATCCAACTGCTTAGAAAAGTATCCCACAGGTCTTTTCCAGCTTCCCAGTCGCTGGGTTAGTACCCCTAGTGCTAGTCGTTGTCTTTCATATACAAATAACTGGAAATCTTTTGATAAATCCGGTAGGCCCAAAGCTGGTGACTTCATTAAGGCATCTGTAAGTTTCTTGAAAGCTTCTTTCTGTACTTTTCCCCAAATAAAATCCTGTGCCTTCTGAGCTTCATAAAGGGGCTTAGCTATTAGTCCATAATCCATTATCCATAATCTGCACCAGCCAGCCATTCCTAAGAAGGCCCTTAGCTCATGGAGATTTTGAGGTTCCGGGATGGTGCATATAGCTTTTATCCTATTGACACCCAGACTTCTTTGTCCCTGGGAAATCTCACACCCCAAATATGTTACAGTTGAGCAAAATATTTGTGCTTTTTCCTTTGAAACTTTATAACCACCCATTCCCAACTGATTTAAAATTTCGATGGTTATTTGGGTGCAGAGCGACTCATTCTCTGTAGCAATCAAAATATCATCTACATATTGTAACAGCAAATACTGACTTCTGGGTACCTGTATTTGTCCTTGCGTTGTCCAGATTTCCAGTTCCTTGGCCAGCTGGCTTCCAAAGAGGGTCGGGCTATTCTTGAAGCCTTGTGGGAGTCTTGTCCAAGTTAATTGTGTCTTTCGTCCACTCTGAGGATTTTCCCATTCGAAGGCAAATAATTTTCTACTATCTTTATCAAGAGGTATGCAAAAGAAGGCATCCTTTAAATCTATCACAGTAAACCATTTATATTTCTCTCTCACAGATGTTAACAATGTGTAAGGATTAGCCACTACCGGGTGAATGTCCTTTGTTATTTCATTTATTGCTCTAAGATCTTGTACCAATCTATACTCACCATTCGGCTTCCTTACTGGAAAAATTGGAGTATTGTATTCCGATTTACATTCTTCCGGAATCTGATGTTTGAGAAATTTGTCAATAATTTTCACTGTCCCCTGCCTAGCTTCTATCTTAAGTGGATATTGTTTGATTCGAACAGGTTTGGCTCCTTCCTTTAATTCCACCTTTACCGGTTGTGCCAGTTTCGACTTCCCTGGTACATCTGTTTCCCGTACTGTTGCTATAACTGCATTTTCTACTTCTCTTGGAATATTAACAAAGGGTTTATCTTTGATCATTAGGATTTGTCCTACTTTGGACTCAGGTACCTTCATTATTAATTCTCCATCCTCAAAGGTTATTGTTGCATCTAATTTAGCTAATAGATCCCGTCCCAAGAGTGGAATCGGGCATTCTGGTACATACAAAAATTCATGGGTTAGTTCCTTACCCCCAAAACGCAAATCAAGGGGTTGTAAGAATGGCCGTTCCTCCTCCTTCCCTGTGGCTCCAATTATTGTAGTTGTCTTAGTTCCCAATCGTCCTTTTAAACTATTTAACACTGAATATGTTGCTCCTGTATCTATCAAGAACTTTACTTCCTTATCCCCTAATTGAATCTTTACTAAAGGTTCTTTGACTGTTTTATGTTCTGTATCTAGTCAGCTACTAAAATCTCCCAGCACCATTGCCTTAATGGCCTCCTGATTCTGAAATGAACTTCCCGAGAATTGGTCTCTTCTAAACGGACACTCATTTTTCCAATGCCCTTCCTTTTTACACTAAGCACACTGATTCAATCCTAATCTTTCTCCCGGATTTCCACCAAAGTCTCCGCGACCCCTTCCGATACTAACTCCCCGTCCTCTAGCAAATCCTCTTCCTCTCCCTCTGAATCCTTGGTTTCCTCTGCCTTGAATTACTGCTAACAAATTCTGTTGCTGCCTCCTGGTGGATTCTTTTTCTCTATTGTTGTATACTTTCCAGGCTATTTCTAACAGTCTATCCATATTTCTCAGGTCTCCTCCCTCCAGTTTCTGTAATTTCTTCCGGATATCCTCCTGTGATTGCCCTAAAAAGATAAGAGCTAATTGTGCTTTAGCTTGTTCTGTTTCTATATCTAGGTCAGTATATTTCTTTGCAGTTTCCTTAAGCCTTTCCAAAAATGCAGAGGGAGATTCGGTTTTCTCCTGCCTAACATTATACAATTTAGACCAATTTATAGTTTTAGGCATGGCACTCTGCACCCCTATTTGGATCCAATCCTGGTATCTCTTCAATCTCCTCAGACCATCCCCTGTATTATAGTCCCATTGCGGGTCTTCCGTCGGGAAGTTCTGATCTACGCTTCCCGAGACTAATCCATTCCGAACATCCTCTTTTGCTCTTTCTCTAGCTGCCCTTAACACCGTATCTTTTTCTGTCGAGTCCATTAATGTATCTAATATTACTTGAAGATCATCCCAGTCCGGATTCTGGGTTTTAATTATCATTTTCATTACCCTGGCTACTTTATCCGGGTTTTCCCGATATGTCCCTGCTGCTTGTTTCCAAATTACTAGGTCTCCCGGAGTAAACGGTACTTTAACATATACTGGCCCTTCCGTCCCTACTCCTTGTCTGAGTGGAGCAATTATGTTTCCCTTTTGTCTTATTCCGCCTTTCTTTCTTATCATCCATTCACCCACAACTTTCTGCTCTCGTTGTCGGGTTCTATACGATACCGGGGTAGCCGAAGCTACCGCTCCGTTTTCTTCCTCCTCCCCCTCACTATCCCCGCTTCCTTCCCTGACAGTCTGCCCTTGTTCTAACGGGGCTGATGGTACTACTTCCAAATCTATATTTCCATCATCTCGTCTATAATACCTATCATTCTCTAACGCTTGATGTCCTATACAGCGTCTTTCTCCTCTGCATCCTTTACAATGCTCATCAACAGTTATTTTAGCCACCATTATCCCGCAAGCGCGTTGCCACTCAGGCTTATCTCGCAAATAGAAAAATAGTTCTACATAAGGAATCTCGTCCCACTTGCCTTTTCGCTTACAAAATAACATTAATTGTAAGATAGTATTGTACTGTAAGGTTCCGTTTTCTGGCCAACTTTCTTGATCTTCTAGTTCATACTGTGGCCACCAAACATTACAGTAATCAACCAGTTTACCCTTTCGTAACTCCTGCCCGAAACACCCCTCCTTCCAGTGTGCTAATAAACAGCCCAAAGGGGAGGATCGCGGTACCGAAGCATTACCGCCCAGAATACTTTTAAGTTTTTCCATTATCAGCTATAGCTTTTACCGAACCGAACCAGATGCTGAGCCTGCAGCAAAACCAGACCACTGATGCCGAACCTGCAGCGCTTTCGCGCCTGTCTGACGGACGGCGCCTAGGCTTACCACGGGAATTCCCTAGCCCAACCGTGCGTGGCTTTCGCCGCGTCTGACCGGCAGGCTCCCAGACCAGTTCGGTACCGATTACCAGAAAGCACCTTTTTCTTACCCTTTCAGAGGTACGTTCAGAGCAGCGGGGGTCGGTCGCGGCCGATGGCTCCCCGAGAAATTCCAAGGTGCCGGCTGGAGCGTGATCAGTTCGCGAGACGCCTCAGCAGTGCCCGCAAGGTCCCATCTGGGTCGCCAAAATGTTAGCGTTCATGAAGACACATAATCCACAAAGTGATTATATGAAGGTGCTTTATTAGGCGCCGGAAGTTAGGGGCATGCCTGCCCAAATCTAACTTCGTCTGATTTGTTTTCTTAGTTCTCTTTTATCTCCTAAGATACTACATATGCATTAGGTTTCACAACTCATCTATGCATATCTATGCATATTCATTTCCTAGCTCCAGCTAGCCTCGCTTCGTATGCTAATTATCTTATCAGTCCTTCTGCGCTTGCGTATTACTCTCTGGTGGTCGTCCGGGTGGTCGTCGGGATGAAGTAAGATGTCTTCATCAGAGTTGAACTTTTTAACCTTTCCTTTTCACGCATGCTCTCTAAGCCCTTGGTCTCAGTCCAAACCGCAAGGTTGGTTTGACCCAGTTCCCAGAGTCCAAGAAGCCCCAGTTATCTAGATGTCTTGCAAATTGAGCATTCTTTTAATCCTCCTTACTCCTCATCATGAATTGGTGCATTCTCATGTTACCCTTGCACATATATTTTGTATCTTCCAAGCGCAGCCTCGTAACAGTACATTGCAAATGTAACATACTAAACAATATTGTATTATTTCTTCTTCTATTACTAACACCAATGCCGTGCTGCAGGCTGGCACGGCCCGCAGATCCCAGGCTGCCAAGCCCAACGTGCAGCCGCCAAGCAGGCGCCAGCTGCCAGAGGCTGCAGGAAGGTTCCAGAAGCAGCGGCAGCGCCCCGGGCAGGGGCAGCCACGAGTGCAGGAGCTGCTCGTGGGATGTGGGCTCAGGAGCAGACGCCTGCCCCTGCAGGGGACAAGGCCCACCCAGAGCCTGCCCACCGGCATGGGCCTGCCCAGACATCCTGGGGGGAAGCCCTGGCCACAGCCAGTGATCCGGGGGGATGCAGAAGCCCCTCACAAATGATGACGAAAAACAGGGCCCACAAGTGAGAGGCCATGTCACTTACAATGGAACCCTGCAGTACTTGGAGAAAAGAGGCACTGTCTCTCCAGACAGCAGGTTTCCTTCAGCACAAAGAAAAAGAAAGGCCACTTGGGTCTAGATGCCGCCCGCCATCACCGACAGCCAGGCTGGGGACAGCCCAAGGCCTCAGCCAGCTTGTGGCACAGGGGGAAACCAGAAGTGCAAAATGGCCGCCAGGGCTGTCAGAGCTGCCGGTCGGGAGCTGCCCAAGGTTAGTGGAATTAGTTGGGATCTTATCAATGTTTATAAATACCTGAAGCGTGGCAGACAGAGGCATTTGGCCAACCTCTTTTCAGTGGTTTGTGGGGACAGGACAAGGCGTAATGGCCACAAGATGGAGCCCAGGAAGTTCCGCACCAACATGCAAAAGGACTTCTTCACGGTGAGGGTGACGGAGCACTGAAACAGGCTGCCCAGGGAGGTTGTGGAGTGTCCTTCTCTGGAGATATTCAAGGCCCATCTGGACACTTACCTGGGCAGCCTGCTCTAAGGAACCTGCTTTGGCAGGGCGGTTGGACGCGATGATCTCTCGAGGTCCCTCCCAACCCCAACAATTCTGTGATTCTGTGAAATTTCCACTGCAAAAACACCTGCCACTGCAAAAACACAACTTTGGTTCTCACAATTCCCCCCTCTTCTTTTCTCACTCCTATTGTTGTTTCTGCACTTCTACACATCCTCCATCCTTGAGTTTTTCCAACATTAGGGCACAATATTTTTCTTCCCAAGTCAGGGGGATGACAGATATGCAATGCCTTTATCACTGTAATACCAACAATATCGCCCTGTGGGGGAGGCCAGCAAAGCCCCTCTCACTGCAGCAGTAGCACCAAAGGAAGAACGAAAAGAAGTGGCTTCTCCTTTGGCTGGAGGCCCTGCGTGCGAAGTCAGCAAAGACCCTCTCGCTCCAGGACCAACGCCACAAGAAGGAGAAGCGGCTTCTCCCTGGGCTGGACAACCTGTGGAGGAAGCCAGTGAAGCCCCTCTTGGTCCAGCAGCAGCACCAGACGAAGAAGAAGTGGCTTCTCCTTTGAGTGCAGAGCCTCTCAGGGAGGACAGCGCCGATCTTCTCA
Source organism: Anser anser (assembly GCF_964211835.1). Classification (NCBI taxonomy): domain Eukaryota; kingdom Metazoa; phylum Chordata; class Aves; order Anseriformes; family Anatidae; genus Anser; species Anser anser. The sequence continues at coordinate 204,697,460 of NC_139720.1, read as the reverse complement.
GCCCCGCAGCAGCTGAGGAAACAGGAGCAGTGGCTTCTCCCTTGGTTCCTGGGCGCCAGGTAAGCACAGCGTGCGTGGTGGGCACGAGGCCCTCAGGGAGCTTTGCAGCACCCACAGAAGCATCACAGGGAGGCACAGGACAGCGTCCCAGTGTGAGAAAAATCTCAGTATTTTTTTCAGTCAGGGTCTTCCGTGAAGCGATTTTATTCACAATTGCAATGGCGGGACTCCTGCGAGCAGGAGCGCGCACTAAAAGTATACCATAACCTTATATTCCCTATTACCCGACACCTGACTTCTCCCGCTTCCTCATGGGCTGAGTACTACAGGTTTACAAACTACTTACGCCTTTCTATACCATATATGTACAATTTTATTTGACCAACCTTTCATTTCTCCTTTTCCTTTCCTTTTCTTCATCTCTCGTGACTAGAGGGCTCCTGATTTATTTTTTTTCTACTAATTTTGCGCAGCTCATCCTGTTTGTCTTAGCTATCCTCCTTATTTTGGGACAGCGGGACCTTCCCTTTATCTGCCTAATGTACTTCCCACTGCTTTGCTACTGCCATGCCTGCACAATCTCTTTGGAATATGCAAGGTTAGTGGAATTTTCCCATGCAAAAACACCTGCCGCTGCAAAAACACAACTTTGTTTCTCACAATGCCCCCCTCTTCTTTTCTTACTCCTCTTGCTGTTTCTGCACTTCTTCACATCCCCCACTCTTCTCTTTTTCCAACATTACGGCCCAATATTTTTCTTCCGATGTCACGGGGGATGACAGATTCGCAGTGCCATTATCTTTAGAATTCCAACAAATAGCTGTTTGAGCCAATTCCATTCAGGTAACCGCAAAAGTCACTTCCTCCCAAATGTTTCTAAATCCCCAGGAAGTGTCATCTTGAGCCGCTCTGTGTAGGATTTGTTTCTTTCCCAAATATTTTTGAGATCAGTCCAATTTGCCCCTTTTGATCTACAGACATACAGCAACTAGCATTAATTACAGTACACGCTCTGCTGTGAGGCTAATAATAAATCGAATACCATTTAGATCTGGAGTACTATTTTTGGCAAGCTTGTTACCTCCTCTTGTAGTGCCTGCACTGCATGCAGAGTGTTATTTTCTAGTTGCACAATGAGTGAAATTCCCTGTTTCAGTTTACTAGAGGATTATCTGGAGTCCTCTTAATTCTGCGTGCGGTCTCAACGGGGCTTTGGCATTGTGGGTCTTCAATAATAGGAACATTTGGAATTATTGCCCCCAGGCTGCAAGCTTCCTTCCAGCCAAGGGGCAACACCTTCCTGGATGTATTGCCGCATAGCCAGTACCACCCCTTGCCATTTGGGACAGGCCATCCGGTTACAGGATTCTCATGTTGTATCTGCTGTACAAAAACTTCTAAACTGTTACTTAGATAACGCTCCTGCTTTCCTCTTTGTCACACTCAAAATGGTTAAGAACAAAATAGGATTACAAGATACGCCACCGGGCCCACGTAGTGGGCACCACCAATCGACACTTGGATAAAACACACTTCCTTTTCGATCTGTCATGCGCTTCGTTCATCTCCGGCCGTTCCCCTCACGGAGAATACAGAACCACGGATCGGAACTCCGCGCTCGCTTCGCAGCGATGCTGCGTCTCACTCCCACAGCACAATCACGCGATCACGCAGAGAGGCCCCTTAAACTTCTCATTCATGCTACAAGGATATATCACTTAGAACAATAACCAGACTATTTTGTATCGTCTCTGGCCGAGTTGCTCGAGGAGTCACTCACTTCACAACAATACTTTGGCTCAAACACATACACATATACTTCCTTGCTGGTGCAGCTACTGCTGCCTCCGGTGCAATATTAGGATTAGAGGGAGCATAACTTGATTCCTCCTCTGAAAAAGGAGTCTTATTGTTTACATATAAACTTAAAGCCGGAATTTCCATCAGACCCTCATTGTGGCCAAAATAGTGAAGTTCCTTTTAATGGCTTTTCAGGCCAGACAATTAGACAATATCTAACCATTGCTTTTTTTTTTTTTTCTTTTTCCCTAGTATTTGGGTTGTTTTTCCAATTCCTTTTCTTTCTCCCCAAAGGACTGCCTTTACGCACAATTCCGAGGATTCTGCTTCTGAAGATCTCCAAGGATGGAGACTCTACAACCCCTCTGGGCAACCAGTTCCAGGAAATACAACCTGTTCCAGCAGCAGAGCGTACAGGAGCAGCGCCAGGTGAGGCTCAGGGAGCGAGACAGGGACAGCAGCGTGACGGGACGGCATGGAGAGCACCAGGATGAGGAGAACGGTTCTGGAGCAAGCCGGCCAGCTGGCCCTGAGCACCTCCGGCCTGGACGCAGTTATTCCCAAACCTGGGGTTTCTCCATGAAGAGCCGACCCCCAGGACAGCCAAAGCCCACAGGGCCCTGGCATTTCTGTGCCCAGAGGCACAAAGAGCAGCGTGGCCTAATTCAACCTGGCTGTCCGCAACCAGGAGCTGCCTCCATCGTCCCTCCATGCGGACAGGCTGCCAGTGCGGTCGTGCCCAGAGAGCGTGCGTCACACTGGCAGCTGCCACACGGAGTCGGGAGCCCCAGGAGGGTTCGGAAGAACATCTTTGGCAGCCCTGGCAGCCTCCGACGAGCAGGCAGCAATTCAGGCGGAGACAGGCAGGGCATTACCCTGGCAAGCCGAGCCCCGCTGTGCGTGGTCCCCTGCCAGGGCATGAATGGGGCCACTGCAGGGCAGCTCACAGGAGCACCATTAGGGGGCCGTGGAGGGGAATGGCAGAAATGACCAAAGTAACCCGGCCTTTCTCCTCAGTTTCTCTTGCAGATGGAGAAGCTGCAAGTCACGAAGACACTGCCACACAGTGGGGTGCGGCAGGAAGAGAGAATCCGTCTGCCAGCCGTGCCGCCTTTCCCAAGGCAGGCAGCGACTCAGGCAGCAGCACCCAAGCAAGTGCCTGCAGCACAGACGTCATCATCTGAAAGGGTCACTTGCAAGCTGCCCCCTCTACAAGCAACAGCCTCTTCATCTTCAGCTGGAGGAAGGGCAAAGGCATTGGGCACAGAGGCCCACAGCCACCAAGAGCTTCTGCCACCTCTTCCGTGCATCTCTGGTGAGAGGGACAAGGCAGTGAGGGCAGAGAGCCGGGAACGTGGCCCACACAGCCCTGTGGCCCCTGACGAGGACATGGAGTACACAGTACGGTCCTTCGTCTCCACAGTCATAAGAAACGCTCTAGCCTGCAACGAGGGAGCCAACAGCAAAGCAAGGCTTTCTCCCTCAGGCAGAGGTCCCGGGACCAAAGGCTACAGAACACCATCTCTCACCACAGCAGTGCCCCAAAATGGGAAGAAGAAGAGTCAGCACTCACCCAAAAGCAGCCCTGCAGCCCCTGCCAAAGAAATGGAAGACCCAGTAAAGGTCTTTGTCTCCACTGCCATTAGCAATGCCGTAGCCCGGAACCAGGGAGCCATGAGCGAGGCAAGGCTTTCTCCTTTGGACAGACGTCCCAGGAGCGAAGGCCGCATAACACCACCACTCCTCACAGCAGTGCCGCAGAATTGGAAGAAGAGTCAGCACCGTGCCAAAAACAGCCCTGCAGCCTCTGCCGAGGACATGGAACACCCAGTAAAGGCCTTCGTCTCCAGTGTCATTAGCAAGGCTATAGCCTGCAACGAGGGAGCCATGAGGGAGGCAGAGCTTCCTCCCTTGTGCAGAGGTCCCAGGAGCAAAGGCCACAGAACACCACCTCTCCTAACAGCAGTGCCCTAGGATTTGAAGGAGAGTCGGCAGGCTGCCCCACACTGCCCCACAGACTCTTTCACGGCACTGCGGGACACAGCACAGTCCCTTGTGTCTGAAGTCCTGGCAAAGACAATGGCTGAAAGCTGGGAACACGGCCAACGGCCTGCAGAACTGGAGGACCTGGCACACACGGGGTGCACAGCGACATCAACAAGAGCAGTCCAGGTCCAGACAGACATGGACAGCAGGTGGACCACTGCTCTGCCAGGGCGCCATCACCAGGCACGTTCAGGAAAAGCGGCTGCTGGCAGAGCCCCTGCACCAGCAAGCCCAGACAGGGCTGAGAAGCAAGGGCAGCAGGGACAGATACACATCAAACCCAGGCAGTGGAGCGGCAAGGATGAGACAAGCCAGGGCCAGGGCAGGAAGGAAAGTGGTCCTGTGGGTTCGGATGAAGAGGAAGAGATTGTCATCTTCAACTCCTGGATCAACCCCAGGTTCCCCAGCCTCTTTGAGGACCCACAGGCCTTTCCCCAGGAAGAGGGCAGCTCAGCCAGGAGCGCGGACAGGGAGGCTGCAGCACAAGAAGCAGAACCCCCAACAAGTGTCTCTCTTGGCTCATTGGACACTGAAACATCGCCTGCTTGCCTGGCAGAGAGGCACGGCACGCCTCTCACCGCAACACAACCGTCAGAGAGCAGGCCAGCAAGTTGTCCATCAGCCCCTGCTTTTGAAGACGAGGGCTACAGAGCGCCTCCCCAGACACGTGGGGCTCAAGAGTCAAAGCCATCAGCCTGCCCCACTCCCATCGAGCACAGCACTGCAGTGATGGTTGAAAGCCAGGGACATGCCCAACATGCCTCCAGTGCCTGTGATGAAGATCTGCATGAAACAGCCCGGACCCTGGTTTCCGCAGTCCTAAGACAAGCTGTAGCCATGAGCCGGGGAGCCACGAGCAAGGCACCAACTGCTCCCTTGGCCACAGGACCCAGGGTTCCTCCTCCCACTGCAGAGCCTGCAGACTCTGCATCCTCAGCATCTGCCTTGGCTGGAGCACTGGGGGACCTGGCACACACGGGGTGCACAGTGACAGCAACAAGATCAGCCGGGGTCCAGACAGACGCGGAGACCAGGTGGACCACTGCTCTGCCAGGGCCTGATCCCTGGGTATGTGCAGGAACCATGGCTGCAAGTAGAGACCCTGCACAAGCTAGCCCAAACAGGAGTGAGAAGCAAGGGCAGCAGAGACAGATACACATCAAACCCAGGCAGGGGAGCAGCAAGGATGAGACAAGCCAGGGCCAGGGCAGGAAGGAAAGTGGTCCTGTGGGTTCGGATGAAGAGGAAGAGATTGTCATCTTCAAGTCCTGGATCAACCCCAGGTTCCCCAGCCTCTTCCAGGACCCACAGGCCTTTCCCCAGGAAGAGGGCAGCTCAGCCAGCAGCGTGGACAGGGAGGCTGCAGCAGAAGCAGCAGAACCCCCAACAAGCGCCTCTCTTGGCTCACTGGAACCCACGGACACTGCGCCATCAGCTGCTCCCCTGGCTGAAGGTCCAGGGGAAGAGAGGCACAGCACGCCTCTCACTGAAACAGTACCGGCGGAGAGCAGGCCGGCAAGTCCTCCATCAGCCCCTGCTTTGGAAGACGAGGGGAACAGAGCGCCTCCCCTGACATGCCGGGTTCCAGAGTCAAAGCCATCAGCCTGTCCCACTCCCATCGAGCACAGCACTGCAGTGATGGTTGAGAGCCAGGGACGTGCCCAACACGCCTCCAGTGCCTGTGATGAAGATCTGCATGAAACAGCCCGGATCATCGTGTCTGCAGTCCTACGCCATGCTGTAGCCATGAGCCAGGGAGCCACGAGCAAGGCACCAACTGCTCCCTCGGCCACAGGACCCAGCGTGCCTCCTCCCACAGCAGAGCCTGTAGACTGTACATCCTCGGCCTCTGCCTTGGCTGGAGGTGCTGTAGGGGAAGCCACGGAAGCCCCTCTCACTGCAGCAGCGGCGCCACAAGAAGAAGTGGCTTCTCCTGTGACTGCAGATCTTCTCAGGGAGGACATCACAGATCTCAGTCCAGCAGCAGCTGATGAAGCAGGAGCAGCAGCTACTCCCTTGGCTATGGTTCTGGGGCACCAGGTAAGCACAGCACGAGTGGTGGGCACCGGGCACCGAGGGCAGCCAGAGGCAGAAGTAGCACGTGGGGTGTGCGTGCTGGGGAGCTGTCTGCTGCTCTCCATTTCCAGACGCCCCAGGCACAAGGGCTGACATCCCTCTCATCACCTGCTTGTGCTCTTGCTCTCCCCATGCAGGTTGCCGCCGAGCAGGGAGGCCAAGCGCAGTCCTCCTCCTGCACCAAAGACATGCCAGCGGATGAGCCAGCAACGTCCCAGGCACAAGCACTGTCCCAGGGTCTGTTGGCCGGGCCTGTTCAGCGCAGCGAGCAGCACCAAGGACTAGGTAGGTTGGCAGCACCACGCGCCGGGGGGCTGGCTGGTCCTGGGCCACCCCTCCCTGGGAAAGGCCTTGAAGGGGGGGAAAGGCTTGCCCAGTCCCCGCTCAGGCCCTAACCTACACCTCTCTGTCCCCCACAGGCATCCTTGACCTCGCACAAGCCCCAGCGTGCCAGCCACGGCCCTCCCGCCTCAGGAGGGCACTTCGGGCTCTGCGCAGGGCTTTCTGCTGCAGCTGCATCGCAGGACAGCGAGAGTAGCGGCGCCCGGCTGCCAGCACCAGGACGGCGCTCGGAGGTGGCAGCTGGCCCTCAGGAAGCTTTGCAGTGCCCACAGAAGCATCACTGGGAGGCACAGGACAGCGCCCCAGGAAGTCAGATGCCCCACCACATCCTGCCCCCAGCCTCAGCTCAGCTGCGGCTGCTTTCTGCTGTGAATAAAAGCTCAGGCAGACTTTTGCCTCCAATGCTCCTCTCTGTGCCGTTGATCTCAGGAGAAAGAGTGATGCAGGCCATGCCAACCTGGCACCCTGGGCCTCTCACAGTCATAGAAGTATAGAATCATGGAATCGCTTAGGTTGGAAAACACCTCGAAGACCATCACAATCCAACCGTTATCCTAGCACCGCCGAGTCTACCACTGAACCATGTCCCTAGGCACCAGATTCACATGGCTTTCGAATACCTCCAGGGATGGTGACTCATTTACTTCCCTGGGCAGCCTGTTCCAATTCTTCACAACCCTTCAATTCAAGACATTTTTCCTAGTATCCACCTAAACCTCCCCCGGTGCCACTTTTTCCTCTTCTCCTATTGCCTGTTGCTTGGGAGAAGAGACTGACCCACATGGCACTACAACCTTCTCTGAGGTCCTTGTACAGAGCGATAAGGTCCCCCCCGAGCCTCCTTTTCTCTAGGCTACGTAACCCCAGCTCCCTCAACACTCCTCACACGACTTGCTCCCTGGACCCTTCACCGGCTTCCTTGCCCTTGTTTGGACACTCTCCAGCACCTCCCCGTCCTTCTTGCAGCTAGGGGCCCAAAACTGAACACGGTATTCATGGTGCGGCCTCACCAGAGCTGAGTACAGGGGGAGAATCACTTCCCTTGTCCTACTGTGGCCTCCCTGGCCACACTATTTCTGGTACACGACAGGATGTACCAGATCCTGGTACGGCCTTCTTCGCCACCTCAGCACACCGCTGCCTCATACTCATCTGGCTATCGACCAGTACCCCCACAGTCCCTTCCGACAGGCAGCTTTGCAGCCACTCTTCCCTCAGCCTGTGGCACTGCATGGGCTTGTTGTGCCCTGGGGGAAAAAATCTTAATATTTTTTTCAGACAGTGTCTTCTGTGAAGCTATACAATACACAATTGCAACAGCAGGACTATGGTGAGCAGGAGCGCCCAGCAAAAGTATATCATAACCTTATATTCCCTAGTACCTGATGCTTGATTCCTCCCCTGTTTCCTCATTGACTGAGCACTACAGCTTCACAAACTACGCGATGCTTACTACTATACCATATATGTACAATTTTATCTGACCAACCTTTAATTTCTCCTGTTCCTTTTTTTTTTTTCTTCATCTCTCATGACTAGAGGGCCTGTGATTTTTGTTTTTACTCATTTTCAACTGCTTGTCTTGTTTATCTTAGTTATCCTTATTTTGGGACAGCGGGACCCTCCCCTTATCTGCTTAACGTACAACCCACTGCTACGCCGTGCTGTAGCCATAAGCCTGGGAGCCAAGAGCAAAACACAAACTGCTCCCTCGGCCACAGGGCACAGGGTGATTCCTCTAACAGCAGAGCCTGTATAATGTGAATCTTCAGCATCTGCTTTAGCTGGAGGTCCTGTGGGGGAGACCAACAAAGGCCCTCTCACAGCAGAAGCAGCACCAGGAGAAGGAGACGTGGATTCTCCCTGAGCTGCTGACCCTGTGGGAGAAGCCAGTGAAGCCGCTCTTGCTCAAGCAGCAGCACCAGAGGAAGAAGAAGTGGCTTCTCCCTGGGCTGGAGGCCCTGTTTGGGAAGCCAGCGAAGCCACTCTCGCTGCAAGGTTTCCTTCAGTACGAAGTAAAAGAAAGGCCACTTGGGTCTAGAAGCCGCCCGCCATCACTGACAGCCAGGCTGGGGACAGCCCAAGGCCTCAGCCACCTTGTGGCTCGGGGGGAAAACAGAACTTCAAAATGGCCGCCAGTGCTGACAGGGAATGTATCGGGAGCCGCCCTGTCAGGAAGAGGCATTTCTCTCTCTGTTCACTGAGGCAGCATCTCTCTTGTAGGGCCACCAGTGAGCAGGTGAAAGAAGAAAGAAGCAATGTACTGTCTACAGCAGAGCCTGTAGACTGTACACCGTCAGCCTCTGCCTTGGCTGCAGGCCCTGTGGGGGAGACCAATGAAGCCCCTCTCAGTGCAGAAGCAGCACCACGAGAAGGAGAAGCGGCTTCTCCCTGGGCTGGACAACCTGTGGAGGAAGCCAGTGAAGCCCCTCTTGGTCCACCAGCAGTACCATTAAATACCATTTAGTTCTGGAGTACTATTTTTGGCAAGCTTGTTACGTCCTCTTGTAGTGCCTGCACTGCATGCAGAGTGTTATTTTCTAGTTGCACAATGAGTGAAATTCCCTGTTTCCGTTTACTAGAGGATTATCTGGAGTCCTCTTAATTCTGCGTGCGGTCTCAAGGGGGCTTTGGCATTGTGGGTCTTCAATAATAGGAACATTTGGAATTATTGCCCCCAGGCTGCAAGCTCCCTTCCAGCCAAGGGGCAACACCTTCCTGGATGTATTGCCGCATAGCCAGTACCACCCCTTGCCATTCGGGACAGGCCATCCGGTTACAGGATTCTCATGTTGTATCTGCTGTACAAAAACTTCTAAACTGTTACTTAGATAACGCTCCTGCCTTCCTCTTTGTCACACTCAAAATGGTTAAGAACAAAATAGGATTACAAGATACGCCACCGGGCCCACGTAGTGGCCACCACCAATCGACACTTGGATAAAATAGCACTTCCTTTTCGATCTGTCATGCGCTTCGTTCATCTCCGGCCGTTCCCCTCACGGAGAATACAGAACCACGGATCGGAACTCCGCGCTCGCTTCGCAGCGATGCTGCCTCTCACTCCCACAGCACAATCACGCGATCACGCAGAGAGGCCCCTTAAACTTCTCATTCATGCTACAAGGATATATCACTTAGAAAAATAACCAGACTATTTTGTATCGTCTCTGGCCGAGTTGCTCGAGGAGTCACTCACTTCACAACAATACTTTGGCTCAAACACATACACATATACTTCCTTGCTGGTGCAGCTACTGCTGCCTCCGGTGCAATATTAGGATTAGAGGGAGCATAACTTGATTCCTCCTCCGAAAAAGGAGTCTTATTGTTTACATATAAACTTAAAGCCGGAATTTCCATCAGACCCGCATTGTGGCCAAAATAGTGAAGTTCCTTTTAATGGCTTTTCAGGCCAGACAATTGGACAATACCTAACCATTGCTGTTTTTTTTTTTTTTTTCCGCTAGTTTTTGGGTTGTTTTTCCAATTCCTTTTCTTTCTCCCCAAAGGACTGCCTTTACGCACAATTCCGAGGATTCTGCTTCTGAAGATCTCCAAGGATGGAGACTCCACAACCCCTCTGGGCAACCAGTTCCAGCAAATACAACCTGTTCCAGCAGCAGAGCGTACAGGAGCAGCGCCAGGTGAGGCTCAGGGACCGAGACAGGGACAGCAGCGTGACGGGACGGCATGGAGAGCACCAGGATGAGGAGAACGGTTCTGGAGCAAGCCGGCCAGCTGGCCCTGAGCACCTCCGGCCTGGACGCAGTTATTCCCAAACCTGGGGTTTCTCCATGAAGAGCCGACCCCCAGGACAGCCAAAGCCCACAGGGCCCTGGCATTTCTGTGCCCAGAGGCACAAAGAGCAGCGTGGCCTAATTCAACCTGGCTGTCCGCAACCAGGAGCTGCCTCCATCGTCCCTCCATGCGGACAGGCTGCCAGTGCGGTCGTGCCCAGAGAGCGTGTGTCACACTGGCAGCTGCCACACGGAGTCGGGAGCCCCAGGAAGGTTCGGAAGAACATCTTTGGCAGCCCTGGCAGCCTCCGACGAGCAGGCAGCACTTGCAGGAGGAGACAGGAAGGGCATTACCCTGGCAAGCCGAGCCCCGCTGTGCGTGGTCAGCTGCCAGGGCATGAATGGGGCCACTGCAGGGCAGCTCACAAAAGCACTTCTACAGGGACGTGGAGAGGAATGGCAGAAATGACCAAAGTAACTTGGCCTTTCCCCTCGATTCTCTTGCAGATGGAGAAGCTGCGAGTCACGAAGACACTGCCACACAGTGGTGTGCGGCAGGAGGAGGTAATCCATCTGCCAGCCATGCCGCCTTTCCCAAGGCAGGCAGCGACTCAGGCAGCAGCAGCCAAGCAAGTGCCTGCAGCACAGACATCGTCATCTGAAAGGGTCACTTGCAAGCTGCCCCCTCTACAAGCAACAGCCTCTGCATCTTCAGCTGCAGGAAGGGCAAAGGCGTTGGGCACAGAGGCCCACAGCCACCAAGAGCTTCTGCCACCTCTTCCGTGCATCTCTGGTGACAGGGACAAGGCAGTGAGGGCAGTGAGGGATGTGGGCTCAGGGGCAGACGCCTGCCCCTGCAGGGGACAAGGCAAACCCAGAGCCCAAAACCAAACCCAGAGATACTGCATCCCCAACTTTCCAGTCCCTGGAAAGCAAATACCCCTAAACTGGAGCGGTGGCGGCGCGAGCGAAGCCCCTGAAGCAACCATGAGTGTCTGAAAAGTACTCATCAAGAATGCGGACATGTCAGAAGAGGTGCAGCAAGATGCTGTGGATTGTGCCACTCAGGCCTTGGAGAAGCATATCAAGAAGGACATTGCTGTGCACATCAGGAAGGAATTTGACAAGAAATACAATCCCACCCAATACTGCATTACAGGAAGAAACTGTGTCAGCTCTGTGACTCATGATACCAAGCACTTCGTCTACTTCTACCTTAGCCAAGTTGCTATTCTTTTCAAGTCTGGTTAGAACCATGGACTCCTACTGACACTTGCATCTGGTTACAGGACTTTGCTGGCTCCTATGACTGGTTACTTCAGCCTTCCTGAGGAAACAAACCTTGGTCTTCAAGGGCAATGGAAGGGATTATGCTATAGAAGAAGGTGTTACATTGTGGATATAAAAAGGAAAAATACCAAAAAAAAAGTCTTCCTTGTATTTATTTTTTTTTGTCTTAAAGGCTTCATCTTTGCTAGTAGAGCTGTTGGAGGAGTTTGGTCTTTAAGAGTTCTCTAGCCATCTACAGTGTTGCCTCATTTCTGCTTGTGCTATGTGAGTATTGACAGTGTTTTGATCTTCCTGTTCCAAACATCTCCTATTTCTATTTTCTTGTATTGCTGGATATAATAAAAAACACGGCTATGCTGTCACAAAGCCTGAGCTGTTTCTTTTTCTGCTGATGCCTCTTGGAAATTTGATTTGGAAAATAAATGCCAAGCCCCAATTTAAAATTTTAAAATTAAAAAATTTGGATCCATACAAGTCCATGTGTCTGGATGGGATTCATCCCAGAGTGCTTAGAGAGCTGGCTGACATCATCGTGGGACCTCTCTCAATTATTTTTCAATGGTCTTGGGAATCTGGAGAGGTCCCAGTAGACTGGAAGCTGGCAAATGTTGCACCAATTTTCAAGAAGGGCAAGAAAGAAGACTCTGGTAATTACAGGCCTGTCAGTCTCACGTGAGTGCCTGGTAAAATTACGGAGAAGATTATCCTTGAGGTTATTGAAGCGCACCTGGGGGACAATGCGGTCATTTGTCCCAGCCAACATGGGTTCACAAGGGTTAGGTCCTGTTTAACAAATCTGATTTCCTTTTTAACAATTTTGATTTCCACGGGCTGGCACGGCCCACCGATCCCAGGCTGCCAAGCCCAACGTGCGGCCGCCAAGCAGGCGCCAGCTGCCAGAGGCTGCAGGAAGGTTCCAGAAGCAGCGGCAGCGCCCCGGGCAGGGGCAGCCACGAGTGCAGGAGCTGCTCGTGGGATGTGGGCTCAGGGGCAGACGCCTGCCCCTGCAGGGGACAAGGCCCACCCAGAGCCTGCCCACCGGCATGGGCCTGCCCAGACATCCTGGGGGGAAGCCCTGGCCACAGCCAGTGATCTGGGGGGATGCAGAAGCCCCTCACAAATGATGATGAAAAACAGGGCCCACAAAGTGAGAGGCCATGTCACTTACAATGGAACCCTGCAGTACTTGGAGAAAAGAGGCACTGTCTCTCCAGACAGCAGGTTTCCTTCAGCACAATGAAAAAGAAAGGCCTCTTGGGTCTAGATGCCGCCCGCCATCACTGACAGCCAGGCTGGGGACAGCCCAAGGCCTCAGCCAGCTTGTGGCACAGGGGGAAACCAGAAGTGCAAAATGGCCGCCAGGGCTGTCAGAGGATGGGTCGGGACACAGCATAGTCCCTCGTGTCTAAAGTCCTGGCGAGGACGATGGTGAAAGCTGGCAAGACGGCCAATAACGGCAGCCCTGGGGGACCTGGCACACACCGGGTGCACAGTGACACCAACAAGAGCAGTCGAGGTCCAGACAGTCATGGACAGCAGGTGGACCGCTGCTTTGCCAGGGCCTGATCCCAAGGAATGACACAGGAACAACGGCTGCCGGCAGAGCCCCTGTCCCGGCTAGCCAAGACAGGGTTGGGAAGCAAGGGCAAAAGAGACAGCTAAACATCAAACCCAGGCAGGGGACGGGAAAGGATGGGACAAGCCAAAGCTGGGGCAGGAAAGAAAGGAATCCTGTGAGATGGTATGAAGATGAAGAGATCATCATCCTCAACTTCTGGATCAACCCCAGGTTCCCCAGCCTCTTCCAGGACCCACAGGCCTTTCCCCAGGAAGAGGGCAGCTCAGCCAGCAGCGTGGACAGGGAGGCTGCAGCAGAAGCAGCAGAACCCCCAACAAGCGCCTCTCTTGGCTCACTGGAACCCACGGACACTGCGCCATCAGCTGCTCCCCTGGCAGAAGGTCCAGGGGAAGAGAGGCACAGCACGCCTCTCACTGAAACAGTACCGGCGGAGAGCAGGCCGGCAAGTCCTCCATCAGCCCCTGCTTTGGAAGACGAGGGGAACAGAGCGCCTCCCCTGACATGCCGGGTTCCAGAGTCAAAGCCATCAGCCTGTCCCACTCCCATCGAGCACAGCACTGCAGTGATGGTTGAGAGCCAGGGACGTGCCCAACACGCCTCCAGTGCCTGTGATGAAGATCTGCATGAAACAGCCCGGATCATCATGTCTGCAGTCCTACGCCATGCTGTAGCCATGAGCCAGGGAGCCACGAGCAAGGCACCAACTGCTCCCTCGGCCACAGGACCCAGCGTGCCTCCTCCCACAGCAGAGCCTGTAGACTGTACATCCTCGGCCTCTGCCTTGGCTGGAGGTGCTGTAGGGGAAGCCACGGAAGCCCCTCTCACTGCAGCAGCGGCGCCACAAGAAGAAGTGGCTTCTCCTGTGACTGCAGATCTTCTCAGGGAGGACATCACAGATCTCAGTCCAGCAGCAGCTGATGAAGCAGGAGCAGCAGCTACTCCCTTGGCTATGGTTCCGGGGCACCAGGTAAGCACAGCACGAGTGGTGGGCACCGGGCACCGAGGGCAGCCAGAGGCAGAAGTAGCACGTAGGGCGTGCGTGCTGGGGAGCTGTCTGCTGCTCTCCATTTCCAGACGCCCCAGGCACAAGGGCTGACATCCCTCTCATCACCTGCTTGTGCTCTTGCTCTCCCCATGCAGGTTGCCGCCGAGCAGGGAGGCCAAGCGCAGTCCTCCTCCTGCACCAAAGACATGCCAGCGGATGAGCCAGCAACGTCCCAGGCACAAGCACTGTCCCAGGGTCTGTTGGCCGGGCCTGTTCAGCGCAGCGAGCAGCACCAAGGACTAGGTAGGTTGGCAGCACCACGCGCCGGGGGGCTGGCTGGTCCTGGGCCACCCCTCCCTGGGAAAGGCCTTGAAGGGGGGGAAAGGCTTGCCCAGTCCCCGCTCAGGCCCTAACCTACACCTCTCTGTCCCCCACAGGCATCCTTGACCTCGCACAAGCCCCAGCGCGCCAGCCACGGCCCTCCCGCCTCAGGAGGGCACTTCGGGCTCTGCGCAGGGCTTTCTGCTGCAGCTGCATCGCAGGACAGCGAGAGTAGCGGCGCCCGGCTGCCAGCACCAGGACGGCGCTCGGAGGTGGCAGCTGGCCCTCAGGAAGCTTTGCAGTGCCCACAGAAGCATCACTGGGAGGCACAGGACAGCGCCCCAGGAATTCAGATGCCCCACCACATCCTGCCCCCAGCCTCAGCTCAGCTGCGGCTGCTTTCTGCTGTGAATAAAAGCTCAGGCAGACTTTTGCCTCCAATGCTCCTCTCTGTGCCGTTGATCTCAGGAGAAAGAGTGATGCAGGCCATGCCAACCTGGCACCCTGGGCCTGTCACAGTCATGGAATTACAGGATCATGGAATCGCTTAGGTTGGAAAACACCTCAGAGATCATCACCTCCAACCGTTATCCTAGCACCGCCGAGTCTACCACTGAACCATGTCCCTAGGCACCAGATTCACATGGCTTTCGAATACCTCCAGGGATAGTGACTCAACTACTTGCCTGGGCAGCCTGTTCAAATGCTTCACAACCCTGTCATTGAAGAAATTTTGCCTAGTATCCACCTAAACCTCCCCCGGCGCCACTTTTTCCTCTTCTCCTATCGCCTGCTGCCTGGGAGAAGGGACTGACCACCGTCGCACTACAACCTTCTCTGAGGTCCTTGTACAGAGCGATAAGGTCTCCCCCCAGCCTCCTTTCCTCTAGGCTACATAACCCCAGCTCCCTCAACACTCCTCACACGACTTGCTCCCTAGGCCCTTCAGCTGCTTCTTTGCCCTTCTTTGGACAGGCCCCAGGACCTCCCCGTCCTTCTTGGAGTGACGGCCGCAAAGCTGAGCAGGGTATTCACAGTGCGGCCTCACCAGAGCTGAGTACAGGGGGAGAATTAGGTTCACAAACTACGTGATGCTTACTACTATACCATGTATGTACAATTTTATTTGACCAACCTTTAATTTCTCCTGATCCCTTTTCTTTTTTTTTTCATCTCTCATGAATGGAGGGCCTGTGATTTTTGTTTTTACTGATTTTGCACTGCTTGTCCTGTTTTTCTTAGCTATCCTCCTCATTTTGTGACTGTGGGACGTTCCCCTTATCTGTTTAACGTACTTCACCTGCTATGCTACTGCCATGCCTGCACAATCACTTTTGAAAATGCAAGGTTAGTGGAATTTTCCAATGCAAAAACCTGACGTGCTGTCAGCAGCCTGTAAGCTCTCCTGACGTGCTGTCAGCAGCCTGCAAGCACACAAGAGGAGGAAGTGCTGCAACAGCTGTTGCTCACCAACCAGCTGCCCGGCAAGG
Organism: Anser anser; assembly: GCF_964211835.1. NCBI lineage: Eukaryota > Metazoa > Chordata > Aves > Anseriformes > Anatidae > Anser > Anser anser. The sequence continues at coordinate 204,681,791 of NC_139720.1, read as the reverse complement.
AAAAGGCAGTCAGTAGGACATGTGTCAGGACACTTTTCCTGCCGATGTGGCCAAATTCACATAAGAAAGAATCAGGAAAAGTTTCTTTCTTATGTGGGACTCCGTGAAGACAGGCAAAGTTCTCCGAGAGCTGAAAGGTGGGCTTCTTTCCATGGAGGAGCTCAAAGCCCCCCATGGGCAGCCCCAGTTTAATAAGGAAGGAGGCACCCAGCCCAGGTACTAAGACACGCTGAAAAGCAAGAAAGGAGGAACAGTATTTAAGCATTTCTGGGACTGGAAATCCCGTGTGGGACTTCTCCAATAAAGAAGATGGGCCCTTGTGCTTTGGCCACTGCTCATGGGAAGGTGCCAGGTGGCGTCACTCTGGAGAGCCCTGGAGATGGCCTCAATGTCTGGGAGTTTCCCAGCTCCCTTCTTGTTGCCATCTAAAGAAGATCTGGGCTAGTAAGAGCAGAGCCAACACCCTCAGCCCAGGAAAATCCCTCCACGGGGTTCCCAACTAATAGGGAAAGCCTTGAGAACCGGCTCCAACTACATGCTGGCCTGCCCAATCAGGCCATAGGCAACGCACAAGCGCCAGGAGGTACGGATCCCGTCCTTCTGCTGGAGCTGGGCTTTTTTGTGCATAATGCCAGAGCAGCAACAGGCCCCTGGCACATCTGCAGTTTGCAGGCTACCGCTGGGGTGTTACTTCTGCTTGAGGAGGCGTTCTGTGGGGTGGCAGCTCCTGGAAGGAGCAGGGTATGAGGGAAGGACGAGGCTGCAAAGCCCATCTTGTTCAGTGCGAACTGCCTGTGCATGTGGTGGGATATTGCATCCCCAACTGTCCCAGTGCCTGGAAAGCAAATCCCCCAAATCCCCCTTCAGCTGTGCCCTGGGGTCGGCAACAAGGCCGCCAATGCCGTGCTGCAGGCTGGCACGGCCCGCACATCCCAGGCTGCCAAGCCCAACATGCAGCCGCCAAGCAGGCGCCAGCTGCCAGAGGCTGCAGGAAGGTTCCAGAAGCAGCGGCAGCGCCCCGGGCAGGGGCAGCCACGAGTGCAGGAGCTGCTCGTAGGATGTGGGCTCAGGGGCAGATGCCTGCCCCTGCAGGGGACAAGGCCCACCCAGAGCCTGCCCACCGGCATGGGCCTGCCCAGACATCCTGGGGGGAAGCCCTGGCCACAGCCAGTGATCCGGGGGGATGCAGAAGCCCCTCACAAATGATGACGAAAAACAGGGCCCACAAAGTGAGAGGCCATGTCACTTACAATGGAACCCTGCAGTACTTGGAGAAAAGAGGCACTGTCTCTCCAGACAGCAGGTTTCCTTCAGCACAAAGAAAAAGAAAGGCCTCTTGGGTCTAGATGCCGCCCGCCATCACTGACAGCCAGGCTGGGGACAGCCCAAGGCCTCAGCCAGCTTGTGGCTCGGGGGGAAAACAGAACTTCAAAATGGCCGCCAGTGCTGACAGGGAATGTATCGGGAGCCGCCCTGTCAGGAAGAGGCATTTCTCTCTCTGTTCACTGAGGCAGCATCTCTCTTGTAGGGCCACCAGTGAGCACGTGAAAGAAGAAAGAAGCAATGTACTGTCTACAGCAGAGCCTGTAGACTGTACACCCTCAGCCTCTGCCTTGGCTGCAGGCCCTGTGGGGGAGAGCAGTGAAGCCCCTCTCACTGCAGAAGCAGCACCACGAGAAGGAGAAGTGGATTCTCCCTCGGCTGGAGGCCCTGCGTGGGACGCCAAGAAGGCTGTTCTCTCTGAATCAGCAGCTTCAGCGTCCTCTTCAAAGGCCTTTCCCAGGAAGTGTGCAGCTCATCCAACTGCTCCCTCAGCCACAGGGCACAGGGTGCCTCCTCCCACAGCAGAGCCTGTAGACTGTACCTCCTCAGCCTCTGCCTTGGCTGCAGGCCCTGTGGGGGAGACCACTGAAGCCCCCCTCACTGCAGAAGCTGCACCATGAGAAGGAGAAGTGGATTCTCTCTGGGCTGCTGACCCTGTGGGAGAAGCCAGTGAAGCCGCTCTTGCTAAAGCAGCAGCACCAGAGGAAGAAGAATTCACTTCTCCATGGGCTGGAGGCCCTGTGGGGCAACAAGGCTGCCAATGCCGTGCTGCAGGCTGGCACGGCCCGCAGATCCCAGGCTGCCAAGCCCAACGTGCAGCCGCCAAGCAGGCGCCAGCTGCCAGAGGCTGCAGGAAGGTTCCAGAAGCAGCGGCAGCACCCCGGGCAGGGGCAGCCACGAGTGCAGGAGCTGCTCGTGGGATGTGGGCTCAGGGGCAGACGCCTGCCCCTGCAGGGGACAAGGCCCACCCAGAGCCTGCCCACCGGCATGGGCCTGCCCAGACATCCTGGGGGGAAGCCCTGGCCACAGCCAGTGATCCGGGGGGATGCAGAAGCCCCTCACAAATGATGCGAAAAACGGGGCCCACAAGTGAGAGGCCATGTCACTTACAATGGAACCCTGCAGTACTTGGAGAAAAGAGGCACTGTCTCTCCAGACAGCAGGTTTCCTTCAGCACAAAGAAAAAGAAAGGCCTCTTGGGTCTAGATGCCGCCCGCCATCACTGACAGCCAGGCTGGGGACAGCCCAAGGCCTCAGCCAGCTTGTGGCACAGGGGGAAACCAGAAGTGCAAAATGGCCGCCAGGGCTGTCAGAGGATGGGTTGGGAGCTGCCCAAGGTTAGTGGAATTAGTTGGGATCTTATCAATGTTTATAAATACCTGAAGCATGGCAGACAGAGGCATTTGGCCAACCTCTTTTCAGTGGTTTGTGGGGACAGGACAAGGGGTAATGGCCACAAGATGGAGCCCAGGAAGTTCCGCACCAACATGCAAAAGGACTTCTTCACGGTGAGGGTGACGGAGCACTGAAACAGGCTGCCCAGGGAGGTTGTGGAGTGTCCTTCTCTGGAGATATTCAAGGCCCGTCTGGACACCTACCTGGGCAGCCTGCTCTAAGGAACCTGCTTTGGCAGGGCGGTTGGACGCGATGATCTCTCGAGGTCCCTCCCAACCCCAACAATTCTGTGATTCTGTGAAATTTCCACTGCAAAAACACCTGCCACTGCAAAAACACAACTTTGGTTCTCACAATTCCCCCCTCTTCTTTTCTCACTCCTATTGTTGTTTCTGCACTTCTACACATCCTCCATCCTTGAGTTTTTCCAACATTAGGGCACAATATTTTTCTTCCCAAGTCAGGGGGATGACAGATATGCAATGCCTTTATCATTGTAATACCAACAATACCGCCCTGTGGGGGAGGCCAGCAAAGCCCCTCTCACTGCAGCAGCAGCACCAAAGGAAGAACGAAAAGAAGTGGCTTCTCCTTTGGCTGGAGGCCCTGCGTGCGAAGTCAGCAAAGACCCTCTCGCTCCAGGAGCAACGGCACAAGAAGGAGAAGCGGCTTCTCCCTGGGCTGGACAACCTGTGGAGGAAGCCAGTGAAGCCCCTCTTGGTCCAGCAGCAGCACCAGACGAAGAAGAAGTGGCTTCTCCTTTGAGTGCAGAGCCTCTCAGGGAGGACAGCACCGATCTTCTCAGCCCCGCAGCAGCTGAGGAAACAGGAGCAGTGGCTTCTCCCTTGGTTCCTGGGCGCCAGGTAAGCACAGCGTGCGTGGTGGGCACAAGGCCCTCAGGGAGCTTTGCAGCACCCACAGAAGCATCACAGGGAGGCACAGGACAGCGTCCCAGTGTGAGAAAAATCTCAATATTTTTTTAGTCAGGGTCTTCTGTAAAGCTATTTTATTCACGATTGCAATGGCGGGCCTCCTGCGAGCAGGAACGCGCACTGAAAGTATACCATAACCTTATATTCCCTATTACCCGACACCTGACTTCTCCCCTGTTTCCTCATGGGCTGAGTACTACGGGTTTACAACTACTTACGCCTTTCTATACCATATATGTACAATTTTATTTGACCAGCCTTTCATTTCTCCTTTTCCTTTCCTTCATCTCTCGTGACTAGAGGGCCCGTGATTTATTTTTTTTTCTACTAATTTTGTGCAGCTCATCCTGTTTGTCTTAGCTACCCTCCTTATTTTGGGACAGCGGGACCTTCCCTTTATCTGCCTAATGTACTTCCCACTGCTTTGCTACTGCCATGCCTGCACAATCTCTTTGGAATATGCAAGGTTAGTGGAATTTTCCCATGCAAAAACACCTGCCGCTGCAAAAACACAACTTTGTTTCTCACAATGCCCCCCTCTTCTTTTCTTACTCCTCTTGCTGTTTCTGCACTTCTTCACATCCCCCACTCTTCTCTTTTTCCAACATTACGGCCCAATATTTTTCTTCCGATGTCATGGGGGATGACATTCGCAGTGCCATTATCTTTAGAATTCCAACAAATAGCTGTTTGAGCCAATTCCATTCAGGTAACCGCAAAAGTCACTTCCTCCCAAATGTTTCTAAATCCCCAGGAAGTGTCATCTTGAGCCGCTCTGTGTAGGATTTGTTTCCTTCCCAAATATTTTTGAGATCAGTCAAATTCGCCCCTTTTGATCTACAGACATACAACAACTAGCATTAATTACAATACACGCTCTCCTGTGAGGCTAAAAATAAATCAAATACCATTTGGTTCTGGAGTACTATTTTTGGCAAGCTTGTTACCTCCTCTTGTAGTGCCTGCACTGCATGCAGAGTGTTATTTTCTAGTTGCACAATGAGTGAAATTCCCTGTTTCCGTTTACTAGAGGATTATCTGGAGTCCTCTTAATTCTGCGTGCGGTCTCAAGGGGGCTTTGGCATTGTGGGTCTTCAATAATAGGAACATTTGGAATTATTGCCCCCAGGCTGCAAGCTTCCTTCCAGCCAAGGGGCAACACCTTCCTGGATGTATTGCCGCATAGCCAGTACCACCCCTTGCCATTCGGGACAGGCCATCCGGTTACAGGATTCTCATGTTGTATCTGCTGTACAAAAACTTCTAAACTGTTACTTAGATAACGCTCCTGCCTTCCTCTTTGTCACACTCAAAATGGTTAAGAACAAAATAGGATTACAAGATACGCCACCGGGCCCACGTAGTGGCCACCACCAATCGACACTTGGATAAAACAGCACTTCCTTTTCGATCTGTCATGCGCTTCGTTCATCTCCGGCCGTTCCCCTCACGGAGAATAACGAACCACGGATCGGAACTCCGCGCTCGCTTCGCAGCGATGCTGCGTCTCACTCCCACAGCACAATCACGCAATCACGCAGAGAGGCCCCTTAAACTTCTCATTCATGCTACAAGGATATATCACTTAGAACAATAACCAGACTATTTTGTTTTGTCTCTGGCCGAGTTGCTCGAGGAGTCACTCACTTCACAACAATACTTTGGCTCAAACACATACACATATACTTCTTTGCTGGTGCAGCTACTGCTGCCTCCGGTGCAATATTAGGATTAGAGGGAGCATAACTTGATTCCTCCTCCGAAAAAGGAGTCTTATTGTTTACATATAAACTTAAAGCCGGAATTTTCATCAGACCTGTATTGCGGCCAAAATAGTGAAGTTCCTTTTAATGGCTTTTCAGGCCAGACAATTGGACAATACCTAACCATTGCTGTTTTTTTTTTTTTTTTCCGCTAGTTTTTGGGTTGTTTTTCCAATTCCTTTTCTTTCTCCCCAAAGGACTGCCTTTACGCACAATTCCGAGGATTCTGCTTCTGAAGATCTCCAAGGATGGAGACTCCACAACCCCTCTCTGGGCAACCTGTTCCAGCAAAGACACCGTTGTGTTACCAACACTGTTTCAGCCACAACTCTGAAGCATAGGACCTGCTTCAGCAGCCAGAGAAGCTGCGGGCTAAACACCAGCATGGCACAGCTGTGGCTCTGCCGCTGAAAGCTTCTCCACGGCTTGTTCTGAAAGCAAGGAGCAGGGAATCTTCCCGCGGCTGCCCAGGGCTTTCCTCTCGCAGCCCCGCCAGAGCCCGCCTCAAGCAACCTCTCCGCCAGCTCCACCGGCTCCGCTACCTGGTGCCCGCCTTCTCTGGGAGTCCTTCACAGTGCCTAGAGCCACAGGGCTCTGGCTGCCCGGACACGGGAGGATTCCCTGCTAATGCTCCTGCTCAAACTGCACTGCCAGGGCTGCCTGATGGGTGTCCAAGCTCGAGCGCGGTCTCTGCTGATGTGTGGGGAGTCAGGCAAAGAGCCAGGAAGCTTACCCAGATGACCGAGCAGAGCATCTCCCGGCAGAGCAGGTAACGCGCAGCTGATGGGAGCAGTTAGGGAGCTAAGCTGACTCCCCTGAGAAATCCTGACCTGGGGCTGAGCCGGGGGCACTGGCTGGAAGGAGCCTGAGGTGCCTGCCAATCCAGACCTTGCTGGGGCCGTGTGAGACGGTGTCCCTGGGGTGTCCGCCGACCACCGGGGCTTTGTGATGCGTGGGCGGTGGCGTACCCAAAGGCCATTGTGACACGGAGGGGTACCCATGGCAACGGTGTCCCTTATAAGGCCCGAGCCCCGGGCTGCCCACTCACTCTCAGGAGAGCAGCTCTGCCAGGAGGCAGCAGCTCCCCTGGGTGCCCGTTGGAGTTCTCGGTCAGAGGACCTGGAGCGTACCATGGAGCAGCAGAATAAGGATCACTCCCAGCCCGCTGAAGGGCAGCAGAGCGTACAGGAGCAGCGCCAGGTGAGGCTCAGGGACCAAGACAGGGACAGCAGCGTGACGGGACGGCACGGAGAGCACCAGGATGGGAACGGTGCTGGAGCAAGCTGGCCAGCTGGCCCTGAACACCTCCAGCCCGGACACAGTTATTCCCAAACCTGGGGTTTCTCCATGAAGAGCCGACCCCCAGGACAGCCAAAGCCCATGTGGCCCTGGCATTTCTGTGCCCAGAGGCACAAAGAGCAGCGTGGCCTAATTCAACCTGGCTGTCCGCAACCAGGAGCTGCCTCCATCGTCCCTCCATGCGGACAGGCTGCCAGTGCGGTCGTGCCCAGAGAGCGTGCGTCACACTGGCAGCTGCCACACGGAGTCGGGAGCCCCAGGAGGGTTCGGAAGAACATCTTTGGCAGCCCTGGCAGCCTCCGACGAGCAGGCAGCAATTCAGGCGGAGACAGGCAGGGCATTACCCTGGCAAGCCGAGCCCCGCTGTGCGTGGTCCCCTGCCAGGGCATGAATGGGGCCACTGCAGGGCAGCTCACAGGAGCACCATTAGGGGGCCATGGAGGGGAATGGCAGAAATGACCAAAGTAACCCGGCCTTTCTCCTCAGCTTCTCTTGCAGATGGAGAAGCTGCAAGTCACGAAGACACTGCCACACAGTGGGGTGCGGCAGGAAGAGAGAATCCGTCTGCCAGCCGTGCCGCCTTTCCCAAGGCAGGCAGCGACTCAGGCAGCAGCAGCCAAGCAAGTGCCTGCAGCACAGACATCGTCATTTGAAAGGGTCACTTGCAAGCTGCCCCCTCTACAAGCAACAGCCTCTTCATCTTCAGTTGGAGGAAGGGCAAAGGCGTTGGGCACAGAGGCCTACAGCCACCAAGAGCTTCTGCCACCTCTTCCGTGCATCTCTGGTGACAGGGACAAGGCAGTGAGGGCAGAGAGCCGGGAACGTGGCCCACACAGCCCTGTGGCCCCTGACGAGGACATGGAGTACACAGTACGGTCCTTCGTCTCCACAGTCATAAGAAACGCTCTAGCCTGCAACGAGGGAGCCAACAGCAAAGCAAGGCTTTCTCCCTCAGGCAGACGTCCCGGGACCAAAGGCTACAGAACACCATCTCTCACCACAGCAGTGCCCCAAAATGGGAAGAAGAAGAGTCAGCACTCGCCCAAAAGCAGCCCTGCAGCCCCTGCCGAAGAAATGGAAGACCCAGTAAAGGTCTTTGTCTCCACTGCCATTAGCAACGCCGTAGCCCGGAACCAGGGAGCCATGAGCGAGGCAAGGCTTTCTCCTTTGGACAGACGTCCCAGGAGCGAAGGCCGCATAACACCACCACTCCTCACAGCAGTGCCGCAGAATTGGAAGAAGAGTCAGCACCGTGCCAAAAACAGCCCTGCAGCCTCTGCCGAGGACATGGAACACCCAGTAAAGGCCTTCGTCTCCAGTGTCATTAGCAAGGCTATAGCCTGCAACGAGGGAGCCATGAGGGAGGCAGAGCTTCCTCCCTTGTGCAGAGGTCCCAGGAGCAAAGGCCACAGAACACCACCTCTCCTAACAGCAGCGCCCCAGGATTTGAAGGAGAGTCGGCAGGCTGCCCCACACTGCCCCACAGACTCTTTCACGGCACTGCGGGACACAGCACAGTCCCTTGTGTCTGAAGTCCTGGCAAAGACAATGGCTGAAAGCTGGGAACACGGCCAACGGCCTGCAGAACTGGAGGACCTGGCACACACGGGGTGCACAGCGACATCAACAAGAGCAGTCCAGGTCCAGACAGACATGGACAGCAGGTGGACCACTGCTCTGCCAGGGCGCCATCACCAGGCACGTTCAGGAAAAGCGGCTGCTGGCAGAGCCCCTGCACCAGCAAGCCCAGACGGGGCTGAGAAGCAAGGGCAGCAGAGACAGATACACATCAAACCCAGGCAGGGGAGCGGCAAGGATGAGAAAAGCCAGGGCCGGGGCAGGAAGGAAAGTGGTCCTGTGGGTTCGGATGAAGAGGAAGAGATTGTCATCTTCAACTCCTGGATCAACCCCAGGTTCCCCAGCCTCTTCCAGGACCCACAGGCCTTTCCCCAGGAAGAGGGCAGCTCAGCCAGGAGCGCGGACAGGGAGGCTGCAGCACAAGAAGCAGAACCCCCAACAAGTGCCTCACTTGGCTCATTGGACACTGAAACATCGCCTGCTTGCCTGGCAGAGAGGCACGGCACGCCTCTCACCGCAACACAACCGTCAGAGAGCAGGCCAGCAAGTTGTCCATCAGCCCCTGCTTTTGAAGACAAGGGCTACAGAGCGCCTCCCCAGACACGTGGGGAAGAGATTGTCATCTTCAACTCCTGGATCAACCCCAGGTTCCCCAGCCTCTTCCAGGACCCACAGGCCTTTCCCCAGGAAGAGGGCAGCTCAGCCAGCAGCGTGGACAGGGAGGCTGCAGCAGAAGCAGCAGAACCCCCAGCAAGCGCCTCTCTTGGCTCACTGGAACCCACGGACACTGCGCCATCAGCTGCTCCCCTGGCAGAAGGTCCAGGGGAAGAGAGGCACAGCACGCCTCTCGGTACTGAAACAGTACCGGCGGAGAGCAGGCCGGCAAGTCCTCCATCAGCCCCTGCTTTGGAAGACGAGGGGAACAGAGCGCCTCCCCTGACATGCCGGGTTCCAGAGTCAAAGCCATCAGCCTGTCCCACTCCCATCGAGCACAGCACTGCAGTGATGGTTGAGAGCCAGGGACGTGCCCAACACGCCTCCAGTGCCTGTGATGAAGATCTGCATGAAACAGCCCGGATCATCGTGTCTGCAGTCCTACGCCATGCTGTAGCCATGAGCCAGGGAGCCACGAGCAAGGCACCAACTGCTCCCTCGGCCACAGGACCCAGCGTGCCTCCTCCCACAGCAGAGCCTGTAGACTGTACATCCTCGGCCTCTGCCTTGGCTGGAGGTGCTGTAGGGGAAGCCACGGAAGCCCCTCTCACTGCAGCAGCGGCGCCACAAGAAGAAGTGGCTTCTCCTGTGACTGCAGATCTTCTCAGGGAGGACATCACAGATCTCAGTCCAGCAGCAGCTGATGAAGCAGGAGCAGCAGCTACTCCCTTGGCTATGGTTCCGGGGCACCAGGTAAGCACAGCACGAGTGGTGGGCACCGGGCACCGAGGGCAGCCAGAGGCAGAAGTAGCACGTGGGGCGTGCGTGCTGGGGAGCTGTCTGCTGCTCTCCATTTCCAGACGCCCCAGGCACAAGGGCTGACATCCCTCTCATCACCTGCTTGTGCTCTTGCTCTCCCCATGCAGGTTGCCGCCGAGCAGGGAGGCCAAGCGCAGTCCTCCTCCTGCACCAAAGACATGCCAGCGGATGAGCCAGCAACGTCCCAGGCACAAGCACTGTCCCAGGGTCTGTTGGCCGGGCCTGTTCAGCGCAGCGAGCAGCACCAAGGACTAGGTAGGTTGGCAGCACCACGCGCCGGGGGGCTGGCTGGTCCTGGGCCACCCCTCCCTGGGAAAGGCCTTGAAGGGGGGGAAAGGCTTGCCCAGCCCCCGCTCAGGCCCTAACCTACACCTCTCTGTCCCCCACAGGCATCCTTGACCTCGCACAAGCCCCAGCGCGCCAGCCACGGCCCTCCCGCCTCAGGAGGGCACTTCGGGCTCTGCGCAGGGCTTTCTGCTGCAGCTGCATCGCAGGACAGCGAGAGTAGCGGCGCCCGGCTGCCAGCACCAGGACGGCGCTCGGAGGTGGCAGCTGGCCCTCAGGAAGCTTTGCAGTGCCCACAGAAGCATCACTGGGAGGCACAGGACAGCGCCCCAGGAATTCAGATGCCCCACCACATCCTGCCCCCAGCCTCAGCTCAGCTGCGGCTGCTTTCTGCTGTGAATAAAAGCTCAGGCAGACTTTTGCCCCCAATGCTCCTCTCTGTGTCGTTGATCTCAGGAGAAAGAGTGGTGCAGGCCATGCCAACCTGGCACCCTGGGCCTGTCACAGTCATGGAATTACAGGATCATGGAATCGCTTAGGTTGGAAAACACCTCAGAGATCATCACCTCCAACCGTTATCCTAGCACCGCCGAGTCTACCACTGAACCATGTCCCTAGGCACCAGATTTAGACGGCTTTCGAATACCTCCGGGAATAGTGACTCAACTACTTCCCTGGGCAGCCTGTTCCAATTCTTCACAACCCTTCAATTCAAGACATTTTGCCTAGTACCCACCTAAACCTCCCCCTGTGCCACTTTTTCCTCTTCTCCTATCGCCTGTTGCTTGGGAGAAGAGACTGACCCGCACGGCACTACAACCTTCTCTGAGGTCCTTGTACAGAGCGATAAGGTCCCCCCCGAGCCTCCTTTTCTCTAGGCTACGTAACCCCAGCTCCCTCAACACTCCTCACACGACTTGCTCCCTAAACCCTTCACCGGCTTCCTTGCCCTTGTTTGGACACTCTCCAGCACCTCCCCGTCCTTCTTGCAGCTAGGGGCCCAAAACTGAACACGGTATTCATGGTGCGGCCTCACCAGAGCTGAGTACAGGGGGAGGATCACTTCCCTTGTCCTACTGTGGCCTCCCTGGCCACACTATTTCTGGTACACGACAGGATGTACCAGATCCTGGTACGGCCTTCTTCGCCACCTCAGCACACCGCTGCCTCATACTCATCTGGCTATCGACCAGTACCCCCACAGTCCCTTCCGACAGGCAGCTTTGCAGCCACTCTTCCCTCAGCCTGTGGCGCTGCATGGGCTTGTTGTGCCCTGTGAGAAAAATCTTAATATTTTTTTCAGACAGAGTCTTCTGTGAAGCTATACAATACACAATTGCAACAGCAGGACTATGGTGAGCAGGAGCGCCCAGCAAAAGTATATCATAACCTTATATTCCCTAGTACCTGATGCTTGATTCCTCCCCTGTTTCCTCATTGACTGAGCACTACAGCTTCACAAACTACGCGATGCTTACTACTATACCATATATGTACAATTTTATCTGACCAACCTTTAATTTCTCCTGTTCCTTTTTTTTTTTTCTTCATCTCTCATGACTAGAGGGCCTGTGATTTTTGTTTTTACTCATTTTCAACTGCTTGTCTTGTTTATCTTAGTTATCCTTATTTTGGGACAGCGGGACCCTCCCCTTATCTGCTTAACGTACAACCCACTGCTACGCCGTGCTGTAGCCATAAGCCTGGGAGCCAAGAGCAAAACACAAACTGCTCCCTCGGCCACAGGGCACAGGGTGATTCCTCTAACAGCAGAGCCTGTATAATGTGAATCTTCAGCATCTGCTTTAGCTGGAGGTCCTGTGGGGGAGACCAACAAAGGCCCTCTCACAGCAGAAGCAGCACCAGGAGAAGGAGACGTGGATTCTCCCTGAGCTGCTGACCCTGTGGGAGAAGCCAGTGAAGCCGCTCTTGCTCAAGCAGTAGCACCAGAGGAAGAAGAAGTGGCTTCTCCTTGGGCTGGAGGCCCTGTTTGGGAAGCCAGCGAAGCCACTCTCGCTGCAAGGTTTCCTTCAGTACGAAGTAAAAGAAAGGCCACTTGGGTCTAGAAGCCGCCCGCCATCACTGACAGCCAGGCTGGGGACAGCCCAAGGCCTCAGCCAGCTTGTGGCTCGGGGGGAAAACAGAACTTCAAAATGGCTGCCAGTGCTGACAGGGAATGTATCGGGAGCCGCCCTGTCAGGAAGAGGCATTTCTCTCTCTGTTCACTGAGGCAGCATCTCTCTTGTAGGGCCACCAGTGAGCAGGTGAAAGAAGAAAGAAGCAATGTACTGTCTACAGCAGAGCCTGTAGACTGTACACCGTCAGCCTCTGCCTTGGCTGCAGGCCCTGTGGGGGAGAGCAGTGAAGCCCCTCTCAGTGCAGAAGCAGAACCACGAGAAGGAGAAGTGGCTTCTCCCTCGGCTGGAGGCCCTGCGTGGGACGCCAAGGAGGCTGTTCTCTCTGAATCAGCAGCTTCAGCGTCCTCTTCACAGGCCTTTCCCCATGAAGTCTGCAGCTCATCCAACTGCTCCCTCAGCCACAGGGCACAGGGTGCCTCCTCCCACAGCAGAGCCTGTAGACTGTACCTCCTCAGCCTCTGCCTTGGCTGCAGGCCCTGTGGGGGAGACCACTGAAGCCCCCCTCACTGCAGAAGCAGCACCATGAGAAGGAGAAGTGGATTCTCTCTGGGCTGCTGACCCTGTGGGAGAAGCCAGTGAAGCCGCTCTTGCTCAAGCAGCAGCACCAGACGAAGAAGAATTCGCTTCTCCATGGGCTGGAGGCCCTGTGGGGCAACAAGGCTGCCAATGCCGTGCTGCAGGCTGGCACGGCCCGCACATCCCAGGCTGCCAAGCCCAACGTGCGGCCGCCAAGCAGGCGCCAGCTGCCAGAGGCTGCCGGAAGGTTCCAGAAGCAGCGGCAGCGCCCCGGGCAGGGGCAGCCACGAGTGCAGGAGCTGCTCGTGGGATGTGGGCTCAGGGGCAGACGCCTGCCCCTGCAGGGGACAAGGCCCACCCAGAGCCTGCCCACCGGCATGGGCCTGCCCAGACATCCTGGGGGGAAGCCCTGGCCACAGCCAGTGATCCGGGGGGATGCAGAAGCCCCTCACAAATGATGCGAAAAACGGGGCCCACAAGTGAGAGGCCATGTCACTTACAATGGAACCCTGCAGTACTTGGAGAAAAGAGGCACTGTCTCTCCAGACAGCAGGTTTCCTTCAGCACAAAGAAAAAGAAAGGCCTCTTGGGTCTAGATGCTGCCCGCCATCACTGACAGCCAGGCTGGGGACAGCCCAAGGCCTCAGCCAGCTTGTGGCACAGGGGAAACCAGAAGTGCAAAATGGCCGCCAGGGCTGTCAGAGCTGCCAGTCGGGAGCTGCCCAAGGTTAGTGGAATTAGTTGGGATCTTATCAATGTTTATAAATACCTGAAGCGTGGCAGACAGAGGCATTTGGCCAACCTCTTTTCAGTGGTTTGTGGGGACAGGACAAGGCGTAATGGCCACAAGATGGAGCCCAGGAAGTTCCGCACCAACATGCAAAAGGACTTCTTCACGGTGAGGGTGACGGAGCACTGAAACAGGCTGCCCAGGGAGGTTGTGGAGTGTCCTTCTCTGGAGATATTCAAGGCCCGTCTGGACACCTACCTGGGCAGCCTGCTCTAAGGAACCTGCTTTGGCAGGGCGGTTGGACGCGATGATCTCTCGAGGTCCCTCCCAACCCCAACAATTCTGTGATTCTGTGAAATTTCCACTGCAAAAACACCTGCCACTGCAAAAACACAACTTTGGTTCTCACAATTCCCCCCTCTTCTTTTCTCACTCCTATTGTTGTTTCTGCACTTCTACACATCCTCCATCCTTGAGTTTTTCCAACATTAGGGCACAATATTTTTCTTCCCAAGTCAGGGGGATGACAGATATGCAATGCCTTTATCATTTTAATACCAACAATACCGCCCTGTGGGGGAGGCCAGCAAAGCCCCTCTCACTGCAGCAGCAGCACCAAAGGAAGAACGAAAAGAAGTGGCTTCTCCTTTGGCTGGAGGCCCTGCGTGCGAAGTCAGCAAAGACCCTCTCGCTCCAGGAGCAACGGCACAAGAAGGAGAAGCGGCTTCTCCCTGGGCTGGACAACCTGTGGAGGAAGCCAGTGAAGCCCCTCTTGGTCCAGCAGCAGCACCAGACGAAGAAGAAGTGGCTTCTCCTTTGAGTGCAGAGCCTCTCAGGGAGGACAGCGCCGATCTTCTCAGCCCCGCAGCAGCTGAGGAAACAGGAGCAGTGGCTTCTCCCTTGGTTCCTGGGCGCCAGGTAAGCACAGCGTGCGTGGTGGGCACGAGGCCCTCAGGGAGCTTTGCAGCACCCACAGAAGCATCACAGGGAGGCACAGGACAGCGTCCCAGTGTGAGAAAAATCTCAATATTTTTTTAGTCAGGGTCTTCTGTAAAGCTATTTTATTCACGATTGCAATGGCGGGCCTCCTGCGAGCAGGAACGCGCACTGAAAGTATACCATAACCTTATATTCCCTATTACACGACACCTGACTTCTCCCCTGTTTCCTCATGGGCTGAGTACTACGGGTTTACAACTACTTACGCCTTTCTATACCATATATGTACAATTTTATTTGACCAACCTTTCATTTCTCCTTTTCCTTCCCTTCATCTCTCGTGACTAGAGGGCCCGTGATTTATTTTTTTTTCTACCAATTTTGCGCAGCTCATCCTGTTTGTCTTAGCTATCCTCCTTATTTTGGGACAGCGGGACCTTCCCTTTATCTGCCTAATGTACTTCCCACTGCTTTGCTACTGCCATGCCTGCACAATCTCTTTGGAATATGCAAGGTTAGTGGAATTTTCCCATGCAAAAACACCTGCCGCTGCAAAAACACAACTTTGTTTCTCACAATGCCCCCCTCTTCTTTTCTTACTCCTCTTGCTGTTTCTGCACTTCTTCACATCCCCCACTCTTCTCTTTTTCCAACATTACGGCCCAATATTTTTCTTCCGATGTCACGGGGGATGACATTCGCAGTGCCATTATCTTTATAATTCCAACAAATAGCTGTTTGAGCCAATTCCATACAGGTAACCGCAAAAGTCACTTCCTCCCAAATGTTTCTAAATCCCCAGGAAGTGTCATCTTGAGCCGCTCTGTGTAGGATTTGTTTCTTTCCCAAATATTTTTGAGATCAGTCAAATTCGCCCCTTTTGATCTACAGACATACAACAACTAGCATTAATTACAATACACGCTCTCCTGTGAGGCTAAAAATAAATCAAATACCATTTGGTTCTGGAGTACTATTTTTGGCAAGTTTGTTACCTCCTCTTGTAGTGCCTGCACTGCATGCAGAATGTTATTTTCTAGTTGCACAATGAGTGACAGTGGAGTGGCAAGGATGAGACAAGCCAGGGCCAGGGCAGGAAGGAAAGTGGTCCTGTGGGTTCGGATGAAGAGGAAGAGATTGTCATCTTCAAGTCCTGGATCAACCCTAGGTTCCCCAGCCTCTTTGAGGACCCACAGACATTTTCCCCAGGAAGAGGGCAGCTCAGCCAGGAGCGCGGACAGGGAGGCTGCAGCACAAGAAGCAGAACCCTCAACAAGTGTCTCTCTTGGCTCATTGGACACGGAAACATCGCCTGCTTGCCTGGAAGAGAGGAACGGCACGCCTCTCACCGCAACAAAACCGTCAGAGAGCAGGCCAGCAAGTCCTCCATCAGCCCCTGCTTTCGAAGACGAGGGCTACAGAGCGCCTCCCCAGAGCCTCCCCAGACACGTGGGGCTCAAGAGTCAAAGCCATCAGCCTGCCCCACTCCCATCGAGCACAGCACTGCAGTGATGGTTGAGAGCCAGGGACGTGCCCAACATGCCTCCAGTGCCTGTGATGAAGATCTGCATGAAACAGCCCGGACCCTGGTTTCCGCAGTCCTAAGACAAGCTGTAGCCATGAGCCGGGGAGCCACGAGCAAGGCACCAACTGCTCCCTTGGCCACAGGACCCAGGGTGCCTCCTCCCACTGCAGAGCCTGCAGACTCTGCATCCTCAGCATCTGCCTTGGCTGGAGCACTGGGGGACCTGGCACACACGGGGTGCACAGTGACAGCAACAAGATCAGCCGGGGTCCAGACAGACGCGGAGAGCAGGTGGACCACTGCTCTGCCAGGGCCTGATCCCCGGCTATGTGCAGGAAGAATGGCTGCAAGCAGAGACCCGGCACCAGCTAGCCCAGACGGGTGAGAAGCAAGGGCAACAGAGAGAGCAACATGTCAAACCCAGGCAGGGGAGTGGCGACAAGGCGACAAGCCAGGGCTGGGGCAGGAAGGAAAGTGGTCCTGTGGGTTCGGATGAAGAGGAAGAAATGGTCATCTTCACCTCCTGGATCAACCCCAGGCTCCCCAGCCTCTTCCAGGACCCACAGGCCTTTCCCCACACATAGGGCAGTTCACCCAGCAGCGTAGACTGCAAGGCTGCAGCAGAAGAAGCAGAACACCCGACAAGCGCCTCTCTTGGCTCACTGGAGCCCACGGACACTGCACCGTCAGCTGCTTCCGTGGCTGAATGTCCAGGGGAAGAGAGGTACGGCACGCCTCTCACGGGAATAAAACTGGCAGAGAGCAGGCCAGCAGGTCCTCCGTTAGCCCCTGCTTGAGAAGGTGAGGGCTACAGAGCGCCTCCCCCCACACCAGTGTCTCAGGACTCAAAGCCATCAGCCTGTCCCCTCCCCAGCGAGCACAGCACTGCGGCAATGGCTGAGACCCAGGGAAGCGACCAACATGCCTGCAGTGCCTGTGACGAAGACCTTTATGACAGCCCAGATCATCGTCTCTGCAGTCCTACACCATGCTGTAGCCACGAGCCAGGGAACCACGAGCAAGGCAACAAATCTCCCTCGGCCACAGGGCCCAGGGTGCCTCCTTCCACAGCAGAGCCTGCAGCGTCTATATCCTCAGCATCTGCTTTAGCTGGAGGCCCTCCTGGGAAGGCCAACGAAGCCCCTCTTGCTCAAGCAGCAGCACCAGAGGAAGAAGAAGTGGCTTCTCCCTGGGCTGGAGGCCCTGTGTGGGAAGCCACGAAGCCACTCTCGCTGCAAGGTTTCCTTCAGTACCAAGGAAAGGAAAGGTCTCTTGGGTCTAGGTCGCCCGCCATCACTGACGGCCAGGCTGGGGACAGCCCAAGGCCTCAGCCAGCTTGTGGCACAGCGGGAAACCAGAACTGCAAACTGGCAGCCAGGGCTGTCAGAGGATGTTTCGGGAGCTGCCCAGTCAGGGAGAGGCGTTCCGATCTCTGTTCACTAAGGCAGCATCTCTCTTGTAGGGCCACCAGTGAGCTGAGCAACCCGGGGCCAAAAGCCACCGCTCACCACCTCTCAGCACAGCAATGTCCCAAAATTGGAAGAAGAGTTAGCACCCTGCCCCACGCAGCCCTGCAGCTCCTGCCGAGGACATGGAAGGCCAAGTAAAGGCCTCCGTCTCCAGGGGCATTAGCAATGCCATAGCCTGCAACGAGGGAGCCACGAGGCAGCCAAAGCTTTCTGCTTTGTGCAGAGGTCCCAGGAGCAAAGGCCACACAACACCACCTCTCCTAACAACAGTGCCCCAAAATTTGAAGAAGAGTCATCACCCTGCCAAAAACAGCCCTGCAGAACGTGCCAGAGAAATGGAAGACCAGGTAAAAGCCTTAGTCTCCCGTGTCATTAGCAATGCAATAGCCCGCAACGAGAGACCTATAAGGGAGGCAACGCTTTCTCCCTTGGACAGAGGCCCCAGGAGCAAAGGCTGCAAAACATCACCTCTCCTCACAGCAGTGCCCGAAAATTTGAAGAAGAGTCAGCGCTCGTCCAAAAAAAAGCCCTGCAGCCCCTGCCAAGGACATAGAAGACCCAGTAAAGGCCTTCATCTCCAGGGTCATTAGCAGTGCCATAGCCTGCAACGAGGAATCTAGGAGGGAGGCAAGGCTTTTTGCCCTGGGCAGAGGTCCAAGGAGCAAAGGCTACACAAGACCACCTCTCCTCAAAGCAGTGCCCCAAAATTTGAAGAAGAGTCAGCACCGTGCCAAAAACAGCCCTGCATCCCCTGCCAAGGACATGGAAGGCCAAGTAAAGGCCTTCGTCTCCAGGGGCATTAGCATTGCCGTAGCCTGCAATGAGGGAGCTATGAGGGAGGCAAGGATTTTGCCCTGGCCAGAGGACTTATAAGCAGAGGCCACAGGACACCACCTCTCGTCACAGCAGTGCCCCAAAATTTGAAGAAGAGTCAGCACCCTGCCAAAAACAGCCCTGCAGCCCCTGCCAAAGAAATGGAAGACCAAGTAAACATCTTCGTCCTCAGTGTCATTAGCAATGCCATTGCCTGCAACGAGGGAGCCATGAGGGAGGCAATGCTTTCTCCCTTGGACAGACGTCCCAGGATCAAAGGCCACAGAACACCACCTCTTCCCACAGCAGTGCCCCAGAATTTGAGAAGAGTGAGCACCCTGCCCCACACAGCCCCACAGACACTTTCATGGCACTGTGGGACACAGCACAGTCCCTTGTGTCTGAAGTCCTGGCAAAGACGATGGCTGGAAGCTGGTAATACGGCCAAAGACCTGCAGAACCGGGGGATCTGGCACACACAGGGTGCAAAGTGACACCAACAAGAGCAGTCAAGGTCCAGACAGACACGGACAGCAGGTGACGACTGCTCTGCCAGGCGCGATCACCTGGAAGGTAAACGAACCACGGCTGCCAGCCAGAGCCCCTGTGCCAGCAAGCCCAGGCAAGGGGGGAGAAGCAAGAGCAGCAGAGAGAGCAAAACTTCAAACCCAGGTAGGGGAGCGGCAACGAGGGGACAAGCCAGGGCCTGGGCAGGAAACCAAAGGGTCACGGGGGATGGGATGAGGAGGAAGAAATGGTCATCTTCACCTCCTGGATCAACCCCAGGCTCCCCAGCCTCTTCCAGGACCCACAGGCCTGTCCCCAGAAAGTGTACAGCTCATCCAGCAGCACAGACCGGAAGTCTGCAGCACAAGAAGCAGAACCCCCCAAAAACGCCTCTCTTGGCTCATTGGAGTCCACAGAGACTGAACCATCAGATGCTTGCCTGGCAGAAGGTCCAGGGGAAGAGAGGCACGGCACGCCTCCCACCGCAACACAACCGTCAGAGAGCAGGCCGGCAAGTCCTCCATCAGCCCCTGCTTTCGAAGACGAGGGCTACAGAGCGCCTCCCCAGACACGTGGGGCTCAAGAGTCAAAGCCATCAGCCTGCCCCACTCCCATCGAGCACAGCACTGCAGTGATGGTTGAGAGCCAGGGACGTGCCCAACATGCCTCCAGTGCCTGTGATGAAGATCTGCGTGAAACAGCCCGGACCCTGGTTTCCGCAGTCCTAAGACAAGCTGTAGCCATGAGCCGGGGAGCCACGAGCAAGGCACCAACTGCTCCCTTGGCCACAGGACCCAGGGTGCCTCCTCCCACTGCAGAGCCTGCAGACTCTGCATCCTCAGCATCTGCCTTGGCTGGAGCACTGGGGGACCTGGCACACACGGGGTGCACAGTGACAGCAACAAGATCAGCCGGGGTCCAGACAGATGCGGAGAGCAGGTGGACCACTGCTCTGCCAGGGCCTGATCCCCGGCTATGTGCAGGAAGAATGGCTGCAAGCAGAGACCCGGCACCAGCTAGCCCAGACAGGGGTGAGAAGCAAGGGCAACAGAGAGAGCAACATGTCAAACCCAGGCAGGGGAGTGGCGACAAGGCGACAAGCCAGGGCTGGGGCAGGAAGGAAAGTGGTCCTGTGGGTTCGGATGAAGAGGAAGAAATGGTCATCTTCACCTCCTGGATCAACCCCAGGCTCCCCAGCCTCTTCCAGGACCCACAGGCCTTTCCCCACACATAGGGCAGTTCACCCAGCAGCGTAGACTGCAAGGCTGCAGCAGAAGAAGCAGAACACCCGACAAGCGCCTCTCTTGGCTCACTGGAGCCCACGGACACTGCACCGTCAGCTGCTTCCGTGGCTGAATGTCCAGGGGAAGAGAGGTACGGCACGCCTCTCACGGGAATAAAACTGGCAGAGAGCAGGCCAGCAGGTCCTCCGTTAGCCCCTGCTTGAGAAGGTGAGGGCTACAGAGCGCCTCCCCCCACACCAGTGTCTCAGGACTCAAAGCCATCAGCCTGTCCCCTCCCCAGCGAGCACAGCACTGCGGCAATGGCTGAGACCCAGGGAAGCGACCAACATGCCTGCAGTGCCTGTGACGAAGACCTTTATGACAGCCCAGATCATCGTCTCTGCAGTCCTACACCATGCTGTAGCCACGAGCCAGGGAACCACGAGCAAGGCAACAAATCTCCCTCGGCCACAGGGCCCAGGGTGCCTCCTTCCACAGCAGAGCCTGCAGCGTCTATATCCTCAGCATCTGCTTTAGCTGGAGGCCCTCCTGGGAAGGCCAATGAAGCCCCTCTTGCTCAAGCAGCAGCACCAGAGGAAGAAGAAGTGGCTTCTCCCTGGGCTGGAGGCCCTGTGTGGGAAGCCACGAAGCCACTCTCGCTGCAAGGTTTCCTTCAGTACCAAGGAAAGGAAAGGTCTCTTGGGTCTAGGTCGCCCGCCATCACTGACGGCCAGGCTGGGGACAGCCCAAGGCCTCAGCCAGCTTGTGGCACAGCGGGAAACCAGAACTGCAAACTGGCAGCCAGGGCTGTCAGAGGATGTTTCGGGAGCTGCCCAGTCAGGGAGAGGCGTTCCGATCTCTGTTCACTAAGGCAGCATCTCTCTTGTAGGGCCACCAGTGAGCTGAGCAACCCGGGGCCAAAAGCCACCGCTCACCACCTCTCAGCACAGCAATGTCCCAAAATTGGAAGAAGAGTTAGCACCCTGCCCCACGCAGCCCTGCAGCTCCTGCCGAGGACATGGAAGGCCAAGTAAAGGCCTCCGTCTCCAGGGGCATTAGCAATGCCATAGCCTGCAACGAGGGAGCCACGAGGCAGCCAAAGCTTTCTGCTTTGTGCAGAGGTCCCAGGAGCAAAGGCCACACAACACCACCTCTCCTAACAACAGTGCCCCAAAATTTGAAGAAGAGTCATCACCCTGCCAAAAACAGCCCTGCAGAACGTGCCAGAGAAATGGAAGACCAGGTAAAAGCCTTAGTCTCCCGTGTCATTAGCAATGCAATAGCCCGCAACGAGAGACCTATAAGGGAGGCAACGCTTTCTCCCTTGGACAGAGGCCCCAGGAGCAAAGGCTGCAAAACATCACCTCTCCTCACAGCAGTGCCCGAAAATTTGAAGAAGAGTCAGCACTCGTCCAAAAAAAAGCCCTGCAGCCCCTGCCAAGGACATAGAAGACCCAGTAAAGGCCTTCATCTCCAGGGTCATTAGCAGTGCCATAGCCTGCAACGAGGAATCTAGGAGGGAGGCAAGGCTTTTTGCCCTGGGCAGAGGTCCAAGGAGCAAAGGCTACACAAGACCACCTCTCCTCAAAGCAGTGCCCCAAAATTTGAAGAAGAGTCAGCACCGTGCCAAAAACAGCCCTGCATCCCCTGCCAAGGACATGGAAGGCCAAGTAAAGGCCTTCGTCTCCAGGGGCATTAGCATTGCCGTAGCCTGCAATGAGGGAGCTATGAGGGAGGCAAGGATTTTGCCCTGGCCAGAGGACTTATAAGCAGAGGCCACAGGACACCACCTCTCGTCACAGCAGTGCCCCAAAATTTGAAGAAGAGTCAGCACCCTGCCAAAAACAGCCCTGCAGCCCCTGCCAAAGAAATGGAAGACCAAGTAAACATCTTCGTCCTCAGTGTCATTAGCAATGCCATTGCCTGCAACGAGGGAGCCATGAGGGAGGCAATGCTTTCTCCCTTGGACAGACGTCCCAGGATCAAAGGCCACAGAACACCACCTCTTCCCACAGCAGTGCCCCAGAATTTGAGAAGAGTGAGCACCCTGCCCCACACAGCCCCACAGACACTTTCATGGCACTGTGGGACACAGCACAGTCCCTTGTGTCTGAAGTCCTGGCAGAGACGATGGCTGGAAGCTGGTAATACGGCCAAAGACCTGCAGAACCGGGGGATCTGGCACACACAGGGTGCAAAGTGACACCAACAAGAGCAGTCAAGGTCCAGACAGACACGGACAGCAGGTGACGACTGCTCTGCCAGGCGCGATCACCTGGAAGGTAAACGAACCACGGCTGCCAGCCAGAGCCCCTGTGCCAGCAAGCCCAGGCAAGGGGGGAGAAGCAAGAGCAGCAGAGAGAGCAAAACTTCAAACCCAGGTAGGGGAGCGGCAACGAGGGGACAAGCCAGGGCCTGGGCAGGAAACCAAAGGGTCACGGGGGATGGGATGAGGAGGAAGAAATGGTCATCTTCACCTCCTGGATCAACCCCAGGCTCCCCAGCCTCTTCCAGGACCCACAGGCCTGTCCCCAGAAAGTGTACAGCTCATCCAGCAGCACAGACCGGAAGTCTGCAGCACAAGAAGCAGAACCCCCCAAAAACGCCTCTCTTGGCTCATTGGAGTCCACAGAGACTGAACCATCAGATGCTTGCCTGGCAGAAGGTCCAGGGGAAGAGAGGCACGGCACGCCTCCCACCGCAACACAACCGTCAGAGAGCAGGCCGGCAAGTCCTCCATCAGCCCCTGCTTTCGAAGACGAGGGCTACAGAGCGCCTCCCCAGACACGTGGGGCTCAAGAGTCAAAGCCATCAGCCTGCCCCACTCCCATCGAGCACAGCACTGCAGTGATGGTTGAGAGCCAGGGACGTGCCCAACATGCCTCCAGTGCCTGTGATGAAGATCTGCATGAAACAGCCCGGACCCTGGTTTCCGCAGTCCTAAGACAAGCTGTAGCCATGAGCCGGGGAGCCACGAGCAAGGCACCAACTGCTCCCTTGGCCACAGGACCCAGGGTGCCTCCTCCCACTGCAGAGCCTGCAGACTCTGCATCCTCAGCATCTGCCTTGGCTGGAGCACTGGGGGACCTGGCACACACGGGGTGCACAGTGACAGCAACAAGATCAGCCGGGGTCCAGACAGACGCGGAGAGCAGGTGGACCACTGCTCTGCCAGGGCCTGATCCCCGGCTATGTGCAGGAAGAATGGCTGCAAGCAGAGACCCGGCACCAGCTAGCCCAGACAGGGGTGAGAAGCAAGGGCAACAGAGAGAGCAACATGTCAAACCCAGGCAGGGGAGTGGCGACAAGGCGACAAGCCAGGGCTGGGGCAGGAAGGAAAGTGGTCCTGTGGGTTCGGATGAAGAGGAAGAAATGGTCATCTTCACCTCCTGGATCAACCCCAGGCTCCCCAGCCTCTTCCAGGACCCACAGGCCTTTCCCCACACATAGGGCAGTTCACCCAGCAGCGTAGACTGCAAGGCTGCAGCAGAAGAAGCAGAACACCCGACAAGCGCCTCTCTTGGCTCACTGGAGCCCACGGACACTGCACCGTCAGCTGCTTCCGTGGCTGAATGTCCAGGGGAAGAGAGGTACGGCACGCCTCTCACGGGAATAAAACTGGCAGAGAGCAGGCCAGCAGGTCCTCCGTTAGCCCCTGCTTGAGAAGGTGAGGGCTACAGAGCGCCTCCCCCCACACCAGTGTCTCAGGACTCAAAGCCATCAGCCTGTCCCCTCCCCAGCGAGCACAGCACTGCGGCAATGGCTGAGACCCAGGGAAGCGACCAACATGCCTGCAGTGCCTGTGACGAAGACCTTTATGACAGCCCAGATCATCGTCTCTGCAGTCCTACACCATGCTGTAGCCACGAGCCAGGGAACCACGAGCAAGGCAACAAATCTCCCTCGGCCACAGGGCCCAGGGTGCCTCCTTCCACAGCAGAGCCTGCAGCGTCTATATCCTCAGCATCTGCTTTAGCTGGAGGCCCTCCTGGGAAGGCCAATGAAGCCCCTCTTGCTCAAGCAGCAGCACCAGAGGAAGAAGAAGTGGCTTCTCCCTGGGCTGGAGGCCCTGTGTGGGAAGCCACGAAGCCACTCTCGCTGCAAGGTTTCCTTCAGTACCAAGGAAAGGAAAGGTCTCTTGGGTCTAGGTCGCCCGCCATCACTGACGGCCAGGCTGGGGACAGCCCAAGGCCTCAGCCAGCTTGTGGCACAGCGGGAAACCAGAACTGCAAACTGGCAGCCAGGGCTGTCAGAGGATGTTTCGGGAGCTGCCCAGTCAGGGAGAGGCGTTCCGATCTCTGTTCACTAAGGCAGCATCTCTCTTGTAGGGCCACCAGTGAGCTGAGCAACCCGGGGCCAAAAGCCACCGCTCACCACCTCTCAGCACAGCAATGTCCCAAAATTGGAAGAAGAGTTAGCACCCTGCCCCACGCAGCCCTGCAGCTCCTGCCGAGGACATGGAAGGCCAAGTAAAGGCCTCCGTCTCCAGGGGCATTAGCAATGCCATAGCCTGCAACGAGGGAGCCACGAGGCAGCCAAAGCTTTCTGCTTTGTGCAGAGGTCCCAGGAGCAAAGGCCACACAACACCACCTCTCCTAACAACAGTGCCCCAAAATTTGAAGAAGAGTCATCACCCTGCCAAAAACAGCCCTGCAGAACGTGCCAGAGAAATGGAAGACCAGGTAAAAGCCTTAGTCTCCCGTGTCATTAGCAATGCAATAGCCCGCAACGAGAGACCTATAAGGGAGGCAACGCTTTCTCCCTTGGACAGAGGCCCCAGGAGCAAAGGCTGCAAAACATCACCTCTCCTCACAGCAGTGCCCGAAAATTTGAAGAAGAGTCAGCACTCGTCCAAAAAAAAGCCCTGCAGCCCCTGCCAAGGACATAGAAGACCCAGTAAAGGCCTTCATCTCCAGGGTCATTAGCAGTGCCATAGCCTGCAACGAGGAATCTAGGAGGGAGGCAAGGCTTTTTGCCCTGGGCAGAGGTCCAAGGAGCAAAGGCTACACAAGACCACCTCTCCTCAAAGCAGTGCCCCAAAATTTGAAGAAGAGTCAGCACCGTGCCAAAAACAGCCCTGCATCCCCTGCCAAGGACATGGAAGGCCAAGTAAAGGCCTTCGTCTCCAGGGGCATTAGCATTGCCGTAGCCTGCAATGAGGGAGCTATGAGGGAGGCAAGGATTTTGCCCTGGCCAGAGGACTTATAAGCAGAGGCCACAGGACACCACCTCTCGTCACAGCAGTGCCCCAAAATTTGAAGAAGAGTCAGCACCCTGCCAAAAACAGCCCTGCAGCCCCTGCCAAAGAAATGGAAGACCAAGTAAACATCTTCGTCCTCAGTGTCATTAGCAATGCCATTGCCTGCAACGAGGGAGCCATGAGGGAGGCAATGCTTTCTCCCTTGGACAGATGTCCCAGGATCAAAGGCCACAGAACACCACCTCTTCCCACAGCAGTGCCCCAGAATTTGAGAAGAGTGAGCACCCTGCCCCACACAGCCCCACAGACACTTTCATGGCACTGTGGGACACAGCACGGTCCCTTGTGTCTGAAGTCCTGGCAAAGACGATGGCTGGAAGCTGGTAATACGGCCAAAGACCTGCAGAACCGGGGGATCTGGCACACACAGGGTGCAAAGTGACACCAACAAGAGCAGTCAAGGTCCAGGCAGACATGGACAGCAGGTGATGATTGCTCTGCCAGGCGCGATCACCTGGAAGGTAAACGAACCACGGTTGCCAGCCAGAGCCCCTGTGCCAGCAAGCCCAGGCAAGGGGGGAGAAGCAAGAGCAGCAGAGAGAGCAAAACTTCAAACCCAGGTAGGGGAGCGGCAACGAGGGGACAAGCCAGGGCCTGGGCAGGAAACCAAAGGGTCACGGGGGATGGGATGAGGAGGAAGAAATGGTCATCTTCACCTCCTGGATCAACCCCAGGCTCCCCAGCCTCTTCCAGGACCCACAGGCCTGTCCCCAGAAAGTGTACAGCTCATCCAGCAGCACAGACCGGAAGTCTGCAGCACAAGAAGCAGAACCCCCCAAAAACGCCTCTCTTGGCTCATTGGAGTCCACAGAGACTGAACCATCAGATGCTTGCCTGGCAGAAGGTCCAGGGGAAGAGAGGCACGGCACGCCTCCCACCGCAACACAACCGTCAGAGAGCAGGCCGGCAAGTCCTCCATCAGCCCCTGCTTTCGAAGACGAGGGCTACAGAGCGCCTCCCCAGACACGTGGGGCTCAAGAGTCAAAGCCATCAGCCTGCCCCACTCCCATCGAGCACAGCACTGCAGTGATGGTTGAGAGCCAGGGACGTGCCCAACATGCCTCCAGTGCCTGTGATGAAGATCTGCATGAAACAGCCCGGACCCTGGTTTCCGCAGTCCTAAGACAAGCTGTAGCCATGAGCCGGGGAGCCACGAGCAAGGCACCAACTGCTCCCTTGGCCACAGGACCCAGGGTGCCTCCTCCCACTGCAGAGCCTGCAGACTCTGCATCCTCAGCATCTGCCTTGGCTGGAGCACTGGGGGACCTGGCACACACGGGGTGCACGGTGACAGCAACAAGATCAGCCGGGGTCCAGACAGACGCGGAGAGCAGGTGGACCACTGCTCTGCCAGGGCCTGATCCCCGGCTATGTGCAGGAAGAATGGCTGCAAGCAGAGACCCGGCACCAGCTAGCCCAGACAGGGGTGAGAAGCAAGGGCAACAGAGAGAGCAACATGTCAAACCCAGGCAGGGGAGTGGCGACAAGGCGACAAGCCAGGGCTGGGGCAGGAAGGAAAGTGGTCCTGTGGGTTCGGATGAAGAGGAAGAAATGGTCATCTTCAC
This sequence comes from Anser anser, assembly GCF_964211835.1. Lineage (NCBI taxonomy): Eukaryota > Metazoa > Chordata > Aves > Anseriformes > Anatidae > Anser > Anser anser. Next base: position 204,655,058 of record NC_139720.1, on the reverse strand, counting down.
CTCCTGGATCAATCCCAGGCTCCCCAGCCTCTTCCAGGACCCACAGGCCTGTCCCCACACATAGGGCAGTTCACCCAGCAGCGTAGACTGCAAGGCTGCAGCAGAAGAAGCAGAACACCCGACAAGCGCCTCTCTTGGCTCACTGGAGCCCACGGACACTGCACCGTCAGCTGCTTCCGTGGCTGAATGTCCAGGGGAAGAGAGGTACGGCACGCCTCTCACGGGAATAAAACTGGCAGAGAGCAGGCCAGCAGGTCCTCCGTTAGCCCCTGCTTGAGAAGGTGAGGGCTACAGAGCGCCTCCCCCCACACCAGTGTCTCAGGACTCAAAGCCATCAGCCTGTCCCCTCCCCAGCGAGCACAGCACTGCGGCAATGGCTGAGACCCAGGGAAGCGACCAACATGCCTGCAGTGCCTGTGACGAAGACCTTTATGACAGCCCAGATCATCGTCTCTGCAGTCCTACACCATGCTGTAGCCACGAGCCAGGGAACCACGAGCAAGGCAACAAATCTCCCTCGGCCACAGGGCCCAGGGTGCCTCCTTCCACAGCAGAGCCTGCAGCGTCTATATCCTCAGCATCTGCTTTAGCTGGAGGCCCTCCTGGGAAGGCCAATGAAGCCCCTCTTGCTCAAGCAGCAGCACCAGAGGAAGAAGAAGTGGCTTCTCCCTGGGCTGGAGGCCCTGTGTGGGAAGCCACGAAGCCACTCTCGCTGCAAGGTTTCCTTCAGTACCAAGGAAAGGAAAGGTCTCTTGGGTCTAGGTCGCCCGCCATCACTGACGGCCAGGCTGGGGACAGCCCAAGGCCTCAGCCAGCTTGTGGCACAGCGGGAAACCAGAACTGCAAACTGGCAGCCAGGGCTGTCAGAGGATGTTTCGGGAGCTGCCCAGTCAGGGAGAGGCGTTCCGATCTCTGTTCACTAAGGCAGCATCTCTCTTGTAGGGCCACCAGTGAGCTGAGCAACCCGGGGCCAAAAGCCACCGCTCACCACCTCTCAGCACAGCAATGTCCCAAAATTGGAAGAAGAGTTAGCACCCTGCCCCACGCAGCCCTGCAGCTCCTGCCGAGGACATGGAAGGCCAAGTAAAGGCCTCCGTCTCCAGGGGCATTAGCAATGCCATAGCCTGCAACGAGGGAGCCACGAGGCAGCCAAAGCTTTCTGCTTTGTGCAGAGGTCCCAGGAGCAAAGGCCACACAACACCACCTCTCCTAACAACAGTGCCCCAAAATTTGAAGAAGAGTCATCACCCTGCCAAAAACAGCCCTGCAGAACGTGCCAGAGAAATGGAAGACCAGGTAAAAGCCTTAGTCTCCCGTGTCATTAGCAATGCAATAGCCCGCAACGAGAGACCTATAAGGGAGGCAACGCTTTCTCCCTTGGACAGAGGCCCCAGGAGCAAAGGCTGCAAAACATCACCTCTCCTCACAGCAGTGCCCGAAAATTTGAAGAAGAGTCAGCGCTCGTCCAAAAAAAAGCCCTGCAGCCCCTGCCAAGGACATAGAAGACCCAGTAAAGGCCTTCATCTCCAGGGTCATTAGCAGTGCCATAGCCTGCAACGAGGAATCTAGGAGGGAGGCAAGGCTTTTTGCCCTGGGCAGAGGTCCAAGGAGCAAAGGCTACACAAGACCACCTCTCCTCAAAGCAGTGCCCCAAAATTTGAAGAAGAGTCAGCACCGTGCCAAAAACAGCCCTGCATCCCCTGCCAAGGACATGGAAGGCCAAGTAAAGGCCTTTGTCTCCAGGGGCATTAGCATTGCCGTAGCCTGCAATGAGGGAGCTATGAGGGAGGCAAGGATTTTGCCCTGGCCAGAGGACTTATAAGCAGAGGCCACAGGACACCATCTCTCGTCACAGCAGTGCCCCAAAATTTGAAGAAGAGTCAGCACCCTGCCAAAAACAGCCCTGCAGCCCCTGCCAAAGAAATGGAAGACCAAGTAAACATCTTCGTCCTCAGTGTCATTAGCAATGCCATTGCCTGCAACGAGGGAGCCATGAGGGAGGCAATGCTTTCTCCCTTGGACAGACGTCCCAGGATCAAAGGCCACAGAACACCACCTCTTCCCACAGCAGTGCCCCAGAATTTGAGAAGAGTGAGCACCCTGCCCCACACAGCCCCACAGACACTTTCATGGCACTGTGGGACACAGCACAGTCCCTTGTGTCTGAAGTCCTGGCAAAGACGATGGCTGGAAGCTGGTAATACGGCCAAAGACCTGCAGAACCGGGGGATCTGGCACACACAGGGTGCAAAGTGACACCAACAAGAGCAGTCAAGGTCCAGACAGACATGGACAGCAGGTGACGACTGCTCTGCCAGGCGCGATCACCTGGAAGGTAAACGAACCACGGCTGCCAGCCAGAGCCCCTGTGCCAGCAAGCCCAGGCAAGGGGGGAGAAGCAAGAGCAGCAGAGAGAGCAAAACTTCAAACCCAGGTAGGGGAGCGGCAACGAGGGGACAAGCCAGGGCCTGGGCAGGAAACCAAAGGGTCACGGGGGATGGGATGAGGAGGAAGAAATGGTCATCTTCACCTCCTGGATCAACCCCAGGCTCCCCAGCCTCTTCCAGGACCCACAGGCCTGTCCCCAGAAAGTGTACAGCTCATCCAGCAGCACAGACCGGAAGTCTGCAGCACAAGAAGCAGAACCCCCCAAAAACGCCTCTCTTGGCTCATTGGAGTCCACAGAGACTGAACCATCAGATGCTTGCCTGGCAGAAGGTCCAGGGGAAGAGAGGCACGGCACGCCTCCCACCGCAACACAGCCGTCAGAGAGCAGGCCGGCAAGTCCTCCATCAGCCCCTGCTTTCGAAGACGAGGGCTACAGAGCGCCTCCCCAGACACGTGGGGCTCAAGAGTCAAAGCCATCAGCCTGCCCCACTCCCATCGAGCACAGCACTGCAGTGATGGTTGAGAGCCAGGGACGTGCCCAACATGCCTCCAGTGCCTGTGATGAAGATCTGCGTGAAACAGCCCGGACCCTGGTTTCCGCAGTCCTAAGACAAGCTGTAGCCATGAGCCGGGGAGCCACGAGCAAGGCACCAACTGCTCCCTTGGCCACAGGACCCAGGGTGCCTCCTCCCACTGCAGAGCCTGCAGACTCTGCATCCTCAGCATCTGCCTTGGCTGGAGCACTGGGGGACCTGGCACACACGGGGTGCACAGTGACAGCAACAAGATCAGCCGGGGTCCAGACAGATGCGGAGAGCAGGTGGACCACTGCTCTGCCAGGGCCTGATCCCCGGCTATGTGCAGGAAGAATGGCTGCAAGCAGAGACCCGGCACCAGCTAGCCCAGACAGGGGTGAGAAGCAAGGGCAACAGAGAGAGCAACATGTCAAACCCAGGCAGGGGAGTGGCGACAAGGCGACAAGCCAGGGCTGGGGCAGGAAGGAAAGTGGTCCTGTGGGTTCGGATGAAGAGGAAGAAATGGTCATCTTCACCTCCTGGATCAACCCCAGGCTCCCCAGCCTCTTCCAGGACCCACAGGCCTTTCCCCACACATAGGGCAGTTCACCCAGCAGCGTAGACTGCAAGGCTGCAGCAGAAGAAGCAGAACACCCGACAAGCGCCTCTCTTGGCTCACTGGAGCCCACGGACACTGCACCGTCAGCTGCTTCCGTGGCTGAATGTCCAGGGGAAGAGAGGTACGGCACGCCTCTCACGGGAATAAAACTGGCAGAGAGCAGGCCAGCAGGTCCTCCGTTAGCCCCTGCTTGAGAAGGTGAGGGCTACAGAGCGCCTCCCCCCACACCAGTGTCTCAGGACTCAAAGCCATCAGCCTGTCCCCTCCCCAGCGAGCACAGCACTGCGGCAATGGCTGAGACCCAGGGAAGCGACCAACATGCCTGCAGTGCCTGTGACGAAGACCTTTATGACAGCCCAGATCATCGTCTCTGCAGTCCTACACCATGCTGTAGCCACGAGCCAGGGAACCACGAGCAAGGCAACAAATCTCCCTCGGCCACAGGGCCCAGGGTGCCTCCTTCCACAGCAGAGCCTGCAGCGTCTATATCCTCAGCATCTGCTTTAGCTGGAGGCCCTCCTGGGAAGGCCAATGAAGCCCCTCTTGCTCAAGCAGCAGCACCAGAGGAAGAAGAAGTGGCTTCTCCCTGGGCTGGAGGCCCTGTGTGGGAAGCCACGAAGCCACTCTCGCTGCAAGGTTTCCTTCAGTACCAAGGAAAGGAAAGGTCTCTTGGGTCTAGGTCGCCCGCCATCACTGACGGCCAGGCTGGGGACAGCCCAAGGCCTCAGCCAGCTTGTGGCACAGCGGGAAACCAGAACTGCAAACTGGCAGCCAGGGCTGTCAGAGGATGTTTCGGGAGCTGCCCAGTCAGGGAGAGGCGTTCCGATCTCTGTTCACTAAGGCAGCATCTCTCTTGTAGGGCCACCAGTGAGCTGAGCAACCCGGGGCCAAAAGCCACCGCTCACCACCTCTCAGCACAGCAATGTCCCAAAATTGGAAGAAGAGTTAGCACCCTGCCCCACGCAGCCCTGCAGCTCCTGCCGAGGACATGGAAGGCCAAGTAAAGGCCTCCGTCTCCAGGGGCATTAGCAATGCCATAGCCTGCAACGAGGGAGCCACGAGGCAGCCAAAGCTTTCTGCTTTGTGCAGAGGTCCCAGGAGCAAAGGCCACACAACACCACCTCTCCTAACAACAGTGCCCCAAAATTTGAAGAAGAGTCATCACCCTGCCAAAAACAGCCCTGCAGAACGTGCCAGAGAAATGGAAGACCAGGTAAAAGCCTTAGTCTCCCGTGTCATTAGCAATGCAATAGCCCGCAACGAGAGACCTATAAGGGAGGCAACGCTTTCTCCCTTGGACAGAGGCCCCAGGAGCAAAGGCTGCAAAACATCACCTCTCCTCACAGCAGTGCCCGAAAATTTGAAGAAGAGTCAGCACTCGTCCAAAAAAAAGCCCTGCAGCCCCTGCCAAGGACATAGAAGACCCAGTAAAGGCCTTCATCTCCAGGGTCATTAGCAGTGCCATAGCCTGCAACGAGGAATCTAGGAGGGAGGCAAGGCTTTTTGCCCTGGGCAGAGGTCCAAGGAGCAAAGGCTACACAAGACCACCTCTCCTCAAAGCAGTGCCCCAAAATTTGAAGAAGAGTCAGCACCGTGCCAAAAACAGCCCTGCATCCCCTGCCAAGGACATGGAAGGCCAAGTAAAGGCCTTCGTCTCCAGGGGCATTAGCATTGCCGTAGCCTGCAATGAGGGAGCTATGAGGGAGGCAAGGATTTTGCCCTGGCCAGAGGACTTATAAGCAGAGGCCACAGGACACCATCTCTCGTCACAGCAGTGCCCCAAAATTTGAAGAAGAGTCAGCACCCTGCCAAAAACAGCCCTGCAGCCCCTGCCAAAGAAATGGAAGACCAAGTAAACATCTTCGTCCTCAGTGTCATTAGCAATGCCATTGCCTGCAACGAGGGAGCCATGAGGGAGGCAATGCTTTCTCCCTTGGACAGACGTCCCAGGATCAAAGGCCACAGAACACCACCTCTTCCCACAGCAGTGCCCCAGAATTTGAGAAGAGTGAGCACCCTGCCCCACACAGCCCCACAGACACTTTCATGGCACTGTGGGACACAGCACAGTCCCTTGTGTCTGAAGTCCTGGCAGAGACGATGGCTGGAAGCTGGTAATACGGCCAAAGACCTGCAGAACCGGGGGATCTGGCACACACAGGGTGCAAAGTGACACCAACAAGAGCAGTCAAGGTCCAGACAGACACGGACAGCAGGTGACGACTGCTCTGCCAGGCGCGATCACCTGGAAGGTAAACGAACCACGGCTGCCAGCCAGAGCCCCTGTGCCAGCAAGCCCAGGCAAGGGGGGAGAAGCAAGAGCAGCAGAGAGAGCAAAACTTCAAACCCAGGTAGGGGAGCGGCAACGAGGGGACAAGCCAGGGCCTGGGCAGGAAACCAAAGGGTCACGGGGGATGGGATGAGGAGGAAGAAATGGTCATCTTCACCTCCTGGATCAACCCCAGGCTCCCCAGCCTCTTCCAGGACCCACAGGCCTGTCCCCAGAAAGTGTACAGCTCATCCAGCAGCACAGACCGGAAGTCTGCAGCACAAGAAGCAGAACCCCCCAAAAACGCCTCTCTTGGCTCATTGGAGTCCACAGAGACTGAACCATCAGATGCTTGCCTGGCAGAAGGTCCAGGGGAAGAGAGGCACGGCACGCCTCCCACCGCAACACAACCGTCAGAGAGCAGGCCGGCAAGTCCTCCATCAGCCCCTGCTTTCGAAGACGAGGGCTACAGAGCGCCTCCCCAGACACGTGGGGCTCAAGAGTCAAAGCCATCAGCCTGTCCCACTCCCATCGAGCACAGCACTGCAGTGATGGTTGAGAGCCAGGGACGTGCCCAACATGCCTCCAGTGCCTGTGATGAAGATCTGCATGAAACAGCCCGGACCCTGGTTTCCGCAGTCCTAAGACAAGCTGTAGCCATGAGCCGGGGAGCCACGAGCAAGGCACCAACTGCTCCCTTGGCCACAGGACCCAGGGTGCCTCCTCCCACTGCAGAGCCTGCAGACTCTGCATCCTCAGCATCTGCCTTGGCTGGAGCACTGGGGGACCTGGCACACACGGGGTGCACAGTGACAGCAACAAGATCAGCCGGGGTCCAGACAGACGCGGAGAGCAGGTGGACCACTGCTCTGCCAGGGCCTGATCCCCGGCTATGTGCAGGAAGAATGGCTGCAAGCAGAGACCCTGCACCAGCTAGCCCAGACAGGAGTGAGAAGCAAGGGCAGCAGAGACAGATACACATCAAACCCAGGCAGGGGAGCGGCAAGGATGAGAAAAGCCAGGGCCGGGGCAGGAAGGAAAGTGGTCCTGTGGGTTCGGATGAAGAGGAAGAAATGGTCATCTTCACCTCCTGGATCAACCCCAGGCTCCCCAGCCTCTTCCAGGAACCACAGCCCTTTCCCCAGGAAGAGGGCAGCTCATCCAGCAGTGTGGACAGGGAGGCTGCAGCAGAAGTAGCAGAACAACCAACAAGCGCCTCTCTTGGCTCATTGGAGCCCACGGACACTGCACCACCAGCTGCTCCCCTGGCAGAAGGTCCAGGGGAAGGGAGGCACAGCACGCCTCTCGGTACTGCAACAGTACCGTCGGAGAGCAGGCCAGCAAGTCCTCCATCAGCCCCTGCTTTTGAAGATGAGGGGAACAGAGCGCCTCCCCCCATTCCAGTGTCTCGAGACTCAAAGCCATCAGCCTGTCCCATCCCCAGTGAGCACAGCACTATGGCGATGGTTGAGAGCCAGGGACATGGCCAAAATGCCTCCAGTGTCTCTGATGAATATCTGTATGAAACAGCCCAGATCATTGTCTCTGCAGTCCTACTCCATTCTGTAGCCATCATCCAGGGAGCCACGATCAAGGCACCAACTGCTCCCACGGCCACAGGGCACAGGGTGCTTCCTCCCACAGCGGAGCCTGTACACTCTTCATCCTTAGCCTCTGCTTTGGCTGGAGGCCCTGTGGGGGAGGCCATCAGAGACCCTGTCACTCCAGCAGCAGCACCAGAGGAAGAACGAAAAGAAGTGGCTTCTGCCTGGGCTGGACAACCTGTGGAGGAAGCCAGTGAAGCCCCTCTTGGTCCAGCAGCAGCACCAGACGAAGAAGAAGTGGCTTCTCCTTTGAATGCAGAGCCTCTCTTTCAGGAGGCCATTCATCTTTTCCCCATTTTGGGGCACTACCCCCAGCTGAGGAAGTATCAATAGACCGTTTCATTCTGTTCAGGTCATCATATAATCTTATTCCTAAATGATTTCCTTGTGTTTGTGACAATAAAAAGAACAAGGGTCTTATGTACCCCACATAGCATATTCCCGACCAGTTTCCGGGTAGCCTCTTGTAAGCATGTTCGCCACACACTCAGTAATATCCCTTTAAGGCCCACATCCCGTTTGGAAAAGGACCATCCCATCCCTTTTCACCCCTTGGGGCGTGATAATACAGAGTGTCATTGTTACCGAGTGGTCCTGTTATAATGTCTGCCCCGTTTGTACTCATATGTGCGCACTTCCAAGCTCCCGCATTGGGTTTTCACTTACAGTCACAATTCAGTTCTCCTTGGTGGCCTGTCATATTACAAGCTGACCAGAAATGTTTAAAGAACACTCGCCTCCCATTCTCATTCTGCCATCTCCAGCGATAGACCTGCACCACATACTGTTCCTTAGTTGTGTTATCATGTTGACAGTCTAAGATTTGACTATCGAATTGTCCCCCCGCTTGGGCTCTTGCCACAGCTTTACATCTGGATCCAAAAAATGCCCTATATGAGCATTTCAGCCAAGTCCCATTTCTCAGCTGAACATGTGTGGCGTTCCATTTCCCACTACTTGTTGTACAGTTTATAGGCCTACATCCAGGATTGATACAATCATATCCAGGGGAGAGAGTCCAATTGCAAATACTTTTTCCTACCGCCAACTGTTCCTGTTCTGTTCAAGCAGTATACACCCCGAGCTGACAAGTGCAACTGCCATGGGCCTCCTTCTTCTTCCCAAAATTGCGTCCCATTATGAACATTGCTCAAATTACTGACCCACCACTTGGGTTCGACCGGGCCTGCTACCCAGGGCCAACTTTCAGTTCCCCCCGGTCCTCCACAAATCCAGCAGTTACTAAGGTTAAAGGCCTTGGCCGCTTCCTCCCCCCAAGTGAAAAAGTTATTCCTCCATTCTTGCCCATGGCCCGATTGCCCCTGTAAAAACAATACCAGGAAGTATAGCATTTCTTATCCTTTTTCGCCGTCCAATCTTGAGAGTGTGGGAAATGCCTTCAATCATGGGGTTGGGCCCACTTTCAGAGCTTGTGTTACCATTCAGCCCTTCTGGGTGATCCAGCTCCTGGAAAAACTAATCACAATTTTATTATGGGTTTAAAAAGGTTCTCATGTTATCTTTCTCAGGACAACCTGATCTTAGCACGGGAGGAGTCCGGTCGAGGCACTCTCACTCGGCGGTCAATACCCATAGGGGTTGCCTCCCTTGGTAGACCATACACACCGCAGTGGAGGGTCCTACCCCGGTCTTGCCTTCTCCCTTTCCTCCCTTCAGCCTTGTCCTCTTTATCCAATGCCCTTAATTCATGCAGAACCTCATTGCTAGTGTTCCTCTTTAGTCTCAGTTTCAGTTCCCCAGGAGTGGACTCAACCCTCCAGGCTTCGTTAGTTATTGGTCCGTTTATTCTGGATGCGTGGGTCCAACCCCTTTCTGCTGTTCTCACAGCTGTTTCAGGAGTAAGTAAAACAAGGTACGGTCCTTCCCATCGGGGGTTCAATGATTCTTCTCTCCAGGTTTTTATTAGGACCTTGTCTCCTGGTTGTATTTTATGAATAGCAAATCCTAGAGGTGGTGTTTGAGTCATCATCCCAATTTCTCTTAGCTCCTGTAATCTCCTTCCAATGGTAATTGGAAGGAGAAATTAATATTTATTTTTTTTTAATTAATAATTTCTGGATACTACGATCCTCAACTACATTGTTCCCTAGGGGCATCCCTTGGGAATAAGGCATACCATATAACATTTCATATGATGATAATCCAGTCTCACTGTGTGGTTTAGTTCTTATGTTTAAAAGTGTCAATGGTAAACATTTCGTCCAGGGCAGCTGTGTCTCGATCATTAACTTAGCCAGTTGCTGTTTTATTGTTTGATTCACCCTTTCTACTTTCCCTGAGCTCTGTGGGTGCCATGGAGTGTGGTATTTCCACTGAATACCTAATGATTGACACAACAATTTTATTATTTTAGAAGTAAAGTGTGTGCCCTGATCAGAATCAATGTACTGGATTATCCCATACCTTGGTATTAAATGTTCCAATAAAATTTTTACCACCGTCTGTGCTGTAGCTTGTGCTACAGGATAAGCTTCTACCCATTGTGTTAAATGATCTAAAATTACCAACAGATATTTTATTCTCCCTACCTTGGGCAATCCAGTGAAATCGACTTGTACTTTCTCGAAAGGCCTATAAGCTGTTTTTCTCCCTCCTGTAGCTGCTTGTCAAAACACTTTCTTATTTATTTTCTGACAAGTTAAACAACCTTGTGTAATTTGTTTCGCTATTTCAAAAAGCCCAATGCAACCAAATTGTTTAAGGAAATGATCACTTAACGCCTTCATACCCCAAGGTGTTTGTGCATGTAAACGTTCCAGTATTTGCCTCGCATAGGCTTTTGGCAATATCTCTCGCCTGTCAGGCAGTGTCCATTCTCCTTGTTCTAACTTAGCCCCTATTTTCTCCAGTTTTGCTTGTTCCTCAGGGGTAAACTTCTTTTCTCCTCCTTCTTGCCTTTCTTCCTCTCGTATCATATTAATTTTAACAACCTGAGTCCTCAAGGCTGCTTCCTGGGCCTCCTTATCTGCTAGATTATTTCCTCTGATTGGATAATCTAATCCCTTTTGGTGTCCTCTTACATGCACCACTGCTATCTCCTTTGGTTCTCTTAATGCCCTTAAAATTTTTATTATTAACTCTTGATGTATAAGATTCCTCCCTTGAGTATTAATTAGACCTCTTTCTTCCCAAATTTTTCCAAAAGTATGGACCACCCCATATGCATATTTAGAATCTGTATATATCGTCCCACTTTTCCCTTTTAATAGTTCCAGGGCCCTACATAGGGCATACAGCTCACAAGCCTGAGCTGACCATGATGGGCTCAAAGGTCCGGATTCCACAGGTTCTAAGCTCTTATTAATTATTGCATATCCTGATTTCCTTTTCCCTTCCACTACTTGGGAGGAGCCATCTACAAACAGTGCCTCTCCTTTCTCCAACTCAGTATCCCTTAAATCTGGTCTTACTGTTGTCTGGGTCTCAATTACCTCTAAACAGTTATGTTGTACTTCCTCCTGTGGTTCTCCGAACAAAAATTGTGCTGGACTCTGAGCAGAGGTTACCCTCAGTTCTAGGTCAGGTGAGTCAATTAGTATTGCTTCATACTTTAGGATCCGACTATCCGTTAACCATTTTTCTGCTTTCTGCTGTAAGACACTTCTAACATTGTGTGAAGTATACACCCTTAAAGGAGCACTAAAGGTAATCTTCCTAACTTCTTCTATTAATAATGCTGTAGCAACCAAAGCTTGAAGACAAGCAGGCCACCCTCTACTTACTGGATCAAGAAACCTAGAGCAATACCCTACGGGTTTCTTAATCCCTGCCCAATCTTGAGTGAGAACTCCATATGCTGTTTGGTTCAATGTATTTACAAAGAGATAGAAAGGTTTTTCCAGATCTGGGAGGCTCAATACAGGTGCTTGTATTAAAGCCCTTTTTATTTCCTCAAATTTCTGATCATCTTCTGTGAACCACTTAAGTTGGTTATTAGTTAATTTCTCATATAAGAATTTGACCTTTTCACTGTAGCTCTCAAGCCACGGTCTACAATATCCTAATAATCCCAATACTTGCCAAATCTCCTTTTTATAAAGATAGAATCCCAGATACCCTGTCAGGATCTAACTTCTTTCTCCCCTTACTCAGCCAGTGCCTCAAGTATTTTACTTCCTGTTCCACAAACTGTAATTTCGATCAAGACACCTTTAATCTCCTTTCCCCTAAAAAGTTTAGCAATTTAATAGTAGCTTCTCGGGTTCCCTCTTCAGTTTCTCCCGCTACTAACAGATTGTCCACATATTGCAATAATTTGTCCTCCCTGGGTAACGTGAAATCTTGTAAAATTTTCTCTAAAGTTTGTCCAAATAGATTTGGTGACTCTGTAAACCCCTGTGGTAGCACAGTCCATCTTAATTGTTGATTTCGTCCTGTTTCGGGGTCCTCCCACTCAAAGGCAAAATAATCTCTGGATCTCTCATCCAGAGGGCAGGCCCAAAATGCATCTTTCAGATCTATTACACTATACCACGTATGTTTGGGAGATATACGACTCAATAAAGTATAAGGATTTGCCACCACAGGGAATTTAGTGAGTGTTCGCTGATTTACAGCTCTCAGGTCTTGCACCATCCTGTATGACCCATCCGATTTCTTTTCGGGAAGGATGGGTGTATTATGAGGCGACATGCACGGTTCTAAAGTTCCTTTTTCCAGAAGTCTGTCAACTACAGGTTTTAATCCTTTTCGACCCTCTATTGGTATAGGGTATTGTTTGATTCTAATTGGATGATGTGGATCCATTATTTGAATATTTATGGGGTACATTTCTATCTTTCCAGTCTCCCCCTCCTTATACCATACTAAAGGGTTAATGACTTCTTCATCTTTTTGTGTCAAAGTGTATAATTTAATCTGCAATTCGTCCCCTTGACTGAATGCTGAAGTTCAATCTTAAAATCAAATCCCTCCCTAGTAAATTGTACTCCGCTTCAGGGAGCAAAAGAAAATCATTAACATAAGTTTTCTTCTCAGTTTCTACTTCTACATTTTTCAAGACAGGCACTCTAAAAGGCTCTCCTTTTGCCCCTGTCACTGACATATAATTGCTCCCTTCCTCTACTCCTTTCGGAATTTTCTGAATAGTAGATTTTTCAGCCCGTGTCCACTAAAAATAAAACTTCCTCTTTATGGGGACCAATTAGTAGTTTTATCAAACGCTCCGTTGATGTTGAAGTCCCCAGAAGATATAGCCCCTGACACCCCTATTCTTCTCTGAGTATTTTCTCATCTTGTTCCCGCTTACGACAGCTCCTCTGAACACGTCCCTTCCTGTTGCAATAGTAACAAGCGGGAATAGTGGATTTCTCTCGACAAGACTGCCCCCTAGGGGCTTTCTCTCTTCCCTTCTCCCTCCTTTCTCCGGACAGGGTCTTATTTCTCTGACTTTCTCTTACTGCTGCTACAAAAATCTTGGCTTTTGCTTTTTGTTTTTCCTCATCTCTCCTAACATATACTTTCTGTGCTTCCCTAAGTAACTCTTCTAATCCCCTCTCTTGCCAGTCTTCCAGCTTCTCTAATTTCCTTCTTATGTTCCCCCAGGATTTAGCTACAAATTGTGTTCTAAGAAGTGCAGTTCCAGCCACTGTATTCGGGTCAATTCCAGAATACATTTGTAAACTTTTCCTTAATCTCTCCAACCATTCTGTTGGAGATTCATCTTTCCCTTATTGCTCATTAAATGCTTTATTAATGTTTTGCCCTCGGGGAACCACTTCCCTTATTCCCTGTATGATTAATGTTCTCAAATCCCTCATATTCTGTCTTCCTTGGGGTTGTTGATGATTCCAGTGGGGTTCCACGTTTGGCCATTTTTGATCTCCCGGGGGTCCTGCCTGATTCTGTCTCTCCCACATTCTCATTCCAGCTTGCCTAATCATTCCTTTTTCCTCGGCAGTAAATAAGATCCCTAAAATGGACTGTATTTCTTCCCAGGTATAAGTATTGGGACCTAGGAATTGGTTCAGTTTTTCAGCTACTCCGAGGGGGGTCATCCAATAAGGCCCCCATTTCTTTCTTGAAATTCCTTACATCTGTGGTATTTAAGAGGACTGCCACAAACCCAATGCCTCCCTGATTACCTCCAAGGGGTACCTCTCTTCAGGGATAAGCTCCCTCAGGTGTGGCAGTCCTACTTCTTGTACATGCAGCTGGAGGTCGGTCTAATTCCGGTGCTATCAGTGGTGGAGACAGGGGCAATGGTAATATTGCTGGAGATACCACAGCTGCTGGAGGTGGGGCCACCGCCGGAGGTGGGGCCACTGCTGGGGGTGGATTGTTAGAATATAAAGGTGGTAAATTAGCAAATGGCTCCCATTTATCATCTTCTTCTTTTTCCTGTTTTTCTTCTGCTTCTTCAAACTCCTCCTCTGTTTTTAGTGTAAATACTGAGGCTGGAAAAGGACGTGAAGTCCTGATCCATAATTCTGCATAATCACTTTCCTCCTGGCTAAAAGGTTCCTTTGAATTAACATGTAGATTTAAAGCCTGGCAAACCCAGTCTTCAAAGGATCCGAAAATGGGCCAAAAGACATGTGGTCTTAAAGGCTCCTTTGGCCATTCTATCGTGCAATGCTGAATCATTTTTAATTTACTTTATCCTTTTCTGGGGCCCCTATTGTTCCAATTTCTGATCATTATCCCTAATGGACTTTCTGGCGGTATGTCTGGTAATTTGCTGCCTTTTCTCGGGTCCTGGGTCTTCGATTTTTTCTGACCCATCTAGGAATTTTACTGTGGCAATTCCTACAGCCCTTGGTTGCCTTAGTGAGAGTGTCTTGCGGGGGGGTTAGGACCTATCACCCACCCACGAATCCGATAGGAATCGCTTCGGACCTTCACCAGCCAAGTCCTTCGCGGGAGATTGGAACCGCGGTTAGAAGACCTCTACAATCACATCGGAACTACGTTCCGTCTCAGTCACACTCTCTCACACACACAGGCAACTGAATCCCACCCAACCGAACGGTATACGTCTTAAATACTTATGACTCCATCGTCTTCGTTCAGATCTTCGCGCACAGACTTAAGGGCAAAATATAGTGCTGCAGCCGGCAAAGGGAGCTCATAAAAAATCTAAATCTTTGCTTGCCCTTATTCAGGTTCAAGACGGCATTAGCCCCGACCCGACTCGAACAGGAGCCACCAGACGGTGGGGGCGCCCCTCCTAGATCAAGTCAGAATTCAGAAACCAAGACCATCCCGGACAAACCCCCAGTTGTTATAAATGACTGAGTCCCAAATAGGATTGCAATCGAAGTTTACAATTTATTAAATGAATAGAGGCAAGCAAACAGCGCTGGGTGCGCCAGGAGTCTCTGCTCCACCAGGACGCACACCCATTACGTAAGACGGCTGATTTTTTATACTCCTAGGCTAATACTTATTTATTACTACTTCTAGAAGAGGCAGGGTTATTATAATTGGTTTCCCGAATCCGAAGTCATCCCAGGGGCGCCTGCGTATCACTTTCTGGTGGTCTCTCAGGGGCCGCTTGGGCGGAAGGCTCATATTCTTCCTCCTTATCTGCTAGTCTCTTGGCCGGATGACAGAAGCTACTGAACGTCCGTACAGAGTCAGCAGTTTTTCTCTAAAAATCCCTTTGTTCTCTTATCACCTAAACCCAGTCCTCAATGTTAACCCTTCAGATCCCTTAGTAGCACGAATTCCTGGACCATTCCTTACATTCTTGAACATTTTGAGTGTGACAAAGAGGAAGGCAGGAGCGTTATCTAAGTAACAGTTTAGAAGTTTTTGTACAGCAGATACAACATGAGAATCCTGTAACCGGATGGCCTGTCCCGAATGGCAAGGGGTGGTACTGGCTATGCGGCAATACATCCAGGAAGGTGTTGCCCCTTGGCTGGAAGGGAGCTTGCACCCTGGGGGCAATAATTCCAAATGTACCTATTATTGAAGACCCACAATGCCAAAGCCCCCTTGAGACCGCACGCAGAATTAAGAGGACTCCAGATAATCCTCTAGTAAACCGAAACAGGGAATTTCACTCATTGTAGAGCTAGAAACTAACACTCTGCATGCAGTGCAGGCACTACAAGAGGAGGTAACAAGCTTGCCAAAAATAGTACTCCAGAATCAAATGGTATTTGATTTATTATTAGCCTCACAGGAGAGCGTGTACTGTAATTAATGCTAGTTGCTGTATGTCTGTAGATCAAAAGGGGCAAATTGGACTGATCTCAAAAATATTTGGGAAAGAAACAAATCCTACACAGAGCGGCTCAAGATGACACTTCCTGGGGATTTAGAAACATTTGGGAGGAAATGACTTTTGCGGTTACCTGAATGGAATTGGCTCAAACAGCTATTTGTTGGAATTCTAAAGATAATGGCACTGCGAATGTCATCCCCTGTGATATCGGAAGAAAAATATTGGGCCCTAATGTTGGAAAAAGAGAAGAGTGGGGGATGTGAAGAAGTGCAGAAACAGCAAGAGGAGTAAGAAAAGAAGAGGGGGGAATTGTGAGAAACAAAGTTGTGTTTTTGCAGTGGCAGGTGTTTTTGCAGTGGAAATTTCACAGAATCACAGAATTGTTGGGGTTGGAAGGGACCTCGAGAGATCATCGCGTCCAACCGCCCTGCCAAAGCAGGTTCCTTAGAGCAGGCTGCCCAGGTAGGTGTCCAGACGGGCCTTGAATATCTCCAGAGAAGGACACTCCACAACCTCCCTGGGCAGCCTGTTTCAGTGCTCCGTCACCCTCACCGTGAAGAAGTCCTTTTGCATGTTGGTGCGGAACTTCCTGGGCTCCATCTTGTGGCCATTACGCCTTGTCCTGTCCCCACAAACCACTGAAAAGAGGTTGGCCAAATGCCTCTGTCTGCCACGCTTCAGGTATTTATAAACATTGATAAGATCCCAACTAATTCCACTAACCTTGGGCAGCTCCCGACCCATCCTCTGACAGCCCTGGTGGCCATTTTGCACTTCTGGTTTCCCCCTGTGCCACAAGCTGGCTGAGGCCTTGGGCTGTCCCCAGCCTGGCTGTCAGTGATGGCGGGCGGCATCTAGACCCAAGAGGCCTTTCTTTTTCTTTGTGCTGAAGGAAACCTGCTGTCTGGAGAGACAGTGCCTCTTTTCTCCAAGTACTGCAGGGTTCCATGGTAAGTGACATGGCCTCTCACTTTGTGGGCCCCGTTTTTCGCATCATTTGTGAGGGGCTTCTGCACTCCCCCGATCACTGGCTGTGGCCAGGGCTTCCCCCCAGGATGTCTGGGCAGGCCCATGCCGGTGGGCAGGCTCTGGGTGGGCCTTGTCCCCTGCAGGGGCAGGCGTCTGCCCCTGAGCCCACATCCCACGAGCAGCTCCTGCACTCGTGGCTGCCCCTGCCCGGGGCGCTGCCGCTGCTTCTGGAACCTTCCTGCAGCCTCTGGCAGCTGGCGCCTGCTTGGCGGCTGCACGTTGGGCTTGGCAGCCTGGGATCTGCGGGCCGTGCCAGCCTGCAGCACGGCATTGGCGGCCTTGTTGCCGACCCCAGGGCACAGCTGAAGGGGGATTTGGGGGATTTGCTTTCCAGGGATTGGGAAAGTTGGGGATGCAGTATCCCACCACATGCACAGGCAGTTCGCACTGAACAAGGTGGGCTTTGCAGCCTCGTCCTTCCCTCATACCCTGCTCCTTCCAGGAGCTGCCACCCCACAGAACGCCTCCTCAAGCAGAACACCCCAGCGGTAGCCTGCAAACTGCAGATGTGCCAGGGGCCTGTTGCTGCTCTGGCATTATGCACAAAAAAGCCCAGCTCCAGCAGAAGGACGGGATCCGTACCTCCTGGCGCTTGTGCGTTGCCTATGGCCTGATTGGGCAGGCCAGCATGTAGTTGGAGCCGGTTCTCAAGGCTTTCCCTATTAGTTGGGAACCCCGTGGAGGGATTTTCCTGGGCTGAGGGTGTTGGCTCTGCTCTTACTAGCCCAGATCTTCTTTAGATGGCAACAAGAAGGGAGCTGGGAAACTCCCAGACATTGAGGCCATCTCCAGGGCTCTCCAGAGTGACGCCACCTGGCACCTTCCCATGAGCAGTGGCCAAAGCACAAGGGCCCATCTTCTTTATTGGAGAAGTCCCACACGGGATTTCCAGTCCCAGAAATGCTTAAATACTGTTCCTCCTTTCTTGCTTTTCAGCGTGTCTTAGTACCTGGGCTGGGTGCCTCCTTCCTTATTAAACTGGGGCTGCCCATGGGGGGCTTTGAGCTCCTCCATGGAAAAAAGCCCACCTTTCAGCTCTTGGAGAACTTTGCCTGTCTTCGCAGAATCCCACATAAGAAAGAAACTTTTCCTGTTTCTTTCTTATGTGAATTCTTGCCCTTAGATTCAAAGGCAAGGGCTGGAGCCTTTCATGCTGCCTTTCTAAGAGAAAGAAGGCTGCAGGGAAACTGCCCTGAGTGTCGGAAAACCCTGCTGGGAGGCCTGCCATGATGCCAAGTGACTGCTCCAGCTTTTGCTCTTCTATCTAAATACGATCCTTGTTTGTGCTTCCCCCCAGAGCAGAAGACGGAGATGGAAAAGCAGAGGCCACAGACAGACAGTCCTTCCTCTCTGGGGCTTGTGGATCTAAAAAGTACAGGTCTGCAGGAAGCACCAGTGGAGGTGAAGCAGCAGCATGTCCTCATTCCTTAGGCCGCAGAGAAGAAGGCTGAGGCCGCTTCTCTGGACAAGACATGCCCCCTGCTGACACGTGCCAGCTGTTCACACACCAGAATCTCTCTCCAGCCACACTCCAGGCCGATGGTTGAGGCAGAGCTGTTCCAGACTGCCAGGGGAAAGGAGCCTTCTCCCAAGTGAGGCTGCGGTGGAGCTGGAGGAGGCAACCCGGGCTCTTGTCCTCATCCCTCGCCCTTCAGTGAAGCGGCTGAGGCAGCTCCTCCGGATGAGTCAAGCTGAAGGCACAGGTGGAAAAGCAGAGGCTGCACACAGACAGTGCTTCTTCCTCCATGGCACTTGTGAAACTGAATATGAAGTCTCTGCAGATGGTGCCAGTGAATACGAAGCATGTCCTCATCCCTCACCTCCCAAAGAAGGCTGAGGCAGCTTCTCTGAGCAAATCAAGTGCCAAGTAAGTGTGGGCCCGCTCCCACAAAGTCCTGGAAAAGATGAGCTGCAGCAGGCCAGCCGAGGGATCCAGCATGCGGGTTGCTCAGCCGTGGGCTTTGGCTCTCCATCCCCTGGCTGCTTTGGAGAGGGAATGACCGTGGAGAGGCCCTGCCACCAGCCGTCTCCCTGCAGACCCAAAGTCCTAAAGCTCCCCTGCAGCTGACAGTCACGTACCCACAGTGGAAGGGGGCTGTGCTCCCTGCTCCTGGGGCTGGGGGCAGGCAGAAGTGGGGACGTTCAGAACCTACATGAGAGTCTTGCTCCTTGATGCTGCAGCTGCCCTTCAGTGTGGAGTATGTGGGTGAGGAAAGTGCTGGAGAAGATAAAGGAGGCCCTGCAGGAAGACAGGAGAAAGAACAGAGGTGTGGACATCCCTGGTAAGATTGCATGGATACCCACTGTTGCCTGCATACCCGGATATTTACAGGTATAGTGATTCTTGAAAGGTACCTTCTTATCTATTTCACCATTAAATTATTTCATGTGCACCTACATTAGGAGACTCCACTGGTTGACATATTTTATAGTACACTGTTCACATGTACTTTTTCATGTTTAACAAGGGAGCCCTGTACCTGAGAATTGTCAGAACTACAAATATGACCATTGAGGCTTTTATGTACTAGAAAAAAGTCAATTGTGTTCTCAGCATACTACGATGGTCAGGTTGTTAGTGGAAATGATTTTCACTAGCACGTACCTAAAGCAAGTCACTTAATTCATCTGAATCACCCTGTTTTCCCAACAGAAACCAGAGCCCCAGTGAAGTTTTGACCGTTTGCAGTAAATCATTGGGGGTGCAGGATTCAAAGTAAGCCACTTGAGGGCAGTAGAGGACGTTTATCAATAACGTTTGACTTGCTGTCAGTGGTAGATCACATTTTGCCAGTTTTAAGCAGTGGCATTGAATATTTTTTTGACTAATCTAGTAAAAGAAAAACCTTCGGTTTAGTGACACTTCACTGAAACCTGAAATTGCTGTGTAACTGCCCTACAGGACACCTTAACTAGTAGAACAGATTAGATCAGTCTGGGAAAAACACAAGTAGAATATTGTAGGAATTTGAGCTTCTGGCTGTGTGTTCTGTGTTCTAATTTAAAATAAGGATATTAATAGTAGATCATCTTGGATTTCTTTGTTTACTCCCACTGTTTCTAACAGAAACAGATTAAGTCCTCTATTCCTAAGTTCTTCCTTTTTCCTTCCTTTGAAAAATTAATGAAGTGTCTTGAAACCAATAGTAAAACCAGCATAAATAAAAGATACCAATACATATAATCATAGAATAGACCCATAAGGATCATCAAGTCCAAGTCCTGGCACTGCACAGGTCCACCCAAAACTTTAGACCATGTGACTAAGTGCACAGTCCAATCGCTTCTTAAATTCAGACAGGCTTGGTGCAGTGACTACTTCACTGGGGAGCCTGTTCCTGTGTGCGACCACCCTCTTGGTGAAGAACCTCTTCCTGATGTCCAGCCTAAACTTCCCCTAATAATATGGCAGTGTTGATATCTATTTCAAGCCCAGAAATGATTGTTATGGCATCCTGACACAATGCTAAACCTAGCAATTGATTGATGTCTGAACTACCTCTGCCAGGAAAAGCCCTTCACTTCCCTTTGTTCCTTCACTCATGTCTCTCCTCCTGTTTAACAAAATTGCATCTTATTTGTAAATCTTACTGGTCTGGATTAGTCAATTAGAGTAATCCAGCTTGTCCCATAAATTAACATGCTCTTCTTTCCATGGCAGGGCCCATCTATCGGCAAAGCCAGTGCATTGCTCGAAGCAGGCTGCAGCTGGTCCTTAGCGTCCAAGAGCCAGCCTGTGACTTAGACAGCCAAAAGGTCTCCGTACAATACAGTAAAAATAAATTCTATGAGGGTCAGAACCATGTTTCTTTGGTGTTCCTTTTAATTCAGCCATTGTGCCTAGTGTTTCTGTCAGAATGAAATTCAGGCTATCTTGTCATCACATTAGTGCTTAGCGTAACAGGCATGTTCTTAAGCAGACATCCCAAATTAAACCTCTACCCTTCAAGTTGTTTTCTGAGGCTTCTTCGTCACAAGCCTTGGCTTCATGTGCAAATCAGATAGATTTGTTTTGCTAGAATTTCAAGGGTGTGCTGACCTTTCAGTCCTGAAAGGAAAATCTTGATAAAATCACTAATTAATGACTGACTTTGAATAACTCATCCCAGATATGTGGACAAACAAAGAAGCTGAAGGTCTGGCTATTAAACAGGAAATAAAGGTTATTCTTTGTAGAGCAAGCTTGGCTGTTAAAATACCTAAAATTGTGGTAATTTATTTATATTCAATTATTTGAGTGCACAGAAGCAATTATAGCTAATCCGTAAAGCCTAGTTCTACTGTGAAGCTTAACTACACTAGAAAAGATTCTGTATTTGTTACCCGCTGATGAAAAATGATTGTAGGAGGATGGAATTTCACTTTTATTTATAATTCACACTCAATTTTGTCTATCTGATCTTTGCTTTTTATATATTGAGAACAATCACAGAATCACAGAATCATCTAGGTTGAAAGAGACCTCCAAGATCACCCAGTCCAACCTCTGACCTAACACTAACAAGTCATTCACTAAACCATATCACTGAGCTCTACATCTAAACGTCTTTTAAAGACCTCCAGGGATGGTGACTCAACCACTTCCCTGAGCAGCCCATTCCAATGCCTAACAACCCTTTCAGTAAAGAAGGTCTTCCTAATATCCAACCTAAACCTCCCCTGGCGCAACTTTAGCCCATTCCCCCTCGTCCTGTCACCAGGCACGTGGGAGAACAGACCAACCCACACCTCGCTACAGCCTCCTTTAAGGTACCTATAGAGAGCGATAAGGTCGCCCCTGAGCCTCCTCTTCTCCAGGCTGAACAAGCCCAGCTCCCTCAGCCGCTCCTCGTAAGACTTGTTCTCCAGACCCCTCACCAGCTTCGTTGCCCTTCTCTGGACTCTCTCGAGCACCTCCATGTCCTTCCTGTAGCGAGGGGCCCAAAACTGAACACAGTACTCGAGGTGCAGCCTCACCAGAGCCGAGTACAGGGGGACAATCACTTCCCTAGACCTGCTGGCCACACTGTTTGTTATACAAGCCAGGATGCTGTTGGCCTTCTTGGCCACCTGGGCACACTGCTGGCTCATATTCAGCCGGCCATCAACCAAAACTCCCAGGTCCTTCTCTGCCAGGCAGCTTTCCAACCACTCATCTCCCAGCCTGTAGTGCTGCTTGGGGTTGTTTACTCCAGACCTAATGAATTTAGCTGACAAACCAATGACAGGGAAGAGTGCTAGAACTGGAAGAAGGAGGGGATTTGTTCACAGAATTGTAATATAGACTGGCAATAATCAAATAAAATTTGTCTGAGTCCAGCTTTACTCACAGTCACCCAGGCTGAATTCGTATAGCCGCAGTCATGACAATAAACTGTATTTTCATATGTAATTCCTTCGGATTGTTTTGAAAAAGCTGAGATTTCCAGAGATCACACTAACTCATCATTAATCACATTTTTAATTTTTTGAAGAAAAGAGCATCTATCAAGCACCAAAGAAGCATTCCAGATAGCTGAATACATTCCAGATAGTTGAACACATCAGAGACCTGGGAGAAGAAGGAAATATTATTATGGATGTCATACCAAGGGAGGTTCCAGAGCAACTCTCAAGGCCATCTTGAAGCGTTGTTTTGGCCACGCCGGAGACCTGAACACACTGAGCATAGGCTCAAGCTCTTCACCATCAAGTCTGGATGACTGCTTGCAGAAAGGGCCATTTCTGCTAAATGACAGTAATGCAGGGATCATGGAGATCAGTTCATACAAACTCATTCTTTACGTTTTAGTAACAACCCATATCACTGGTTGCAATTTAGAAAATTAGGAAGACAACAATATCTGGGTCACTGCCTCTTCTGTGCTGCCATCCCCGGTCCAGACAACTTCGGACAGGATTCTTTACCTTTGAACAACAAATTAAAAATTAGTCGTGGAGTTTTCACTACTGTGCAGGCACACAGAGGTTTAAGAAATGGGCCTGTACCTTTTATAAAGCTAAGCAAAATTATGCTCATCTGCTACTCAAGAAACAGCAGTATTCCCTATCTACAGCTTCTGGTAAAGTATTCTTATTGTTGTCCCATATCTTAGGTTTAACTCAATACCAGCCCACAAGCTGATTGGCTTAGCTGAGCTTTGGCCAAAACAGCTGAGCTGAACAACCCCCCAGTTCACTTCACACCCTCCATAAAGATGCACTCAGGCAAAGATCACAGGCTGGAATAACAGAGGCAGAGGTGCAGTTCCCTTCAGTGCAAACTGCCAAGGGATGGCACCTATAGTCGAGGTTGGCTGCCTCGGAGCTGGTGCAGCCGCAGCACCCGACCACAAGTTCAGGGGGATCTCGGGCCCTTGCTTCTCCAGGGTTGGCCTGGGGACAGCAGCACGACCAGGCAGCACCCACCGGCTCTCGCGAGAGAGGCTGAGAGGGAGTGGGCATTGCCAGGGCAGCAGTGACTGCACCCACGACCTCTGCCTAGAAAAAGCCTCCAGGAGGGCGGTGATGCATCGCTGCCCACCAGGCACCGGGAAGGGTGACCAGCAGACCAGCACATGAAAACCACCCTCAGTGTGCTGCAGTGGTGGGTGTGGGAGCTCATGCAGCAGGGCACAGGGAGTCTGTTCCTCCTCCCTTTTGAGTCCGTCCTATCTACTGGCAGTCTCTGTGACCACAGTTTTTGCAATGGTCTCCACCTGGCAGAGAGCTTGCCCCAGAAAGACTTTGGCGACACAAACAGAGGGCCTGTCCAGAACCGTGGCTGTACAGGTCTCTGGTTGCAGGGAGTGCCAGAGCCTGCTGCTGCCAGGGGAAGGCAGAAGATATTCCACCAGTGTGAGGTGCGAACAGGTGGAAGATCTGGTCAGCGTGATGGCAGAGCTGAAAGAGCAGGTTGAGAGACTGAGGGCCATCAGAGACTGTGAGCAGGAGATCGACTGGTGGAGTAGCTCCCTGGCATGCCAGAGGGAAAGGCGCCAGAAAGATACCCCACAACTGGTGGTGGACCCCCTGCCCTGTCCATGTCAGGCAGAGGAGGGGGACCTGAGGGATGGGGAGGGTTGGGAGAGGGTCCCTGCTCGGCATTGTGGGCAATCCCCACTCTGCTACCCTTGCGTCCCCAGGTCCCTCTAAGCAATAGGTTTGTAGCATTGGACATTGAAGGGGCGGTAAGAGGGGAGGTGCGGAAAAGTTCCCCAAAGAGGTTACCAAGGACGAGGCAGTCAACTCCATGCATTCAGACTGCCTCTGCCAGGAAAGAAAGAAGGATGGTTGTGTTAGGCGACTCCCTTCTCAGAGGAACAGAGGACTCCATTTGCAGACCAGACCGGAGCCGTAGGGAAGTGTGCTGCCTACCTGGGGCCCGGATGAGGGACATAACTAGAAAACTCCCGGAGCTGGTTCACCCCACTGATTACTACCCATTACTCATAGTTCAGGTGGGCAGTGATGAAATCGCTCAGAGAAGCCTGCGAACTATGAAAAGGAATTTCAGGGGTTTAGGGCGAATAGTTGAAGGAGCGGGAGCACAAGTGGTGTTTTGTTCTATACCTTCTGGGGAGGTGAAGGACACAGAGCGGGCTAGGAAAACACAGGTAATGAATAATTGGGTGAGAGGCTGGTGTCAAGACAGGAACTTTGGGTTCTTTGACTATGGGGCAGTTTACTTGACCACTGGCCTATTGACAATGGATGAAACTCACTTGTCTCAAAGGGGAAATGGATCCTAGCTCAGAAGCTAGCAGGACTCATCGAGAGAGCTTTTAACTAGCTATGACAGGGGAGGGGCATAAAACAGGGCTCACCAGAGAAGTGCCTAGGGGAACTATGCTGAAGCTGGGGGTGAGATAGATGTCTCGTCTGAAGTGCATCTACACCAATGCATGCAGCATGGGCAACAAACAGGAGGAGCTGGAAGCGATTATGTGACAGGCTAACTACGACCTAGTTGCTATAACTGAAACATGGTAGGATCACTCCCATGACTGGAGTACTGTGATGGACGGATACAAGCTCTTCAGAAGGTATAGACAAGGAAGGAAGGGTGGTGGTGTGGCTCTATATATTAAAGAGTGTTTTGATGTTGAAGAGCTTGAGGTTGGGAATGATAAATTTGAGTGTCTATGGATAAGGATCAGGGGGAAGGCCTGCAGGGGTGACATCTTGGTGGGGGTCTGTTATAAACTGCCTAGTCAGGATGACGAGATGGATGAGGTATTCTATGAGCAGCTCACAAAAGTTACACGATCACCAACACTCATTCTCATGGAAGACTTCAACTTCCCTGATATATGCTGGAAATATAATACTGTGCAGAAGAACCAGTCCAGGAGGTTTCTAGTGTGTGGAAGACAGCTTTCTGACACAGCTGGTTCAAGAGCCTACCAGGGGAGGTGCCCCACTAGACCTGCTCTTCACTAACAGAGAAGGACCGGTGGGAGATGTGGAAGTTGTGGACTATCTTGGGCAGAGTGATCGTGAAATCGTAGAGTTTTCTATTCTTGGTGACGTCAGAAGGGTAACTAGCAAAACTGCTATCTTGAACTTCCACAGGGCGGACTTTGATCTGTTCAGGACACTTGTTGCAGGGGTCCCTTGGGAGTCACTCCTGAAGGACAAAGGGGTCCAGGAAGCCTGGACACTCCTCAAGACAGAAATCTTAAAGGCAGAGGAGCAGGCTGTTCCTGTGTCCCGTAAGGCGAGCTGGAGGGGCAGAAGACTGGCATGGATGAACCAGGAAATTTTGTTGAGACTCTGGGAGAAAAAGAGAGTCTATGTCCTCTGGAAGAAAGGACAGACTACTTGGGGTGACTACAAAGAAGTTGCTAAGATATGCAGGGAGGAAGTTAGAAAGACAAAACCCCATCTCGAACTCAGATCGGCCACTGCAGTAAAAGAGAACAAGAAATCCTTTTACAAATATATTAACAGCAAGAGAAGAACCAATGAAAACTTTCATCCTTTACTTGATGCAGCAGGGAATGAGATCACCGAGGATAAGGAAAAGGCTGAGGTTCTCAATGCCTTCTTTACATCTGTCTTTAATAGTTGGATCAGTTATCCTCAGGGTACTTTACGCCCTGACCTGGAAGTCCCCTGTGATTCAAGTAGAGAATCACCCCCTGTGATCCAGGAAAAGACAGTTAGAGTCCTGCTCCCCCATCTGGAATGTCAAAAGTCCATGGGACCAGACGGGCTCCACCCTAGGGTGCTGAGGGAGCTGGCAGAGGTGATTGCCAAGATGCTTTCCATCATCTACCAGCGTTCCTGGTTATCTGGAGAGGTCCCAGAGAATTGGAGGCTTGCCGATGTGACTCCCATCTACAAGAAGGGCCTTAAGGAGGACCAAGGTAACTACAGGCCTGTCAGCCTGACCTTGGTTCCAGGGAAAATTAAGGAGCAAATCATCTTGGGTGCGTTGCATCCAGGGGATTAGGCCCAGCCAGCATGGGTTCACAAAAGGCAGGTTGTGCTTGTCCAACCTCATCTCCTTCTATGACCAAGTGACCAGACTGGTAGATGAGGGAAAGGCTGTTGATGTAGTCTACTTAGACTTCAGCAAAGCCTTTGACACAGTCTCCCACAGTGTTCTCCTGGGGAAACTGTCTGCCCATGTCCTTGACAGGTATACTCTTCTCTGGTAAAGAACTGGCTGTAGGGTCATGCCCAGCATGTAGTGGTTAATGGAGTTAATTCCAGCTGGCATCCCGTTACAAGTGGTGTCCCCCCGGGGGTCAGTACTGGAGCCTATCTTGTTTAATATCTTTATTGATGACCTAGATGAGGGGATTGAGTGTACCCTCAGTAAGTTTGCAGATGACATGAAGTTGGGAGGTAGTGTCGATCTGCCTGAGGTTAGGGTTGGCCCTTCAGAGGAATCTGGATAGGCTGGACTGCTGGGCTGAGGTGAATAGGATGACGTTCAACAAGGCCAAGTGCCGGGCCCTGCACTTTGGCCACAATAACCCCATGCTACGCTATGGGCTTGGGGCAGATTGTCTAGAAGACTATGAAGAGGAAAAGGACCTGAGAGTGTTGATTGATGCTCGGCTGAACATGAGCCAGCAATGTGCCCAGGTGGCCAAGAAGGCCAATGGCATCCTGGCCTGTATTAGAAATAGCGTAGCCAGCAGGACCAGGGAGGTGATCATCCCCCGGTACTCAGCTTTGATGAGGCCACACCTTGAGTACTGTGTTCATTTTTGGGCCCCTCACTTCAAGAGAGACATCGAGGCCCTGGAGCGTGTCCAGAGAAGGGCAACAAAACTGGTGAGGGGTCTGGAGCACAAGTCTTATGAAGAGCAGCTGAGGGAGCTGGGATTGTTTAGTCTGGAGAAGAGGAGGTTCAGGGGAGACATCATTGTCCTGAAGGGAGGTTGTGATGGCGAGGGGGTTGGCCTCTTCTCCCAGATAACTAAAGATAGGACTCAAGGAAATGGCCATAAGTTGCACCTGGGGCGATTTAGATTAGGTATCAGGAAAAACTTTTTCTCTCAAAGATTGGTCAGGCACTGGAATGGCCTGCCCAGGGAGGTGGTGGAATCACTGTCCCTTGTGATGTTCAAGAATGCCTGGATGAGGTGCTATGAGACATGATTTAGTAACTTAGTGGGTATTATTGGTGATAGGAGGATGGTTGGACTAGATGATCTTGTAGGTCCTTTCCAACCTTGTGTTTCTATGATTCTATGGCAAAGAGGTGGTGTAGCAAATGTTCTCAGTCATCTGCCACAGCAGCATTTTTAAGAATTTGTTCAGAGCCCACAGACTGATCAACAATTAGCTGCAAAGGCTAAAATGGCCTGAAATGGCCAACAGGAGACATCCTGACACACAAAATATGCACTAACAGGAACATCAGAGCACTTCAGAACAAAGATGGAATCCTGTCCTTCTTCCCTCTCTTATTACAGTTCAATCCACATTTTCTTATGTCCCAGGGATAGCAGGACAGGACGAGTGCACAG
The DNA here is from genome assembly GCF_964211835.1 of Anser anser. NCBI lineage: Eukaryota > Metazoa > Chordata > Aves > Anseriformes > Anatidae > Anser > Anser anser. Next base: position 204,627,494 of record NC_139720.1, on the reverse strand, counting down.
GGTAAAGTATTTAGTTGTAGCTGCCTTTGAAGAGAGCACAGGGTAAATTGTGTAGTTGTAGCTACCTTTGGGGGGATCACAGAGATTTCATAATCAGACATGATTTCCCCCATCTCAGAGAAGGACAAGCAAAAGGTCATTTATGAGAAATGCTGCATATTCCTTAAGTCCTGCATTTGCCAATTCAAGCAATTAAAAATGCAATTTAAAAAGCAATTAAAAATGTTCTTAGTGATGAGTCCATGATATACAGACAGCCATGAGTCTGTGGGCTACAGCCAAAACAACCAAGAAAGATAAGGCTTTTACAATACATTTCCTTTTATATGGCGGAATCTAAAAAGCATAAAAGGCTAAAAGCCTACAGTCTAGTGGAATACTTCTCTGACAATGAAGGAGGGGAGTCACCAAGGATAATCAAAACTACAGTGAGGTATTAAAAAACATAATAAAATTGGAAATAAAAGTTCTTCCCTGACCTTTTAGTAATCATCTGCCAGTGTTTACCCACACAGATTTTGGAAGGGATCACTGCTTATAACACACATCTTTTCTTTTTTTTTCTTTTTTTTTTTCTCTTACATAAATGCATTACAAATAACATTGGATTTTACCAATCTTTAAAAAAAAATAGAGATGAGTTATTTGTAGAGAAGGTAGGTCGCAGTCTCTTGAGTAACCCTAAAGACATTCCAAACTCCTGTTTCAGATAGTCAGGCTTGTAGGCTTGAACAACTCATGTTGCCACCTTTGTTGCTTGCATGTCTGCAGAATTACCTTCAGTTTTTGCACTGTTGACAAAAGCAGTTTATTCACAAAGTCATAATGCAAACAAACTTTACAATAAACTTCTGTATCTTTTTTTACTAACATTGTTTGAACAACTGCATAAGCTCATCGAAGATGACTTCTTATCATTGGGATCAGACTGTATTAGAGCAATCCCAAGCTCAGGTCCTTAGCAAGTTAGTAAGCCAGTTTTAAAAGTCCATCCAAGAAAGTTTTCTTGAAGGGGTCCAAACTGTTTAAGTCACAAAATAGTGAGATGCAGCAATAGCTATTCATTGTGAACCCTTTGCTATTTGTCAGTAAAACACCATTAAAGAAAGGTGAGATTCCCTCATTTTAAAAGAGAGCAAAGCGCTCTTTTTATTCCACTTTTATCATCTTGACTGCATAGGAAGTTATTAAGATGCATACATTTTCCCACCAAAAAAAAAAAAAAGTCCAGTAAAAGCAGGTAATATGTGTGAAATTCACCGGCAACAAAATTGTACTTAGAATATCTGAGAAAGTCAGTGAAAACTTTGTAGAATTAAATATTTTAATAGTCTGAACTTGATCTGACAAACCAGAACCCACTTCCATTCAAAGAACACGCTTCTTTTAAGACAAAAATAAATATGACAAGATTTAGTTCTTAGGGACAGACTCCTTGGAAAAGTGCACCAGATAAACCAAATTATCCTGCTCAATTACAAAAGGTTTTATTCTTAGAGGTGCTTAAAAGAGACAGAAAGCTATTTCCCAAGGGCATTTACAAGTGAGACTCCCATGTGACATTTTCTGTGCCCACACTATTCAAACTGGGGAAAAATACAACAAAAAAAAAGCTCCCACATGCACAAAAAGCTGCAGTTCCGCTAGATGGCAACCCTGGGTCTGGTAAGGGTTCCCCTGCCTCCTCAGCGGCACGGAAAGGAGCTCCAGCACTTCTCAGGAGTTGCACAGAAGTCCTTTGTTTGGCCTGTGCTGTGGGAAAAGCTGTGGGAGCAATCCAGCCATTGTGAGTTCCTTCCCAGAGCTTCCCACACCAGGTATTCCTCAAATACATCCTCTATCAGAAATGCAGCAGTACTGCAAGGTATACCGATGCTATTTTTTTATTATTATTATTTATTTATTTTATATTTTTCCAGTGTAAGCACCTATAAACTGAAAACCCCGTTTAATGAACTATTACGGGATACAGGCTAAGCTGAAGCAATATCTGCAGCTACTGCTCAGTCAGGTTGGCTCCTGGAGCTGCCCCAACTTCTGGCAAGTCCATCAGGAAGAACCGCTCTGATCTGGGCAGCGGATGGAGCAGGCTGCCATACAGGTTTTACACCAGCTCAGCTCCACTGACACCCACAGAGCTGCTTCTCCCTCTCGTCTGAGACAAAATTGAACCGGAGAAGACTGATGCTATGCTTCTGAGCATCCCAGGACACCATCTACAAGGGAGCAGAGCACCCAACAAGTGAGAAACACTGGCAGGTCAGATTTGTGGCACTTTACAGCTACCTAAAATAAAAGGGTGGGACTTGTGGGGAAACACACTATTCAGGTTTGCAATGTCTACATAGCACATCCCTGAGTCTATTCCTGAAGATCTATTTGAGACTTTTTTTCAAGCAAAGTCCCACTGAAGTCTGTGAAACAGCTGACAGACTTGGATGACTGTAAGGTCTTCAGGATTAGGTCCCTGATTGATACCTATTTGCACGCTGAGCTTGTGAAATGAATACATTGCTTGGTGAAACCCTAAATGAAAAAAGGCATTCTTTTTCCCTTGACAGAACATTGCATTATAAACCTCCCCTTCCTCTGCTTGGCCTGCTGCAAGCACAGATCTGAGGTGCACAGCTCAGGTGAGAAAGCTGGGCAGTAAGGTCTGTTAGCAAACACCATCAAGCTGCAATACTCCCAACAGCTGCTGCTAATATGTGCTACAAATTCTCACTCACAGCAGTGAGAAAAAAAAAAAAAAAAAAGAAAAAAAAAACTCTCCAACCAAAATACCCCCCCAGTTAGTCTTTCTAGACAATCGAAGATGTAGTTATACATAAGCTATGTTTGGACCTGGCAGCATGCTGATCACAGATGCAAACTCGCACTCTCTTCCCTGGGAGATCTGCCAAGGATGGAAGACAGCGGGATGGAATCCATGGGGTAGGACATTGTCCAGTCAACCAAACCAGCAGCGGGGCAGGATTAACCTAATTTGTAGCTACCTTGGCTGGACTGGCTGCCCATTGTTCCTCATACATGCTCTCATGAAGCTTAGTTAAATAAACTAATGCAGAATTATACTTGAAAAGTGTGTTTCCTTAAAAGCACACAGCTGGGCTCAGTCCAGCTAATGGATGCTGGAGTATTGTGGCTGTTCATCCATCATGGTTCCTTTCCATAAAGCTTGTATAGATCTTGGGCAACTTTTGGGGAGGAAAGAAATGGTGTAAGTTATACGTACATTACAGTTCTTGCTATTTAAAAGTAAAATTAAGGCAATTTCAGATACAAATTATCTCACGGTTTATTTCCAGATCTTGTTTCACTTCTCTGTATATCTCAACTTCTTGACACTAAGTCCCTTAAAAGTTAAATCTGGCTTGATGAATGAATAAAAAATAAATAATAATAATAATTAAAAAAAAAAAAAAGCTTTACCTTTCACATCTTGTAAAGATAGGAGGCACACGGATTTATCACCACCAAGGGTAAAACTCAGGCTTATCCGTATGTGAATCCCGTTTCAAAAACAAACAATCAGCTTGGGACTGGCAGGGAGCCAAGCTGCAGGATTGCCTTTTAAGACTCGCATCTCAATAGGAAACCTCCAAGTATTTTGATCTGTTTTTATAACTGTAACAATTTTCATCCCATGACTTTAGTAAGGTATTATCAGTCCCTTCTTTCTAGTAAACTAAAGAAACAGTCACTACAAATGAAGGCTAAGCAAGCACGGGTCGCTGTGGATAAAACACAGCATTTCAAAAGATTTAGGAAAGACAATAACCACTGCCTGTCTTAACTGCTGCCAAGAAACACTTAGAGAGGATGGAGACGCGGTGAAAAACACTGGAACACTGCATTTCAACAGCAGTAAGAACCACAGGTCTTAGATCTACTGCGTAGCTTTATTTTTATAGGACCTATCATAGACTCTTTTACATAACTTAAATGATTATCAAATAATCTCCTGTACACAATGAGACTGAGCCACATTGCTTTCTGAGCTTTGACACATTCCTGAAAGAAATCCAATGGTCTGTAGGAATCACATAGCTGGAGCAGCTACAGTACATTTTTGCCCAGAACTTATGCTGTCAGTTAACTTAAATTGCTGTTTGCAAGATCCTGCAAGACATTGTTAAATTTCAGGACACCTAGGATTTGGTAGCAGCATTTGTTTTCAAATTTTGCTTCACTGAATTGTTTTTACTCGCCTTTTGTGTCCTCAGCTGAAAATTCTCCAGCACTTGGGATGCACGCACGGCTGTGAAAGACATTAAACACACCGCAAGAGTTGACTGAGTTTTACTTCCAAACTGAAATCATTTACAAGTGGTCACGGCTGCCTTCAAGGAGAGCAGCCCCCGTTGCAATGTCACACCGGACACATAAATCAAGTCGCGTCTGCCTACAGTAACACAAAACCTGACCCCTAATGAACGCTAATGCACCGTAGTCACTGTGCACTATAAAAACACCTGAAGGAATCGAGTATTTCACGTTTTTATTGGCACACCGCAGCATCTCCCAGGCTGCAAGAGGAGGAGGCGACTTGCCAGGCACTGAGACATCCCAGATCCCAGTGCTCTTCCAACGGGAGCTGTGGCTGGCTTTCGGGGGGCTGGCAGGGCGAGCGCAGCCCTCAGCCCCTCCAAGGTGGCCGAACCCAGCTCTTCCCTCACCACCGTGAGCATCCACTGGGTCCCATCCTGAGCCCTCATCCAGGACTTGGCCACCCCACAGGAGGTGGGCTCGCCCGCTCCCTCCTTCCCCCCGCGTTACGGTCCGTGTTCGAGGCCCGGGGGCCGAGCCCACCAGCCTTGCCCTACAGGCCGGAGTAGGTGGCCCGGTGGTAGCCGGTGCTGTAGTCGTAGGGCACCTGTGGCGGGGCCAACGGGCACTCAGGGAAGAAGGAGCCAAAGGCCTCGCTGCCGGACTCCGCTCCGCCGGAGTAGAGCGTGCGTAGCGCCTCGGGAGGTGACTTTTTTGGGGGGCTGCAGGGCCCGGCCGGGCTCCAGGGCGGCTCGGGGTACAGCAGCCCACCCAACAGCGGGTGGTGGGCGGTGGGCAGCGGAGGCAGCGGAGCCTCGTAGAGGCCGTGCTCCAGCCCCAGCTCGGCGGGCAGGCGGGCGGCGGGGAAGGCGTCCTGCGGGGCGGCGTGCTCAGGCAGCAGCGCTCCGTAGTCGGGGCCCAGCAGCTCGAAAAACTCGGCTGCCTCTGCCCCACCGCCTTTCTCCGTCTCCTTGGAGGCCGGCGGAGGCCCGCGGGGCGGCAGAGCCGGCTCGGTGAAGAAGGAGGGCGGCAGGTTGCGGGCCCGCAGAGGCACCTTCCGAGGGCCACCCGCAGCCGCTGACCCTCCGCCGCTTCCTCCACCTCCTCCTCCCGCCGCCCCGCAGCCGCTCGCCGAGCCCCTTCCCGGCTGCAGGGAGCCGAAGAGGGCCGCCAGGCTCTTGCTCTGCAGGCTGCTGGCCGCCGTCGAGGTTTCCCGGCGAGGTGGCGGGGGCTGCTTGGCCGGGCAGGCGGCGGCGGCCGGCGAGGAGGAGGAGGGCGGCGGGGCGGCGGCGGCGATGATGCCGGTGCAACGCTTGATCTGCTTCTGCAGGTATTTCCTGTGGTTCACCTTCCTCTTCGACTTCACCGGCTTGTCCAGCGCCAGCTTGATGTTGCTGGAGGCCGAGTCGATGAAGCTCAGCAGGTCCCTGGTGGCTTCCTTAAAGTCCCCCGCCTCGCCTCCGCCGCCTCCTCCTCCTCCTCCTCCTCCGCCCTCGTAGCCCTTCTCCAGGTCGGCATAGCCCAGCAGGCCGCCGGCGGGGAAGCAGAAGGAGAGGAGGTGGTGGTGGGGGCTGAGCAGGGCGGCTGGCACGGCCATGGCCGGCGGCGGGGCGCCGCCGCGCCGAGCTCCGCAGGGCAGCGCCGGGCTGCAGGCGGCGGCGGCGGGGAAAAGGCGGTGGCCGGGGGAGGAGGAGGAGGAGGAGGAGGTGGAGGAGGTGGAGGAGGAGGGCTCAGGCGCGGGGCTGGCCCCGGACCCTCCCCGCCTCCCCACCGTGAGCACGGGGGCCGGGCCGGGCTGCGCGCCCCCGGCCGGGGACAGCGGCGGCGGGGTTGGGGGCACGGGCGTCAGCTCTTGGACGGGTGCATCGCTGCCACCCCCCCGGGTACACAGATCACAAACACACCCCCAAGGTGGGTACACAGCACCCCCAGATCACAGACACCCCCCAAGGCAAGTACACAGCACCCCCAGGTCACACAGCACCCCCCAGGCCACCCCCTCCGGGCCAGCTCTGTGGAATGCCCATCACTAGCATGTCACCACCCCAAGCACCGTCCCCACTCCTGCAGCCACGGCCCCGCTGGCACAAAATGTGGGATCGAGCCTGGCATTGCCCGTCAGGGACTGGAGATGCACTCCTGCTGTGGCACCAGGCAGGACGAGGGCATGGCACCAGCCTAAATTAGTTTGCAGTGAGTTTTCTTCCAAGCGTAGTTACGTACATGGCTTGGGAAAGTCCGGCGCTGTGATTCAGAAGAGATTTTAACAACTACTTACTTATGTATGCTTCAAGAAGCGTTTGGGCAATGCTCTCGGACGTATGCTTTGATTCTTAGGTAGTCCTGTGTGGAGCCAGGAGGTGGAGTCAATGACCCTTGTGGGTCCCTGACAACTCAGGAAATTCTGTCATTCTATGTGCTCAGTGAGGCAGCCCTATAAATCTTTCATATTCCAGGTATGTGGAAAAAAAAAAAAAAAAAAAACCAGCTCCTGAAGGAACTATACTGCCTTTTCAGGGAGTACGAAGACACTTTTACCTTTAGAAAATTGTACATGTATTTTTAATGATGCAGAATAGCACTTTTCTCAACCCAGTGAGGTACAGATTTATCTTTGGTGATTTTGTATGTCCAAATATGAACAAAGACACATATCTGATTTTGACTGAAATGAAGTGAGTTTTCTTGGGATGCACCAATTCGTTAGAAACACAGCAGGAAGGACAAACCAGAAAGCAAAACTCTGTGGAAGAAAAGGGAAGCAGGCTGCTTCCTCAGAATGTACTTAGTGGTGACAAGGAAAAATCAGCCAAATTCACCCCACTGTGATTTCAAACGCTGATTGAACGCAAAACAAACAAGCATTGGAATGAGAAAAGAGGGGAAAGCACATATTTCATGTGAGAAAAAAGGCTCAATATCCTCTACAAAACAAAAATGCTGATTTTCTCAGTCTCTCACACAGCGCCTCGCAGCAGCAGACCTTGCTCACAGCGAGTTTCAGAGCTGACTGAAAACACTCAGATTATTTCCAAGGGTCCGTTCCTAGCTTGGTGGTAATGTTTGGCTGCAACCGAAATCTTCTCATGGGAAGGATCCATCTCTGCTGCAGGGGGGGAGCAGCCCAGCATCAGCAGCAGCTCTTTCCCAAAGCGTGGGCTCATACTGAGTTTCTGTCCATACAAACACATCTGGGAGCTCTGTGTTGGGCATTGGCCACGTCTCAGCAGGTCTCAGCAGCAGCACATCTGGGCCAGGTCTCACAAAGCCGGCTCCATGTTCTGTGGGAGCCTCCCTGAGCCTCTTTTTGAGGGGAGTTGCCCTGAGTGCAACTGTGTAATTGAAGCAAAAAAAATATCAGATAGAGAGCTATGGGAAACCTATATATCTCTCCATATAAGAATGTCTATATAAGGGGTGGATTTAAACTGCTTAGCTGGAGTACAACCGACACGGATTAGCTGCCCTCGGGTCCTGTCAAGCCCTGTCAAGCTTTGCAGCCTGCTCTGAGCTCCCTTATTGATGGGGAAATGTAAAGAACAACATATACATCCCCTGCGTTCTCCACTGCATAGTTTTACATCCACTTTGAGGCTGCTTCAAATTGCACAAGGGCATCACTATCTGCCCAGTTTGGGGCCATTTCTGGCCAACGTGAGCCAACACAGTAACAGTGGCAGTGGGGTTGTCCTCAAGTTTTTAGCTGCTTCGGCATTACAGCAGCGATATTTCATAGCAGCTCTAAAGGGGTTTGCTAATGAGGCTGGGTGGTATTATATGCAGAGTGGCTAAATATCCGGTGGCTTAGAGAAAGACGCTGAAAGCCCTGGCTTGTCTTCTGTAAGGCTGAATTCATTCAATTAAACAGCTTTGAGAGCTCAGATACGGTTTAGTGGGAGACTTTATTACCTCCTAAAAATTGGAGAGTATTAAAACAATTGTCAGGCATGCAAAGCAAACTTTGCTTTCATTCGTGCTAAGCAGACAAATTTACATATTCTAGACCAGATCTGGAGATTTAGAAAGCTCTCATAATTGCATTAAACATGCTTATTCTCTGTGTTCTCTCAAGCAGAGCTGATTACCCCAAGTTGGGCAATGCCTGGAGGGAAATTTGCTAAGCCACATGATGTCAACAACTTGCAAAGAAGCCTTGTTTTTTCCAAGGAAATAGCAGTTTGGTTATTCCTCCAAAACGTCTCTCTTGCCCTTCAGCCGTATGAGCCAATGCTTGTCTTCTGCCTGCGCTTGCTCAGGATTGCGCTGCTCAGCCTGAGCATGGTGGCAAGCACTGAAACTTCCTCTGTGGGCTGGGATCAGACATGGAAATGCTTGGACCAGATGTCCAGGCCCCTCCACTCACTCCTGGGGGAATGAACTGGCAGCAGTCCCCCAGCCCACACCTCCATCCTACTGGGAAGCATTCAGTGCTCAGTAAGGGGCTCCAGGGGCTCCACTGCTATTTTCTTGCCCCTTTCACATAGGAGATGTATCTGTCTTGCTCTGATTTCTTTCTCATCCTCACATAGGTAGCAGCAGCATCTCGAGAGGCTCTGAGAATTAAACCAAGGTTTTGCAGGCAGCAGACCTGGCTCCCGTAGTGGCACATTCGCAGCCTGAACTGAAGGGAGTAGGGTCACACAATGCTCGCTGGCTCAGGCTTTGCACAGCCCACAAATCCAACTCTTAGCCACAAAATCAAGCCCTTAGTGAGGAGAACAATTTGTTATCCCTATGGGCTGAGTGGGCCAGAAAAGAGAGGTTGTCTTAGGCAGCAGAGGCGTTAGCAAGCAAGCAAGCCTTGCCCAGCGTTACAGTGTCAGCTCCACACTGGAGGCACTTGCAGAAGCAGAATCTGCCCTCCCGATGCTCATGACATCACCTCGGGGTCCAAACCCAGAGTAAATCCATCACAACACAGGGATGGGTGTGAGATCCAGCCTGAAGGAAACATCTCATGCCAAGAACATGGGCAAGGAACATCCCCTGCTTCACCCCGTCACCAGCCAAACCCTCCCTGGGGGAAGGCAAACCAAGCCCCTGATCGCCCGTGCTCCTTTTCCCTTCACTGCAACATTGGTAAGGCAGCATGAAAGCAGGAGCACCTCTGCAGCAGGGGAAGGAGGACTTTTTTTTCCTGCTTGGTTGTACAGGCCCGTATGGTTATGAAGTTATGGGAAAGTCTCACTTCCCAAACAGGTGTCACTGTCCGAAACCTACAGTCTCATTTCCTGATCGTGTCTTAATCTGCGAGTTGGTTGTGCAAGTTGATTTCTTGCACATTCTTATATCAGTGGGAATTTCTGCCCTTCCCTGACAAGTATTATAGGCAGCCTTTGACATACAGCCCTACAGGACCTAAATAGGCTGCTATTCTTTCCCTACACTGAAAGGGAGCTTTGTGCCAGGGATTCATTAAACTGCACTGCACAGCCCTTCATAAATGGGCTCAATAATGAACAGTCGATTTAACTGGAAAAGCTGCTGGAGCTGTTAAATTAAAGGGAAATAAAGTGCACTTCAGGCTCAGTCTGCCAGAAGAAAATGTTGACCTAAAAAAATCTTCATTTTACTGAATCTCTGCAAACAGGCTAAAATCCTCAGGAAGTTAATACTGACAACAGTTAGAGAAATTTTAAAACATACCGGTTTGCTTCCCTACTAATAAATAAAGAAAAACTAACAATAAAATATTCAGTAAAATCAGAAGTGGGAATGAAGGGGCATATTCCACATACACCAGGAAGAATGAATATATGTTCCTAAATTTATTATATGTGCATAGATATTAAGTGGAGTGGCTCACCCAGTCCTTACATGCCTTAAATAACTACAGACTGTAGAAAGTCTCAGCTTCATAAGATGCTATTTTATTCAAATTAGTTTATTAGCAGACACAGGAACACAGACTTGGCACCCTGCAAATGAAGCCCTTTTTACCTCTCGAGGCCTCTGGACACCCCTCGCTCAGTTTCACCTTCTCTCTCTTCACTTCATTGTGCATTTCATGCTCTCCTGGAATACATTCCTCCACAAAGAAAGGACAGGGAAGTTTCTGGTGGCTCTTCTGGCACTGGTGAGCAGGTACCATGAGTTTCTGTCACACTGGGAAGAGCTGTGCAAGGACAAAGGCCAAAACAGTGCTGTCCTTGTTGAGGGGATTGGCCCTGCATGGGCCCTCACCCATGGAGGCCCTCCATGGGCTCTCACTCAGGCCATGCTAACTTCTGAGATGCCACTGGAGACTTCAGGATCTCAGCAAAGTGCTTGCTGAGATAGATAAGGGTGTCTGAGTTGGGATGAGAGTATTTATATGCTTATCTTAAGCAAATAGAGGGGAAAAAAAAAGAAAAAGAAAAAAAAGAACACCCACATGTAAGGATGAGAGCTGGTAAAGAAATAGTTGATCACTTGGGCCATCACCCAATTGACTTTGTATATCCAAGGTTTCCACTGGAACCAAGTGTATAAATTCATCAGTGAGAGATTTATTTCCTGTTTGCCAATATTTTCTGAAATCTTTGGGATTTCTGAAATGTTTGGGTCCAGTCCCGCAGCAACCTGTTCTGGGATCAAGTTGTGTGCCAAACAGATTGGTAGTTTGCCCGCGTGAGGAGTGAAGGACTCAGCTGAAACATGGGCCATGCACTGGGGGACAGCATTTAATCTCCTAGATGATTAGAAAAGCCCATCACTCAGCTCAACCTGACTCACCTCCTGGTTTTATGAATGGAAATCTTTATTTCAGTGAGGTAACTCTCGCATAAAACTGGGGTGCCTTAGTGGTGCATTAGCTCTTCCATGGGAGCCATCTTGTCCTTCTTCACCTGAACAGTCCTAAATATGTTTCTGCAGCTGTGTTACACACTTTATATACAATTTCACTTGAAGGAAATGTGTCTATGAGAACATAGTCTGGAAGCTTAAGGACAAGAAGATGAGACGAAGCACACGATGGGGAAGAGAGCATGTCCAAATCCACTTTTTGGGGCACCTCTTCTGGGAAAAAAAAAAAAAAAAAAAAAACCTCAGCACCAGATTCAAAAGTTTTGTCAGTTTTTTCTTGCTTTGACTGGTTCAGGTTATAGCTGTTTTTCCATTCTTTAAGGTTTCCATTTAGAGAAAAGTTATGGTTATATTCTTCATAGTGTGGTGACTTTTCTCCAAATCTGCATAATTTTAGAGGTGATGGCAGCAGGCTTTCAGTTCACCTCTGCAGTTGCCTTTAGTGGGTTGAATATTTTTTTTCATATTTTCTGAAAACATGAGGAAGAGTATGTGCTGTCATGTCTTCCACCTACATTTTGCATAATTATTCATGGGTTGATTACAAATGCCCCGGTATAGGTTAAAATCCCATAAAAGTTGTAAAGCCATGAACTTTATTATCTGCTGCAAAATATTACATTTGATAACTTTTGTGGGCTTATTTCTTGAATGCAGAACTTGAATGCATTGCCAGCAGCTTTATGCCACCTCTACAAGAGCTACGCAAAAAAACTTTGCCTTTTTAGAAAAACATTTTAAGGGTTAAAATTGTAATTTCATTTCATTATCTGCTACTCACAGTTCTGCTTTTAGCTACAGGTAGAAATATGCATTAAGAAAACACAGGTATTAAAAAAAATAAGGAAGGAAATAACTTTCATATTATTGAGAAATATTTTTTTATATTTTTTTTCATATATTTTTTCATATATTTTTTTTCATATTATTTTTCTTCCCTGGCTCCTATGTTGCAGTGTTTTATCTCCACTCAGAAACATTTCTGCAAGTAAATGTGTGGATTTTGTGATCAAATTAATTCCTTCATTTTTTATTGTTCATGCATGGTGCAGCTTGGAAATCCTTTGTTGTGTGGAAATAAGGTGTCAAATGCAAACAAACAACAACTAAGGTCCAGCACCATCTTATTTGCTGCACACTGTCCTTCCACTAAGCTCTGTTTGCTTGAGAGTAACCAGTTGAGGTGACTTCATGGCTCCCTGACAGTTTTATCTAGGAGATGCTACATGGTTTTGGGGAGGAGAGGAGCTCCTTGAATCTTACTAATGCAAACGGTGTGTATTTAGGAAATATTGCAAAAATAGTCTTTGTTTGGGTGCTGCTTGGTTGCCTGTACACAGCCTAGAGCCAGTGTCTTCTCATTCATTATTTACACCCTGAAATAAGGGCCTGGTCCAACTCCCAGTGAAGCCATTCCCATTGAATTTCGCTGAGTGAGTCACTGAGAGTCCCAATCTCTCTGCCTGCCATTTGGGAATAACCACTTTTCTTGAGCCTGGAAACCCCATGCCAAAATCTTCGTATGATGTATGGCATCTTCCCCCTGTGTAGCTACGAGCTAAGCACAGCTTCTTCTCCCAGCTCTCCCATGGCCTGGGCCCAGCCCTTTCTGCAGGTCCAGCTGTCTCTCAGATGATGCTTCAACCATGCCGGAGAGCCCCTGACTTGGAGGTGACTTCAGGTACCTGAGGCCACGGTAATGCTACTGTAAACCTTCTTTGTGTCTCTGACGCACACCTGGTGCAGTATCAGTTCATCCAATGCACCTGCCAAAATATGACCTCTGCCTCTGGAGCTGCTCTGTCACTGCCATGTATCCTGGGGCTCAGGGCTCAGGTACTGAAATGGTGGGAGCCATATGACCCAATGGCATAAAAAAACAGAGCCCAATTATTCACTATATATTAGTATTCACTAAAGAAAACCTTTATTTTCTGGTGTGTTATAATTGTTATATTTGCATTGCAGGATCATCTTTAGATGTTGGTCAGCACTGTGTCCCAGTGTTTAAATGGTTAAATTCTGTTTCTTTCAAAGATTTTTTTTTATTTTTTAAGAAAAGGACATTGTGGAATTTTTGATTGCCTTATTTTTAATAGAACACACTATCAAAACTGTTTCCAGTTATACCTATTGAAAACTGCCCCTTTGAAAGGTCATTTCCCTTAGCAAATGCCTTCATTTAAGACTTTTTTTACTTGCTTAACTAAATAGACTAATATGATTTTCTATTCACAGTCTCACCTGCCATCCACTGCAGGACTGGTCTACTCCAAAGAGGCCTGGAGCTGGCCCAGGATGATATGAAGATCTGTCAGCAGATGCGTCCCTTGGGAACAGGACAGACAACACAAGACTGCTGCGGGTAAATCCAGGTCTCATTAATCCCCTCCTGCACCCTCTCCCCCAGTATCTTCTCTAAGAGACAAACCCAGGTCTTATCTCAAATGAATTGCCTGATTTCCTGATAAGAACACCAATTTTGTTAACTCCCTTTATTTTTTTCACCATTTATTTTCTACCCCGCTGAGGTATGTCTGCAGTTAGTTTAATCATTTCAGGAGCAGGAACTGGGCCCAAGATTCCCTTTTTTTTTTCAGCAAAAATAACCTTCCCATTGACGCAGTGCAGTCTGCAGACATGGGGCACATTGCATCTCCAGCAAGTACGAGCTGAGATGGGTACCAGTCTGCAGCACTTACGGACAACAGCAGTCCCTGCTCCCAAACAGTGTTTATTTGACTGACCCTGCACCCAAATATGATCTTGCCCAGAAAGTCCTACACCCTAAACCAGCAGAATGCAAGCCAGCACATAACGTCATCCACCCAGCTTAACCTCAATGGGATTACTCACAGGGCGAGATTTGGGCACATCTTTCTTGCTGGACGGAAGTCTTCGTACACAGCAGGAAGGGTTCAAAGTCATTTGGTGGTACAGAGAAGCCTTTTAAATGTTCATTAGGAGTTTAAGACAGAAATTCTAATAACTCACCTTTAATTTATCTAGATAAATACATAATAAATCATTATATACACAATAAATCATTATATACACATATATACCCAAAGTGGGAGCATTCTGCTATGTTTACATACAGCAAATACACACAGGCTGAAAATACTGTAAAAAAAAGAATTCATTTGGAAAGCCGTAGCTGGTAATGTTCCATTTTGGTTACCAGAAATACTTTCTTAACCAGATGTTTTCAGTCTTTTCTTAGCAGAGCCACTCACAGATTGCCCCCTGAATTATTTCATGTTTAGAAATGGTGCCTTGTTAAAAGGGAGAGGGGGACGGAGAGAGAGTAGCACAAACTGCCATTATCATGCAAATAGCCCCAAAGGAAAAAGGACAGTGAAAATGATAGCACTGATCTAATTATCTGCAGGCCAATATAGCTAAGTCACTGAAAGAGGCCCACAGAAAAGGCTGCCACAGAAACACAAAAAACAGCCAGAAAACAATAAGGAACTTAGCAACAGTATAAAAACGGACTTCTTTCTGTGCACAAAGAGTAGTTTTATGAGCATTTTTCTTGCTTTCAGTTTGCAGAAAAGGTTAGAGCACATTTTAAATTCTGCGCCGGGTTTTTTTCCCCCTCAGCCCCTGCAGACCCTCTGGCATGCTGTCACATCCCCGAGCACCCAGCAGTGGGAACACGGCCGCTCCTGCTTAGCATGTCGAAACCACCACGTGTGTCGGGGCTGCTGGCACTGCCAGCCTCATGGGGTCCCCACAAGGCACCGAGTAGATTTTGGCAGTGCCCTTCCTGGGGCTTGGGTTTCCATAAAGATTTACGAAGCTTTTCCCTTTTTGCTCTTCTTCTTAGTGCTCCCGAGGCGGTCCCAGCTGGAGGACGGGCTCCTCATCTTGTTGCTGGAGAGGAACTGGCAGTTCCAGTCCGTCTTTTCTGTCCCAATTTAGTGATCTGCTTTAGAGCTGAATCCTGCCTTGTGATTACTTGTTTTCCCACTGATCAGAAGGAGAATCCCCATGATCATCCTAATTCAACTAAACCCACCCAGATACATAAGGTCAGGGCATCTGCCAACCCTGCTCACCTTCCTTTGGAGTTACAGACATCAAAATAGTGCAAGACAGTTGCCCAAAATGTCCTGAAAATGCTTCTTTGCTACTTGGAGATCACCACTCTCCTTTCTGACGGGGCAAACTCCCAGCTGGTAACTGTCTCTGTTCATTGCAAGTTTAGGCTGGGCTGGGACCAAAACTTGAAAGAGAAAATGCAAGGCATCACACTATGGATTCTCCATCTTGTCTAATCTCTCCCACTCCCATTTTTAAGCTTAACAAGCTTAAATAAGCTTAATAAGATCTCAAAATACCCATGATTAGCCTCATGCCAAGAACATGCAGGCACTAGAGCAACTATTTGCCTTGGAAAGCTGCAGATCTGGTAAGCCCCCTGTGTATGGCTGGGTGCTCTAGAAAAATTAAGGGCAATATATTATTCTCTTGGGAAGAAATTTAGTTATTTCCTCTGGGCCCATGAAAGGGAATTTATGTAGGGATTTGAATGGGAACACGGAGAACTCATGCAGCTTGGGTGAGAAGGTTCATCGATATGGGCAAAATTCGGTCTTGAGGTGGCAGCACATGGGGGAAAAAGAGAAACAACTGAGAAATCCCGAGGGATGAAGGGACACGGGATACAAAAGTGCCCTCAGGTAGGAGCAGGACTGGCACTTTTGCCAATGACTTGAACCAGTTCCGAGCCTGGCACCCTTTACAAAGAAAGTATGGAAATATCAGCGTTGTGCACTCAGGTTTGCCCTGAGGCGGTTTATTTAGTCCTGCTTGGAGGGCGGTGGTTATTCCCACAAGGGACCATCTCTAAGCCAACACTCCACAGTTCTGGGCCTTCAGCTCTGCTCTTCACATGAGAACCACTAGATCTGGACCACTGCAGAGTGAACACAGAGCTCAGACTCACTATTTTCCTTCGAAGAGGATTTCCTTAGTGGATTTTCCTTAGAAGCGTGGTGTGAGATCATGGGATGGTATGGGCTTCACGTAGGAAACATCAGAAGGAGAACGAAGGCAGAAGGATCCAAAGAAAAACAAAAAAACAGGCTTTTGGAAGGAATGGACATATCCACCAGATTAATTCAGTTCTTGAGAAAGACATGCTAACTGTTGAGTGCTTAAATAAATCACTGGATTAAAGGTTCCTGTATCAAGCCAGTGAGTGCTCCTTGCCCTCCTGCCCAGTCTATCCCACAGGAGCATGACTTGAATGGACTTCTGTGGAAGCACAGGTCAGTAAATGGTATTGATCTGGGCAGCATAGTCCTTTTAGCTTAGATATTTGGTAATGAATGGTCTAGGAGCCCAAGGCAAACCCATGTGCAACTGTCACAGTCTTTCTTCCTTCCCTGGTCTCAGTCCCAGATCTCATCACCTTGCGTGGGGCCAGGATCATGTGTGGCCCCATGGCAAACAGCCCCAGGAGGTGCTCAAAGATAAAACTCTCCTTTTTTGATCTTGCCAGGTTCATTTGAATGCAGATCAGTTCCCTGGTACCTTCACCGTATTGCCAGACAAACTCTTGCACCATCTTTTCCTAGGTTACAGACTTCTCAAATCATGTTAGAAAACAGCAGAGAAAGAAAGAGCAGGAGTCAAATCAGCATGAAGAGCATGGCAGGACACTCTGTCTCCAGCTTGGCCATCCAACTGCACAAACTCTTCTGTATGTGAAGACATAACATGCAATGGCAAAAAGAGACAAATCAGGTAAAGGAAACCACCGCAAATAATACGATGGAGAAATAAAAGGTACTCAGCCCCTCCATCCAGCTCTCTGGAGCATTCTCTGCATCTTAGTTTGAATTTATAAAGTGTCCCCCAAACCCATCTATTTCCTAGAAAGGTTTGAGGACTTTGTTAGCATTATATCGTGTGTTGGGAGGGGCACTGTCATTTCTGTGAATAGTCAGTTAAGGTCAGAAAACAGACTTTGGTAGCAAAATTGGCTGTGTCAGATAACTGTTAGTCATGGTGATTATCTGCCAGGGAATGCAAACAGGCTACAAAGCGATAAGAGGAGCTGCTGGCACCAAGGGATCCCGTTTAAATTTTTTTTTTGGTGTACACGGAATTTAATTTATGCAGGCTTTGCAAACAACATCTGATCACTGCGTCAGATGGTCCAGCACCAGATCAGTTGCTGCCAAACTTGAACCCAGACAGACTCACCTCCTCCTTTGCTGCACTGGGGAGAGACAGAAGGGATCTGAGCCTTCTTCCTCACAACTGTGCATTTTTTAGGTCTTCCATGTAGCAAGTTTCTTCCCATCTGATCTCTTTTGTGACATTATCTACCCTATGCACAACATTCTTCCCTTCCTGTCTTTTATATTTGCTGCTTCCCAGGCTACTCTGTTGGGGTAAATGATGTCATCAGAGAAATATCTGGCATTTTAAATGATCTAAATACAAAATATACTGAGTACTGAATAACATAGCACAGAGCACAAAGACAACTGACAGGCACAGGCCATAGTGGATACCTTGGGGAGGAACTAGACTCAGCACTACTTTGGTTAGCAATGACCATGAAAATAAAATTTAACTGTAGATATCTAAAACACACCCTTATTTCAATATGTAATATATGTTTAATTCCTTTCTGCACTTCCCAACTGTAGAAGATGTGCTAACGAACTGCTGTGATGGAGGCATGGATACGAGCCTTGCATTCTGATGTCCACAGTCCATGATTTGCACCATGACACGAAGGGCCATGTCCAAAGGGTCAGCAATAACCCTGAGGGTAACGCTTCCTGAGGCCACTACATGATGGGGAGGAGGGAGCTGAGACAAGAGGTGAATTTGTGAGGACACCCTGGGCCAGGCACCATCAGCATGTCAGGGCTGTCTGTTGAAGCACCTCAGTTCTTTCCATCACCAAATTAAAATATGACTTTTTTAAAGTGGATGGGCTGCACAGATACTGAGGATGTGGAGGCTGCTGTGCAAATCAGGATACCACCAAAAAATAATATAACAGCAGAATCTGTGGTCACTGTCAAAATTGTTTTGACAAATGTTGTCTTAGATCATTCTTGTGTTACAGTCCTACCGTTCATACAGGACCAGTAGACACTATCACGGACATGGAGCCCAGACAGCTTCACAGTCGGAGGTCCCCAAGGCATGGATTGGAGGAGGATGTGGACATTTTGGAGGCGAATGTTGCCCTATGCTTGTCCCATTCTTCTAGTGTGTCCTCTGGCCTCTGCCAAGGAGAGAACATGAAGCTGCTATAGCAGAGATGTAGTTCAGAAGGGTCTCTAGAGCACCAGTTTCAACATGCCATTATGCACCATAGGCAATAAACACCAGCAAAAGACTGAATCAACAACAGCCACATGCCTCAGAAAGAGAGGAGGGGAGACCTGCAGTGCCAGTGTCTGGGCTTCTGCAATCGCAGGGAATTCATGAAGTAAAATCTCAGCTGATGCTATGAAGTGCCCCACCTCCACTGTCCAGCAGAAGGTAAATAAAATGTTAATTTAAGAATGTGGTGCAGAAGAAGTTGACTTGCATCCCCACACTGATGTCTGATAATTCAGGATCCACTGGGACAGACAGCTGTGTTCCTGCAGCCTCATGCCAAAGGCACCCATGTGGGAATGGTTCAGGTATCTGCTCCTGCACTGGCCTGGTATTTTACACAAAGGGCCACACTGCTGCCACCTCTCCCTTCTGTCCTCCCCTTGTCCTCCTCCATCAGCAATGACTGATGGATGTCCCTGATGTCCTCTTCAGCTCTGGCTGACACAGTGACGGCAGCATTCTACCTTGAGGATGAGCCCCAAAGAGAAGGATATTTTATCCATTTGTTGTTTCATGCTGGGACAAACCTTGAGGATCGCCCCCATGAAGGTGCTGATTAGCATACCAGTTTCTGGTGTAACTAAGGGATTATTGCCTAAATTCAGGTGCGAGCCATGATGGTAATGGTATTCAGGGCTGTGATACTCAAAGGAGAACATGGCACACTTATTCGGGTACAATCCCTTCCAACTAAAGCAAATCAAAATGAGAAAATATAAATATATATATATGCATTTAATGACACATCAAAATCCCCAAATACTTAAGGAACTTTTTACAATTTTATCCACATTTTCCAGTTTTCCATCCACCACACACATTAATATACTTTTGCTTTTAAAAAAGACAGAGAGAGTAAGTGAGAGTAAGAAAAACGAACAAGTGGGAAACGGTGAAACAAATAATTTCCTATCTTGTCAAGAAAATATCCCCCAGTTCCATTCTGAAATCTCCTTCACCCCTACCACACAGCTCCACAAAACATCTCTGCGAGCTTAACAGGGGCAGCTCACTTGTCCCACTGCCACCTCCCTGCCCTGGCTTCCCCTGTGGCCATCCAGTGTCACCCCTGGCCGTGCACGAATCCACGTGCCGACGGGGCAGCTGCATCGTGGCTTTCTCATCAGCGTGGTGGACCTCAACACCTGCAGCCGTCACCGTCCTCCGTTCTTCGATGCAATAACTTGCCCAACAGCCGTGGTTTAAAGGTGTAATTAGTTTTAAAAAGGTAATTACTTGTCACTGGAATAACCTGTAAGGAGAAAGGCTAGAGGGTTGGGTGAGGTGGCATCCGTATTCCCCTTGAGGACATTACAATTCTGCCTATTTCATTGGCCCAAAGCTGCTGGCACATTTTTGGGAGGTCATCGCTACATGCACCATGCACCATGCACCATGCACCATGCACCATGCATGTAGCAGCACCCCCCCAGGACACTGCCAATGTTCCCCCGCCAAGCTCGCGGGGCTGCTCCTCCAGCCACCATTTATTGTTATCTTTATTATCGCCTCGACCAAAACAACAACATCAGGCAGCATCCCTCTTCCCAGCTCGGTCCCCCCAGAGCAGGGAAAAGCACCGAATAATCCCCCTGCATTTGGTGTGTGGTCTGGTTTTCCGTGTCCTCCTGCAGACAGTACAGAGACGGGGGTCGCGCAGGTCATCAGAATGCTAATAAGAAATCTGATTGATGAGCCGGTGCCTCGGGGATGAATGGGATACTTAATTAATGACTTCTGCTCTGCTTAAGGAAAAAAAAGTTTCCCTCAACTCCCATCCCTCTTTTTCTTAAAAAAAAAAAAAAAAAAAAAAAAAAAAAAAAAAGAAACCTCTATAATCCTAAGTTTTCCAAACAGCATAAAGAGAACTTCAAAGACAGACATGGCCAGTTTTTATGTGTCGGGTTGGTTCACTGATTCTTTCCTTTCTTTGTTTACAAGGGCAGCCAGGCTTGATTCCAAGGCTGAAAAATAAAAGGCCACATTGTTCAACCAGATTCTGGATTTTTACAAGAAATTTCCTCTTCCCCAGTAGGGCAATTAACTGCTTCATCTCTGGGTCCATGAACACCAAACCTCGCCACTGGCCCTGTGAAAAGCTGCAGCGGTCGGTTCCTGCCAAAACGCAGCTCTGCTTCGGAAACGAGACGTACTGTGGAGATGCTATTGTCTCACTAAAAGCTAACCGGGAGCCAGGATTGTGTTTTGCAGGGAAATAAAAGCCTGCGAGGGAAAATACCTGGTAGGCACTTAGCTTAGGAACATCAGGCTGTGCATTCAGAGCGATTCCAATGGGATTTCAGACCAGCAATTAGCAATGGGAAAACAGCAACAGTTTCAAACGATCTCTTCCGGATTGATTTGGAGGGTTATTTCATGCTAACTGAATAGCAGCAGGAAAGAAGATGAAAAGAAAAGGGAAAAAAAAAAAAAAAAAAAAAAGGAAACCCACACAAATGAATTTTTTAACTCTGAGGTCTTTTTTTAGGACGCGGCTCAGCTGTGGCATTCAGCACAGAGCAGGCTGCTTGGCATCAGCACCGGGCTGCTGGAGAAGGGGATGAAGGTTGACACATCAGGTCCGGGTGGTTCCTAAGGTCCATCCTTCACCACGACCAGCTCGGGCCATCCCCAAGCCCCAAGCACAGAATGTCCCCAACACGCTTGGCGGAGCCGAGCAGGGAAGGAAGCAGCTTCCCCGTGCAGTGGGATGGGGCAGACACTTCCCAGCCCTTCGCCAGGGTTTCACCCCACAATTGGCCCGACCCCATTTGGGGAACATTTTGGTAAACAGGAGTTGGGCACGTGCTTGCAGTTATGTGCCTTTATAAGAGCTCTGTTGGTGTGAAAGCTGTGGGAGGACGCGATGACACCGAGCTGGGGGCCGCGCATGATGGTGATACTCAGCACGGGCAGGAAGGATCTGCTGGGCTGCTGGAGTGGAGTTTGGATGCTGCAGCATCCAGTCTTGCGGTTGGTATCACCTGTAGGTCCCCTCAGCTATAGCTTTAAATACAATTCAAAATCATCTATCTAAAAAAAAAAAATGCTAAGCAGCATTAAGAATCTGTCTGAAATTTGGGCAGGTTAAGAAAATGTGCCAACTCCAGAAGAAACGGCAGGCAGGGTTTTAACCCGGCAGCCTAATTTACACACTGCTTGCACTTTTCAAGGAATAGTGCACAAATTTTCAAGGTGACCAGACATCAGATTTGGCTGCAGGGCTTGGAGCACCCGCTACTCTCTCTGGTCAGTGTTTAAAACCCCACTCAGGGGGCATTTAGGAGTCCCTCCTTTAGCTATTTTATTACCTGAGTAGCACTGCCCTACTTAAAGCCACAGACAAATTCAGAGCCACCTTCCTCCATCCAGACTTGGCTTGCAGCCCGCTGTCATCACCTCCTATTTGATTTGTCCAGGAGACGAACACTGCAGAGCAGAGAGGCAGCAAAGCAACAACATAAATGCCCAAATATTCTCAGCTGGGATTGGTGTGGCCCACTTGACCATTATTTTAGGAAATTCGAGTGAGTGCTCGTTTACTTTTAGCCCGTCAGCACCTTCTGCTGAAGGAGAAAACCTTGTAAAGGGTTAATAAGCAAAGGGGCTTTAACCAAGCTGCAGCAGCGGGAGGAGGAGGAGGCAGAGGTGTGGGAATGGAGCAGGTCTCTGACCCTCCTGCAGACACGAGGGTGAAGGGACCGGGAGGAAAACAAGTGAGCAAAGCCCCACCAGCCGATGGGCAGCCAGGAAAAAAACAAACCAGCATTTACACCCGGAGCTGATTTGCATTTGTATCAGGCACTTGGGGAATAAGGATAAAACATGCTTTATTTTTCAGTGGGATCCAGGGAATATCAGCAGCAACATCTGTGCATAAGCACAGAAGGCAAAATCAAGGTATTATGGTGATCTTGTTCTTAGGCTGTGATGGTGCAATCAGCAGGAAAACACGTGGCTTGCCCCTTCTTCCTGGGTGCCACCAGCAAGAAAAGCAGCCCGGGCACAGAACCACAGCAACTTCTGGAGGTGGCGCGTGCGTGGGATGTGAGGATACACGGGGGATGGATGTCACCAGCAATGTATTGCTAAACTGTGAATAAGACAAAGGGCCTGGAGTGTGAGAGGAACATCGGAGTCCTCTGAACTGCCTCACTGCCTACTGGGCACTGGCAGGGTAAAAGCAAAGCCAAAAAACATCCTTGAAATAGAGCCCTGGCCAAATGTTGAAAAAGGCCACGAAAAGATGAGCCATTTGTGTCCACTGAAACATTTTGTATGGCCGAGCCTCTTCTCAGGCTGTGGCTGCTCTCCATGGGTGTAAGACACTGTCTGACCCTTGATAAGCCCAGCTCCCAGATAGAGATCCCATCCACATGTGTTTTGGGACAGCCTATCCCTGTATGCCCTAAATACGTCCAGTGCCTTCCTTCTGGACTTCTGGGGCTCTCTGGTCTAGTGCCTTTGTGGCTTCTCCCCCTGGAGGATGAGCGGGCCCACCGGTGTGCCAGTCTGGGGCACTGCCTACTGGGCAGCTCCACATGGCCGGCTTCTTTCTGTTATGCTGCTATGTTGAGATTTCACAGAATCACAGAAAGAATGAGGTGGGAAGGCACCTCTGGATCCATCGGCTCCAGCCCCTGCTCGAGCAGGGCCACCCAGAGCAGGCTGCCCAGGACCATGCAGCTGGCTCTATCGCTGTGCCATGGAACAGTGTTGAGGCAAAATCTACAATTTTAGATAGCCCATCTAATTAGCCCATCTACAAGAAGGGCCGGAGGGTAGACCCGGGGAACTATAGGCCTGTCAGTTTGACCTCAGTGCCAGGGAAGCTCATGGAGCAGATTATCTTGATTGTCATCACGCGGCACTTGCAGGGCAACCAGGCGATCAGGCCCAGTCAGCATGGGTTTATGAAAGGCAGGTCCTGCTTGACGAACCTGATCTCCTTCTATGACAAAGTGACACGCTCGCTTGGTGGATGAGGGAAAGGCTGTGGATGTGGTTTAACTTGATTTCAGTAAGGCTTTTGACGCTGTTTCCCACAACATTCTCCTCAAGAAACTGGCTTGGACTGGTCAAGGACATGGCTTGGACTGGCGTACGCTTCGTTGGGTTAAAAACTGGCTGGATAGCCGGGCCCAAAGAGTCGTGGTGAATGGAGTCAAATCCAGTTGGAGGCCGGTCACTAGTGGCGTCCCCCAGGGCTCAGTGCTGGGGCCAGTCCTCTTTAATATCTTTATCGATGATCTGGATGAGGGGATCGAGTGCACCCTCAGTAAGTTTGCAGCTGACACCAAGCTAAGTGCGTGTGTCGATCTGCTCGAGGGCAGGAAGGCTCTGCAGGAGGATCTGGATAGGCTGGAGCGATGGGCTGAGGTCAGCTGCATGAAGTTCAACAAGGCCAAGTGCCGGGTCCTGCACCTGGGCTGCAACAACCCCAAGCAGAGCTACAGGCTGGGAGATGAGTGGTTGGAAAGCTGCCTGGCAGAGAAGGACCTGGGAGTATTGGTTGATAGTTGGGTGAATATGAGCCAGCAGTGTGCTCAGGTGGCCAAGAAGGCCAACAGCATCCTGGCTTGTATAACAAACACTGTGGCCAGCAGGTCTAGGGAAGTGATTGTGCCCCTGTACTCAGCTCTGGTGAGGCTGCACCTCGAGTACTGTGTTCAGTTTTGGGCCCCTCACTACAAGAAGGACATGGAGGTGCTCAAGAGAGTCCAGAGGAGGGCAACGAAGCTGGTGAGGGGTCTGGAGAACAAGTCTTACGAGGAGCGGCTGAGGGAGCTGGGATTGTTCAGCCTGGAGAAGAGGAGGCTCAGGGGCGACCTTATCGCTCTCTATAGGTACCTTAAAGGAGGCTGTAGCGAGGTGGGGGTTGGTCTGTTCTCCCACATGCCTGGTGACAGGACGAGGGGGAATGGGCTAAAGTTGCGCCAGGGGAGGTTTAGGTTGGATATTAGGAAGAATTTATTTACTTAAAGGGTTGTTAGACATTGGAATGGGCTGCTCAGGGAAGTGGTTGAGTCACCATCCCTGGAGGTCTTTAAAAGACGTTTAGATGTAGAGCTTAGTGATATGGTTTAGTGAATGACTTGTTAGTGTTAGGTCAGAGGTTGGACTAGGTGATCTTGGAGGTCTCTTCCAACCTAGACGATCCTGTGATTCTGTGAAAATCTCCTCTGTCCCTGAGATAACAGCCAGGAGACTTTCGCTGATCTCTGATCCTTCAGATGCCCTCAGGAAACCTCATTATTTGACCCCATGTTTAAACAAACTACGTGCTCCGCATGAAGAAGAGTCGCCCAGGACTCTTTGCTTCCATTCACAAAGACAAGTTCCCCAAGGGAATTTCTTGCTGTTTTGAGATGTTTTGAAGAACAGGGCAGGACAAGAAGGGAGGGATGGAGAAACAGCGGTTGAGCCCCTGACTTTCTGCGCCAATCAGGTCCCAGGTTGGGGCAGTACCTTCCTTTTCGGCTGACCCAGTTCAAGCGTTGTGATCACTTATTCCCACGCCACGTCAAAGAGAAGGTTGACATTGTTCACTAGATATTAATTTAAATTATTCTGGGGCGCTTGGAAACCACCTCCCCCCCGTCAGTCTCCATGGGGACTATCGCAGAGGCTGGGAGGTAGAAATGGAGGCGACCGACACACTGATCTTCCTCCCTTCTGCTGCAAACTGCCGGGAGCAATTTTCACTGTCAGAAGGGGAAACGCTTGGATTTAGTTGAACGACTTGCTAGGACAAGACAGATAGATAGAGGGATAGATTTTTCACTCGTTAGGGAGCGGTACAATATCCTATTGATACCAGTTTCCATTTGTTCCTTCGGTTCACGCGCTTGTGTTGTGTTTCTTTTCTTCGCACCAACATCCTGCTGCTTGTTGATGGTATTAATAATACAGCCAGCGGGAGGCTGTGCCCCCTGGGCTCCGGGCTGCCTGAATAATTAGTGAATGACACTTGGGTTGTTCTGTAAATTACTTTGTGACCTAGGAATTCAGCAGGTTACTGCTATAACTCAGGCTCTTGCACTTGATTGCACTCACCTCCCGCTGCCCCGACATTTATTAGTCTAGTTTGCGTAGCAAGTACTGACTTCGTCTGCTGGGAGGAAAGGTGGGAACCTCTGCTATCCTCCCGCCTGACCCAGGAGGGTCTGGCTTCTGTTAGTGGCCCTGTTCACGGTAAATGAGAACAGGGCACTGGTCTTTGCAAGGAAATAGCATCCTTC
Organism: Anser anser; assembly: GCF_964211835.1. Lineage (NCBI taxonomy): Eukaryota > Metazoa > Chordata > Aves > Anseriformes > Anatidae > Anser > Anser anser. Next base: position 204,601,836 of record NC_139720.1, on the reverse strand, counting down.
GCTTCCTTCCCCCACCTCCCCCCCTACTGCAAGTCCCCCCCAGGGCACACGGTGAAACTCTGAGGGGCAGCCAAAGAGCCCAGTCTGCAAGGCTGGACACATCAGCAGGCTGCTAGGAAAAAGGAGATACCTCCTCTCTTTTTGTAGGAGGTATCCTATTTTTTCGCATGCATGCTTGCACATACATACACCTTCCATGGAGCTGGGGACCACCCTTCTCCAGCTCTTCTTCCCCATCCCATTTTTTTCTGGGATGGTGCTTCACTGTCAAAGGGTCCACAGACCCTTGCAGAAATGACTGAGTTTGTTTTCATCACAGCACTGAGACTGTGCTGACTGAATGACGCTTCTAAAATCCATCACCATGACCTCTGAAAGCCCTGCTGCACTCAGGGCTCCGCGAGCAGAGTGGTGTGGGGCTTCCCCTTGTCCTGCCAGCTGGTCAGAGCTCTGCTGCGGAGCCTACAGCAGGACTGATGTAGGGATGCAGGCAGCAAGAAGCTGGTCAGAAAAGATGTCACTGCATCCTTTCGATGTTGCAAATACTGCAGAGAACAAGAGCTTTTAGGAGTTGTCCAAGCATACCCTCTATAACAGAGAGAGGAGGAAGAAAAAAAGAGAAAAAAAAAAAAAAGAAAAAAAGAAAAAAAATTGTTTTCAGGTTTAAAGTTCTTCAGCATTTCTTAGTCTTGCAGATGACACCAAGTTGGAGGGAACAGTCAAAATGCTCAAAGAAGGGCTGCCACTCAAACAGTCTGAAGGAAGGAGACAAGAAGAAGCTCATGATGTTCAAGCAGAATAAGCACAAAGTCCTGCCCCTGGGAAGGAAGAGCTCCTTGCAGAGGTGCAGGTGGGCTAAGGAGCAGCTCTGCAGAAGAGGCCTTAGGCCTTCTGGTGGAGAACCAGCTGTGCACGGGTCAGCTGTGTGTCCTGGCAGGAAATACACCTCCTGTGCTGAACAAACAGGAGCAGAGCCAGGAGATCCAGGGAGGTATCACCCCCCTCTAGTAGGCTCTTGGTGACCACAAATCAAGTACTGCATCTGCTTTGGGATCTCCCACTAGAAGAAAGGTGTTGATGAATTGGAGTGAGTTCAGGTGAGGCCACCAGGATGGTCAGGGCTGGAGCACTTGTCCTGTGAGAGGATGGGGGAGCTGGGCTTGCTCAGCCTGCAGGAGACAGCTCTGGGGGCACAGAACAGCAGCCCCCAGTGCCTACAGGGGTCATCAAGGAGACAGAGCCAGGCTCTGGTGCATGGTGGGGGGATAGAACACAAGACACATAAACTGAAACAAGAAATTCAGACTAGATGAAAAACTTTTCCAGCACGTGGGCAGTGCAGGAGGTTGCCTGTAGAGGCTGCACAAGCTCCTTCCTTGGAGGCTTCCAGGAGCCAGCTGGAGACATCCCTGAGCAGCTTGGTCTGACCCCACAGCTGACCCTGCTGCGAGCAGGACATTGGGCCAGAGACCTCCCAAGGTCCCTCCAACCTGAACCTTCCTGCGACTGCTGACCGCGCAGCAGCCTGCTGGGGAGATGCCAAGGCCTCTGCTCTTCCCTCCTTGAGAAAATTCCCACTGTGATACAAGCTGGGACTGGTTTGTAGATTCTGCACTGAGCTCTTGCATGCCGTCTCTCTCCACAGCAGAGAACCCAGCACCACTCCACAGCCCAGAGTAGCCAGACAAGCATGTAGGGTTAGCTTGGTGCCCATCTCCACAAAGAGGCTACACTAATTTTGAGGTGTCTCTTTTCTCTGTATTTCACTTAATCATAGAATCACAAAGTGGTTTGGGTTGGAAGGGACCTGAAAGCCAACCCAGTTCCAGCCCCCTGCCATGGGCAGGGACACCTCCCACCAGCCCAGGTTGCCCAAAGCCCCATCCAGCCTGGCCTTGAGCACCTCCAGGGATGGGGCATCCACAGCTTCTCTGGGCAGCCTGTGCCAGTGCTTCACCACTCTCTGCGTGAAGAATTTCTTCCAAATATCTGACCTAAACCTACCCTCTTGTAGTTTAAAGAACTGTTTCTGCAGTGGGTGGCCAAAGGAGGCAGCTTGTTTCACTCCAGCAGAAAAGGGCAGCAGCTCAACATGCTTTTCCTCCTTATGTGCTGTTTTGAGGGTGTTTGGGTAACTAGTTACAGAACACAACCTGTTTGCCCCTGCTGTATGGCCAAATCCATGTACTGTAGAGCCCGAGAACCACCACTTGCTTTGGTAAATACTTCAGCAAGGTGAGGGGGGTTCTGTGTATCTTGCTAACCGTTGCAGACAATTGGATTTCCTAACATCTCACAGATCTGTGCACACAGATGGATGCAGGGAGATCACAGATCCACACGCACAGCCCTACGAACAGCAGAGCAGCTGAGTGATGCCAGGCTGGTGCCAGCTGAGAGCCTCCTGCATCCCGCAGCATCTCTCCTTGTGCGGGTACTAACTTTCCAAAGGGTTGATGTAGAGAACGTGCCCCTTGGAGAATTCCCCAAAAGCCAATGGGTCTGCATGGGAAGTGCTGCGTTGCTGGCACACAGACCCAGGCAGATTGCTGCAGTCTTAGCAGCCGCCCTCAGCTTCCCCAAGTGCTCTGTACAGAAATGGGACGGTGCTTCTGCGTGTCGCATTGCAGGGACGTGGTTTTGCAGGACAGAAAAAGGAGACACACCCCCCCCCCCCCCCCATTCACATCGCAGTCAAAGGGAGTGGAGGGTGCTCAGCAGCCTGCAGGATGGGACCAGGGCCGGTTACACCCCCAGCTATTTGAGGAAAATCTTGGCCTCTCAAAGCTCCCTGCCTCTCTCCTGTGCCTTTGTGTTCTCTAGAAGGTGAAGCGTAAGGGTACAAAAAGCTGCAAACAGTTCCTACCTCTGGAGACCAGGCATTTACTCAAGAAAGAAAGACCAATTGCTTCCCAGAGCATTGTCCACCCACATTAGAGAAAGGATTAAGCAGATACATTCAGCTATTCTAACAGATTTTCTTTAAACCTTGAATACGCCTCTCACACTCGGTAAGATAATCACATTAGTTTTGTCATTAAAAGATCCCTTTTATAGAAAGTACCTAAACCGCTTAAACCACCCAGAGAGGTCGCATACATTAGAAAACAACAAGACAAACGGAAGGGATTTGCTATCCCCCCCTCTTAGTGTTTTGCTGCCCCTGCTTTCTAAACCGGGGGATTGAGCTAAAAGATTGTGCAGAACGCCAGCGGAGGGCCGGCCCCGTGCTCCCCACCGAGGGAACACCCCGGTACCGCACGGAGAGCCACGGCGAGCACGTTTCCCACTGCGGGGATACCCGCGCCTCACGACCGGAGCACCCCAACAGCCTGCTGATTTTCCTGGGCGCCCCAAAAAAAGATGTGACTGCCTTGGGGAGCACAAATAAGGACCAGGTTCCTGCTGTTCACTTCTGCGGGCATTTGTAGTCCCTGCATCATGCCCTGGGACAAGTGGGGGTACCCAGCACAAGGCTGCAGAGGGGACAGAGCAGGTCCCCACTTGGCCAGGCAAATTTGGGGAATTTGGGCTCCCTCAGATGAGCCCTACAGTCAGCTGATGGCAACAGAACTCATGTTACAACCGGCATATTCTTCACTAAGCTCATCCTACTGAAAGGAACGGCTCTAAAGCACAAGGAGCAAACAATTTCAGATTTGATGTTGAAAATGAGTTGGGCTGGGGAAAAAGGAAAGGCTGACTCGGGGCGTCTAGGCTCCTGTCTCAGCACCCAGAGGCAGTGAAATCAAGGAACCAGAATGACGCAGGAGCACAGGTCACTCGTTTCGGTGGAAGCTGCAAGCAGATCCTCAGCATCTTTAAAATGATAAAATAGTTGTCATTTTTTAAACAATAGAATGGAAATTTTGAAAAACACTTAAGTACTATAAATTTATCCCAGATATCATCCTCAGTTCTGACCTTTTGCTGTTGTGTCACCGCTCAGGTAACACAAGGTAACACAATTTCTGTGAACCTGCATTGCCAAAACAGGTTATTTTATTTCTTTAACATTGACAATCTCAAAGAAGCTGGATTTGTGAGCAGTTATTTTTGTAAAACCAAGGTTGTGATTTAAAAACACACAAGGAAAGAGGCTAGATTTTAAGAAATGTTAAAACAAATAGTAAGACACTAAACAGATGACAGTTGCAGCAAATGAGAGATGGAAGTGCAATGGGATTCAAACAAATTCCTCCAATGACCATTTCTAAATAGTTCGTAGGCAGTAAAAATCACATACACAGTTTCAGCTCCAGAAAGATTTATATTTTAAGGAGCAGCCGTTCGGCAGTGCATTTTAAGGAATATGACAAATGCATTGCTCGCTCAGCTCTGCAAGCACCTATTTTATTGTTCCAGCAGCAAAGATCTGCCCCCACTGCAGTCTTTTAGTACGGTTAATTCCTTCGGCTGGTCAAGACCGAGTGCAAATACCATCAGTCTGAGCAGTTTCGGACAGTATTTTTTTTAATATTTTTTATGTATTTTTTATGTTAGTTGGAGTTTTCTCCTACATGCATGGTGTCACAAACATGTGCCACCTGTTACAGTGGCTGAGGACAGCACTGCAGTGATGCTCTCCTGGCTTAACAGGGAAGAGAAAAAACTGGCACCCATTGCCTATCAAGAACAGCTACGGCACCTTAGTGGGTCCTTCCTTGAGGTAGGCTCGGAGTACGTGGTTCCTCATGCTCCCTCCCAACCCCGTGTTCATGGGATTGATGCCACCCTCCTCACTGTCAGACAGACAAGGATCCCACCACTAGTCCTGGAAGGTGCTAACGTATCTGTCAGCATGCAAGTCTGTGATGTACAGAAAGCTCTCTAGGTCATCGACGATTCCGTTTGATTCATTTAGAGGTTAGGTTCAAACCACAGAACACTCTTTTTAAAAGCAGAAGTAGAAAAAAATCCATTTAAGTAAAGCACATGGACATTTGTCTGTAACGTAGCTGATGCACAGTTAGCCTGGGAAGCAAAACTTGCCCTGCATTCCCACTTTGCGTACACTTCTCCTCCGATATAGAAATCGCGATCCAGATTCCCGAAGGGGCTTTCCTTTCTATAGCTTCCTTTGACGACACAATATTTGTCTTCAAAGCTGAAATTACCTACAAACACAACATGTAGTGGCCAAAAGGCACTTAGCTCCTCCCAAGACACTGCAGCCTCAGCCTCCCCGATGAACTCCGTGGACTGTGCAGCCCCGTCCAGCCCGGCAAGTGCTTCAGCCCCGCTGCCGGTCTGCACGACACTCATCATTGCTGGCACGTGGGAAGCACTTGCTTGGTTGGGACTGAAATAAGCTTCCAAAACCGAAACGGCTTCTTCTCTTTCACAACCAACGTCATGACTGCTGTGTGTGTAGCTTGGTGATTTCCTTAACTACTCCTTTCCTCCCGCCCCATCCCAGTCGAGCACAAACACGAACGTGTAATTGCAGGGCTCCAAATCTGCCACAGGACAAAAGTTTACGTCCTTGCAAAATAAAAGCCAGTTCCAGAAACTCACATTTATTTTAATGTATTTTTATTTATACAAACTACAGCTTTACCAGCAAGATTCACGCTTGGGATAAATCATTCATTCTTTTGCCTTTTTTATTTTCCTTAATCAGTAGGAAACATAAATTTTAAATTCAAAACGCTCAAAGCCAAGGGCCTGAAATGAAGTATACCAATAAGCCTGAGATGAAGTATGGCCCATCACCACATGCCTGGAAAAAGAAATCAGCAATTTCCCAAGGCCCATTTTGTTCTCACCTTCATTTCACAAGCAGGAAAGCTAACATTTAGATGAGGTAGTTAAACGTATACAGTCCCTCGCTAGCATACATAGAGGCATGCGTCGTTCTTCAGATGAGGTCTGAATGCTTGCGATAAATAACACCTTTAAGGTTTCAACTACTCAAGGAAAAAAAAAATGTAAAAATGAAGAATGATTAATAAAAGCAGAAAGCCAGTCACCTAATTCATAAGCTGGTCCAAGTAGTAAAAACCTGATCCAAAGTGCGCTGGAATCAGACAGTCTCAGACCACAGCTGAGTGGATAGTAAGATTTAGGGGAGAAAAAATGGACAAAACTAAACAATTTTTGGTTTCAAATGTAACTTCTCACAATTCAAAATGGCAGGGCTTTTTTTGATATTTTTTTTTTAAGAGAAGTTTCCCTGAAGGCACATTTTTTCTGCTTATGAAAGGAGGAATGAAAGCTTAAATTACTTATTCTGATTGAAACTATGAAGTGTTTCCCAAACAACAAACAATAAATTGTTTCCTGAGACAATAAGTTGCTAGCAGGGGAAAGAGAGGAAGAGACACAAGCTGATTAAGACAGACAGTGGCTGTTAATTTGGCTGTTCACAGCCCACTGCATGAATATCCCCACATCCTTCTCCACTCAACATGGAAGAGTTTATCCCAGAACTGGCACTCGGAGCAGTCAGTGGGAGCAGTTGGACCAGGCTCTTGCTTGCCCAGTTTCAAACCATTTGTAATTCCCAAATTTATGTCTCCTCTTGTAAATTCCATTCCTTGCCTTTCAGTTAACTATTACTATGCATTAATTAACACATACAGGTACAATCGTGTTTCTAAAAACTCAACTGTAACTCAGTTTATGAAAAAACATTTGTCAAAATTAAATTGACAAAAAATTCAAGGCCACCATGTCATTACAAAGTACACAAGAGACTGGCATACATTTACATCACAGTACCAAAAAAATGGACTTACTAGAACAGAGATTACCAAATGCTTTCAAGCCAACAGGTTGCAAGCAAGTTCTTACATAGCTCTTCCTCTTCCCCCTGTTTTCCTTCTCTCATCTTTATCTCCATATTCTCTAAAGTAATTACCTTGCTCAAGACAGAGTGTGAAAAGTTCAGATTCAGCAAATCTGAACGTAAACACTGCTTTTAACACATTAGAGCAAGATGAGGGAATGCCAGGAACTCTGTTGGGAAGAGAAGATGCACAGGAGTGTATGCAAACATAAAATTTTGGTGTTGGGTTTGGTTTGTTCCCAGAGGGTGGGAGGAGACTGGAAACAGAAAAGGCCACCTGGTGTCTTAGGAAAATACTCAACCATCAGGCATATCATCAAAGCTGAGAAAACTTTTCAACAGAGTTGGAATTTTAAGAGCCTGGGGACAACAAGCCTTGCCTGAGTCTTTCTGAAATGGAGTTGTCCTTTAAACTGCAAAGAAGCCTTTCTGAAGAAGGGCTCCAGTGTGAATGAAGCCAAAGCTGGAAAACGAGGGGACTGCCCCAGCCATTTATTAATGTCAAATATGCTGTCTCATGAATCAGGGCAGTTTGTCTGTTTTGGAAGCCTTACAGAAAGCCCAGTGCACCTGGCTCGTTGAGCTCAGCATCATGCTTTAGGCTGCTCCAAGAGGACAGCCGAATTCTGTGTTTTGAATAGTTTGTCCCGCAAACTTTTTTTTTTTTTTTTAAAAAAAAAAAAGGCTTTTATTGAAGAGCCATCAGCAAACAGATCATGCAGAATTTGAACAATACATAGAATGGGGGGGGAGGGGGGAACCCACACAAGGCACAGCCCCAATTATTTGTCACTTCATAAGATCTGGCCAGCACAAGTGTCACATTTGCTCTTCAAGAGAATAGCTTCAAAAGCTTCCTGATTTGAAAGAAGCTAAATGTTTGTGGGACACACACACATACACGCACACACACAAAATACACAGAGTTTATTCTTTGGCAACTGTCGTCGCAGTGGCAGATATTCCAGGATTCGGACGAACAGCAAAGGAAGAAATAAAACCCTGATACAGACTGTGCAAGCTCAGCCAGTTATCAGCAGAGGGAGTCCGGGCCCAGCCCTGACCATTCAGCACAGCACAGAATGGAAAAACCGCCAAAGGCAGCTTTGATTAGTAAGCTGCCAGAAAATTAAAATATTTCTTTTCCAACACTGATTCCAAAAGGGCAGGGGCTGTTCAGTTTCCTTACAAACTGCACAGCCAGTTTTCGCCCATGCCTTCCCTACCTCTCCAGCAAACATCACAGCAAGATGTGACTTCTGTTCCCCCGTTTTCTCTGTGCCCCTGCCATGACAATTTACACCAGCAGAGGATGTCCAAAATTCAATACCACTGAATGCAGCGGGAGTTTGATCACCAACGTAAACAGCACTGCCATTTAATCCATTGTATATACCGGCAGTCAGGACAGTAACCTAGCGAGCAAGGAAGGCATCAAGCCTAAAAGAGGCACTCTACCCTAAGGTAGAGCATTTGGGAAGAGCAGAAGAGGAAAGCAAGGCACAGCAGGCAGCTCAATCCATGCGCTTTATCCACTAAAGGTTGTTCTCTGATAACACCCTCCCATCCGTCTACTGCCTGCTTCTCCCACGGGCACAAGCAATGGCCAGCGCTGCAGCACGGATGAGGAAGCGGGAGTGAAATGTTCAGAGCATCTGCGATAAGGCCTGGCCCTGCTCCCAGCAAAGCCAGCAGAGGTATAAAGGCCACAGTTGTCACAGTACCACTTCAGTGCTCGCGCCTCGCCTTTTCAATCCACTGCTTCATGTAGTGGACTTCCAAGAGCCGAGCTTGCTGCACAGATTTGGGGTCACGAGGGTTGCGGCTGCGCAGGTCCAGGTGATGAGCTCCATCTGGGATCATGATGGCCACGAGGGAATCGCTGATGTTCTGGGTCACCCCACCTGCAGACCACGGATCCAGGCCACCGTTGCTGTAAGGAAACAATGCTTCGTTAGGCCGACTTTCAACCGTACATACTAACAGAAACAGACCGCAGCCTTGCCTCCAAGCCCCGTGCCCACCTCTCTTCAGAGGGGCCCTCTTGCCAGTTACGCAGCTATGAGTAGCTTGAACAAGGCTATGCTGCCATCATCAGTCAGCTGCTGATTCCAGTAATAACCTATAATAGCGTCACAGCCTCTGGAGATAGATCTACAGCCACCCATCTTTGTCATAAAAAGGTCCAGGTCCCCTGTAGCAAGACATGCTCAGTTCCCAAATCAAAGTTTTTTGCTTTCCTTCTTCACAATCTGCTGTAAGCTGATAACCAACGCTTCAGAGCAGAATTTTCAGGAAGTTCTACCTTTTGTTCTCAGCTAGGTACCAAACTCTTTTCGTAGAGAAATGCTTGGACCTTTCATTACTCACTTTATTGCAAATAACCAAATTACTATAAAACATTTATCCCACAAAATTCTGTCTCCAACAACTTTCTCTGTGACAGGAAGAACCTGATGCAATTTACTCCTCATCCCCAGGTCCATGAAAGCATTTCTTGCAGTGAAGATCTGGTTCCAGATAGTGCCTGGTTCATGGAGCAAGCCAATGGCTGAACTGGGAATAGATTTGCATCTTTTTTTTCCTACCTTTGGACTTATGAGGTGGTAGGGATTACTGGGTTATTTTCCTTTATTTCAATTTTCTTCCTCATGTGCAGTCCATCTTTCTGCACAAAGAAAGCAACTTCTGTATACTTACTACAGAAAAACTATACAAACCTAGATCAGTTCCTCACATAACACACTGACCTGCTCACAAAAGGAAACATTAAATATAGGCTACTGTATGCCAGTTTCTAGAAGGATCTAAGAAATCAAAACACCCTGGGACACAGAGATACACAGCTAGAAAAACACTACAATGGTAGCACTGCAAATCACAGACAAAACAAGTGAAAAAGTGCTTGTAGAAATACTAAGTAAAAATCTGATTGAGTCTAATAGTTCATTTGTTTCTCCACTGAAGAAAACAAGGAGCTTGAATCTTCATAGTTCTTATTTTTCAATTGTTTTAAATATGGCTGCAAGTAAGAGAAACATTTTGTAACCACAAAACAAAAAGCATACACAGCTGCCCAATAACTATAAAGCACTTGATTTAAAAGGTCGTCTGAATCAGCAGAGCACCTTGGCAACAGGGGGATGAGTTGCTGAGAGACCCAAGATGTGCATGGACTTGGATCTTTTGGTCCCAGTCATGTGGAAACTAAGCATGCTGCAAGAAAACAACAATCTCTGGCTTTTTTAGGAGCTGCTGGCTGCATCCTCTGTGGCTCCTGCCAAATGATGGCAACAGAGGCGCTGACGCACTTTGAGAAGTAATACTCGCTACTTGCTGAGGGGAAGGGGAACACAGGGCTCACCCCAAAATCATCCTGAGGCTTAAAGTCCTACAGGACAAGGTAATTCAGTACCAACTGAAATGCATTATTTATACGTTAAAGCTAAGCATGCAAACGAGTAATCAGTTGCCCATCTCGCAGGACAGAAGTTTCCTGATGTATTCAAAAATAGAAAAAGAATGCAGCATTTCCTTTCTAGCAGCGGTCAGGCAAGAATGGCTTCAGAACGATACATTTCAATGCAAAATATCAGCACACTGGTCCTGTTTTCAATTCATCATACTTTCCAGAGAGCATAAACAGGGTCCCACCTATGCCCCAGCAAGAAGTTTCCTTTCTGATCATCTCAGCCCTCCAGCTCTACCCACCACAAGAGGTTTTGCACAATCTTACCAGCACTGTTTGTGCTTTTTTTTTTTAAATATGTACATCCTCCATGGTTCTGTTTTCTGAACTTTTCTCACCTTTGTCTTCAGCCAGACATTGTTTTACCTTCTCTTCTTCTTCTGATTCTTTTCCCCTCAAAAAAGTGCTTCTTCTGCAAATAGCTCTAGCATCTCTCAAAACAGAGACCCCACTTTCTGCCTCTCCCTCTCCAGTACAGAACTGGATAGGTGGGTACCTCAATTTCAAAGCCTACAAGCCCAAGTACGATCCTCACAGATTGAAAAAATGAATTTTTAGACTGTACACAACACAGTTTGTACTGTCTGATAAAAGCTGTGGCGTTTCTGAATGCAAGGTACAAGAAACGCAAGCCCAGTTCATCTAAATACACTCAACCTGTCACCCTCCAAGGCTACAGCAAGGAAAACTTTCCTAAACCTCCCTAAATGAAAGTCTGTTTCTACTGGAGTTTGTAATCTCCAGTCAAATTCCCGTTCACACCTGGGCCAATTTTGACTACCACTGGATACTGACAAGATGCTACCAACTGCTCCAAGCTCTCTGCCACTACAAGCATAGAGGGCATTAAAGCCTCACTTCCCCAGCTCTGCAGCATTTCCACACCAAGCACGAAGCATGTGCCCGTAAGAGCATCAGGAGTGGAAGCTGCTGGAGGAGAAACGGCAGTTCTGAAAATCCCCATCCCCTCAAAACAGTGTTTTAATAAAAAATGCTCTGCCCATGATAGGCAAGCAGTATCTGTCTACAGCTTAAGTAAGCACTCCCATGCTAAGAAAAGCTCAATCAGGTGTCTCCAAGAAGGTACTGAAGAGGTGCAATACATACACCTCAGCGTGGGTCTGCAGAGAGATGCACTGCTCCTGGAGGGAGGAACAGCAACAAGGGCTGGAGTATCCTAGGCAAATCCCACTGCAGACAAATCCGCCCTAGAGTGGTTCTGTTGAGATGCAGTATTCTTCCCTTCCCGCGTGAAGTTGTTAAGCTGTGCAAGTTCCTCAACATTAATGCAGTGCTTTTTACCCCACAGGGAGGCACATCCTCTGGTAGACATAGGGGTAGTTTTTGTAAAGCACTCTCTGGTGTTTGGGGATAAAAGACTCTTATGTAAAATGTACAGTGTTGACAATGTGTTTGTTTGAAGAGAAACAACCCAGCTTGAGAGCCAAAGCTTTGTGTGTACAGCACTACTTTTTCATTCAGTTGGTTGCTTTCAAGCTTCTCTCATTTCAACCGCCTTTGGCTAGCATAAATTCTTAACCACTAGATTTGTTTGCTTGTCTATCACTTACAAAGCCAATTTCTGCTGTACAGATTTGTGAAGCCTTGGAAATAAACACTGCAATATAGTTTTGTTTGTTTTTTTTTTTTATTATTTTTAACTAAAGAGAAATTCTACCCTTTTTGGATCTTTTTTCCCCTCACTCTAGAGCATATATCCTGCTGGTACAGAAACAGCAAGAGACAAATGAGAGGAAAGCAACAGGCTTTTGAGCCAAACAGACCAATGTTAACAGATCCAGAGAATAATGCCTAATTCCACTGAGGACTTTTACTTTAAAATACACAGCTGTTTACCAAGCCCAACAGACTAATTCTGATTTTTGTTTTATGTGTTTTTCTCTGAAAAGGCCTTGCACAATGTGAGGCAGAGCACAGATGAATATATCCAGGAGCTGCCTGCCATGGACAATCAGTACAGAGTCAGAACTCCTGAGGGCACAGGCTTTCACCGCATTTATTAAAAGTCTCTCTACCACATAACAGTGTCACAAACAGCCAGTATTAAGCTGTTCAAAATAAGCATCACCTCACAGCAGAAGTATATCTGTATAAACCTTCCTTTATAGAAAGCTGAGCAGAGTTTAACCTTAAAAATAAGAAAAGTAATGCTTTTGAGTAGACAGCAAACAGCATCCACTAGTTTTTGAATTAGACAAACATTTATTTTACATTTTGTCCATATAAAAACATTTTCAGACTTTCCGACAAACTTGAAATCAAAGGGAAAGGGGAACATCACGCCAGCCTTCCACAAGGCTATCACCCACAGCAACAATTTCACTGACCAATATCCTGTGTTATAGCTAGAGCTTGTTTAGACTTTCCTTTTATGTGGAAGAGACAGTGCTTGGCTTCTTAAAAGCTAGACAGATTTACCAGCATGGGAAACCTGGACTTTGGCCACAAGATAAGAAGAAATCCACAGGGGAAGAAAATTGCATTTGGCAGAATCCCAGCCCAGACTCTTCTTTTAGAGTTCCCCAGGCAGTGACAGAACAGTTGGCTTCTTTGGCCACTGTAGATTGACCATTTTACTTTCAAGAGCAACACAAAGCACTCCCATCATTTATTGAGCTGGGAGGCTGGAGACAGATCCTTTTGCTACTCAGTAAGTGGGGGGAGGAATGGGTTAAAAGTACCCAAACTTGGCAAATGCCAGAATAGCAGAAATGAAGCTTTGGCAGGTCCCCCAGAATTGCCACCACTGTACCCTCCTAAGGTGAGGGGGACTGACACCCCTACATTCCTTTAACTATAAAGCAGCAGTCTGGAGGGATTTTGTGTGCATTAGCTCTGGTGGATAGAGGAGCTGAAGTTCCTGTAGTACACGGTAATATGAGTTGTAAAGAAACCACATCACAGATCTGTGGATTGGAAGAAATCCCACCCCCATCATCACAGCTAAGGTTAGTTTAACAATAGGAAATACCACCCTATTTGCCACAACAGTGTTAACAGATTTTGGTGTGGTACAACAGATTTGGGGTGTTAATGTGTTGGCAGGACAAACAGTTGAAACACTAAATGGTCATTTCTGCTTTGGGACGTTGCAAGTGGGATTTATTATTTCATCTATAATGGCTTTGCATGGATTCCCAAAATGGGATCTTGTTGTGCTGCCCGTGCCTGCCAAGGTGGTGACTGTAAAACAATATCACATTGGGGGTGGGGGGGGAAGGAAATTACTCAAACTATTCAGGCACAACAAGTGGGAATTGTTAAAGAAACCATGATTGCATCTAATAATCCTATTTGGCCTGTTCAAAGATCAGCACTTGGGGGATGACTGTAGGCTACAGAGAACTGAATAAAGTCACCCCCACCACTTGTAGTTACAGTCCCTAGACATGGTTACTCTCATAGACAAAATTAGTGAAAATTTACAGCCCTGGAAGGTGGTGATAGACCTTGCTAATGCTTACTTTTCAATAGCCATTGCTTCACAAAGTCAAGACCAGTTTACCCTTACCTGGTAACAAAAGCAATATACTTGTCAAATATTGCCTCAGGGATATAAACACTGTCCCTCTATTTGCCACCAAATGATAGCAGCTGAGGTAGAGCTACGGTAAGGTACCATTGTTACTTACCATTTTGTTAACGATCTATTGACTATTGCAGTGTAACTACAAGGAACTGAAGTCCTGCTGGCCACACTTTCTGGTGCAAACCAGGATGCTGTTGCACCTCAGCACGCTGCTGGCTCCTATTCAGCCAGCCACCAGGCACTACCCCCAGGGCCTTTCCTGCCAGGCAGCTTTCCAGCCACTCTTCCCCCAGCCTGTGGTGCTGCATGGGGTTGTTGTGCCCCAGGTGCAGGACCCGGCACTTGGCCTTCCTGAACCTCATACAGTTGGCCTCAGCCCATCGATCCAGCCTATCCAGATCCCTCTGCAGAGCCCTCCTACCCTCAAGTAGATCCACACTTGCACCTCTTCTGCTCCCTGTCAGTATCTATCAGCTCAGGAGGCTGAGTACCCAGAGAACAACTGGTCTTGCTGCTAAAGACTGAGGCAAAGAAGGCATTAAGTACCTCAGCTTTTTCCTCATCTCCTGTCACTATATTTTCCCCTCACATCCAATAAAGAATGCAGATTCTCCATAGTCAGACATCTGGTAAGTTGAAGTCCTCCATGAGACCAAGGGGTAGCTATTGTGAGACTTCTCCCAGCTGCTTGTAGAATGTTTTGTCTGCCTCTTCGGCCTGGTTAGGTGGTCTATAACAGACACCCACCAGGATATCTGCCTGCCTCACTGGCCTTCCCCCTGATTCTTACCCATGAACATTCAACATTCATATTACTCTCAAGACAACCCAAACACTCCCTAACATCCAGTGCTACTGCACCAGGTAGCACAACGGCGTACAGTTCCTTCTGTTTGTTGCCCATGCTGCATGCATTGGTGTAGATGCACTCCAGCTGGTCTTACGATCCCCATCACCTCTTGGAGGGGGTGTGTGTGGAAGCCCGAATTCCTACAGAATTGTTCTCAGGCACTTCAGTGATTTCTAACCCATCAATATTCCTTGTCTTTGCTGTGACATGGCTCTCCATCTCCTACCTCCACTGGGAAAGGGGACCAAAGGACTTTGCTAGCACACTGTCCCACAAACACTGTGTCACCCGCAGGTTTGTTTCTAGCAAGTCTGGTTTTATCCCATTTTCCCCCTTCAAATCTTGTTTAAAACTCTTCCAATGAGCTCTGCTAACTTTTGTGCAAAAGTCCTTTTTCCCTTTTTGAGATAGGTCTATCCCATCTGCTGTCAGCAGGCCTGGTGTCATGTAGAATGAGCCATGATCAAAAAACCCAAGTCCTGACCAGGTCTGGAACAAGGTATTGGTCTGCTGGCTCTTCCTGTTTCTCCTCATCACTCCCTACAACTGGAGGAATGGAGAAGAACACTACTTGTGCTCCTGATCCCTTAAACCAGTTGTCTGAGGGCAAGAGGGCCTTGGGACTTCCTGTTGGAACTTCGTTGCTGCCTACCTGAACAATCAATAACAGGTGGGGCTGCATGAGGGTAGGAAGCTCTCTCTTCACACCTCTAACCCCAAGGAGGCAGCATAATTCCCTATGAAGTGGGTTCAACCTGCATATTGGGCCTTCTGTTCCCTTCAGAAGGGACTCTCCTATGACAATGACCTGTCTTTTTTAATTTTCTGAAGCTGTTTAACCTCAATGAGGCCTCCAAGCCCAGATGAACCGTCATCATCAATATTGTTTAGTTCCACTCGCAGAGTCTCATACCTACTGCACAAGGGCACCTGGGAAGGCAGGATAGTCACTGAGGAGACGTGCACGCTGCCCTGGGCAGGAACTTGTCACCATTGTCCCTTACCCTTTAGATCACTGTGGTCAGCCATCTATTTTCTTCAAGGTTTCCTTTTTTTTTCCCAGCTTTGGGACTACACTGTGTCTTTTGGGCCTGCCTCAGGGAGTGAAGGAAGTGATTCTAGTAGTCTCTCCCTCTCATGCTCCCTGATACTCCTCATCTCACCTCCTCCCAGAGCTGTCACTAAGCAGAGGAGTTTCTCAGTGCACCTTCCACTTTTGGAAAGTTAACAAAAATAAATTTACGCTTCACATTTTAGCCATAGGTCTGTGGTTGTTCCTGCTGCCTGCCTGTGCCAACCCACACAGTAGTACTGACAGCCCAAACTGGTGGAAGACAACTCTGAAACAAGGCTCACCTGAAAATGATGTTGCTGTGTGAGCTGATGTTCTTCCCTCCGTACATAGAAAGAACCCAAGAGGGGCGAGGTCTCACTCCCCATAACCTGAAGCATTCTTCTGAAAGTACGTCAAAGTCCCATTTCTGAGGTTCAAACATGTCATTGACACCATCTGTACACATGGGCATCACCATCTCGGTGCAAACCTGGAAGAGAGCAAGGCAACAAGATGCATTCATGAGACTGTCCCATAACTGTGTGTGTAGCACTTAAAAAGCACAAACAAAACATGACTGGTAATTACCATCAAACTATCACAACACGGGTATCAAGCAAAAGCTTCATCTTCCACGCAAGAACCATTACCTGACCTTAGTGATACTAGAGAGGAAGAACAAAAACTTATAGCCTGGAAGCCACATAGATTAATCGCCATGGTGGGGGCTAACTCAGTCTATTCCTACTTGTGTCCTTCCCCCCAAGCCTTTAGAAGCAGGCAATCTGCAACAAGCTGCAGATTGGACGCATTTTTATGAGTCCAGCTGCCATATTCTTTGTTACCCACATGGTGTCCCCCCTGCCTGTCTCAGAGAGTAACTTAAAAGCCTGCACATCTCCTGGTGCTGTCAGGAGCACAGGAGAAATAGGAGAGAGTGGCCAAGAGCAGATGGTGACAGTCTGAACCCTGATTTTTATACCTTGCTTCTGGCATCACTGGCTCTTCTCTTCAGCGGAGAGGCTGAACACTAAGTGCTACGTGTGCTCGCTTAGTAAATGAGACAGAAAGAGCAGAATGCCCTGGACACCTTTACAAAATTACAGATCCCTGTGGTATGTGAAGGGGAAGGTCGCGTCTCAGTGAGCTACAGGATGAATAGCCTTAGTTGAAAGAAATCAGTATCAACATATCCTGACATATTTGTACAGACAGTGGGCTTGAGGGGTGCAGTTCGAGGGGAATAGAAGACTAAGATGCTGCTTCTGTACATCCCTTTATAGTCAACATGAAAAGCTGAAAACTCAGCAATCAAAGACAACCTAAACCTCCTGGGAAAGTAGCTTCTCTTTCATGCCTTGCCCTCCTCACTACAATCATACTTGTCTCAAGCTCTCTGTCATCAGGAAATAAGTTGCTTTACTATAGGAGTACTTATTTCCCTCCTCCCGCCCCCGTTTTCTACAGAGCAAACATTAGTAGCTATATTTCAACCGGTTATCCTATTTTCCACAGTGATTGCTTGTTTATAAGACTAATGATAAAAGTCATGCATAAGAAAGAGTTAAAGTTCTAAGCCAGACAGAAAAAGAAATACAGCTTGTGATTTTGTTTAGAGAACATCTGAAAACATGACTTGTCCTTGATACTGTCTATGAAGTGTTATTGCAATCCCATTAATTTTCAGTTCTAAATCCAACTTTTTTTTTTTATTTTCAAAGACCTGAGTTCTGTTTAAAGCAGTATATAAACAGGCAGAGTCCTTACTGATGCTTGTGCAGCCCCATCAATTTATATCTGGTCCAACATATTGACATGGCAATTCCCATCACCTGTAGTCCAAAAAACCTCACTGAGTTACAAATGAAAGGATAGAGTGCATACCTGATAGTACCAACCCAACTGACCAAGATTCTTTGTTGCAGTCTCAGACATGTCAAAGCATGAGGCTTCTGCTGAATAATTGTAGTAGACGTTCACTGCCTGGTAAACATTCTGCAGCAACAGTTTGTCAGAAAGACTGGGATCCTTCAAGAACTTGCAAACTTCCTACAATGAAGAGGAGAGATAGGGTCTCAGTCTGCAAGAAATACAGGTAAATACACAACACCTGACAGGACATCCATTTCATCTTTAAAGTACATCCAAACCACCACCAGAAAGCATCTACGTGATGACATACCCTGAGCATTATCATTAAGCCATATTCCATTTGTGCAGTACATGTAATGAAAGCAACCAGAAATTTTACATTTCCTGATTAAAATTCTTGGCTCTTGATACAACCTGTGGCAGTCAACAAACCAGCTGATGCACAAGAAGGGACTTGCCCCTGTTCCCCTTTTTTCAGCCACGTTGGCTATACAGATCCAAAAATACAGGAAAAGATACAGGCAAGGAGAGAATTAAACTAAGCGGAAGAGACTTCAATAGCCCAAGCTTTAATCAATCCTCCAAGACAGTCCTCAATTACCTGTACAGGCCAAGCTGGCAGAGGCTGTAAAAAGTCAGCTTTATAGGGATAGTCCACCATAGCCAAGTCTACCCATGTTTCACTCAGCCAACTTTTCAACATAGCAGCATCCTGAAGATTTTTTAATGGGCTGCACAAATGAAATGTGCTGGAAAGCCATTGTAAACCTGCATCTTTAATATAAAAATATAAAAAAAATTTACAGTTAATGTATTAACATAGGTTAGTTGTGCTACTATTAAGTATTTTCACTCAGCATAACTGATCTGGTGAAGTTACCCCACATGCATACAAGCAGAGCAGATCAAAATTTAATCAGCGTCTTTAAGCAAAGGGAAACACCTGAATGGATATGTTAGGATAACATTATCTAAAAGAAGGGATGTACAAGTCATTTGGCATCTTTTTGACAGGAAACGTCAAGGCTTACTTCTTCCAAGAAAAGAAAAGCTTCAAACAAGCTAGCTCAAAAAAAATGCAATCTCATATCTCTCAGGACTCTCCTTGCCTTTGCTTTCATTATATTATCTGGTCTAGAACTCCTCCAATTCAGCTTCTCTGACTTGAATTGGTTAACTCATCATACCAGAATCTCTTTAGGATGCTTAAGTGGCAAGATTTTTATTTAGATTTTTATTTTTTTTACTTTTTAATTCACAAGTCATGCAGAGACCTCATCTGATATATTCACTTTAGCACTAAAGCTAGTGCTATAAAGACTGTAGTAATTTCCTATACTTGATTGCCTCAGTTGGTAGTTAAGGTGTTTTTTAGTTTGTTTGTTCTTGTTTGTTTTTTTGGTGGGTTTTTTTGTTTGTTTGTTTTGTTTTTCAAGAAACAAAACATCTGTCCTACTTTGTCAGAAGGGAATACAAACATTGAGGTTCTAGTCTGGGAGTCAGCTCGTCTGACCTCAGGAATGTTTGGCCCTAGATTCCAAATCCTGCCACGTGTGAATACATGATCCAGCAAAACAGACATTCATTAAATAACACTGAACATAATTGACAGGTTTTACTACTGAGAATATGGTTTAAAAAACTCACCACCACAAATACATCTACACGCTGAAGTTATGATGCAAGTTTACTGATTTTATGAAGTCGTAACATAATCCTGAACATTTTGACCCTTGAAATGCATATTGGTGAGGTCTTACCTGTTGAGGAAAGGTGGTTAATGGCACTCCAGGAATTCCGGATACTTTCTGAGCAGCCAGTCCCACTCTTTTTGAAATCATTAGTTACTATAGTGAAGTAAGCACCACAGGGAACCAAATCACCAAACTGCCAGATTGGGGCAGAGGCTGCCAGAGCTCTACAAATGGATATAAAACATTTTTTTTTATTATTTTTTTTTTTAAAAAACACATGCATCCTGAACCTCTGCAAAGTGAATTTCCAGCCTCTGGGCAACACTTGCCACTATTTAAATAGCATTTATAATTCCATAAGGCACTCATCCCCTTCCTGAACTAATCACAATGTTGCAAAATTCTTCTGTAGGCCTGTATGCAAAGCCTGCTGAAGGTTACAAGTTTTGGACAGTAGCACAAAGAGGTCAGTAAATACATGAAGTGTAAGTTCAGACAGACATAATTGCTACATGAAAAGGACAAATAATAAAGTAAGCTTTCTCACTAGGCACTGTACTAACTCAACTGAAGACAGAGCCCTTGCCCACAAAAAACTGCTCTCTAGCAGGCAAAGGTGAGAAAATTACTATTTGTGTTTGCTAGAGAATAACTAAGGCACTCAAGAGATTACACACCTGCCTCAAGTCACCAGGAATTCTGGTGAGCCTAGAGAAATTGGGGGAAGAGTTAGTGTTCAGAATTATTACTCTAAAATCTTAATACACATCTCTGAAAGTACACACCATCCAGTACCTGCTGATCTACAGCTGTCTTTTTTTGGTAGACAATACCTCTTCCCAAATTCAGAATGACTTACCTTGTCCTCCCAATAGCGAAAAATTCAAGCTGGCTTGAATTACAGTACTTATCCCACCACCGTAACATTTATAGCACTGAAGTAACAAATGCCTGCTCTGTGTTTGAACAGAACAAGTACACTCACCCAACCACCACGTGGGGGTATTTCATCCGAAACCAGGCTGCGAGCATCCCTCCATAAGATCCTCCAATAGCTATGACAGGACTGTAACGGGCTCCTGCAACGGTCTCCTTTAAGTATTCAATTAGTACTGCAAAGTCTGCCAGAGCTTGTTCCGATGTCAGGTAGTTCAGATGCTTGGAATCCTGAGACAAAGAACACAGGTTATATACAGCATTGGAGTGATATCCAGCAGCAGTCTTTCTCCCCCTGAGTAGATGTTGAGTTGTAAAGCTGCCTGAAACTAAACATTTGTTACAGGTGTCCTTTGAAGTGCTATAAAATTCTAGCTTGTTGTTTGTTAATTTAGAATTAGTAGTTATAAAAATAGGATAGTTGTGTGCTTCTAGCACATCTTGCTCAGGCACGCAGTATTTGCACTGACAAGTATAACAGTTATTTTTGTATAGAACACATGTAAAGAAGACACTTACACTGAAAGATTCATTTCCAAATGGCAATGATTCTCCATAATATCTATGTTCAGCAAATACTAACATGGCATTAAGTTCTTCAGCCACATCCCACATAAAACCCTGGTTGGGGAAAAACACACATTTAAACGCATTGAGTTAATCACTTGCAAAGTCTTTACTTTCAATCTATTGTACCTCAAATCTTGTTCTTTGATTAGCAAAATATCACTATCAAAATACAACCAGAAAGGCAGATTGCAATTTGGTTTTAAAGCATCTTTGCAGAAAGAAAATATAGAAGGCAGACCCAGAGATAAGGCAAGTGTACCAAAAAACGCTGCAAAGTATTAAGCAACATTGTTTTGTGAGTATACTTGGGCAATCCTGCCAGAACTCCTACTGCAGGATTAACAAGCTTAATCCACAGGACATCAAAAAACACAACAGGAAAAAAGCATGCATTTGAGTTAGGACTGTATTACAGAAAGAAGTGTTTGGCAATAAACAATCTAGAGCACTGAAACGCTTATTTTCAACTAATAAATAATTAGGACAACTTGTTGACAGCAGCATGTTACCACCCACCAGCTATCACCTGCTGACAGAGCAGTGTGTAAGCAGCCCTCACTTCCTTCAGGCCCAGGACACCACCTTTGTTGTGGCAGTGGACTTTGCATTGAAGTGGCTAAAAAATGCCCACACACTGCATCCTGCATTTGTCAGGGAAGCAAAAAATTTCTATGGGTTTTGTGAGGGAACAGACATCATCTATTCTTAATGTCTGGCCAGCTGAATCTCACTTCACATTTTTCTCAGATAAAAACAAAACAATCATCAAAACCTCTCATTTCACTCAGAAGCATTCTGAAGTAATGGGTTTGATGCGATGGGTCCAAACTTTTATATCCTTAGCTTGAGGCACCACAGAGCGTTTCCCCTAGAAGTTTTCTTCACAGCTCAAGGAAGCGCTCCCCTTTGATTTCTGCGGACTTCAAATAGGACCCCCAAATCCCCTAAAACTTCTCCTATACTTTTTTCAGCTTACTCTCTCCTGTAGCTGTCATAAAGCCACTGCAAACTTTTCTTCAAATAATGTTCTGATATTGTCTTCCTCCTTCTTCCTTATTTTTCCACTAGGCCACTGCTGGAAAGGACTATAATTCAGAAATCAAGGATCTGTTTCATACGTACTGTGTTGTTGCAGAACCATGTGATGTCTCCTTCATTGCCTGTATAGAACAGTATCGGTCCATTGTCTTTCTTCCAGTGCTGATCTGCTATCAGATACCGCTGCTGGAATGTAAGGTTTTCATCAAAGCCAAAGTGATCAATCTGCCAAAAACAAGGAATAACATCACACTCAGAAAGCTAAAAGAGGTAAGAACATTTTTATAGTATCATTCTTAACATGATACCTAAATACATTCAGGAGAACAAACAAATCATAACAGATCAAAGTCTGATTTAATAAAAGTTAACAAGCAAAAACAGTCATTGTCCTGCAGTGTTGAATGTCTTAGGAATATTTGTTACTAACCTTACCATTTATTTAAAAAAAACTCCCCCTTTCAGCATAAGATTGAATTTTAAAAATATTCCTGTTAGAATATGTCCTTTTTATTCTTAGAATAACTAATCCTCTGCAGACCTTGTGTAAAAAAAAAAAAAAACAGATTTTTCAGATAGTTTTATCAAGTTCTTCTCCTCCTCTCCTTGCAATTTTCAGCAAATCACAGCTTCCACAACTCTCCTTCTTTCTACTGCCCTAGAAATATTGTAAGAATACATATATATATACACAACTTGAGACAATAAAACTAACACTGTGTTTTGACTGAGAAATTTATTCTCAACTCATAAAGTCAGTTTTTCAGTTTTATTCATATTGCTTCGTATGCACTGTCCCCCTTGACCCATCCCCAGACGTTCATCTGTACTGGAAAGTTTATCAACATTGCTTTTACAAGTTAGCTCCCTGCACTAGCAGGATCTTACTCTGCAACCAAAATATCCACATAAGCTTTTAATATACAGACTAGCCCCCAAGAGCTATGCTGCCTAATTTCCATGTATTCACAAGTCATCGCTATTTTTACCCCATCAGCTAAAGATGACCTGTACTTCCCCAACTTTGACTTCTATCAGCACAAAGCAGCATCTTTTCCTTTCGTGCTGCTTCCTGCAGATGGCAACAGCCTGACATCTGCTGGCTTGAGCATCTCTGCTCACCCAACCGCTTTTACACCGACAACTCTTCCATACCTTTCAGACGATCGATGAACCAGCCTGCCACATTCTGTTTTGAAAATACCTTCAAGTTAACATTAGGAAGCAGACTAGGAGCAAATCCAAGCACTTGCTGCTAACACAGTGAACTAACTGCTGGGCAGATTTCTCCTGGCAACTCGGGAAAGGCAGCCCAACTCCTGACCTGCAGGATCCAGATAATCCATACCACGTATGTATGCGTTCTTTGCAACAGAGAGAGCAGAAACTTAGGATACACACTGCTGCAAAGTCTTACCAAACTCTCTCAAAGCTCACTCATTCTTGGACCTAAGGATCAGACTTGACACTGAAGCGAGAGGGCAGCTGTGCTGTAGCTCACTGAACCGCTGAAGGTCTGTGCATTGTAATCCTGACATGAGACAGGGTCTTCATGCTGAATAAGCTCACTCCAGTGTCTGGTGCCAGACCTAAATAAACCTAACCTATGTTCTACAGTTTTGCTTTGTGGGACAACTCACTACTTAAGCACATGGTGGTGGCACCATCCACGTATTTAGTGGTTATTTCACTGAATTCAAGTAATGACAACACACGCCAGGCTTATTTCACACAAATAACTCACCTGCTGCTTCTACGTTTGCACATGACTGTTTATTTTAAGTTCACTTTCTATATCAAGAGTGATTTGTAGCAAGGCAGAACAAATGAAAGTCCTTGGTCATAAGACCTTGGTACAATTAAAGAGAGATTAGATAAGGCTGAGCTAAAAAAATTACTGCAGTTATTAAACTCCAATACTATTAGAAAGTACAATTCAAGCATCTTTTGTTCCAGGTCTGTCTGCAAGAGGGGAAATCATCTTATTTAAAATTTCTGGTTAGTCTGCTGGTCAGAAATATTTAAGAAAAACAACAAAAGACAGGCTTACGTGCCCCATCTGTCTTTTATGGAAAAAAAATAAACATCTAACCTTAAAATTTGATTCTTTTCCTGCAGAAAGCCAGAGTGCCAACTACAAGACTGCACAAAGCACTCAGTTTTCCCGACCTACGAAGTTACGTACCCAAATCTTCTCAGTGCAGACAGCTTAGTGCACACAGACAGAAAACCAGTGGGGGGAAAAAAAAATCACAATAGGTGAGTGCATCAGCAACCTACGGTGAGGCAGGTTGAGGCTATCCAGTGGGATATTGTGCAGAACTAATTCAAAAGCCCTTCTCATCATCCCCATTCCATAGAAACTGGAAGATCTGGATAGTAATATTCAAATATGAATGTTTTCCTGAATGATGGATAATATTCTCTGTACATGCAGGATTTACAACAGTTTACTTCTGATGCGATCCGTTGGTCTGCTCCCACAAAACTGAAAAAAAAAATCCCAGTGCTCTAGTAAGTCTGCCTCTCAGTAATGAGAGAAGTACAGGAGCTAAAGCTTCCCTTTGCCAGTTTTAGTGACCCCGGTGACAGCAGTAGTACGATTCTCCACCATGATTCTGAATTATGCTGCAGACTAACTCATTGCCAGTCACTTTTTCTCCTTCTTCCCTCCACCTGTCAAATTCGGATAGCCTCAGCAGCTAAACTGTCTTATGTTCACGAGAAATCAAACCACAGAAATATGCCAAATCCCAGACAGCACAGACAAGTCCGGACTTCTTCGCAAAAATCACAAGTACCTATTACTCAACTGAACAGCAAACTCCTACTGCTAGATCATGGGGCTTCTTACCTTGTAAGAACTTGTCTTTGCAAGAGTAAGACACATAACATGAATAGCAAAGAAAACCTCATGTTTGTGAAGCAAACAGCTGTCACAGCTACCAGTTATTGCCAAGAAATTTAAAGAACTCAGAAGAATCCAGGACTGCAAAATGCAACTCCGGAACATCCCAAGCAGCAACTCCTCCCAAGAGTAAGGGCTGTCTGAAGATGTATGAAGTTGGAGAGAAGAAGCACAAGAACCACTATGAAATTGTGAAATGGGAGGTTCAGGCACAAAGGGAAAGTTGTAGCCCAGAAACAGCAGATGGAGCTGTTGTGTAGCCAAAGCGTGCTGCAGGATCGCACATGGGAGCTGCCTGGTCTCATTCAGCAGGTGGCTTCTTCCCCCTGCCTTATTTAAAGGCAAGCATGTAAATAAAAAAAACTCCATGTAAAGTGCACCTCAACACATAGTAACTCTGATCGCCCATTCAGATTTTATTAACATGTTGAACCAGAAAAATTCTTTTCTACTCCTGAGCCCAAAAGGAACGGGTACGACAAAACCAATTTGGCTTTCACAATCACACTCAATTCGATACAACAGACCATACCAACAAAAGAAGAGTTTAATACATGAGTACAGTACCTTAATTGCTGGTTAACAGTAACATTAGTTAGGGTACATTATCATACGAGTTTTTTTATAATTAGTTTTCATCATTACAATTACTGCCAGCAGGTCAGCAGTAACTACAAGGCCCAGAGCAGCCAATTTGGCCCTGATTTGAGCAGGAGGCAGGGCCAGGCCGGGCTGCATTCAGAGCTCCCTTCCAAACTACTCCAGGATTTATCCAAAGCAGTTACACAGCCTAAAATTTTAAGCTTCTGTAACCGCTACCCAGCAGATTTGGTTAGAATTAAGAAAACGGCCTTCAGCAAAAACACAACAGCAGCCTCTTACAAATGAAGCTACGATGTACATGCAACACCATCTCTGGCACAGAATCGGATGTTCTGATAAAAGGAAAGACTAAAATAGAAAAAGGAGGAGGAGTGGAAGCAAGAAGTTACAAGTTTAAGGCAAGGTTTTGCCACCTGAGGTAGGCAGGATGCGAAAACTTTGGAGAGCTACGTCTCAGAGGCAAAGAACGCAACAGCAACGTTTCAGTTCCACATACAAAAACCCTTGTCAGCCTTGTTTCAGTAAGAAGTGGAATCTCCCTGTATTTCCCCCCCAGCTTTGTCCTAGAGGCTGGTGAGAGCTTTAGACCGAAGCCTTGAGCCAGCAGCTTTCAACCTTCGGCACACAGACTTTCTACAGCGCAGCTCAGGATGAAGAGCTCTCTCCGCACTGGCGTCTGCCTCTCTGCCTTCCGCTTCAAATATGTGGCACAGTTTTGACCTTACCTTGTACATGCACGTGTCATGTGCTTATGTTGACCTCTCAAAGATGACTTATCTCCTTTATGCGATTTTTTTTTGTCGTTGTTTTATTTTAAATGTACTTCCCAAAACAAGCTGCCCTGCTATACACATCTCCCTCAGGGAGGAGACAAAAAAGGCACAGCAGATGTTTGTTAGTTATTGTACAGCTGTTTGTCTGCTTAATGCTCTCCTGGAAATATTCTGAACCCATGGTACCAAGTGAAGTACAAAGACAAAACAGGACACGTGGAATAAAACCCACTTCCTTCTCAGCAGCACCTTAAGGTCATTAAGGACTACAGGGACAGGACAGCAACACAAAGCCTTTTCCAAAAGGGGCTAATTCATAGGGTAGCATCTAACAAAACACATTTAATGTCATCCAGGGTGGTAAATCTCACTGATGGCTTTATGCTTTTGAGATTCTGGAAAGACTGAAAGCATCAAAGCCTTCATAGAGTCACAGAATGTTTTGGGGTGGAAGGGACCTTAAAGCCCATCTAGTTCGAACCCCCTGCCATGGGCAGGGACACCTCCCACCACACCAGGTTGCTCAAAGCCCCATCCAGCCTGGCCTTGAGCACCTCCAGGGATGGGGCATCCACAGCTTCTCTGGGCAGCCTGTGCTAGTCCCTCACCACCCTCTGAGTAAAGAATTTCCTTCTTACATCTAAACTAAATCTCCCCTCTTTTAGTTTAAAGCCATGACCCCTTGTCCTGTCATTATCTGCCTCAGCAAAGAGTCACTCTCCATCTTTTTTATAAGCCCCCTTTAAGTACTGAAAGGTTGCAATGAGGTCTCCCCAGAGCCTTCTCTTCTCCAGGCTGAACATCCCCAGCTCTCTCAGCCTTTCTTCATAGGAGAGGTGCTCCAGCCCCTTGACCAACTTTGTGGCCCTCCTCTGGACCCACTCTAACAGCCCCACATCCTTCTTGTGCTGGGGGCCCCAGACCTGGACGCAGCACTCCAAGTGGGGCCTCGCAAGGGCAGAGCAGAGGGGGACAATCACCTCCCTCCACCTGACGACCACTCCTCTGTTGATGCAGTCCAGGACGCAGTTGGCCTTCTGGGCTGCAAGCACGCACTGCTGGCTTGTGTCGAGCTTTTTGTCCACCAGAACCCCCAAGTCCTTCTCTCCAGGGCTGCTCTCAATGAGTTCTTCTCCCAGTCTGTGCTTGTGGCTGGGACTGCCGAACCCAGGTGCAGCACCCTGCACTTAGACTTGTTGAACCTCATTAGATTCACATGGGCCGTGTCCAGGTCTCTCTGGATGGCATCCCTTCCTTCTGGGGAAACAACTGCACCACTCAGCTTGGTGTCACACCTCATTTTAACATTGTGTCGTCGCTTTCTTTTCCCAAACTTGGTTATCCCATTTGAGATTGAGTCAGTTGTTTTACTGGTGAAAAGCCAGAGGATTAAGGAGGCATGCTCCACCCTCCAAGAGTTCATGGAGTTGTTTTGAGTGCTCATCCTGTCTGAATTGTTTCCTGAGGACAGGAAGATGCAGGATGGTCTGAGGATATCCTCCTGCGTGAACAGCAGTATGGGCACCAGGCTCCCTGGGATTTCACTGGTGCGTTTCTATTCACGGCTTTACTCCTGGCAGGCTGTGGGGCTCCTCTCCAGTTCGCTGGCCCTATTAGCTTTGTTTCCTCTTCTAATCCTTGCTTCCTCCATCTAAGTTGGATGTTCACAAGGGCAGACTGCCTTGCCATCTTTGTAGAGCATCAGATGGAAAGAGGCCCCAAATTTTCTTACTAGTGCTGTTACGTATACATAGTCAAGCTCAAAAACCATGGCAGCACGTGAGTACCACCAGAACTACGTACTCACACACTACTTACCTCTCCGTAGCAGTGGAGACATGGGAGCAGAACTAGAATCTAAATAAAACATGAGTTAAGAAGTACATCTCCCCAACATTATTCCTATTGCTTTGCTTCTTCCTGTTGCGTATTTTCTGTATTACAGCCTTTGAGGCTTCATCTCATTCACTGCTGGGGAGATTCTCTTCTTAACTCCCAACAGGCTTATTGACTTAAGAAACACTACTAGCTTTATTTTCTTATCTTTTTCACCTTAAATACATGGAATGAGGTGTTCTGCAAAGTATTCAACAACTGAGTTTTGCATTCCTTGCTCAGCAGACTGATACTTGTGCAATGGACAGCTGAGACCAAAGACTAACACCAGTCCATCAAAATACTTAGTTGTTTGATGCTTGGTGGAAGAACATGCAGATGTGAACCGCGTCTTCTTGCATCAGGCTACACTGACCCTCTAACTTGAAAGTCCTACAAATAAACTAACAAAATTGGAATTCAGAGACAGAATCTTGATGCCATTGTAATCTTTCATATTCCCCATAATTCAGAAGTTTCATAGCAATTCAGAGGTTTTGGTCAATGGCTTTAATTTTATTTCAATCATTTGTCACATTTAACATGACCGACATAACAATATGCAAGCTTTCTGCCTACTAGTTCCAACTTCCATTTTACTAGTGAAGGTCTAGAAAACCACTTTGTAATTTCTCCATTGCTAGAGTTAGCTCTCAGTCCAAGAAACTCCTCAAAAGCAAATCCAGATTTAAGATCCTTGTAATGGAAGGATCTCCATTGTGATTATGTCCTTGTGAACAAATTACCCTTTGACTGTAATCATGATTTGTGTATTTTGCTGAAGCTTCTTTTACACTGCAGGAACTGTGTCATCTGCTCTAGGGAGGCTGCAACTGTTTAAGGAAGTCTGCTTTTGGCACTCATTTATCACTTCGGTGATTAAAAAGAAGTGACAAGCAGAGTCTCAGACAGGAACTGTACCCCCTGCCCTGTGTCACACAGCTTGGACGAAGCGCTTAGATGAAACAGACCAAAGAACATTTAAACAGCTACAGGATATGCTGTAGGGAAGCACCAGGCTACTCAGGTCAGCCCTCGTTAGAAATAAACAGTTCCCAAACGCTACATGATGAAGGGTTATTTTTATGTTAGAAACCAGAGCAACCGAAGAGAACACAAACAAATTGGTTTTGACTTCCACAAACCATTAGTAGCATCATACCACAACCCAAACTCCAGATCCCCCTAACCACGTAAAGAAGAACTCCACAGTCATGCTTAGGCTTAGACTGCTCGGGTGAGAAATCCTCCAGCAGTGAGTCAGGACATACTTTGTTCCCTTTTTCTGAGAGGTCCCAGGCCCCCCACAATTTTCTGCCCCAGACTCCAGGGTGGCAAAGCTCCAGCAGAAGAGAGAGGATGTGATAAGAACAGCTTGGATCAGCTTTCCTGCTGAAGTCTTAACCGTGCTCTCAATTGCACCCACACCTCATTCTTCCCAAAGCAGTGGGGGCTTGTGCTGCTGAGAATCAGTCAGCTACGTGAATTTAAACAAACTGGCAGTGACACACTGATGCTTCCAGTTAATGCACAAATATCCTGGAGAAATTCTTCCACGGGACAAGGGATGGGGCAAGGAGTAGGGAGCAAACAGGTCAGGGCTGTATTACCCAAAGCACGTGATTTCATAAAGCAGTAAGATGCACAACACCAGCACAAATGAAGTTACTCTGGTGAACGGTCTCTCAGACCCATAACAGGCAAAGGTCTGTCTTTTTTCCATCTGCCTGCCAGACGATTACAAATCCATCACAGCTGGAGGACTGACTTCAGAGGGAAATAAAAAGTTGCACGCAACCTCTCAATATGGCCCTGATTAAGCAGTACAAGACACTGGATATCCAGTTTTGCTGGGAGCACCTGACAGCTTTGAATACTGCTAATCATTTAAACAAAACCTTCCAAAAATAAATTCAAGACTATTTTGATGTGGTCAAACTAAAACACCTCTACACCTCCCCCAAGAGGGCTAGAACTTTCTAAATTGCCAAGTATTTTTTTTTTAAAGTTCAACTCAAGTTGCAACTGTTTTACCTCCCAGACTTCCAGGGCAGCAAAGTGCCGCTCAGTCACCACTGTCTGTATCTTGAACAGGGGAGGAAGAAGCGTTTTGGAAAACAAAGCACGAAAGCCACAGTTAGTCATACAGCCCTTGTGCAATAGCAAAAAGGCCACAAGCAATTGCTCCTCTGGCAAGCTTGCAACACATCTGGACAGAAGAACTGCCTACCTGCTGGGCTCCAACACACGGGTAGAGGCCCAATGGGGAGATCAGCTGCAGTCAGGGAATTCACACCCTTGGCTCTCTGCAGGTCAACAGGTTTCCTACAAATTGCTCTACTTCCAAGCAGAAACACATGGGTCTCTTGTTCCAGCTGTTACAGAAGTGCTCCAGTGGCTGAGCAGCTCTACCAAACAGATGGACACTCACCAAGTCTCCACACCACAATTAACTCCCACAACTGACCTGGACTGATAATGCTTTTCTCGTGGCAAGCCCATGTTTTTCCCTTCTAAACAGAGGCCCTCAGATTTTAGCTGAAAAATATTTTTCTATTTCAATTTTTATTTCTCAAAAAGAGGCAAGAACATCTTTTTACAAACTACCCCATTCAGAACAGGCCCTGAAACAGAGACACTTGCAAAAAGCAATTCGCCATCAGCTTGTAGGACAGGAGCCTCTGCCTATGAGTTGAATCTCTGCATTTTACCCCAGTAACTATGACTTGAGGGATTCAAAACTGTACATTTGTAGGGGAATGGGCTAAAGTTGCACCAGGTGAGGTTTAGGTTGGATATTAGGAAGAACTTCTTTACTGAAAGGGTTGTTAGGCATTAGAATGGGCTGCCCAGGGAGGTGGTTGAGTCACCATCCCTGGAGGTCTTGGAGGTCTTTAAGAGACATTTAGATGTAGAGCTTAGTGATATGGTTTAGTGGAGGACTTGTTAGTGTTAGGTCAGAGGTTGGACTAGATGATCTTGGAGGTCTCTTCCAACCTAGATGATTCAGTGATTCTAGGTGGTCAGCCACTTATCACCGTGCAGGGAAGAGTGGAGAAAAGCCAGCATCTCCAGAGCAGCACGTGGTTTTGAACAGCTTTTGTGGAAGACTCCACTTTCAGGGAGTCAGGCAGTAACAAAAAGCAAGCTGCTGGTTTGAGGCATAAATCAAACGTTTTGTTAATGCTAGTTTTGCTTTCACCCACTTCCTTTAATTCAGCCTGGCCTCAATCCAAGTCCAGCTGAAGTCAAAGAGTTCAATACCACCACTTTCTGTTCCTGTTGTCTTGACGGGAAGTTCCTGCATGGAAACTACCATCTCAGCCTACCTCCTACATTCTCAGTTCCTTTGTCCACGCTTTTAGAAAGTTTTTTTTTTTTTTTGCTTCAAAATGCAAGACAAATTTACTCCCTTTAGAAGGGGAATAAATTAACCAGAAATGAAAGGAGATGCACCAAGTGAGTCCATATCAGCAGCCAGAGGTAGAAGCCATGGCAGGGTATCACAGCTCCCTGCGAACTTGCACCCCACGCAGGCTGGCCCTTCGCTGGCCACCCTCCTCTCCTCTGAAGAGATCTCTTGGATCTTGCTCCACCATCATCTTCTCCAGATGAGGTGATCTTCACCTAACCATTGTCAGCAAGGCTGACGCAAGGGCGAGCTTGTATATAAGGTTTATACTGTGACCGAGTAACTGAATAAAGGAAACATCTGTTAAGTCATTCTGACAATAGAAACAAACAGCCCAGAAGCGTGCAAGGCTTTTTGCTCACTGTATGCATTTAGAGAGCTACCACCACAGTGCAGCACCACTTGCAGTACCAATGCCACGTGGCAGTAGCACTGTAACAGCACTGAGTACCAGCTTTGCCACGTATTTTAGGGCTGAACCAAGCCCAGGGGTCAGTGCTGAAAAATTTAAATCAGCAAAAGAAAATTAACTCCTTACTCCACAGGCAAGGAAGATTGTCTACAAGCTGTTCTGAAAAGAAATACCATTCCCATTCTTCCATCCATGCTTAATTCTGACTTCAAGGGCCTACAAAACAAAAATAATAATCATTTTGCAAGTGTATGGAAGATCACTGACTGCAGCCTGGTTTTCCCATTAATTTCTCACCAACTTTCACTGCCTTAGCAGTACACCTAGCAATACACTACCTATGTATTCCGGAACATATGAAGTAAAGAAAATTAAGGTATTTCTTCAGTTTTTGAAGACTTAAAGAAATAATCTATTCTAGCGAAACCTCCAGTCTCTCAACACTTTGAGATGTTACAAATTATCTATACTGTCTCTGACTATGACTTTGGCTGTTTGATGATCCTGATCTCTTCAAAGCACCCACGCAGAACACATGAGCAGTAAATTTTCCTTTGAACTTCATTTCCATCTCCCTCTCCCCCAAAAGCAAGAAACACAGCTGGCAGCTCAGGCAATGAGCGCAAGTTAAATAACTTCAACAGGATTTCTCTCAGCTGCTTACTACTTCAGCCACGTGCAGTTTTGTTTAGTCTTTAGTTCTTCAGATTTTCTTTAATAAAAAGCTTTACAGAAGCATTTCAGCCTCTTATTGTAGCTTTTTAATGGTTAAAGCTAGAGATAAAAGTGCTTATTTTCAGAGAGAGCAGTGGTTATGGATGCTTTTTGTAGCCTTCAGTATTAACTGCTCACTCAAAGGAAGAGACTGCAATTTGTGAGGAAATTAAGTGTTTCCTGCTTAATTTGAGAAGCTGATGCCTGCATTGTGACCCACAGATAAGTACTGCATAAAAATAAAAATGCACTGACGAGCTTTAACAAGTACTTCCCTGCTTTCCTGTCCACTGAATAAGAGCTATTGTTTTGCTTATAGAGCTGGTTTATAGCTTACAGCTCCTGTTTTAAATCACACTGTGATATCACAGAGTAAGAGCTGCCAAGTGCCCTTGTACTCCTTGATGAGTAAAACATATACGCCAAGCAATTCACCTCAAAGACAAACATCAGCATCACTTCTCTGACCACTGACATAGCTTCTAATGGGTACCAAGGGGCTATGTAAAAAGCACTTTGTTTTTTCCTTCACCAGAAGTTGAAGGTGCTCTTGCATTGTGTTGCCAGACTGGAAAAACAAACCCTTCTTAGCCATTCCTGCCATGCGTTACTATTCTGAGACACCACCCTGAGTCATCATAAGCTGCCGAAAAATTTACTAACCACAATTAAAGCTGCTGATTTCAATCCGCTTTAATAGCTTTATAAGGAAATTTGAGGCCTAGAGTTAAGAATTACTCCATCAGCATTACAACAACTTGTACAGCACCGGTGTATGTACATATGCATGTACTTTGTGCCACTCATTTGCACACAATAGTGGAAAAAACTTTAAAGACTGCATTAAACTGTGTTAAAAGATACCTTGTTCCTTAACTGTAAGTTTCCTTCCTGCGGGTACAGCAGATGCAACATTCAATGCAAAACTGCACCTCTTGTTTGGATTAAATCAAGGTAACACTGTCAGAGAAGTGATCCAATCTCTTGACCTCACTTCCCTTACACTGCTCATTCATACAGTTACCTGAAGTTTTTTTTTTTTGCTGTAGCACTGATATTCAGTTAGAGCAGGAAAATTCTAGGATTCACAGGTTTCCTCTAAATTGGCCCTTCCCATATAACACAACGAACCGCGTCTGGTCTTCTTCCTTCTCTGACAGGTGTTCTTTAGTCTGTTGCAGTCCTTCTCAGCTTTTATTTTCTTGCTTGAAATTTGCATTCAAGTTTTCACACACTTTCTAAATTTGCTTTCTGATTTTTGCACCTTCAACCAGAGCTTTCATTTTCTATGCCTCAAAACTTCAGTCTGTAACACAAAATAGGGCATTAAAGAAACATGATAGAGACGGAAGAGCTCAAATTGCATTACTTCGGAAGCTTTAGGAGCTTCCTTTTACATACACACAATGTGAAGCATAGATAAGTTTTAGAGCACAGACTTGCATACGAGTTTGCTAAGCTATGAAATAGTGACATGTGTATGACATCTAGAAAGTGATTAAAAGCAACCAAAACCCACCTGGAAATGGCCACATCACTGACATGTGTTAGTCCCAAAGATGGCTGAAGGACCAGTCTCAGGAACTCGCTCAACAGAAGTTTATTTGGACGTGGTACGCTGGTTCTTAGACCAATTCACAACTGCTTACAGAGTGAGTGATGTGCGCACAAAGCGGGATTGTGCAGAAGAGCCCCCCACCACGTTAAGTCTTGCACAACCACCAATTACCACATGGAGTGAAGAGACATCACTCTGTTTTCTGAGAAGGCAGGCTATCACCAAGAAGCCTTTAAATATCAGGACATTTAGAGCACCATCCTCTGCAGTTCTGCATTTAGAGCAACACAAACTCTCAGTTTTGTTGTTGCTGTTTTGTTTTTTCCCCCCAACACTAGTGATTGAAGACAGGAATGATGCAGATGCAAGACAAGGCTCCCTGAAGGTCAGAAAAAGCTGCCTGACTCCAGACACTCCCCCCTGTGGGATTATTTCTACTTGGGTAAAGAGGAGACAGCCCTCAGGTGCCTCAAAGCCCTTTCTGTAAATTTTCATTGTGGTCACTGACACAGCTGCTTACAAAGAGGCCATTCAGAGCAGTCTTGTGCTTGCAGCTCCGTACATCCTACACATCTCCCTGTAAAGGTCAGTTTTACATGGATTGACTTGACACACAAGCCCCAAGGCCGAGCCAGACACGAAAGCAGAAGCAAGCACAGTCTTGCCTACAGAAGTCACACCAGTCTATCACGAGAGCTAAAAAGGAGACTAACTCCCCCACGACAGGTATGGTTTGCTGGTGTAAAGATGTGGGTGATGGCAGTTTCTCCTACAAGGGCTGTGTACCATCCCATGGCAGCATCAGGTACCTTTAGATCAGGGTAATGTCAGTCGTGCATTGGAGAAGTAGAGAGCTTAAAGGCAATATTTACTTACTGAGAGAAAAAAAAGTCACACCCCCAAGCCAAAACAATACAGAACACTAAGGACAAACAGTTCAGAACATCTGACATGCAAGCTGAGGTCCCAGTCGCACTGACACAGGCATCGTGTGACTTATTTCTCCAGTTCTAGACTTTAGCCCTGCTGTCAGGGGTGTCAGACACTTAAAACAGTAAACAGGAGGAAGTTCAACGTAAACTACTCTCAACCCTGTTACTCTCGACCCTGTTTCTCCCCTGTTTTTCTGAAAGCAGACACGTACCTGGCTCACCACAGACTCAGATGTCAGTAAATGCTGACGCTGAACCCTCAAGCAACGTACTAGGTCTCCAGGCCTCCATGCCAAGCAGCTCTGCTTAGAGACTGTAACTCCACAAGGGAATTCCCAGCTTCTGCAATTCTGTTCTTTAGTGTCCAACGTTAATGAACTGCTCACAGTGCTCAAGAGGTAACTTCCTAGGCAAAGGGATTCATGCAAGCTATTTAGACTTCTCAAAATTGTCTTTCATGGAAGTACTGAATATTTAAAGACTATTCAAATAGTTTTGCTTTTTTAACAGAAGTGTAAATGTTTCCTTTGTGACAGCATAATAGTTTGCCATATTGTAAAAACATTTTTATATTGTGATTTTATATAAACCGATAATGGAAAAACAACAGTCAAAACAGCAATTTGAGCTATGGAAGAAGAGCAGCTGATGATTCAAGCCCTAAGCAACTTTTATGTAAACAAACATCATCAACCCTCAGAGGTGGCAAAGTATCACCACCCCTATTTAATATGGTAATCACAGTATTTAAGTTCCACTACAGAATCATAATGTAATTACAAATTCCCAGACAGCTGCACTCAGTGCACATTTCACAAAGGCTGGAGAGCTGCCTGTTAGTTCTGCATGCCATGCTACTGATAAAAAAAAGTTTTACGCCTCCATGTGATTAGACCTTTTATGCTAGCCCTACATCTTTCAGGTGACAGGCAACAACATCCTAATCTGATGATAGGAATACACCCAAAAACGCAAAACATGAATAGGCACACATCTCCCACCCTGTGCTGTGATATTTGTAAGCCTTTGGGCAGCAAAGGTGAGGATTTCTGAGCCTGTCAGCAGGATCCAACTGCTACAGCAGGTACTCAAAGCCAATATGAATTTACTTGAGGTAAGGGAGGAAGAAAAGAAGGGTGAGGTTGAAGGGAGCGAGATCTGGCATCACCTTCACAACAGTGTCACTAGGATTTTTCCTTCCCTCCTCTCAAGATCTACCTACCTCCCAAAATCCACAGATCTCAGGCACATGGCAGCTCCAAAAGGAGACAACTCCAAAAGGGGACGAGGACAGAGGTGTGAGCGTGGTGACAGAGGGTGGTTCAGAGGGTGGTTCAGACCAGGTTCAGACCATGGGATGACTACCACTGATACGATGGCAGCAATGTGTAACAGCCTGCGTGCTACAACTGGGTGTCACAGAGCAAGATATGCCACAGGGCTGATATCCTGGCCAACACTGATCACGCACTGCAGAAGGCATCTGCAGTATGAGCTTAAGGGCTAATGAAGAGCTAATGGAGGGACCCAAGCCTCCAATCACTTCCTGAGTGACTTGAAAGCATTCATAGGGTGGAGATGCTCTCAACCCTCAGGAATTCCACAGGTTTTGCAGGCAGACCCCTAGAAGAAGACCACTCACAAGCAGAAACAGACCACTGCAGTATAATCTCGGTGCATGGATTTCCCTTAACGGCTCCACACCTGCCTCTCAACTCTAACAAAGAGGACTTTGACTCTAAAATTATCTTGTAGCTAATTTAGGATAATCTTACACAGCTTGCCTGTTTTTTTCCATCTCTGTTCTCTCTGAAAGCATACCCCTCCCTTTTTTTTTTTAATCTTCCCATCCTGAGTTTACCTTCTTCAACACTGAGGTGTTCAATCCACACACCACCACCCAAAATGCCTGTACATTAAACATCTCCCTCCCACAGCTCTCCCACTTAGACCAGGGCATGAGGTTCAGAGCCAGGCTACACGCTGCCTCCAACCAGAGCCAGACAGTGCCAGAAGCATCCTCTCCTCTCGCTACACCTCCAAGCAAGAGGAACCGTTACCTCCCCTCCAAAGTCAGGGATATCAAAGGTCGAGATGCAAAGCTTCCCTGACACATCAGGAGAAACTGGTGACTGCATTGGGAAAACTTAGAAGAAAAAAAAAAAGGCAGGATTTTGAGCTTTCTGCAAGGGGACTGCACCAGCGCTTGTAGTCAAAATCATGGTCTGCGCATGTGCTATGGATTTCACCAACACATTAAGAACTGTTAGAACCACCAGCAAAATAAAGCTGGGGTTAGTAACAAGAATCTGATTCCCATTTAAGAGAAGTTGGAATCATCCAGGGGGTGCACGCAGATATCGTTGGGGGTGCAGCTGACCAAGCCATAGCAGAGCAGGCACCTTGTGGCTGCAGTCAGCTGCTTCACCTACAGCAGGAACACACAACAAGAACTTTACCTGAGGAATTCAGCACCGCAGCACCCGGGAAGCTACAAAAACACGCTAATTAGCTAAGTTAGGCACCGAAGAGCAGTAAACACCCCTCAATCCCCACAGAAACGACCCGCCTGAGGACCCAGCTCTCCGCTGCGCCCCGCCAGGCTTCCCCTCAGCCAGCCCCGCAGCCAGGCACGGAGGGAAGGGACGTTTTATTGCAAAACCCACAGCTCCTACCTGCTGCGAGAGGTAACGCGTCAGGTAAGGACCGGGAGGCGGCGGCGGCGCTCCCCGGCGGCGGCGAGGAGCCAGTAAGGCACCGAGCTCGCCGAGAAGGAGAAGCAGCAGGAGGGGGAGGAGGAGCCGCGGCATGGCAAGGCCTTAGGGCACTGCCCGCCGCCCCGCCGCTTTATGGCGGCCCCACCGCCCCCTCCCCGGCCGGTGCCGGCAGGAGCCGGCGAAGGGGCGTGACCACACCTGCGCCCCGCGCGGGACGCGCTGAGGGACGGTACCGGAAGGGGAGGGGTTTTCGCTTCGGTGGGCGGGCTCTGAGGGTTTAGAGGGTTGCGATTGGTTGCGCCGAGAGGGGACGACGCGCGCGCCCTCTCGCGGTTGGCCGGCCGAGGTGGCGGGCGTGAAGCGGGAGGGGCTCGGGGGCGAGGCAGGCAGGCACCCTCGCATCTCATTGGGTGGAGCTGGGGGAGGCCCTACCGCCGCGCTGCGTCGCCATTGGCTGAGCGCCTCCTCGTCCCCGCCCTTAGCAACGACCCTTGGCAACCACCCGCACTTCCGCCTTCTCCTCAGGGGCCGCGCTGTCATGGCGCCGCGCCAGGCCCTAAGGCGGCCGGGACGGGGACGGGGCCCCCGCGGCGGGGCGTAGGGGGCCCGGCGGGGTGTGGGGAGCCCCGCGGCTCCCTCTGGCCCTCGGCGTCCTCGGGGAGCGGGAGGCGGTGGCTGCGCTGGGGTAAAAGCCGTGGTGCGAGCCCTGGGAGCCGCCAGAGGGCGGCGGGCGCCCGTGGAAAGCGTCGGTGAGGAGCGGCAGGGGAAGGGGCTGGGGGTCCGGGCGGTGCCTCGGGGCTCAGCGCCTTCGTCGGGGTCGCTGGGTTTAGTTTTGTGAGAAACTAAGTTGTGGTTTTGCGGTAGAGAACTCACCTTCCGTATTCCAAGGTAGCTGTGTAGTCGTAATAAGGAGAAATGCTAAGTAGATAAGTGGGCAGTAGAAGGCCTCGCTGTTCCAAAATAAGGTAGAAGCTTGAGAAAAACAGGATGAGCGGTGTGAGAATGGTAAAACAAAGATCACAGGTTCTCAAAACATAAGAAAGGAAAAAGGAGAAATTAAAGGGTTGATCAAAAAAATTGTGCATATATGGTATAGCGGAGCGTCGAGTAGCTTGTGAACCTGTAGTACTCAGCCAGTGAGGAAACAGGGGAGGTGATCAGGTGTTGGGTGATAGGGAATAAAAGGTTATGATTTGTTTACTAAAATGCGCTCCTAATTGACAGGACGCCCGCCATTGCAATCATGAATAAAATAGCTTCACAGAAGGTCCTGTCTGGAGAAAATTATTGAGATTTTTCTCACAGTTTGAAAGCCAGCAGATCTTCTGCGTTTGGGCTGTGTTCGCTTCTGACCAGCTGGCAGATGTTATTTCTGCCATAGAAAGCGTTACTGGGATTGAGCCCCTTGCTCTAAAAGGGTCTCTTAATTTAACCTGTGGAAAAATGCAAATTCTTCTATGCTTTAACTCACAGTTTTCAATAGAATACTGAAAATATTTGCCATGTTTTCAGGAATCTCTTAATTAAAAAGTTCAGATAGGTGACGGTATGCTTTGTTTAGATAGTTCTGAGTTGAAAAGCAATTGGAACGTGGAGCACCTGCTGATTGCTCTAAGCCCATCTTTGGGGGTACTTTTATGACCTTTTTTTATACATTGCTGTGTTTTATTCATACTGCGTGGTGGTGTCCTGTACTACAAGTAAAACAAAAGAGTTCTAGTTTAGCACAAATTGAAGGTGGGCACCACTTAATGTCAAACGAATCCCTGCTCATGTATGTTCTGAAGCGAAATTTTTCATTTTGGTTGGCCGTCCAGTAAAGCTTTTGCCTTTTATTGTCTCTTTTTTTTTTTTTTCCCAGGCCTTTTTGCCATAGGGAATATTTGTTTATCTGATTTTGTTTTTCCTCTGAACTACTCAGAGTTATGACTTCAGTCACTCACATTTTTCTAGTACGCGTGTTACAGTTCTTGTTTTTACCAGAATGCTGAGAACAGTGCCCCTGAGGGCCAAGGGATTGGCCGAGACTCGAACGGTTTTGTAGCAAAGTATGAACAAAATGTCAGCGTTGATTATAAAACAGCTTTTAACATATAAAAGCCACATTCAAGTCTCCTTTATCTCCTTAGCCCTCTACTTCCCTAAGGGAGTTATGGGGTGAAGAAGTGGAATTCACTTCCTATTCTGGGTTTGTTCTGAAGTACATATTGAAAGGAGATTTATAACTAACTATTACGGCAATAAATGTGCTTTTTCAAAGAAGGATTTATAAAGCCTTGTTTACATCAGCTGTAGAGAACGTTTTGGTAGCGAAAGTTGGAACTCTCTGATTAACATTTCATAAAACCAGAACTCCTTAAACATTTTGACTTGCCTGTTTCAGGTGATTCTGTGAGTACATGAACAAAGCAAGAGGACTCTTGGCTGCCTCTGTAGTTTCTGTCCAGAACTCCTGCTTCATTTATCCTGCTTGTCAGAGCTGCTTTTCTAGGCTGGTGCTGAACCCCAAGAGGTACGTGCTGTAAGCTGTTCCATCCCGCTGGCTGTTCGCTGTCAGAGGCCTTGCAGGTCTCTGAGAGCCGAGCACGAAGTTACCACTAACTAATCAGAGAAATAAATGATAACTTCCATAAATATCTGAAATTAGCACCATTTGGATTTCTTTAAAGTTCTGTAGCAGTTTGAAGATCACTAAGAATCAAGAGTTATATTGTGCCACATGAAGTCAAAGGATAGTTCAGGAGAATGCAGATGTGTGTTAATATCTTCCAACTGCATCCCTTGCACTTCAATTCTTTGGTGCTGTTCTGAAGTTAGAAAGCATTAGTTAAAAGCCCCTGCAAATCAAACCATATATTTTCTTTATTTCTTCTTATTCTGTGTGTTCAGTGCATGATGTAATCCATTATGATTCTTCCACTTGCTGTGTGTCCAGGTAGAGATGAGCTTTCCTTTTTTTCCTCCCACTGTTAACGTCCAACTTATGACACATAAAAGAACAACAAATCGATGAGTATCAGCACAAAATGGAAGGAGCTGGCTTTGCAAAGGAAGGATATCTGTTGTTTCGCATGCTGAAGTCAAAGATGTAACAGCGCTATTTCCTGGTGTTTTTTTTTAAATCTAGGTTTTATACTAAAGTTCCAGAAAGAAAAATCCCAGTAGACAGCAAAACACAAACAGACAGAGGTGCCAAGGAATTCAGAATCCCCCAAAGGTCATTCAAAGCCCACTGTATCTCTGCAGCTTGACAACAGACTAGCATTTAATCAATCTACCAAAGAAACCAAAGGGATTCAGTAGTGATACAGGCCCCTTGCTGAGCTTACGTTAATATTAATGCCTCAAGGGATAAAGACTTAAGAAGCAATCTTATAATTTGCAATGGAATATTTGATGCATTATTCTAGTGGCATTTAAACTGCAGATCAGATCTTAGCTCAGCAGTGAAGTTCATGTGTTCAATTTGTTTTTTATTCTTTTATTGTCCCTTATCAGATTTAACTGTCTAAAGTGTGGCTGCACAGGTGAAGCTAAAGATGTAGGGTACAGATACAGATTGTCCCTGAAGATTGCTGACACAAATGATTTGTTTGACATTAGTGTGTTTGGAAGTTGCTTAGATCCATTCTTCGGTGTCACTGCAGGAAATCTGCAAAGGTAAGGAATGGATCGCATCTGCCTGTATAACTGCTGCTTTTTCTTCAACCTCAAAAGAAAGAAAAAATGAGATGGGCTTGGATGGTGGGGAGACAAATGGGAAAAAAGCTGTTAAAATGTTCCCTTCCAGCATTTCCCTAGTACCCGTCACCTTGAGAAAATGGTTAAGTTTGTTTTCTTCCTGAAATCTTGAAATTTTGATATGTATTACTCTTATGTAAGAGATCCTCTGCTTTTCTGTTGAAGATGCATTAGAGCGAGTCCAGAGGAAGCCACAAGGATCATCAGAGGGCTGGAGCACCTCTCCTGTGAAGACAGGCTGAGGGAGTTGGGGTTGTTCAGCCTGGGAAGAGAAGGCTCCAGGGAGGCCTCACAGCAGCCTGCCAGTACCTAAAGGGGGCTACAGGAAAGCTGGGGAGGGACTCTTTGTCAGGGGGTGCAGTGATAGGACAAGGCGGGTGGCTTTAAATTACAAGAGGGTAGGTTTAGATTAGATACAAGGAAGAAATTCTTCACTCAGAGGGTGGTAAGGCCCTGGCACAGGCTGCCCGGAGAAGCTGTGGATGCCCCATCCCTGGAGGTGCTCAAGGCCAGGCTGGATGGGGCTTTGAGCAACCTGGGCTGGTGGGAGGTGTCCCTGCCCATGGCAGGGGGTTGGTACTGGGTGGGCTTTCAGGTCCCTTCCAGCCCAAACCATTCTGTGATTTCTATGATTTCCGTTCTAAGACGAGTACCAGCTGCTAAGTGAGTTTCACTGTTTAGTTGGGCCCTTGGGTGGATCCTTCCACCTAAATTTGAGATGATGTGATTTTCTTCATCTAATGGCAAATTATGAAGTAAGTTGACTTTTCCAGAGATGTAAACGTAATTTTCCCTCAAGATTTGAAAATAAGTCTTAAGGTAAAAAGAGCCTGTCAGGTTTATGGTGTTTTTTTTGGTTGGTTGGTTGGTTTTGGTGTTTGGGTTGGGTTTTTTTGGTTGTTTTTTTTTTGCTTGGTTGATTTGGTGTTTTTTTTTGTCATTTTTTTAATTTGGCTGGGTTGTTTGGTTTGGGGGGGATGGATTTTTAGTTGTTTTTCTGTTGTTGTTTAGTTGTTCTAATAGTTAGGATTAAGAAAAAAGTGTGTGTCTTACAGCTTTTTTTTAATGGGAGCAGGTGTTCCTTTAGCATTGAGGGATTTCTAAGAAAGGCTGTTAGTCCTCAGAGCCTGACCACCCACATAAAAAGCTTCAGACTTTCTGATATGTCAAACTGCTATAATAAGATATTCAGATACGTTCCCTTTTTCTTTCTCTCTGTTTTTATTTTCCACTGATTCGTGTTATCATCGGGTCAAAGATAACTCTTTTTAAATCCCATATTAACAGCATTAAAAATACTCTTATGGGGGTCATTCTACACTAGACTGCTGTACTACTGTGAACTGTGAAAAGCAAAACTAATTGCATGGCTTAATATGGGTGCTGCCATCTCTGTAAAGATGCAGGCAGAAAGGATGTGTAACTAACAGCAGCATATATGGCAGCATTATAACATGTAAATCATTGTGCTGATCCAAAAACTGGAGCCACACAAGGGACACCCAAATGTTGTATGTATATTAAACCTATACAAAGTATTGTTTGCTCTTATTTCACTGTAACAAATTAAGTGAACGAAACAATTCAGTTTATAGGTTCACAATTTCCTGTGTTCATTCTGTTTAGTTTAAGCTACCACAATATCTTCTCTTAATTCTTCATTCTGTTTAATTTAAGCTACCACAGTATCATCTACCTACACTACAGCTGAACTGCTATGTAAATCTTCCTGCGTCGATGCATTATTTCTGTATGTTTTTACTCAAGGTGTATTGAAGACTTTAATCAGCTGTCAGGAGAAACAAACAGAGATGCATCTCCGGGAATGTTAGTTGAAGCAGTTGAAACCTGTTTCATTGGAAAAAGATTTATATTTGGAGTGAAGGTAATTTTTAATCCATATTACACTCATTATAAGAGTTTTTTCATTAGCTTGTAGCCAGCTGGGGGCATAGACTTATCAAGACATTTTTTCAGAATGTCAGTATCCTGAGGATAAAATTTAGGGCTAGAATATGGGAATGATTCTGCTCCTCTTCCTCAGACTTCTGTGTTATTTTAAATGAGTCACATTCAAAAGCCATCTTGAATGGCAGTAGTCAGCTTGACAGCTTGTCAGGGCTGCTTTTCAGAGAGGCTGAGCAATGCCAGCTCCTGTGGATGTCAGTAACAGCTTGGAATCTGTATTTAAAAAAAAATAAAAGCATATACAGTTCGAGCATGAAACAGACTGCCTTTGCAAGCCTTGCCTTACCTTTCCCATGCTGCATAGTCTTCTGGTTTCTGAAATGTAGGGAGATGCACACATCCCCTTGCAGCATTTTGACATTTCTGGATTTAAGAGTGTTTAAAAATGGTTATAAAGTACAGCTGTTCAACATATGCATCTGTGGTTTGCCTGTGTGCTTAACAGACTCTGAAATATTAGCTGTTTGTAATATTTCCACGGGAACTGTCTTTTAAGTTCACTTAAAATGGTGCTTTTGAGGGTCTTTCATATTTTAAAGTCTGTGGACTAAATCTTACCTGGCTCAGGTGTTTCTCCTCACCCACAGGTACCACAAAACTTGTGTCTGAGCTGAGATTTTCCTTGTGTTGTGTCTTAAGCAATGGAAATTGGAGAACCTTGTGGATTAACTTTATTTAGCTAGAACCATTCACCAGCTCTCTAGGTTTAATACCTTTACAAATATGAGTAATCCTTCTGTATGTCAACAGCCTTGTTGCTGCTTATGGACACACAATGCCTGAACATGTATGCAAAGACCATTTGCTCAGCCTGTGGCTACGGACGTTTCTATATCACTTTGTTCAGCTATGCATACAGTTGCACTCTCCCAGATAAAATTTAGAATCAACACAATATACTTTCTAAAAAAATAGAGAGAGATGTATAAACATACATATATATTTTAAGACTTACCTAGAAAGGCATTGTCCTTGGCTAACAGTCTTCAGTTTCAATCTTTGCACCCAGCAGGGACTCAGGGAATAGAAGGGTGGATGAATTTGAAGACAGCTATATATGCTTTTGTCTTCTCTGGCATTGTCAGACCTTCAGGGGGAGATAAAAGAAGGTTTATCCACTTCTCAAAACATTAGATCCTCCCTCTGCTTTTAATATCACTTCATACCTGCTGTTTCTTTGGAGAGTGGAGCAGGTGTTACAAGGAATTGCAGCTGAAACTCCTTTGAAATACTACTCTCTAAATATATCTGAGAAGATAAAGGTTGTAAATTATTTCCATTTCATGGAGGTATCGCATAGAAAATAACATGCTGGCTTTGGTAGCTCAGCTGCCAACTCAGGTATCTGGTACCAGAGTGCTTCGCTTCAAGTACTGCCCAGTGCCTCCTAGACAAAAGAAAAGCACTGGCATTAGG
Source organism: Anser anser (assembly GCF_964211835.1). Classification (NCBI taxonomy): domain Eukaryota; kingdom Metazoa; phylum Chordata; class Aves; order Anseriformes; family Anatidae; genus Anser; species Anser anser. Next base: position 204,556,984 of record NC_139720.1, on the reverse strand, counting down.
CAGCTCGCCAGTTGCACAGAACTGTACTGGAGGAAGCTGTGGAGCACCCAGTGCCCTAATGGGAGGAAGAAAATTTCTGTGAAGTTCTTCCTTAGAATTCTTGGTTGTTTTTCCAGCTCCAAAACTCTGCATAATTGCAGCAAGCAAAGTGCCTCTCGCTGTGATGCCCTTTATAGCCCTTGCCAGTTCTTATTTCCCAGGGAGTGCTGCTTTGCGTGACAGACTGTTTCGTCTTCTCTTTGCTGCAGATTCTGACCTAAAAGAGATACCTAAATTTAAGCCTGACTTAAAAGGTGTGCCTTAATTATTTTTTTTCTGTCTTAAACCAAAGCATTATACTAATTTTTCCTTTTCCCCCTCAGGGTTGTGCAAGTGAGGATGGAGGGTGTTCTTTTGCCAGCAGCATCTTGCAAAACTGTTCCAGAATTAACAGAGGTACAAAAACCCTTACAGCTTGCCAGATCTTCCTGCCAAATGCTGCTGTTACTGGCTTTACTGTTATCAGCTACTTTCATCGGCTCCTGCAGTCCAGGAAATTCGGGAACCATAATAACAGCTCACACTTACCTGATTCATTGTCACCTCCAATAGATGATCCTGTCAGCGAGCTCAGCAGCTTGTCTAGCTGGAACAGAAACTCCTGTTTTGTTCAGTCTAGTAGCGGAGAAAGTTTTTTAGGGTGCTGGCAGCAATCCTTCAGCCTGACTTCATCTGTTGCTTGGGTAACAGCGGAAGACTTTCCCACTCTGGAAGTGGGAAAGCTGGTGAGTGAACAGCATGAAGAAGAGGGGAGGCCTGTCTCTGCAGAATCGTGCAGTGTAAGCCTTAACAATCAAACTCTTTGGGAGTCACAGTTTTGCAGCTCTTCAGTGAGGGAAGAGAATAAAGAGGAGGAGGATGAATTAAATTCACAGCCTAGTCAAACTGACAGAATCTCTGAGACTGATAAATTAGAGAGAATTTCCTCTTCAGAGACAAAGTGTTCACTTCCAAACAGTTCCAGGTTGTTAAAAAATCCCTCAGAGTCTGGAGTAAAAAGCATTTACCCAAAGACTAATATTGGAAACGATTCTTACAAAGAAAAATCCCCAAGCTCCCTTTTTTACGACCGATGTACCTCAACTTCTAATCATGTAAGTGTAACTGGAGTGTCTCAGACAGACTCCGTGTTTTGGGAGGAGCTCCCATTCTCAGAAAGCCTAAATGAATTTTTAGCCAGAATAGAAAGTGAGAGTTTTGTAACGTCACCCCGTCTTGCTGCAGGCCAACATACCGCCCTTGAAAGCAGCAAGTTGAGTGTAGATCTTAACAAATCGTATCCCAGGCAAGCCCCAGGAGGTGGTGGTTTACCTGAAGAGAGCATATCGGGGAGGTTCTTGCAACCAGCAGGGAAAGATAGTTGGGAGAGCATATCATTTGCTTGGCATCAATCAAGTTCAAATCCTGTGAGTGATGAGGTGTCACAACATGAGTCTTTCTGTAGCATTTTATCTTCAGCTGACAAGGAATGTGGAGCATCTTGCGTTATACCGAACCCTCATCTACTTACTCCATCACAGTCCTTACCAGTTACATCAGAGTATTCTGCTTCCAAAAGAAACAGACAGCCCAAGGAAGCAAATACTGAAGTTTCAAAGTCAGCTTGTCCTTTTATCAATCTGCAGTGTGCTGCTGAACATGAAACCTTCTGTTTACAAAGGAGCAAGAGAGCTACCTGCGTGCAGTCTGTGCGTGATAGCTGTTTAGCTGGTAGTGGAAATAAAGAAAATTCTTCTTATGTAGCAAACCAAAGAAAAGATCTTATATTCACAGGGAAGTGGGACTCTGATCCAGCAACTCCCAACAACACAAGGAGGATGTATGAAAGAGAATTAAAAACATTGACAGAACTGCAAGGAAATACTTTCAAAAGCATAAATAAGAGAGAGATGATATGGAACAGTAGCTGCCCTGAAGGCAGCTACAATGCTTCTGCTGATCTCTTTGATACAAGTGAGGTAGCAAAAACTGTAGAGTTCTTAAATAAGTCATGTAACTCTCTGATACAGGAAGAGACTTTGACAGGAAAGGTCACAACTCCTGAACTGGGGCTTTTTCCTGTGGGTGTTCCCTGTAACAGTTTAAAACAGACCCCTTCCCTACATAGGTCCCCTCTTGCTTTTCGTAAACACAGTACACCAGTAGCTTACCCCTTTTATGATTCAGAATGCAATTCAGTTAGTGCTCAAGACTTTGTTCCTTATTCAGAGTCAACTCCTGTGGCAAAACCTATCCAAAAACTGTGGTCTTTGGGGGAACAAAGCTCTTTTGTCACTATATTCACCCCTAAAAATCCTGCTAAAATCCATTCCAAATGCAAGCGATCTAGGGCTTCCTTTCAAAACACTCAGTTACAGCAGCTTACTGGCAGGTTAGTGAAACGTGAAAAGCTGAGTAACAGGGAAGAGAAAGAAAGTAATAGCTCTGTTTCACAGCTGTTCCAAAACAGCCAGTTGTCTGCTGACTTTGAGGAGTGGATCCCTCCATCTGCAAACAAAAGACAGAAACTTACCGCATCCTTAGGCTTAAAAACAGCTAGCTGGGCTACTGGCTCGCAAGTGACCTGTGAGCACGGGGACAGGAACCCGATTTCTGGAAGCAAAGAGAACAGTGAAAAAGATGCATGCTTCAGAAGTGAGGGGTTAAACTCTGGGAATACAGCTGGGATTCTAGCAACTCCTGTGTCTGCAGGTACCACCAAGGCCTTGTTTTTAAATGATTCAGTCCTGGAAACTTGTTCCTCTTCAGGAGGAAAGAATCGCCTCTCACGTGCAAATTATTCAGGGGTTATATTGGAAGGGGCAACAGGCTGGTCTCCTGAGTTGTTCTTCCAAACACAGAGCCCCTTTTTCCATAAGCCAAAACAGTAAAAAATGATTATTTTATGCTGTGTTATTTTAAATTATTTTTAAGACTTTTTTTTAGAATGACTCATATGAAGAAAAGAGCTGTTTAAAAACAATTTTTATATACTTTTTGGCGTATGTCTTCCTAAGATTATCTGCTTGTTTGCAGGGCTTTGTACAATAGAGATGGGGAAGAAAGAATTCTGCTGTTACTTTATCTTACTGTAAATTAAAACATGCAATAAACACTTATGTAAATGTGTGAGCGTTTAATAATCTCACTTTTTCAAGTACAAATAGGTGAAGTATTTTATGGTTCACTATTGTCTCTTCCTCACAAGAATTGCCCCTGGAGTCCGTGTCCCTCCCAGGTTCTTACTGGATGACTCTGGGGATCGATCTGAGATCGAACACGCTGCTTCTGCAGTCGAGCAGGATATTGGTGAGCTATGCCCCAAGAGCACAGGTGTGCTGAGACTGCAGCACTTCTGCAGGCTGTGAGAAGAGAACAGTTTCTCATGACTACACAGCGAGTCTGCATAGGTAAATAGACTACAAAAAAGTTCTTCCATAGCTGGTGGTGGTGGTTTTGTTGTTGTTGTCGTCCCTGTATATCCTTTCCCTCCTCCTTACAGTTCAGGAAATTGAGGTGCAGGTTCAGATTTGTCCAATAGTAAGAGAGCCTGAAGCCTAGTTCTGGATATAACTGAAAGACCCTAGGCAGCAAACCATTTTTTCTCCTTGCTGTTCAAGATACTTGAGCGCAGCCCAGAATTTCTTCCTGCTGTTTGAGGCTGCTGCAACAGTAGGTGGCAGTGCAAGAGGCTGGGCTGGGTAGGGTCTTAAATGCCAAAGCCCAGATCTCTGTAGTGCCTTGGTCCTAAACATAAATGGAAGAAAATAAACATCCAGTTACTGATGGGAAAAAAAAAAAAAAAGAAAAAAAAAAGGGGGGGGCAGAATTAAAGGTAATTAGATGAGAGGACTAAAGTCATGACAAACATCATACCTGTGAGTGGGGTCACTTCCTAAGTGCTGTGCCAGTGATGCCAGCCTAAACCACGAGGGCAGAGCGCAGCAGTGATGTGCTCTGACACACAGACCCCTGCGCAGGACTGCCTGACACAGCTGAAGGGGCACGCCAGTACCAGAAGAGGCTGTATAGTTGTGTGCTGTTGGTGAGTTGCCCAGCTGAGCTGCAGGCCTGCAGCAAGTCAGAGCCCCAGAACTGCACTGTGGTTGCTCCGGTCAGGACAGTGCAGGGCTGTACGGTGAGCCTGTGTGAGCCAGTCTGGATTTGTGTGTGTGCCTGCATTTACTGATGTTACACCTGGTCAAATAAAATCCTACTCGATGAGTCTGTTAAGGGGAAGTGGAAAGGGAGTAAGAAATGTAGCCTATCTGGAAATGGTGAATCTGAATAGGGGGGAATGGGCTAAAGTTGCGCCAGGGGAGGTTTAGGTTGGATATTAGGAAGAACTTCTTTACTGAAAGGGTTGTTAGGCATTGGAATGAGCTGCCCAGGGACGTGGTTGAGTCACCATCCCTGGAGGTCTTTAAGAGACGTTTAGATGTAGAGCTCAGTGATATGGTTTAGTGGAGGACTTCTTAGTGTTAGGTCAGAGGTTGGACTAGGTGATCTTGGAGGTCTCTTCCAACCTAGACGATTCTGTGATTCTGTGAATTTATATCTTATGTAGAAGAAATAAAGGGAAAGACAGCATTACCCACATCGACAGCACTGAGCACAGGGAAGGATCTGTTGAAGGGTTGTTAAGAGATTGGTGCCCTAGCCAATAAAGCACATGCTCAAAACCAGTCTCCCACATAAGATGAGACTGGTGCCACTGGCTCTTAAAGCACTCCCTTGTGAAGAGCTGGAGAAACACCCAGCTGGACAAAAACCCTATCATGGGGGGTTTGATCCGATCTGAGTGATATGCCAGACCTGATGCATCTAGCACTAAAACACTGCCAGAACTTCTACATTGTATACCTGACCATGCCTTGACATGAAACGTTTCATCCAAAGTGCTTTTATTCAGTGGCAAATTTATCCCTGTACTACACTTAGAAGTAGTTTCGTACAAGCTGATATGATGCAATTATATGGGGGGGGGGGGATAATAAATTAAAAAAAAAAATAAAACACAGCATGTTTAACACTGAAAGTAATTAATAGAACACCTGAAAAAACACAAAGTTTGTGGTTGATTCCTTAACCTTAGAAAGACAAAAATTGAGATTAGATTTTAAATTAGATGGGACTGTCTGTACGATAGCATTGACATTCATGCAGGGCAGTCAGAGCCCTCTGTTTTATGCAAGAGGACTGCATCAATAACACCAAAAAGTACTGTCGTGTGACAGATGCCGGTCAGTGAACTGGCATCTGGGCAGAGTGCCCCAGGTGCTCTAGAGGAAGGATTTGTACACGAGAGGATGGAGGCAGGCAGCTGTGGTGTTCTCACTCTTGCAGCCTGTGGGGCTTGCATTTCTCCCCCTGTGCAGGTTGTTCCCTTTTTGTCGGAAGCCTTTGTGCTCCTACGGTGTTTCCAGCCCCATTTACACGTAGCAAAGCCTGGCACAAGCGTCCTTCTGTAGAATGACCTTGCTGCTACACCTTTCAATCTAATCTTTTCTATTCTTTTCTGTTCTGTTCTACTGAACAAGAAGAAGGTTGCACAGCCCAGAGGTTACGTGGTTCTTGCAAGGAAGAGCAGCCCCTCCAGCCCAGGGAGCAGCGCGTACGGCCCTGCAGTGCCGGGCTGGGCCAGCTGCGCATCCTGCACAGGCAGCCTCGCTCCACACCCCAGCTCGTCTCTTACCCTCCCCAGGCAGAAGCTGGCTGGGCTTCTCCAGCCATCACCCCCACAGGGAGCACACTGCAGCCCTCACCTCGTTCAGCAAACGCTCAGTTCCCAAACTGCCTGAGCTTCAAGGATGTTTTCTTCCCCTCCCTTTGCCCAGTTCCTGCTTAGAAGCACGCAGGGACCTTTCCCTCTGCAAATACCTTTTCCTGTTTTAGTGCTGACTCAGATTGCCAGCTTCCTGGGGAAACGCAGAACAGATGGTCCAGCCCTCATGGCAGACATTTACCGAGGAAAGACTTTCAAGGTCGGTGGAAGAGGCAATAAAAGACACATGGTGTCTTCAAGCTTCACAGCTCATTTCTCACTGTAAGTGTTAGCAGAAGGGAGGAAATCTGATCTCCAGGATGTCAGAGCGCAAACTTTATATATGGACCAAAAGGCTTAAAACAGGAGAAAGTCTCCTTTTTGGATCTCAGCTCCACAGAAAGGCAGATCATTGGGGAAGTCCAGCAGAAGAAGCTGTCTTCTGTGGGCACAAAGAGCATGTTGAAGGCTGAAGAGACCTAGAATTAAAAAAAAAAAAAAAAAAAAAGGCAGTGGGACAAAGAATATGAACCAACTCAAGCATCCAAAGCATCCAAACATCACCTTCATCCACACAACCCCAGCATCCTGCTAGGACAAGAGTTTAACCAGCTACAGGTTTCAATACCCTGGAGTGAGGATGCTCCCTCTGTCAAATACCACCCTCTGGTGACTGCAATTCGCATTTCTTTGGCATTTCCAACATGGCTATGAAGTCTCTGGTTGCCAATATTATTATTTTTTTCTTTTGCTCTAGTGCAAAGGGACAGTGCTCCCATGGACAACAGCTCTGCCTCTGCTCTTGCTACGCTGAACCCAAGCAGAAAGTCCTCAGCAGCCATTCGGCTGTAGGTCTGAATTAAATCACATCCTCCTAAAGGAATCAGTTTGTCGCATGTTAAAGGCAACTTTGCTTTGCAGATCAAATTGAAACAAAACCCGAACATCACAATCAAGCAAATCAGACACTTTAAACGCCAGCTGGAAAGGATTAAACATTTATTTACATACAGATACATATGTAAGCAATTTCTAAGTATAAAAAGGACATTACAAATAAACATGAAGCATCATACATTCATCATCCTGGTCATCCAAAATACATTCCTTCCTCAACCCCACTGTACCACACTTGACAACAGGAACTTAGGAAAAAAAAAAAAAACAAACAGACAGGTCCAATGGTTCTGACCGTCTATGGTTCACAGTTTGGCGACTTGCTAACACCTAAACCCTTTCCAAAGACAGCGCTCTCCCAGCAACTCGAGATAAATGGTCTGACCAAATGTAGGGCATTTTCTCCACTGAAACGGTTGTGCTTGATCATCAAGAGACGTGTCCGCTCCTCATCCTTTTGGCCACATGTTTAGGACGTTTAAGCAACCGGGGTTCTCGCTAGAATTCTGTACATTGTGCTAAATTCACAGTTGTTGGGGAAAATACAGCAGGTCTTTGCAAAACAGCTGAATGTGTGGGAAAAACTCCAGTCCCAGGAAATTCCTTTAATGCTGTGACTTCACTGGCATGGAAGTTGCAAACAAAATGCTGCTTTTAGTGCCTAAGCAGGCTTCTAAACTACAATTAAAGCTACAGATCATGGTATAAAATGTACTTTGTTCCTGGTGTAAAAAGAATTACGTGCTTCAGTATTGATTTGTTAGTAATCAAAGCTGAGATCAATTCAGATTCTCTTCTGTGGAGATGAAAACACCTTTATAACTTCTCTAAAAATTGTCATAGCTTTTCAGGAAAGAGGAAACATTTTAGACTTGAAAAAAAACTAAATGTAAGGCAGAGTACGGAGAACTTGTCAGTTAGATAACATTACAAAAGGAAACAAGCCAGTAAACATAAAATTAAAATGCCTACTCAATGTATTAATGAATTCAAATGGGATCTGGGTGAGTCTTTCTGTATAGATCAAAGGCAGTTGGGCAAAAAAAACTCATAATCTGAAAATCCACAGAAGAGCCAAATATGTGCAGCAGAACAGAGTGAAGTGGAAATAAAAGAGGAACAGAAAGAGGCTTGTCCCATATTGACAGCTGAGTGACTGCAGCTGCTCCAGTCCCAGGGGGTTTATTTATTTATTTTTCTTTTGTAAACAGCTGTGGGGAGTGAAATGGCTGTGACATATCTGCAGTGCATCTTGTCGTGCTAAAAAACATGGCACGTTTTAAACTATTCCTCTAAAATCCAGCGAGAGACTTGTCGCTCAAAGCCAGCATAGCACCAAGCAGTGGGTTTCCCCGCTCCCCTCATTAGATGGCCTTTTCTCCCCCAAAACATTGGCTTAAGAAGTTTTTTTGTTTTTTTTTTTTCTCCTTCAGCGCTATGTGGAGGCCCGTGCTAAGGCTTTCTTCCAAACAGCTTGCAAGAGCAGAGGCAACAGCAGTGCCTGAAATCAGCGCCGCCCTCCGCGTCATAAACCAAACATTTCATCCTCACTCCATTAAAACATCAAAACAATGGTCCCCGCTCCTTCACTCCCCTCTCCATAAGGGCTCGGCTGCTGGGGATGCTGTGGCCGCTGCATTTACTACAGCTCGCGCCCGCAGTGTAACCCAGCGCCTGGGTGATAGCAGAGTGCTCCCCAAGCGGAGCATCCCAATCCCAGAGCACCTCCCCAGGCAGAGAGCAGCGTCCGCCTGTGTGTTCGCGATGTACTCGCCTGCACCATCCGCCACTGATTCTTCTCTCCCGTTGGTCCCACAAAAAGGGAAACTCCTAACAGGCTGCCGTGGCTGAGAATAGGCTTGTTGAATTTGTTAGGTTTATGCTTTCCCAGTAAGAAAGTCAGGGTGGCCCAGAAGACAAGCCATGGATGCTGACGTGAACTGCATCTTCTTAGAATCATGGGATCACAGAATATCCCAAGCTGGAAGGGACCCTCAAGGGTCATCGAGTCCGACCCCTGGCTCCACACAGCACCACCGAAAAATCAGACCTTATGTCTAAGAGCATCATCCAAATGCTTCTTGAACTCGGGCAGGTTTGGTGCCATAACTGGGGAGCCTGTCCCAGTGCCCAACCACCCTCACCCTACTTCTAACAACCCATCTTCCCTGGAGAACCATTTAGCACAGCTAAAAGTGTGACTCACACAGACCATGTCATGTCCCTAGGCACCAAGGCTGGACTCCAGAAGATGCTCAGCAGGGACAACTCCGTGGTGCGCTCACAAGCACGCGTGTCCTTGGGAGCGGTGTCCCAAGATAAGCAGTGGAAAAAGCATTGGCAAAGGTGGCATCTGCTGCTTCAGCTTGAGACTCGGTTATTTAATTATAGCACTAACCAGAGCTAAAATTATCTTCTGAACTTGCTGGAAAAGGAGAACGGCTTCAAAGAATGTGATCACATCCAGGAAGTGCTAATAGCTAGATATTAATGTGAAAACAGCATCAGAGAACAGCACGGCCAGCTCCTGTTTATCCACAGCCGGGAGAACTGAGCTCTTAACCCTGGCTATACTCTTAAAACCAGAACAACCTTTCCCTGACAGCATTTACTCATTGTTGTCTCGGTTTCAGCTATATCTGTGTTTTCTTTCCCCAGTTACCCGGTTGACTGTGCTCAGAGGAGCATGTAGAGGAGATGGCATTCCCTCTGGATCTGTGGCTCCCAACTCGTAGGGGGAAAAAAGAAAAGAAAAAACAAACACAACTGCACCCTTAACTCCCATAGCATAGTTTTCACTTCTGCCTTAAGATACAGCTCATTCACATGAGGGGAAAGGGTGCGATTGCATCCACGGGTGATGACAGCCGGCCACCTATCTGGGCTAGATATAGCGCAAAGACGGCTTTGGGTCAGTTGAGCTCGGCGGTGAGCGAGGCGAGTCAGAGCAAGGCAGCAGGCTGATGTGGGAGTCTGGCATCTCAGCCAGCGCGATTACCCTGTTGTCCGTTTTTCTAGCCAAGATAAATCCTAAACAGAGGCAGATGGGAGATCTGTAACCTTTATGGGACATTTAGGTACAATTCAAGGGGGTGATCGCATTTCAAAGACACAACGGGTTCCAGTTTGGGCTGCTTTCCTTAGGATGCACTCGCCACTTGTGGGAAATCAAGTAAGTGGCTCCCCACCACTCATTGTCACCAGAAAACAGGACTGTCCTTCAAAATGATGATCCTTTGTGAACGGTAACTACAGCAATTACTACCCACAGCAACAAGAGGACAGACTCAGTTGATACAAGCAAAGAGAAGGTGGCTTCAAGAGCCACGTTCATTCAAACAAATAAAGCTGATAAAAGATCTGAGGAAGAAAACATTTTGATGTAACAGCTTTCATTGGGCTGTCACTACTAGAAGTGACCAGAGCATTTCCTTTAGCTCCAATGGGTTTTCTTGTGAGCCCTAACGTACATCAATATTTGGGAGAGTTCCCATGCTTGCTCACCGGGAATACAAAGTGTCCTCTAGAAACACATTTTCTAACTGAATAAACTCAAAAAGGTCTTCTTGGTAGATGTTGGTAGGAGCAGCACGTGTAAGGGAATGGGGTACTTTGATACTGCCAGTGACAATACAGGAGAGTCTCAGGTAAGACCCAAATTCACAATTATTAAAATCCAGAGCAATCAAAAGCTAAGTCATAGATGCATTTTGTGAGAGGATAGGATTGAGGAAATCCCGAGAGAACATAACCATCTCTTTATGTTGCATCTTCAGCTCCACACAGCCATCTTCCCCCGGCACAAAGGGCTGTACACGGTACACACTGCTGGGAGAGGCTTTCTGGGACTGCGTCTCCAGTCCCATCTGACTACGATGGCACCACGGCCCCCCAAACGGCAGCACATCCCATAGGTTTGCTTGGCATATTTTAATTGGTGGAGAATTTCACCTGTTTTCCAAGTGAATTCAGTCTCTGTTTACAGAAATTATGTAAGCTCAACATCTCAGCATGATTTACGGACAGTTCTTCATGCTGGAAAGGGAGGACAAGCAGAAAAGCAGCTGATACAAAACCCCGTGGGTTTGACCATAAGTAATTGCATCCCTTGTCAGCAAAAGCTCGGCCAAGCCTGTTGTCCCACGTGTGTGCACCCACAATGCTTCTGCATCACGAATTCCGACTTTCCCTCTTTTCAAATCACTGTCTGCTGCGTCAATCTCAGTCTGCTGCTATTATTACTGATGCTGAAGGAATTCAATAGCCATTAACCGCTAAATGTAGACTAGCAGGAGCCCACTGTTACCGATACAGCTATTTCCAAAAAGACAAACAGCACCAGCAGGCTCACAGATTGTAACGGCTGTTTCACATGTTCTACAGCAAAGAACAAAGTGTCTTGTCTGACAATTCATGACATGTGGTTTTCATTAAATAATGATCACAAAGCCACTTAGCATTCAGCTCAAACACGTATCCAACTGCATACTCCAACGACTTACCTGTAGACCGAATTGAGATTTCAGTATTAGAGGTAGGAAGAGGCATGCAGTGTCCCCATCTTCTACAGAGTTCATAATTTCACATTCTCCATCATAACTCTCTCTCTTGAAGGAAAGTTTGGACTTCTTCTTTTTTTTTTTTCTTCTCAGTGCTTGCTCTCTGATGGGGAACTCAAGTAAGAACAGAAGGGAGTCACAGCTTGTGCCAGCAGACTTGCGTTGCAAACATCTAACACAAAATACTCATGAAAGTACCTCACAAATAGTGAGCAGAAGCACAGAACATTTAGTGTTTTACCCAAGATCATCTCAATCTGGAGAGTAGGAGCTTTGACAAATGAAATATGAGTAATATTGATTTTTAATTCCAGTGTTACCCTATGTGCAACGCCCCGAGTCTTGCTCTAAACAACCTCAAAGCTGTGCAGAACCAGCTGTGTCAGGGTCTCGTGGTCTTCACAAGCTCACATCAGGCTGCATTTGGCAATTTGGGGAATGCTCAAGGAAGACAACGCTCTCCAGCACAGGCTGTACCACACAACCCAGAACAGCAGAAGCCACCAAATCCCACACCATTCTAAATCCTCTAGGTTACATCACGAGCAGAGACCAAAAAGGACCAGGACAGGCCAGTGCATCAGATGACATTTCCCCAACATCTAACGCTTACAGCAGCACTTTGCAAAGTGTTACCTAAATGACAAGCAAGATTTGTACCACAATTTCTACATCTTCATTTTTAGCACTAGTCACAAAAGAAGTGATCTAAAAATAGCAAGAAAATATTAAAAAATGACATATGATACACCAGTCCTTCCTCTCTCAAAGACATGTAGAGTCAGCTCACCATTACAGATCAAAGGCACACCATGATACAGCCCAAGGAAGTCTTTTCAGGAAAATGTGAAAAAGCATTTTAAAATGCTACTTTTTTATTATTATTGTTTTCAGGATGAACTTATTGGCAACTTTTATGTCAATACAAAAGTTCTGTTATAATCTTCAGTAAATACCAAATGATATTAAGGTGATTAACTTTAAATTACATCATATCACAGCCACGTAACTGCCAGGAGAGATTTATCCAGATCAGCTAAACTGAACTCAAACTTCTAAAAATCATTTTCCATGAATGCATTCACTATCTTTCAATTTTGCTTTAATGTCAGTGTGTAAATTTACAATGCATTGTTCGCATATGGCACTAGAGGTGTAATAATAAATTCCATAATGCTTCCACTTCAGGGGTTTTGTAGAAACACATTGCCTATCAGTTACACATACACTGGAGTCTGAGATGAAGAGTACAAAGCATCAGGTAAATTAAATGACTCTACAGCCCTGAATGTGAAAGCTACTCGAGCAGAGAGGAGAGAGGCCAAGATGATACCTTCAAGAGCTCCTCAGAGAACAGTTCCATAAGGTGATCGCTGGATGGGTCAGACACAAAATGATGCCACCTGCAACCTGCTGCTATTTCCACTTCACGTTAGAAAAAAGAAAAAAAAAGAAAAAAAAAGAAAAAAAAAGAAAAAAAAAGAAAAAAAAAAGAAAAAAAAAGAAAAACCTCTACAAAATTGTATGCCTGCCTTTCAACAGGAACTGTATCTACAAGCTTTATTTTTATCCCAGACATATTGCAGGCTCCCACTTAAAACTGTGCTCTCTTTGAACCCTTACGCACAACCAGTGCACACAAAAGATTTTGGTCGTGCCTGGTGCATTTTTTCAATTCCACCAATAACATTTCCCAAGGCTAATTTTTCACTTTAGGACAATACTAATTAGAGGAGGGACAGTTCATTTTCTTATTTATTTATTTATTTTATTTCTGGGAAGTCCTTTCATCCTGTGTTGGATATCAAAGAAGCACAGTCCTTTCTCACTATGTTCAAGCCTAGAAAAAGAGGTAATGGGATTTTAATGAACAGTGCTTATTAGCGTTCTTTTCCTAATCAGTCTAAGTTACACATTCAGAGGACAGCAATGTAGTAAGACTACGCTTGGTCTATGGAATATTTGCTGAACTGCTAGCACCAAAGGAAGCAATGGAGCTGTAGCCATGTCTTCTCGAATCCTTGTCTGAAAATGTTGAGATATAACTTCTCTTTTTTTTTTTTTTAATTTCATGTTCATGAAAGTGCCTATAGATGAGAGACGTAACATTATTTTAAACACCAGTCCTCCATGAAGACACGTGGGCAGACACTATGTACACATCCTAAGAATTCACTTGGCTGGCAGTCTAGATGATTGCCAGTGTAGTCCAAGTTCAGTACTTTTGTGTTGTGTTGTTTTTTCTCTTTTACAAAGGACCAAACACATTGTTCTGTAAGAGAGACCTTGAACTCTTCAGTGTCTTCTCCAAGAGAGGTTGATCTCATCACCTGCAGAAGGAAACGCTCATGTTCTGCGTTACACGAACCACTTGTCCAACTCTCCTTTCTCCTTTCCCACTCCAGAAACTGCAAGAAAAAATTAAATTTAAACCATGTTATATTCTGCTACGTTGCCATGCAGCTGGAGCTGTCAGCCTGCCATGCTTCTTCTAGGTCTGCAACCTGACTCAGGGGAAGTCAGGTGGGTCAAAGTGGCAGGAATTCCCTCCGAGGAGATAAATCCCGGCAAAAAATCCTGTGGGCCCATGGCGGATGGAGAATCACATGCCAGCTCTTTAATTAAAATTACAGCAAGTCAAATAGCTGATACTTTTCCCCTCTCCTGGTAAGGGGGATGAGACATTGTTCACAAGGGTGTTCTGCCGTGCTTCACTGATCAGCCGGCAGGCTAAGTCCAGGAAGAGTTTTTCCACATTATCCGATTCTTTCGCTGAGGTTTCCAGATAGTACATGTCCTGTGCTTCGGAGAACTCTGCGGCTCTTTGCTGGGAGACTTCCCTCTTATCGGCTAAATCAATCTTATTACCTGCATTGAGGGAAGATTGTAGAGAGGGAATTAATTTGACTTCCAAAACAAAAGAAACAGAAGTTGATATGGGATGAAGAAGAGTTCGGTGCTGTACGTATGCAATAGATAGGGCTTTCGACATGAAACGCTTAGTGCTTGCTCTCCCCTCCAAATAATGGATTCCCTGATACACAGGCCAGGTTCATTTAATATCAGCTCACTTAATGGAACACGCCCTGTGAACATCCAAGTCCGTCAGCTTTAATTTAGTACTAGTGCATCTGTTTGCTGCTATCAACTGACATTAAAGAATTTCCATTTTAATATCTATTGAAAATTCTCCTGCTCTGGCTCTGAGGAGCACTTAAAACGTCAATTATAGCACGTGAGACACTAAGTGTGATATTTCTCATGTCGTTACAAGCTTTAAAGTCTGGTGCAGAAGGCTGCTTTCCTATCTTAATTAAATATCCCTGCGACTGATTTGGCTGCTGAGGCTGGAGCACAGACAGGCTCGGGGGCGCTCACAGAGCGAGGTGGGGCAAGGAACCAGCCCCCTGCTTCAGAGAGCTCATTTTAGCAGGGAGTTGATTAATGCCTCCAGCAACCATCTGATATGATTACAGCCTATTACAGACCACTTCACTTCAAACATGATGTCTTTGCCATAAATTAATCTTACAAAGAAGGTAACAGAGCGGGGCCTGTGATAACAGGGGGCTGTGTCCAGGTTCTCGTCAGGTTCGGGAGGAAACTTCTCCTGGCCTTGTGTCTGGAGCTGGTGTGAGAACCAGCAGGAGAAGACTGCGCTAGCAAGCCATCTCCCATTGCCCTTCTTTCATCCAATACTCCCCTTCTTTCCTGATGAAGCAATTTCTTGGACAGACTGTATACACTGCAGTTACTCTTTCTAAACAAATTCACACTCAACGTAAGCACTTTATGGGTGTTACCATGTTTAAAGTGTGTGCTGTGGAAGTTATTTATATTTTATGCTGTAGATGCTGATAATTAACTTACTGTTCCCTAAAAAATCATATGTACGTTTGTTAGTCATTTATTATTTCTGAGCCATTTGTACATGTGTCATACTCTTCTTCTGGAGTGTAGTGAGTTTCTTGTATGGCAGCTCCTTAAATCCAAGACTCACTTGCAATACCATTGGGGCATGTAAAGCTCAAAAGACCTTTAAAGACACCTTAAACATATTTTATCATCCTCTAGATTCTTCTTTTAAACAGCAAACTATTAAAGGAAATGATGACACTGCAATATGAAACTTTCCAGCTTTCCCCAAGTTATTTTTCTGTTATTCTTTGTATATTCTTGGGCCTTTAAAAGCCAAGTTCTGACTATCAGATACTGAAAGCAGAGCACGCAGAAGCATGGGTAAGCGAAATAACCTTCACCTTGCAAATAGCAGACAGATGGCCTGGGGTCTGTTTTAGCTTGAGTTGAAGCTGCTAGATTAACATGGCATTCAGTATTTATTTTTAGGTTTCCTAAAATCCAGGCAAAAATAACCAGTTTTCCAGCTCTGTCTTACCCATGAATGCTAAGATCCACAGAGCCATTGCATCCTGGTCTGGTTCCCACATCTTGTCCCACTTAAGCCAAGACTCCATCTGTCCTCAGCTACGGGGTGCATCAACACACAAGCATCACCAGCTTGAGCAGATCCTCATATATTTGTGGAGATCTGAGCTGGGAGTCACAAGGGATAAGCCTGCATTCTTAGCTCTGCCATAATCAGTGCTTCAGACCCCTATGGGACCGACCCGAGGGAAGTATCCACCTCTGCACGCAAAAGCCTTAAGGCTTGAGACGGGACCAGACTTTGAGAAGCAGCTAGGGTGTCCTGAACATCTCCACCATCATGTTGGGGAAGTCTCCAGGAGGAATGGTCCAAGCAGGTGGGTTTAAGGCACCAGCTGCGACCTGCACCCACACACGGTTACAGCTGTTTTATTTGCACCGATTTGAGCCTCCTGCACCTCCACGTCACGCAGATAGTGCTTCTTCCTCCCCCCAACACCTCCATCTGCCACCAAGTGCCCTCCATTGCAGCACCACCCCGCTAGGGAGGCCCCTGACTTACCCACTAACACGGTGATGACCTTATTGCTGGCGTACTGCTCGATTTCTCGCAGCCACTCGGGGAGGCATCGGAAGGACTCTTCGCAGGTGATGTCGTAGGTGAGTATCAAGGCGTTGGCACTGCGGTAGTAACTCTGCGTTATGGACCGGAACCGCTCCTGTCCTGCCGTGTCCCAGATCTGCAGCTTTTGGCACAACAAGGGAAGCAGGGAGAGGAGAAAAAAATAATCACTTTTAGTTTTTTTTTTTACTTGGTAGAAGCACTGTTTTGACCTAAATGCCTCCAGGGTACAACCACTGCTGTGAAAGCACTTAGCTCTTCTCCCCTTTGGCTTTCCATCCCCCGAGCTTTTTTGCTTGTTTGTTTCCATTTCTGCCTTTGCAGATTGAAATGCACGGCACAAAGTCAGCTGGCATTGCTGCTGACTTCCCTGGCAAGCTGCAGGTCCGTCAGTGTTCATGGGCCTTGCAGCATCTCCCTCGGCCGGAGCTGCTGGCCTGGAATTACAGCGCAGGCACCGGAGGCAGGTCTCCTCTCTCCTCCTTGCCCTGCAGTCCAACCCACAGCAAGTTCTGTCCCAGAAGGAATAAGGAAGCCACTCCTGTAGCTCCCGAAGTTATTTATTTATCCCGAGATGGTGCACTGAAGGGTGGAAACCACGGGAGTGGACACAGCTTGGGGTTGCAGCTGAAGGCTCATCCAAGGACTCTGACACGTTTCCTCTACAAAACTTCAGACATCCCACCCAGCTGCTCGCCGCCTTCCTTCCTGATGTGTAGAAGTGACTGGCATGTCCCTAACTATAGCTAAGAGGTCATGAGCTTAACCGCTGTTTGGCAAACTCCCTGGGTCCAGAAAAAACAACATTCATTTCCCAATACGAAACAAACCCGCACCGTTTTTGTAACAACCATCTGACAGCTTTTGGTGGCTCATCAAAACCACAACTTTTCAAAAAGCAGGCAAAGAAAAGCATCCAAAATGAAAACATTTCAGCATAAAAGAGTATTTCTCTGCTTCAGATTTTATTTTTTAAGCACCCCTCCCTGGAACTTAGTATGCGAAAGGCTGATTTCTAGCCAGAATCCTGTGTACTTTGGGAAGAAAAAGTTAAAAGTATTTGAGATTTTTTCCGTACATACAGCAGCCCATAATAGAGCAAGCCTTGTACTTGCCCAGTTCCAATGTCAAACTATGTCAGCTACTCATCATAAATATGTGAGCTTGGAACAAGAGCCCCCATTAGCAGCCTTCGGATGTGGGGTATGATTCTGAAAAGGTACATTTTTGCAGAGAAAGGAATTTGCTGCTGGCTCACAGCCCCTGGCACCTTTGAGTTTAATCTCTCAGCATAGCTGTGTTTAAATAGCTGAATATGGCACCTGCAGTTAGGGGCCACACAAAACCAGGGGTGACATTACTTGCACTCAAAATTCAGATAACAAACGAGTTCTGTTTAAAACAAACCAGCCTACAAACTCCAGCAGATGGAAAAAACACAGATAATTTTGTTGCTGTTGTTGTGCAGCTATTTCCCAGGAAAAATATCTACCGGTTGGTCTAGCGGTTAACTCTAGTTAATAAACGCATTGCATTTATTGAAAAGATCTCTGACAGATTAAGACTTGATGTGACCATGCTTTTCCACCGCTTGAATGTAACGGACTTTAAAATCAAAAGGGGGAGAGGGTTTGTAGCTGGCCAGGCCTGTGACTCTCCCTGCAAAAAACAAGTCACCTGGATGTTAATTTTCTGGGAGCCATGCTTTCCTCTCCCCCGCCACCTGCATGCACGTTTAGCTCTGAGCATATGGACACTTCCACCGAGTGCAGTAAGATCACAGGTGCGTGCAGCGGAGCCTTGTGTTTGCAGCAGTGAAGATGCTTATCTGTGACTGGCACTGTAATTACTATCGAATTTGTGTAGCCTCTCAGTACACACATTGCACGTATTTTTGGTTTTGATAGAAATGATCAGACATATTTAAAAAAATGCAAAAGGCTGTCTCAGTTTATCTGTCAGCGAGCCTTAGTAGCCACTCACATCTGAAATAGCTTGCACACAACTCTCATGCTAGCAAGGCTCTCTCCTCTGACTTTCAAATGCAATTCTAAAGCTGGAAAGTATTTTTCCCAGAAATTCACACACACACACACACACGCACGTATATATATATTTTTTTTTAAGTCTTAACACCTTCTTGGTGAATGGCTCTGCTCTGACCCTGGATCCCAATGCCATGCAGGACATGCTGCCCGGCACTGAAGCAGTCACAGCTTGGCTCTGCTCCATGAGCTGGTGCCTCGTTTGACTGAGATGTCATTTTTTCCCCTCTCAGCTCTGAGTCATCCCTGCTTTTCCCGCTTATTAAATGTTTACTCTCACTGGCGCTGCTTGCTCAGAAAGTTTCAGCTACAAGCTCAGTCCCTGCCTGCACTGATGCAAGAGGCAGAAAGGAATCATTTTGCCTTTCAGACTCTGTACGACGTGTTCAAACACCAAAATGTGTGCTACTAAGCTTCTTCCCACACTGCTGTCATTGTGGCTGAGCTCTGGTGACTCCAACTTACTCCTCTGGTGGGTGGTGGGAGTGGGCTTTGAACACCCCAAATGGTGCTCACAACCTTCTCTTAAGGAGTCTGCATCCTCAGTCCAAGCTGGTGATAAACAGGATCGAGTCATGGGAGCAAGGAAAGGACAGGTGTCTGAAGAGGATGGGAAAACCTTCCTCCAAGATTGCCTTTTTCCCTCTAAGAGAGTCTCAGTACAGTGGGATTACACCAGGTATGTAACAGAAAAATGATCTCCACCTTCAGTGGAGTTCCACCAAACTATGCACTGACAGCACGGGAGCCATGTGTGATGCTCAGCACTTTCCTGCCTGCTGCTCTGTCCCACAGCAGCATGTCAAAGGTTAACTCAGCCTGTATCTGATGAAGGTATCTACATCTCCTGTCCTCCACCTGCTCAGGCTGCAAGGCCTTTTGGTCAAGGACCATCACTTGCCATAGCAAATGTACAGCTCCTCGTGCAGCAGGGTGGCAGCCTCTTAATACGCTTTTAAAGTCTGATTTCCATCCAATTTTCTACTCCAAAAGCCTCTGCACTGAAACATGGGTGGAAAAAAATACAGAGCTGAAAATCTGCACAAGTCCACTGTTTCCATCCCATCACTTGCACGTGCTTAAAAATGAGTCTCAATCCACCCAGCCACTGTCACACTGCTGCCACTCTCCCACCTGCTCATCACTCGATAAGATAAAGGCATCAAGGAAAAAAATGTTGTTTTTCACTTCAATACCCACGGGCTTAATGCAGGAAAAGTAATTCCAGGTGTCAGGGACCCTGGACACGTTGACATCGGAGGTTCATTCTCTTCTCCCAACTTCCAAATGCCACAATAGCTCTGGTGAAAGCTCTGCTAATGACTTAAGCAGTGCCAGCCAACGTCTCTGAGCACTGGAACTGAACCATGGATCCCATTAAAGCATTAACCTGGGCCCTGGTGTGTTTTGGCCCAGACAAACTAGCTCCCTGCCAAGCAATACCCAAGCCAGGTTCAGGAGGTAGCATGGGACAAGGAGTTTCCCGGTGATGATTTGGTTGCAACCACCCTATCTTGGAAGCTGAAAGAGTCAATAGTGAGACACTGCCCTTCTTAGTTCAACCTTTTGACCAAAGCACCAATATCGTAAACATCTCCACTTCTCTCAGGTCTGTAACTCAACAGAAGTGGGAAACAAGCCTTCGTTCTTCAGAACCTCACCAGCCCAGGAGCCAGACATCTCAGGAGCTCACAAGAGAAAACCTTTATCAGGCACATCCCAGTGGGAACTCAACAGATTTCATCCTACCAGCAGAGCAGTAAATGGAGGCTGCATTGAAATGCTTCTTTGTGCTTCCTCAGCCCCAGCCAGGCACCATCTCAGTGCCTTCTGAGCAAGAACAGAGCTTTGCAAGATCTCAGAATCATAGAATGGTTTGGGTTGGAAGGGACTTTAAAGATCATCTAATTCCAACCCCCTGCCATGGGCAGGGACACCTCCCACCACACCGGGTTGCTCAAAGCCACATCCAACCTGGCCTTGAACACCTCCAGGCATGGGGCATCTCCCCTTTCCATGCTCCTGATGGTGCATTTTCGAAGACATGACAGGCAGCCCTGGACCTTCCAGCAGCAGGCACGCTGCAGCAAGAAACCCAAAATACGGTGCCACCCTACGAGTTTATATTGAAAACCATCAGGTTCCTACCTTTACTTTTTCACCGTTTATCTCCACGGTTTTAATCATAAAGTCAACTCCAATCGTGGCACCTTGGCCTGGTGGGAAAAGCCCCTGAAAGAAAACACAGTTTTGTTGAACAAGTTGTGTAGCAAGGAAAACTTCCTTCTGAGTGCCCATCCTTACTCTTTCCCATCCCTACTCCGCCCTTGCTCAATTCTCTGGACACTTAGAAGAATACTGAAAGGAATTACACTGAAAGATGTGCCTGCTTCCTCCACCACTCAAAGCAGGGGGGACAGACTCCAGGGCAGGCTCTGCACACTGATCCATCTCCACAGCATCCATCAGAAGAAGGCACAAAATCCACTGCCACCTCCTTGTTATGGGGAGCTAAACAAAAGACCACATTTCTCCAGTGCAAAGGTAACTGTAATTCAACCCCTAATGCTGTTGCAAGCAGCTGACTTGAAAGGTGGGAAAACAAACAGGAGGAGAAAAGGAGGATGTATAAAGGGAAAAAGGAGAGGGGAGAAACTCTCCTGCTTCTGTGCACTCAGAAAAGGCAGGGGAAGGGCAGGCTGGGTCCCTCTGACCCAATTCTCCATCGCCTTGAAAGAGATGAGGAAAGGTCCTGCCACAGTGAGGAAAGGGATCCCCAGGGCACCCCCAGCAGCTCCTGAGTGGCCAGATCCTGCTCCCAGAGCACAGCCCGTGACTAGCAGTGCTCGATTTCGAGAAAGGAGCAACAGCCAACCGAACGAAAACAAGCAGAGCTTTCTGATTTCTGGCGTCCCAGCCTGCAAAGCCGTGTTGTTTTTGGGGCACATCAATCCCCTATAGCAGCAGCAGCGCTGCCAAAGTGCAGGCAGCAGTGGCGGCTGCAGACGTCGTGGTTAACCCTTTGGGACTAACCAGCTTCATTGCCAGCAGCTGGTACAGGCAGAGAGCATGTTTAACATCACTACAGTTTTAAAACTTAAACTGACGATTCCCAGTAGGGACTGCAACAACAGCAACAAAAGAAACATAACTTGCATTTTAGAGTACACCATGCAAACTCTTCTCTGAGCCCAAATCACAGACGCCTAGTCCTCTTCCTGCTGTTCTGTTACACAGAAGAAGGGAAAACAGTCCTCAAACCTTTGCATTTGATTCATTTTCCCTAATCAGGCAGACAGGGGCTCAGCTGGCCCCCACTGTTACCGCAAGCTTTTCAGGAGCCGGTGTACGTAAAGCCACAAATGCAGGGAGCACAGATTTTTCCCAGGCAATGCAACATCTCCTTTTGCTGCCAGAATCACACTCCACTGCTTCAAACCATTATTAAACGCCCCTGGTAACTCTTCAGGTGCAATCCCTGGTCTGATGTTTAACAGAAGACCCTGGGCTGACAGCCCAGGACCCAGATTATTTAATCATCTACTAATGGACAACATGAGAGGGAGCTTAGTACAGCAGCAGCCTGGTCCACCCTGGAGGGATGGGATGAGAAGGTCCATAGGAAATGCAACAGGAGGTCCTTATAAACCAGAACCCCAGCAAAGGCACACACTGCACTAGTTACTGATGCAGTGCTCATGCTGGTACATCACCACGGGTGATATGGACGCTGCAAGCATGGATAATAAAAGCCTGTGGAGTGGGGGTGCTGGTGGAGAGCTCCATGCTCCCACGCGATGCCCCACATCTGGCAGGTGCCCAACCTTACCTGCGTGAAGCGTCGGACCAAGCAGGTCTTTCCCACACCGGCGTTGCCGATTAAAACAATTTTGAAGAGGAAATCATAATCTTCCATACTCATTTACGCAGCTGCAAGAGAGAGAGGACGTGAGACAGTGTGAACCAAGGCGGTGGCCAAAGCTGCGTCCCCCACGCTGAACGTCCAACTCTGCCGCAGGTTGGCTCTGATTTTTGACTCCCTCCCGCTGGGGAAATGCCCTTTCATTCCCATTGAACTTTATTCCTCCAACTATCAGCACAAAGGTCTCCCTAGCATGCGTGTGGCTCCCCAGATAAGGGACAAGAGCCCTTCCCACCCCGCCCCAGTGGCAACACGCAGGCAGAGTCCACCTGGGCCAGCAACGTCAGCCGCTGCACGGCCGCGGCCAGTTTTTGGCTTTCGTGCCGTCCCGCGAGTCATCGATGCTGCTTTTCAGCAGAGCAGGGATTGGGGAGGGCACAGGGGCAGAACAAACAGGGCAATTGGTTAAAAAATAAAAGCAGCGGTGTCGGCTGTAAAGAAAAGTTCATTTGCTACAATATTAGTAGGGAGTGGGGGGTAACAGTTTGGCTGAAGTATATTAACAGAGGACTTAAAAAAAGAAGAAGAAATAATACATACTACTAATAATATTGCAATTATGATGATGATTTTTTTTTATAGTTTGTGAGGATAAAATTGTGAGGATTGGTATAAAAGCATCAAACGGGAAGAGAAAACAGAGGAGGCTCAGGGGAACCCAGCTCACACACATTCCTGTGCAACCCCCTTGCCAGGATGCACAGACTGGCTTTTTGGCAATGTGTCAGGACACAGGCAGCATTGCCTATACGGAGGAAGACCCACCAGGCTTCCTTCAGTCCCATAAAGCACGGGAAGGACCAAGCAGACCCATGCAGCTTGCTGCAGCTGGGCAAGGAGCGAGGGATGCACCTCCGCCTCCAGAGCACCCAAGGGTGCTGCAGGCACTGCGGCCAGAGGAGGGGGTTGTAACCATCGAGACAGGCGGAAGAGATTCAGTCAGAGATCTGGGGCAGCCAGAAAAGCCCATGGTACTAAGGGATGTATGTGGTTTTGTGATGGGACTCTGTAGGTCAGGTGGACGGTTGGACTTGATGATCTTGAAGGTCGTTTGCAACTGAGATGATTCCACAATTCTGATTATATGACAGGGGAGCAGAAGGGCAGTGTCCCAGCTGCGTCAAAGAAAATACAGATATTATAGCTGGTGTCAAAGACCTGTCCTCAGGACTGGTCTGGAGTAATGGCATAGGAGAGTAAAGAGACAGATCCACAAGCCATCAGTTGGGATATCTGAGTACGGTACCTAACCTACCTGCACATACAGATTATGGATGAGGAGACAGAGCCAAAGCTGGGAAGCACAGAAGATGGAGGGTGGTAAGGAAAAGGCAAAAACAGGGGGAAAAAAAGTATTAGGGAATTGCCATCCTCAGTCAAGCCCCAGATTGCTCACAGAGTTGCGTCAACCCAACAGAGCACACCGAAACAGCTCTCCAAGCACCGCCTGATGGACCTGAAGGCAACAGAGGCGTAACACTGATGCAGCTGCTTGGTGTCTATGTGACCCCTGACCTCTCCAGGAGCCTTAAAAAAGGCTAACCTCACCAATCAGTGACTAATGACCTGCACCACGTTAGCAGGAGGTCAGGAGGGACGCAGCTGAGTCACTACAGGGACGCCTCACCGCTGAGCTGGAGCTACGGTCACCTGCGCGCTGCCACCACACAGCAGCAGCTGGAGCAGCCCTGAGGATGCTCCAACCTCGCAGGACCTTAAAAGAGCAGGCTTTAAAAATGCTTAAAAATGTTTTCTGGGACTGTTATGCTGTGTAATAGCTTTGTACTTCCATGCCTGGCTTTCCCTGGACGATAAAGACAGTCTTAAGAACATGCTGATGGTACTCACAATCAAGGCTAAATGTCAATGCACGGCTTCAAGCTTTCAGACAAGCCAACATGAAGAAAAATGTGATCATCTACTAAAAGCTATTTCAAGACTAACGAGACTTGCTCAGCACTAGATAATTATCCCTGGGATTCTTCAAATCCCGGAGGGCATTGCTTCCCTGGAGCAATTTCATTTATATTACTTGTACCCTAAACAATCCAACATTCAAATTTATCTTCTCGGGAAGCTTAAAAATAAACTTCCTCTGCAGATCTCTGAGCTCAGAAACACTAAATGGCTCAGACATACCCTAGAGTTATGTCTGATCCCCTTCATTAGGCTCCAAGACTAATCATATGTGATAATGACCCCAAACTGGCACTGAAAGAGAAGCCAGGGACATAAAGCACACGGTGCAACAATGAGATTAAATGCCAGAGCTAAAGCGACATAAAAAGGGTACGGTGGAAGTGGGGGCATGGGAGGGGATGGGGGAAAGTAAAGGAGGGGTAATTTTGGGGGGGAGCGGGCAGCTGAAGCTGACCATCGCTGCCCTATCACCCCCATCCACAAAAACTGCTGTTCCTCCCTCGTGTGTGCCCACACCCGCAGGCACCAGGCAGGCAGCGCCGAACAGAAAGGCATTGCATCAGTTACCGTTACGAAATCGCCTCCTTCGCAACTCAGCCTTTCGGCCAAGTGACCTTTCCTGCTGACTCAGCCTCCCGCAGCCCTCCCGCTCCCCGGGGAAGATGTGTCTCAACCTCTGCCCGCTCTCCGCTCTCCTGCCGGGAACGCGGGTCTCGGCAATACATCATACATCACTTCTTTTTTTTTAAAAGGATATTCTTTTCTTCCTTTTCTTTTATTTTTTCTCCCTTTTTTCTTCTCTGTTTTTTTGTGCTTCTAGGCACAGGGCTCTGCCTTGCATCAGGACATTGCTTTAGGGCGCTGGGGCCGCAGCTGCCTGTCCCACCCTTTGGCACAGACAAAACCCTGCAGCAAGGGCAGGGAACAGGATGCCCACCCATGCCTCAGCAACCCTTCACCACCAAAACATTTGTTTAAACCACCACTCTCATCAGAAACTGGGCCAGCTATGGCACAGAGACATGCCCTAGCTTGCGGCAGGACAGAAAACCAAGTTTCACGGCTGTTTTTCCCGGGGGCAGTTTGTACATTTCGCACCCCAGCCAAGCCCCAGCTGCTTGTGCCTGCCATGTGCTGCTCCCACCACTTGCAGGTCAGGCACGGATCTCAAAATGAAGGAGTTTTGCAGGGTTTTATTTAACCGGGGTCACTGCTCTGCTCCGTTTCAGCACTCAGCCCCTCACGTGGATTTTGTGGGGCAGGAACAAGTGGCCAAGATGGGTGACTCGAAGCTGGGGGACCACCAGGCGAGGTGGTCTGCCCACGGCTCTGCAGCCTGGGAATGGCAGGATACATTCCAGGCTCAGCTGATTGTACTGGGCAAGACGATGCTCCTGGTAAATATTTTTCAATATTTAACCCTAACTCACCCAGAAGGCTGTTGAGATCTATCCGTAACGAAAGCACACAGAAGGGATGGGTGCTTTCACCCCTTCTTCCCCCTCTGCAAGCTCCCACAAGCAAGCTCACAGGGAGACACACAGAAAAGGATGTGCAGAAGCCATGGGCTGCCTACCCTGTGCAGTGAGCACCGGTGGGATCCAGCAGTCCTTCCCCCTTCACCCAGAGCCTCAGTTATAGAAACTCTCCTGTAAGTGTGGTCAGCAGGACCTGGCCCTCTGCTTTACCTTGCTATGGGCTCTTCACTGCCTCTAAATGTGAAAGCACAGCTGATGGAGGAGGGAGATACACCCCCGTCTGCTTCTGATCACCATGTGCCACGAGGCAAGGAGCTTATCTGCAGTGAAGACATGTTTTACAGAATACGATTTTCAGGCATGGTTTAGTTTATTCCCCAACATGATGTCCTCTCCCTGCATTTGTTCCATTCACCTATTAGTTCTCCCTGATCCACTTCAGTTTACTTCACAGTATTCACCATTGCCCTCTCTACCATCTGAACCATTTATCTTCTTTTTGCAGTGATTTTTCACCCATTACCTTGGACGGGCACAGGGGGTTCCTCATCTCTGACTGGCTTTGACCATGCCATGCTCAATCTCTTTGAGGAACAAATAAGCGGCAAAAACATGAGGCAGAGGTTTAAAAACCATCTGGGAGATGCTAATGGCTTTAGAGTGATCGAGTCCTCCTTCAAATGGATGAAACTCCTACCCTGCCTGTCCCTCACCAGCTTTTTACTGGCGACTCTTTATAGTCCCTGCACAAAACACAAGTACGAATGAGGTTTTCAGTTAGTGAAGAAATCCCTGGCACTTTTCTCTCAACTCCTTTGCTTGAGGAAGAATTTCCACCTCTAGGCTTGACAAGAGCAGGCTCTAGGACGATGGTTTTGCCTCAGCTGTTTTGGCTCGTGGAGCCAAAAGTCAAGTGGGAGACTTCAAAAGAGCAAGCCTGTCTTGGTCAGCCACAAGGTGTGCCAACCCCTGCCTGCAACCTCTCCCTGAAGATCACCAGATAATGCGTGCTCAGGAAACACGAACAGCCTTCATCTGAAGTCAAAAATCTTTCATGTCTTAGAGAATGCTTCAACACCTTTGTTTTAGAAAAGCAAAACAGAAATAACTTCTTGTTTCTTTATCCCCACAACATTTCAGTCCCTTCTGAGTTGCAGAGGCTGGTGAGTCCGCGGAGCCGCGGTTCCAGCTCTGTGGGGCCAGGTGACAACCAGAGCAGGGAGCACATTGCAGAGCATGGCATCGTCATCTCTCCCCACCAGTTCCACTCATGGGTTTTCAGTTCCTGCAGCCTCAAGGCGTTTCAGAGACATGGGTATGTTCAGCAGTGGTCAGGGGACCACTGTCTCCAAATCCGAGCTGGCTTAGCGCAGCCAGCTGATGCAGATCCACGCACGGTGTCTGGTCGTGCACGGCTATCCACAGCCTAGGGTTCAATCCACACTGCAAGGGCTTCTCCCCGTTTAGGGACAAAGAGTGAAACTGAGGCACTAAATTAAGCCAGGCACCGCACTAATATGCACCCCAGCCTTATCCCACCTCACATCCTCACAACACACATTTACCAGCTACTTCGACTAGACACAGAGGAGAGTCTGCAGCCTCTTCCACCTGCTGTATCTATCTGGTAGGTCAGGGTGGGTTTTGATGTATTTACACAACTCAAAGAAGAAATATTTTCTGCTCTTCATCATCCAACAGCTATAAACAAAAATAAATTTACCTAAACAACTGAAGTTCAAACGGTAGCTGTTTTGTATACAGATATTACGTTGAAGGCACATGCCGTATGACCCAGAAAATTCATCGCTAAGGCTAAGATTTCAAGCAGAAAATTATTCCTTGCAGGCCAGAAAATTGCAGGGGACTCAGCTCTGGACATGCTACTGCATTACGTAAGGCAGGATAAAGTATTTTCTTTTCCAGAGCACCTGCCAACCCAAGCAGCATGTGCCTGCCAAGCATGAGCCCAGCTCATGCCCCTCTGAGAAGCAGCAGCCTGGATTTCCTCCCGCCCCCCTGCCCAACTTCCTCACTCCTTCTTTCCACAAGGTTTAATTTTTTTCCACCCAAACAGGAAGAATTAAGAGAGACTTCATCCCCATTAAAACCTGGATCAGCACAGCCCTACTCTGTGCTCTCTCTGCAGAGGCAAAGCCACTTGCAGGTGGGATCCATGCTCTCATTTAGGTAGGATATTAAAACTCCAGGGCTGTTTTTCCAAATTCTACAGAAAAAGATTTATCGCTTACACATAGGGCTGCACGGTCTGGCATTTCTCATCTCCTCCCATCACACTTTCTGTTCCAGGGGAGCAGGGGAGCAGCATGCAGCTGCCTGCACACTGGCAACCCTAAAGGTGTCTCCTCATCGAGGCTAGTCTCTTGCAGGAAGGGAGGAGGTTTCAAATGCAGAAATGCCGTACTTTTAAGTGCGATTTCCCATGCAGAAACACAGATGAATTTAGTCCATGAGCCACCTACTACACCCAACACCTCCAGGCTGTGTGGGGTTTACAGTGCACTCACACCACCACTAACAAATTCAGGGTCAATAAGTCCATCTCACCCTTACAGGAGGCGCTGAGCTACCATAAAAGCAGTGCAGGGACATGGGGGGGCTGCCCCACATGCTGCACCCTCATCAGCATTGGCTGACATCTGCTAGTCATCCAGAAGTCTAGACAAATATTGGGGGAAAAAAAAAAATCGGCAAATTGCATCCAAGGTTTCCAGCTGGAAAAAGCAATGTATTGTGAAAACCTCAGCCCTACCCAAAAAAAATTATTTGGAGAGATTTCTGCCCTTAAGCCTTTGCTCAGGATATTTCTTTTGCAGCAAAAAAAGTGAGCTAAGTGGCCAGTTCTTGCATCTCACAGAGACGTTTCTATACATAATAGAAAAGCTAAAGCTGAGGGGCTTGCATCAATGACTGCACAGAGCACACAGGCTTTCCCCTTACCTCTTTTGCCACCGGGTAAAACTTGCAGCTCACTGAACTACTTCAATCAGGTCATGGCTTATATGTTCCTTCTCCATAAGCTTCTCCATAAGCCAGCAGGTAAATCCAGCACCAATATCATTCATTCCCACAAACCCATTTCTAATGCTCTTCAGCACTGGGAATGGCCACGGAGGTGCAAGATACCACACACTGACAATAAGTTACATTCCATCAAATATATTTGAGGACTGAACTGTTAATCAATGATGATGTTACTCACATAGATAGATGAACTATCTAATTTCTGCATTACACAGGAAAAATCTCACACGCACATTACCTGAAAATTAACAAATATAAAATCCATTTCTTTAGGACTGAAAAAAAACGCTGACGTGCACATCCACCATTCCAAATACCAAGCTGTATACTGCACAGCAACACATTTTTGCATGAAAGAGGTTAAAGAATCAACCAGCACAGCAGACAGGCTGACTTCCAAGTGTGGAAAACTGCACTGCCAGAAATACAGCCAAAAACGCTGCTTTATCCGCTCAAAAACAACAGCCTTTTCCCAAAGGAAAAAAAAATACAAAATTATTTTTTTTTTAAACTACAGCCAAGCATTAACTGGAATGTGCCTTGCATGGAAAAGCCAGAAAAGTTTTGTATGTCCAGCTCGCTGCAACTGGGAGCTGTATTTTAAGCAGATGCCCCCCACCACAGGTGAACCAAAGGGAGAAGCAGCAACACCAGCTACATGTGGCAACGCCAAAGGAGGAATGATTCATCTTTGATGCAGAAGAAAAGTTTGTGTGTGTCAACTGGGTAAAATGCAAAGAAGTCTCATGATGCGTTAGTTCGTGGGGTTGGCATGGTTTCAGTGGTGTCGCGGTTGTATGTGGAGATATCTTGGCGCTGGGTGACAGGCTTCTGATAAACATTTGCTAGATTAGACTGTTTGACACCACCATTTTTGATAAGATAAGGGAAAAGCTATCATAAATATAGGATTTGGATATTTACCAGAACATCATGACTCAACCGAGGTTACAAATGCGGAAGTAGCATAACTGTATGTCATTAACCAATGACATAAGTCCCATAAATGTACCGTGAAATATGAATGTGTACAATAGATGTTTTGTGTTATAAAGGCTTGTCCAAGAAAACTTTCTTGAGTTTTAGCTATAATGATGTATCTTACTGCTGTTGATCACTGGGTTTTGTTTGTGTCAGAGACCATGGTATGATTTTTATTTTTCCAAAAAAATGCTAATAAGGTTTTGTTTTGTAAGAATGTTTTTTAGTTAAAAAAGGGGAGTTATTTCCACCTCTTGCTTTCTGCTCAAGTCAACTTGCGATTTACTGGCATTTACATCACTTCATCAAACCTAGCAGAAGTAACAAGGAATTAAGCCTCATCTAATCTTGCTTTCACGTGGCTGAGATCAGTGTCCGCAGGGCTGTGCACCCTGTGGCACCCAGGCACCCTGTGGCCTGGGCTGTGGGGTCCACGTGGCACTGAGCTCCTGTGCAGTGCTGTTCCATGCTGTGCTATGTCATGCCATGTTACTGGTGAGGACACGCTGGACCAGCACAATGGCAACCCACAGTTTCAGGTCTTCCATAGACCTACTGGCAATGCTTTGCCTAATGTAGCCCATTTCCCCAGCCTGTCAAGGTCCCTCTGGGAGGCAGCACGACCCTCTGTAAGCCACTCATCCCAGTTTTGTGTCATTTGCAAACTTTTTGAGGGCACACTTTTCCCCATCACCCAAATCATTAATGAGGATGTTGAACAGAACTAGATCCAGTACGGACCCCTTAGATACTCCACTTGTCACAGGCCTCAAACTAGACTTTGCTCCACTGATGCTACCCTCTAGGCTTGGCCATCCAGCCAGTTTTCAATCCCCCAAGCTTTCTGCCCATCCAGCCCATACATCAACAGCTTGTCTATGAAATTATGCCCCATAAGATCCTCAAAGACCCTACTGAAGTCTATGCAGACAATATCCACTGCTCCCCCATCACCTACCAGGCCAGTTATTTCATCACAGAAAGTTATCAAGTTGATCAAGCACGACTTCCACCTGGTGAATCCATGCTGACTACTACTGATAATTTTCTTGTCCTACATGTGCTACATGTGCTTGGAAATGGTTTCTAGTATTTGTGCTCCATCACCTTCCCAAGGATCAAGGTGAGGCTGACCAGCCTGTAGTTTCTTGGCTCCTCATTCTTGCCTTTCCTGAAGGTAGAAATGATGTTTGTATTTCTCCTGTCCTCAGGCACTTCTCCAAGTCACCACAATCAACCAAAGACTATTGAGTAGCCTTGCAATGACATCTGCCAGCTCCCTGAGTACTCTTGGGTGCATCCCATCAGGATCCATGGACTTCTGTATGTCCACTTTGCTTATTATATTCCCTGCCCTGATCCTCGTCCACTAAGGGCACATAGTCCTTACTCCAGACTTTCTCCTGGTCTTCCTGAAGGTGGTCCTGCTAGTAAAGACTGAGGCAAAAACGGAAAAAAGGCATTCAGAAGCTCGACTCACATTTGGTTTTGTCATTAGTAGAAAAAAGAAAAAAAAAAAGGCTTTGTATACAGAGGAGGTGAAACTACTTCGGAAATAAGTACTGAACATACAATCACAGAATCATAGAATATCCTGAGTTGGAAGGGACCCACAAGGATCGTCGAGTCCAACCCCTGGCTCCACACTGGATCACTCAAAAATAAAGCCATATGTCCCAGAGCATTGTCCAAACACTTCTTGAACTCCATCAGGCTTGGTGCCACGACCACTGCCTTGGGGAGCCTGTCCCAGTGCCCAACCACCCTCTCGGTGCAGAACCTTTCCCTAACACCCATCCTGACCCTCCCCTGTCCCAGCTCCATGCCGTTCCCTCGGGTCCTGTCGCTGTCCCCAGAGAGCAGAGCTCAGCGCCTGCCCCTCCGCTCCCCTCGTGAGGGAGCTGCAGGCCGCCATGAGGCCTCCCCTCAGCCTGCCCTGCTCTGGGCTGAGCAAACCAAGGGACCTCAGCTGCTCCTCATATGTCTTCCCCTCTAGACCCTTCCCCATCTTTGTAGCCCTCCTTTGGACACTCTCTAACAGTTTTATGTCCTTTTTATACTGTGGCACTGAAAACTGCACACAGTACTTGAAGTGACGACACAACAGCACAGCCTCAAGGAGGACAATCCCTCCCTTGACCACCTAGCAATGCTGTGCCTAATGCACCCCACGGTACAGCTGGCCCTTTTGGCTGTCAGGGCACACTGCTGGCTCACGTTCAACTTGCTGGCAACCAGAACCCCCAGCTCCCTTTCTGTGGGGCTGCTCTCCAGCCTCTCATACCCTACTCCGTACGTACAGCCAGCGTTGCCCCTTCCCAGGTGCAGAATCCAGCACTTGCTCTTGTTAAACTTCATGCAGCTAGTGATTGCCCAGCCCTCTAGACTGTCAAGATCTCTCTGCAAGGACTCTCCACCCATGTTTGAGGGCTTCACAACTTGGGCCCAAGTAACGGCACAGACAGCAAATCACGTATTTATGGCAAACAAGGGTCTTCCAACAGTACAAGCACCTATGGTGAGAAACGGAGATGACAGGGTGGTCAGACATAGGGGCTGCAAGCCCAGGATGATGTTGTGAGAACACTCCTCACCTGCTTCAGCACCAAGTCACTGCTCACACAAAATAATTGCTGAGCAATGAGGAACACAAGGTGCTGCAAAACTTTCAGGCATGTCACCACAACCAAAAATGGGTAGAAATAAAGTATTTACACTGCTTACACAGTGACTAGGCCCCAAGGCGATGTGTCTGTGGACCAGGCTGACAACTACGTGCCACAGTGATGTCCACCTCAGGGTGGCAACAGGACCTTGATCTCTACTGAGAGTGAGCTCCACCAAACCTCTGCTAATGGGAATGAAGCAACAGTTCAGCAACACTCACAGCAAGATCATAAAATCACAGAATGGTTTGGGTTGGAAGGGACCTTAAAGCCCATCCAGTTCTAACCTCCTGCCATGGGCAGGGACACCTCCCACTAGACCAGGCTGCTCAAAGCCCCATCCAGCCTGGCCTTGAACACCTCCAGGGATGGAGCATCCACAGCTTCTCTGGGTGCCTCACCACCCATTTTGGTGATGTGACATCACTAAAAGGCTTTGGTAACAAAAAGAGAAATTCAGACTTATGATGAGGCAATAATTAATGTGGGTGAATGGTAAAGGATCTTTGCCTATTTGAAGCAACCAAAAAGCTAACTGATATATTAAGATGAAAGTTTGCTGCTTGTTCAAAATGGACAACAGTATCCACAAATATATATATATACAGGCTTCTGGATTGGTGGCTTGGGGCAGATATATCAGACTTACAAGCATCATTTCCAAAATATAACAATAAATCAGCAATACCAGCAGTAAAGGGAAGAATTGATAAGCAAGATGAAAATCATTCTTGACATCATACTTCATCCATTAAGTTGATCTTATTAATATTCAGTCAGATACACCTCCTGAGGAACAGACACAGTACCTGTTAATCATCTCTGCCAGGTTCAGTCTGCCTCCTGTTTCACCAAATTTCCAAAGAGAAGATGTATGCCCTTCCACTACAGTTACATGCACTTGTGCTAGTTCTCTTAAAACAGTAAGAATCAAAGCCAAGACTGCAAAAAACAAGACGCTGCAGCTGTAAGGTGCATGCACTGTAGAAACTGATGGATGGATGGATGGATGGATGGATGGATGGATGGATGGAAGGAAGGAAGGAAGGAAGGAAGGAAGGAAGGAAGGAAGGAAGGAAGGAAGGAAGGAAGGAAGGAAGGAAGGAATCACATCCTTCTTATTTGAACAGATAACGTTTCAATGAGGATCTCAACCCCTAAATAGCACCTCTCATATGTTTTAAATCACAGTCTGAAACACAGTAACGAAGTCTTCCCAAGACAATTGAAGAAGTTTTTTCCAGGAAGAAGCACAAAATTATTAGGGCAATTATTAGCAGCGTGCAGGTAAGTTGCTTTAAGTGGGTCATCTGCATACGGATTTTATGAGGCAGCATCTCCTTGAGAACAAAGGGAGAGGCTAGCATCCCCAGAGCTATGCGCTGCTCTGCTGCTGCCTTGGCACATGGCCTCAGGCAGGCCATTTAGCTGCCCAGCACTTCCATGTACCCAGAGGTAGGAGAGAACAAGGCAATTACAAAAGGGATTTCAGAAATCAGTAGCATTTGTCACTTTGCAGTGCTTTACCTTGAAGATGCAAGAGTCTCAGATGAGGTGTAAGAGCAGACAAGTCAAAAGGCACTTAAAAATAAACCGGCTGTGTTCGTTTCTGTCTCGTTTGTCCCAGCCCTCAGCATCTGTACAGTGCTAAGAGAAACCTCCTGAGTGCCATTGCCCGGCAAAGAGCAATTCGAGAGTACAGCCTATTACTGCAGAGCAGGGTTGTTAAAGAAGTTTTATTTTGTTTTGTGTTTAACAAACACCTGCATGAGGATACGAAGCAGTGATGTTGTTTCAAGCAGAGGCTTCTTTCTCAGCCACACACTCATCACAAGCCAGCCACTCTGTGCGTTACGAATCTGTGCAACCATAATGGGAAAGGTGGCAACTTGCAGCAGTGAGTTTGTCTTTAAGGAATTCTGCCTTTGTTATGCATTTTAAAGGAAGAATTCTCTTCCAAAAATTAATACTTTTTGAAAATGAAGTGATGAAGGAGTACCATAAAACAGAGTTAAGAGCTACAGACCCCTGTGAAGATGGCAGAGGAAATGCCATAGCATCAGCTAACAGAGACAATTCATAAAATCCTATTATTTCCATACAGAAAGTACCTTTTACCTGTAGCATCATATACGCTTATGCGTTGGAAGATGCAGAAGGACACACACATACATTTCTGCCTCATAACAAAACCACGCCACCAGTACAAGTGTTTTCCCCTCTAAAAAATGTTGTCATTTGACAGCAAACCTTCAGCTGAGCTGACAGGGAATATGCAGGCAGCTGCACTTCTGCAAGGAAAGGCTCCAGAACATTTTTAACTGCAGGAATCTGCCAGAGCAGCAGATGTTTCATGAAAACAAATTGTTCAGAGGGG
Source organism: Anser anser (assembly GCF_964211835.1). NCBI lineage: Eukaryota > Metazoa > Chordata > Aves > Anseriformes > Anatidae > Anser > Anser anser. The sequence continues at coordinate 204,522,304 of NC_139720.1, read as the reverse complement.
GAAGAAAGGGGAAATAACAGAGAGACTTGGGTGTAGCTTCATGACTGGTTTAAGTTGATCTAAGCCCTGCTGCCTCCAAGGGAAGGTCCACAGCTATTCCCAGCCCTGCCAGCTGGGACCCACTCCAGATGGGAAAGAATTTGGGGATGGGAGAGCAGAATTAGATTTTAGTTGGCTCAGATCTCAGATGTAGACGACTGCAGGGCCCCAGATGCAGGGGAGGCAGCAGGAGCCTGGAACAAAGGACAGGCAGCAGTTCCTGCTAGCCCAAATAGCCTGAAGCAAAGTGCAAAACTGCACCTTTTGTGAAAACCCAAAAAGCTCGGCTAGAAGAAGTGCAATGCTGCATGTGTATGCATAGCAATGCAGGTAAAACATGCTTCCCACACGGGAAGTCATAGAATCAGAGTCATTTAGGTTGGAAAAAACCTTCAGGATCATCAAGTCCAACCATCAACCTGCCATATTGAGTCCCATCACTAAACTATGTCCCTTAGCATCATGTCCACATGTCTTCTTAAATACCTCCAGAGATGGGGACTCCACCACTTCTCTGGGCAGCCTGTTCCGATGCCTGAAGTAACGGCAGGTTATGAACTATTGCATCTATTCATCATTTCATGGTTTCTTGCAGATTAACAACAAAGCCTGCTTCAAATTTACTTGCAGGAATGCAGTTTTGTTTTTAGTGGAGCAGCTCCCTGCTGAAACAGGGGGAACAAAACAGGACTGATGCCACAAAACCATCCCAACTCTGCAGGTGCTGGCCATACAGGCACCTCCCACAATTTCATTTCTATAGAAAAGTGTTTTTATCATAACTAATATGTCTGTAATGGCAATTTCTCATCATGAAGGCTCCTGGGTAAGGCCTTTATTAGGATACCATAGGTCTCTCCACAGAGTAGCGCATGGACTTTATCATGTTGAAGGTCTTTTCCAGCCTAGACTACAATTCTGTACTCATGTTCTGGCAAAATTTTAGCTCACATGCTAACACGTGGCCAACTTTCAATTCCCCTTATAGTTGGTTAAAGTACTTTTCACATGTCCTAAACCACTGCCAAAGTACAGTTTTCCATCTAGGGTGGTTGGCTACAATTCAGGAGTCTGTGTGGGTTAAAATTGACACTAAAAGAAATCCCCAAAAGCAAAAAAAACAGCTCTTGGTGGAAGCTTTCTGCTCAAGGTCTCCTACCTCTGCAGAGACATTACTCAAATAGCTTACCTAAAGGCCTGAAATCTGTGGGGGGATGACAGGGGGGGAGCGTTCCGGAGGCACGGTCCTTTGGATTTATTATTTAGAGCTGGTGCAGCAAGTGGTACCTTGAGGCCCACAAAAAAAAAGCTTCGCATACGCATGATGTGCATGCACACATTAAACTACAGCGCTGGTCACAGCGGTCTCTAGCCCGCATAAATCACGTCTTCACCTCTGCTCACCTCTGCTCCCAGCTCAGCTTCTCCATGTCTCCAGCCACCCAGGTTAATAAATTATTGCAGAGATTTGCTGATAGAGATTTGCATTTGTAGAGAACAAGAAGGAGCAACTGCAGCTTCTGCAGCACCGATATTCACCCTTCTGATGCTGTCCACATACAACAGCCCTATGACACAGCCCAAGATCTTCCAAAGAACGGCACACGCACACCCTTTGCTCAGAAATATATTCCTATCACACACCTAATCTCTCAGGGCTTTTCCAATATAGACATTGCTGGGCTACACATAAAAATTCAGAACTTGTCCTTTACTAATCCTGATCTGGCAGCGGCTGACTTGAGTTTTGACCTCTTCAGGGCTAATATTAGGAAGCAGGAAATTATTTCCTTTTGTTTACCTAGAGCAAACAGTAGCCAGCCCTCCTTAGGCACCGATGCCCACACAACGCGTGCAGCCTGGGAAGTGCTTGCTGTCACCCAGCTACAGAAGTCGCACGCATACAGCTTCATGGTCGTGGAGAAGCTGGATGGCATGTCAGCTCTGTATTTGTGACCACTTATTTTTATTCCTTAGCAACAGAGCTGCTCTCAGTTTTCTTTTTTCTTTTCTTTTTTTTTAGTGTTGAATCTATATTTGGCACCCTGGGGAAAGTCCTGAGCAGAAGATAGCAATTTTTAAAAGAGAGGATAAATGCTGGCACTCGAGCTTGCTGACAGTAACAGCAGCCCTAGGCTTTAGGTTCACGTAAAGTGCTCAGAACTGGAGCCAGTGGATCCAAGGTCCAAACCTTGCATGGATTTCAGTGGCAGCAGGACTAGGCACCGAATGCTGTGCGTGTCCATTCACTTTTTATATTTTCAAAAACCTTTCCCCGGCATAAGAATGGGAAGAGATTTATTGGGTCATGAATTCTCTCTCCGATCTGTTTGTAACACACATAAACCAGCATCCCCGAGGCTTAGGTCTCTGAACCTCACCATTGTTCATCAGCATTCTTAGGTCCCACGGTGGTTTTTGTCCTGCAGCAGCCAGGACACCGTTAAGAATACCAGAGTGTCAGGAAAGAGCAAAAAAAATGATGCTTCAGTACAAAATGGTAATTCTGAACTAAGACACTGTTCTTAACATGAATCATAGAAATATCAATATCCCCCGGCTCACTCAGGCTCCCAAGCAAACGTGCAAATTAAATCCTGCCTAATCTACATGAGAAAAACAAATAACACCTGATGTTTCCCAACTCTGCTGGCAACATGGCCCTTAAAAAAAAAAAAAAAAGAAAGATTTAATCATAGGAAGGATAGAGAAATCACATGGCTCTGCAGTTTCATTGGTTGTCATGGCAAAAGAAAATCCCCGACTCTCCAACTTGTGTGTTTTGGAGGAGAGGAGACAACAGAAATGCCTTTTTTCATGGCTCGAAGGGAATGTTTTCCTAATAATTGCTCGCGAACTCGAGATATTCAGCGAACCCTCCACCACCGGCAATGCACACATTTCATCAGAGCAGATTTGCTGAATAGAGGCAGGAGCTAATTTGGCTGTAACTTCAGGAGCAGGCCCCCAGACAGCCGGCTCCTACCAGCCGTGCTCGCTGCCTTTTGTTCTTGGGCTGCACGCTACAAGCCTGGGAAGCGCAGGATGCCCACACAGGAGCTTTACGTCACCGATTTCACCACCACGGCTTCTTCTGCTGGTTCTATTTGCAGCCCTTCCCCTCCTGCAAGCCTTCCTCTGCACTCCCAGGCTCCGGCTCTTTTGTCTGGAAGGAACAACAGGACCCTAAGGAATCATGTTTGTTATAAGCTGCTGGAAGCGATGCTCCTCTGCGGGTTAGGCTTTTTTCTGCCACATTTCCCACCCCCATCCGCCGGGATTGCAAAAGTTGCACAACCGCGCACTGGAAAGCAGCCCCTTCTCTAATGAAAACCTCAATCGCCTGCGCTTAAACTCTCCGAAAAGCAGCTGGGGTACAAAACTGCAGCATCGCACTCAAACTCACGGCGTACATACACTGAGGGCCACATGCAAGCAAAGCGATGGGCATCGGGGGGTTGTTTGCCCTGTGGATCCTTCGCCGCTACAACAAACCACACCGGGTTGTGCTTCAGCTCAAAGCTGAGCTGTGATCAGGGGTGCCCTAGCAAATTAGCTCAAGGCAATGGGGTCTATAAGGGTAACTAGTTTGGATCCTTCATCTTTTATATATGTGGCAACAGGAAGGAGTTTCCTCATTTTCCTTCTCCCCGACCAAGGGCAGGCTGTGCTTGCAGGGCTACAGATCAAACCCTGCAGCATGAACATTCAAAAAAAAAAGCTCACTTTGCATCCAGGATGGGATAAACAGATTTCCACAATAACTTTTCAGCTCAGAAACACTGAATTGTGTCACAAAAGACTCACACATTAACCCTTACCCACACCACAGTGCTGCAATTTTGAGGTTGCTGGAGTTATTGGAATTGCAGCCACAACACACAACAAGGAGACTCAGCTCTTTCAGACAGAAAATAAGCCAAAAGCACAGACATCAGGGCTTTCCAGGCCAGGGAGCTGCAGCCCGTGGAGAGGAGCCCACGCAGGAGCAGGGGGCCTGGGGGGAGCTGCCGCCCGTGGGGGACCCGTGCTGGAGCAGTTTGCTCCTGGGGGATGGACCCCGTGGTACGGAGCCGTGTGGGAGCAGTTCTTGAAGAGCTGCAGCCTGTGGGCAGCCCCCCCAGGCTCAGTTCGGGAAGGACGGCATCCCGTGGGAGGGACCCCACGGGGAGCAGGGGCACAGAGGGACCGTGAAGGAGCGGCGGAGACGAAGCGTCAGGGACTGACCGCAGCCCCCATTCCCCATTCCCCTGTGCAGCTCGGGGGGAGGAGGTGGATGATGGGTGGAGGAGGGAAGGTGTTTTTAGTTTGCTTTTAGTTCTCTTTCCCCTAGTCTGTTAGTAATAGGCACTAAATTTTATTAATCTACCTTATGCTGAGTTTGTTTTGCCTGTGACAGTAACTGGTGAGCAATCTCCCTGTCCTCATCTCAGCCATGGAGCCCTTTTCTATCGTATTTTCTCCCCCTCTTCCTTTGGGGATGTGGAGTGGGAGAGCGGTGTGCTGGTGCTCAGCTGCCCTGCGGTGTGAAACCACCCCAGAGGGCTGCTGCCCTCCGGCCATTTGGGGTGCGGGAGCTTTCCTGAACTGCTGTGTGAGGGGGTGGATGCTGGGAGGGACGGGCAAGGAACAAAACACAGGCCAAAGGGGAATAAAAGGTAGGCTGAGAAGAAAAAAGGAAAACAAAGAAAACCAAAAGCAAGTGAAAAGAGTTGTCTGTACGTTGCTGCGTTGGCGGGGGCTGACACTGAGACATCACAGAATTTTAGTCCTTTAAGGATGTTGCAGAGCAAATGTTTTTAATCCTGGCTAGGAGACTTTGTCCTGAGGCTAATGCCAACTAGTTACAGTCAGGAGCTCAAGATCTTGACACGCAATCCTGAAAGAAAAGCGTGTTTAAGTAAGTCACAGAAAAAAGGCTGCCATTATCAGCTTCTTAAATACATATATACTTTGACATTTTTCTTTAGGATATGGCTTGTCAGAGGAAATGGCATGAGATAGACTGTGCTTGTGCCTTTGTATGGGTATGTAACATCTCACATTGATTCCTTCTTTGCAGTTCCCTAACTTGATACGAAATTATTTGGACTGCCACCATTTGTTCCTTAACAGAACGGGCTGTCTACCCAATAACAATATTTGTAACTCAAAGCTGAACATAAGGCATTTTCATTTAACAAAACACAGCTTTCCCTCTTAACGTTTCAATTTGCCATTTAATTCCGCGAAACAGAAGGGCAGCCTTGCTGTCCCCAGCCCGCTCCCACGCAGTGTCAGGCCGTGCACAAGTGCCAGCTCGTGCTGCAGAGCAAGCTGCCATGAGCTGTGGACAGCTTTCACGTCTGATACAGCATCCCTGAAGCAAGAGAAAGAACTGCTCCGGAAGCATTGCCCTGAAGTGGCACTGTAAGACCAAATTCACCTGCTCTGCAAAGCTCTGTGTAAGGGACTTTTCCAGAAGTATCACCTTAAAACTTAACTTGGAAAGCAGATTTACAAAGTCAGTATTATTTTCCCCAACTTCTCTCTCTCGGGTATCAGACAGTTTGCAAAGATTGCACAAATTTATTATGGAGAGACAATTCTAGAAAAACAATCAAATTCCAGCTTTGAAACACCTTTTCAAACTCCTCTGCTTTTCCTTTTTCTAGCTTCTCTCCAAGGGATGACCCTAAATGCCAACTATTTTAATGACTGACGTCTTTACCACTAATGTGCACTGTAGCTCCCTTTTTGCACAAACACTTCAGAGTCTCTGCAAGTCACCTGCAGAACAACTGAAATGTAGTCAGCTTGAAGAACTGGATACAGGCATATAAAAGCAAAAGTAAGCACTAACAGAGCTTGAAAATTGTGTTCATCAAGACTGGGGTATTTGCTTAGCTGGCAGTACCCAGAATTGCTAGAGATTATGGTTAAAAGAAACATGTTTTAACTCTAAGTTTACAAGGGGAAAAAAAAAGTGGTGGAAAGAAACTGTAAGGCAGTTTTGGTTATAGTTATTAAAAAAAAAAAAAGTTTCAGGGTGTAAAGACAGGATCTTGGATAAAGATGCCTCACAGAGGCTGTTGGAGCACCGCAAGCTCGGCTGGCGCCTCTATGGAGAGGAGCATCAGCACCTGGTGCAGCATGGCCAAAGCAGGAGAAATGCCGCCAGGAGGGGACAGTGGCAAGGATAAAGTGGCAAAACGTGTCCCTAATCCCCAACAGACACAGCCAGATACCTGCAGAGACAAGGTCAAGAGCCTTAGGGTCACCTCTGCCAAAAGTCAGAAAACACTCCATTTTTAAAATTACAAAGGCCATGTGTATTCTGGTGAAACTGTGCATCAGATGCAGGAATCTGAATTCAACTGAGCATAAAACAGGTTAGAGTAGAAATCTCGATGCCAATCCGAACAGGAGTCGCCACTTCCCACAGCTGAGCCGTGCATCTGTAATAAACCACGCTCTTGTAAATTCCAAATAGGCTTTCTGTTTGCTGTCAAAAGCACAAAACAGCCCAAGGCAATTGTGGAAATTTAGGCATTAAGTGTCAAGTATCCCGTTTGTGGTGCAACACAAGCAGACAGGTTTAAGCACCATTTTGGCATCAAGATGTAGGCTGGCTTGTGGCAAAAACAAATGCTCCACATCAAAAAAAAAAAAAAAAAAGAGAAAAAAAGAAAAAAAGAAGTCTTTTTGTAGCCTTTGGAGTGAAGAACTTCATCTCCAGCGAAGAAATCCGGGTTTTCACTGCGTGCTCACTAATCCACTGCCTTGGTTGCTGGCTCTGTTTCTGCTGCTCTGCAGTGGCCTCACGCCCTGCATGGGGTGAAGGCTTGCAGCTCCAGGTTCTCACTTAAATTGGTTCGAGTTTCTTCTCTTGGCAACCAACAGCTTCTCTTCCCCCTCCATGAAACTGGGTAAGCACAGAGGGAGGCTTCCCAGGTAGGACTACAGGAGTTGCAGATAATGAAGATCACAGAAAGCACTGTTTGTATATTTATTAAACAGTCAGTGAAGACAGCTCATGCTCTTTGGAGTAGGTCTGTGTCATCTTGTGTTTGCCCCAAAGGCAGCAAAATAAAGCCCAAGCACAGCTATGAACATCTTCTTCACTCTTAGCATTAATGCATTTTTAGGACAATCCAGATCTGCCCTAAATGAGTGTTGTATGCTGTAATGAATGTGTATGAAGCCACGATTAAAAATATAATATTGATCTGAGGTTAAATTATTCATTCATCGTGTATTTCAACAACCAGCAAGTCAAACATGAAAGTCACTCAAACATCAGCTTCGCTGTTTAAGAAAATGAGAGCAGTGCTACAGATCCCACATGCGTGGCTCCCCTACCTCACGCACTCAGCTTCTCCTTCTTGCTCCTGGTGTTTGCTGCTTGGCTCTATTTTGGTGTGCAGGATACGAGCTTTATATATAACAGGCTCTACAGAAGGTTGTACAGATTCCAACAACATAAAAATGAGTTCTGCTTTGAAATAATATATTATAATTTGGTGGGGGCTACCATGTTGAAAGAGGAAAGTCTGGAAAGTCTGAGTTACGACTCAAAAAATTCACTCAACATTTAACTCCTGTGAGGAGCGTACAAGCACGCTTTCCACCACGCATACGTGCCCACATGTACATCCTTTGGACTTCAAAGAAAGAACAAGTTGTGCACAAACAGTATGTGCATTTTTCCCATTTCTTCATCCTTAAGAGTAACTTCTAAACTGCGTGGCGATAACACTCAAGCCAGGCTGATGACCTCACTGTACTCCCTACTAGGCAAAAATCCCTCAGTAAGCATTATTTTCCACCTCAGGGCCATCACTACACACAGGCAAGACGAGAAAAAAGTAACAGATGAAGTGATGTCAGGAGAGCAGGAAGTTAGGAGGGATTTGAAGAAGCATCAAAACATGCATTTTTGATATTTACAGGGATTTCTGTAACTGTTCGGAGCGAGTCCCTCCCACGTGAAAGCAGGAGAGTGGTGGGGAGTACCGTGGCTTTGCCAGCTATGGTCAAAACAACCATTAGGAGTTTATCCCTTTTAAAAAGAAAAATGACCCCAGCCACACACTGAGGTATGCAACACTGGGAACCATTTCAAGCTTAGGATAAAATACAAGATGTTCCTTTTTAAAATCGTAAGTTTGAGGGTAAAACATCTTAGACAAAGCCCTCAAAGCCAAACTAACTTCACAAGATAGCCTGTACATCGGCACTTCACTGCTGTTACGGAGAATAACCCACATTTCCAGCAACACGCATATCTTACGCATGAGAAATCCAGCTAGTGTATAACATTTGTATAGTGTGTAACATTTTCCAATACGTCCCTCTGTGGCACATCACATATTAAGACCCAATTAATACATCCTCACTTTCCAAAGGGCATGCAAATTACGAGCTCTTCCTTCCTAGGAGGAGATAGATGTTGATTATGGGAAGGTGTTCTCCGTAATAATTCTCTTCCTAAATCACGCCAATTGCCTTGTCTATTATAAAGGTGCATTTGAAATATCAAAAGAAAAAGGCCCTAATTATTAGCAATATCTGAACTACTAGCCATCAAAGTTGATTCCATACTGTACACGTTATCTTTTTCTGCACAGCACTGCTTGAATCCCCATAACACCTTTCCAGACAAAGTGCCATTAACATGCAAATGAAAAGTTCACGCTCCTCCTTCATTCCTAGCACAAACAGCAGGTCCTACTCGAGATGATACACAATTAAAGTCATAAGCAGAGGTAATGAAAGGATCAAAATAAGACAGGTTGGTTATACATGTCACAGTAATGCTTGCAAATCAGCCTCTCCTCTAATTACCACAGTATTTCTAGGAGGGATCAATTGCAGCAATATGGATGAATGAGATCCTAAAGCTGAAAAATGTACTGGATTAAACATTAATGCAGTCATTGACTGCCATCACTACATATATTCAATGGGGTGTGGGGTTTAGCAAAATATAGAATTTATTGGGTTTTAAATATCTAGAAAGACCAGAATCCATTACTCAGAGGCTTTCAGAGTCCCAGCAACACAATATACCAAAAATATAAACTCAGCCAACAGGCTATAATTATTGTGTTTTGTTTTTATTGTAAAGATCAGTGTAAGCATATAACTGGCAGGCACAGGCAGGAAGCCAAGCCTCAAGCTCTGCTCTATCGACTAATGTGGTCTCCATTAGCCCAGGGGTAATGGTACTCCAAACAGAAATACTGCTTTGCCCGGACCAAGCCTAAAGATACAATGCAAGCTCTTCTCCATAACAAGGTGAGTTTTGGATGAACATTGCCAAACAAGCACCTGAATTCAACAAGCTCCCCTTTCCTTAGAAGTGTTATGCACATTTAACTCCATGTTGTAAGGAAAGCAGGCTTTAGCAATCACCTGGCCTGGCTGGCCAGCAGGCTCAGAATTCTCTGAAGGAAAGACTGTTTCAGCAAAAATTATAAAAAGAATCCAATTTCCTTAGGTTTTTTGACCAACGGGCAGCTAGGATGAGGCCAAACTAGCGTCTGCACTGTAGCGAAGGTGCACAGCCCCTTACCCTTGCCATTTCTGTTTGGCTGCAGCTGCCTGGTTGCTCAGGACACTCATCCCTGTCCAACAAGAGCACACACAGCAGCCACACATTTCTTCCCCACGTATTCCCGTCGTAGCTTCTTCCGGACATCACTACCGATTTGCATCAGCTACTTTCTGAACCTCTCTGGCTTGGTTTTTAGTGGTTCTGAGCCCTTGAAGCTTCAGCTTCAAGCTTGCTCAAAACCTCTCTGAAAAGTGTTCTCACACAGCATCCACAAAAGCTGATGAATCTCTTGTTAATAAATCATTTGACAGCTTGAACCTTGCGTCAAGTCTTTAAAAGCAGTAACATGTGATACCAGCCTGGAAGATTACACCGTGGCACTGTTTCTTCTTACCTACCTTTGAGGAGCTTACTGAAATATCCACATTAGTCTTACAAAAGGTCTGGACTCCTTATCTAATCTGTGAATAAGACAAGCGTCTCAGAGCACTTCCAAACCTCTTTCCGGGGACAGTGTTTGGCACCTACAACAACAACATTTAACTTCAGACAACCCATCCTAGGTGTCTCCAACTCAGGGGAGAAGGCAAAGCTCAGGGAACAGACCCAACTGAACTTAACGCGCCCTTAGCCAACATCTTTGCAAAGGGACTCACACTTTGTAAAAGGATTTAGGGTTACTGGGAACTTCAGCTGGAGTGTAAATTGCTTGGGTTTGGCTTTCAGCTCTTTCAGATGAACAAACAGCAAGCGACTATGCCTTCTGCCTCCATAAGAGGACATGATATGTGCAGTCATCCAGGCTGAGGAATCCCTGAAATCACACTGTTGTACCGCAGTATTTGAATGAAGATCTCCAGAAAAGCACGTGCTCTGCAAGAAGGAGCCCCCTGAGAGCAAACAGTGCTCTTTCTGCTTGAATGGGATGGAACCCAAATCACAGCACAGTGGGACTGCAACAAAAATGCCTCGTTTTGCATGACAGTCACTTGAGCTCTAGGAATCACGGATCACCTCAAAGCTACAATTCACAATTCGGGTAGTACTAGTTTGTCTCCTTATTTGCCTGTCTGTGCCACCCCCCCAGCATGCAGCATTATTCCTCTTTTGCTCTCCTCTCACACACGGCTTCCAACTGCATTACAATACCCATCACGCAGCACCTCGCCGAGAGCTGGTGGCTGCAAAGGCAATAGTTACACCATGGCTTGCATGACAGCTTATAAAATTCTTTGGAGTTCTTCCAAAGGAAAAGCCTTGCATAAATCGGAGTTATTATTGTCATCTACAGACTGAGTCCAGCTAAGAATTCGCTAGTGCTCGGTGTGGAGACTGCAGATGTCTGAAATACTGATCAGTGCGCAGCAGAGAGGCTGAGCTATAAACTTCATTAACATTGCCTGTAACACTTTTCATCAGCAGCAAACAATAAATCACTGATGAATATTCAAAGCATCCCTCTGAGGTTATCTCCATTTTACAGATGGAGGCAACCAAGAGACAGAAAGTTTGGGAGTGCCTTGCCTCTAACCGTAAAGCAGTTAGATGCAGAATTCAACCATCTTGCCTTCAAAGTCCTTCTAGAGAAAGATGCAAATTATATACAGATTTCCTCGCAGTGAAACTAAAGAGACTGCGTTCCCTAAATCACTAATGCTATTCCCCATGCACACCCAGGTGCAGCACTGGTTACCTTTACTACTGTAGCACCCACAAGATGCAGGTAATTCCATATTCTCACAGTATGAAATGGGGACTAACAGAAAAAAGAAAAAAAAAAAAAAGCTCTATTTCAAAGACTTTACCACTGGTCATAAAATCTGAGCAATAAATAAAACACAGGAACAGCCAAAAAGAAATGAATGACTCAAACCCTGCATCAGAGGCAGAACCAGGCATGGACAATCCCTCCAGACTACCAGACACAGACATAAGTACGTTCATTAACGAAGCATCACCCAGCACCGCACAGGAGGTATTTACGGCATTCTGGCATCTCCGAGAACTGATGTCATCAAGCAAAAATAAGGAATATTGTGAAAGATGTGTTAACGCGACGGAAAGAATTTTGTATGCAGTTTCACACATTTTTCAGCAAGGCGTTTGACATTGAAGCGGGATGCCCTGGTTACTGACGGCTACTCTGCGAACTGATGCAGCACGCTCACCGCCGCGATGACTGACAGCTGAAGTAAACAAACAATAATTCACGCCAGGTTTTTCCTCCCCGTGGCGACAGCTTTTGTAAAGCTGCACAACTTAATGAGACACGTTATTTAATATTTATTTCACAATCAGCCTCCTTTACCCTAACAGAATTAGCCTCAGCCCACAGTGAACGTATTCCTTGGTTGTTTACTTGAACAAGTCAATACTCAATTAATTTTGAATTTCTTCAGTTCTGAGTTTCTAACTAGAGGGGATTTGTTGTAAAAACTTTTTTTTTTTTGAAAATTTCTTTTTTCTTTTCTTTTTGAAATTAAATACCAGCGAAGCATCTGTATGGCTGCAAAGTGAATCAGTTTGGGGGCACTGTCCCAAGAAAATTAACCTGGAAAAAGAAAATCACAGAATCATAGGGGTTGGAAGGGACCTCGAGAGATCATCGAGTCCAATCCCAAATCATAATACTAACATTAAGATTAGCTTTAAGCAGGTAGTTTCTTGATCTAGAGGCACAACAGGTTAGAGACAACGCCGATATAAATGGGATGGCCACTGACAAAAGACTGTAGGTTTATGATGCATATGGCAAAATGATTAATGGTGGAAGCACAAATGTCCCTGGCAGTGCAGCAACTCAGTGAGGAGCTTTAAAAACTCCCCAGGCTTTATTCATGGCTGCAGCAGAAAAGTTCAGGCATGGCTACGATGCAACAGGGCAGGGGGAAGCACAAACATCCCAGCAGACACTTGTCAGAGGCTGTGCATTCAAAGACACTTTTGTCACTGCTTTCTGGTGCCACGTGGGGACTGACTACCTGTGCAGCCAAGTGCAAATGCACCAAGACACCGTTTTTCTGCAGGACTGTGATAACAGAATTGCTACTTAAAACATATATATATGTGTATATATATATATACACACATAAAGAGAAGAAATAAGAAACATAAAATGAGAAGAAAAAGATTTCCTAATATAGGACAACTCTATACATTAACAAAATTAGTCTCTGAGGTTTACAAACCTAATGGAAACATCAAGAATTACCTAAAGATCACCGTATTGATATACCTGCATTTGTTTTCCAGTTTTGGGGGGAAATAGAAGAGACCAGACGTGGGGTTACTGACTGTAAAAAGGCACAGCTTGATCCTGCACCAGATACATGCTATATCCATACAAGGGATGGTCAGCACGTGGCAGCACCCAAGAGCACAAGAAGAAACCTCATTCCTACAGATACCACGGAGCAGTTTCCAACCAAGCCACGCACTCACGGTTCTCCCTCGTAAGTAGGTCGAGCACAAATCCGTTAGCCTGAATAGTAAGACCTCAATTCCAGAGTTCCCATTCGGCTGCTGAAATTAAAGAGTTAACAGAAATCTGGCTTTATTTGGGGGTTTCAACGTGTGCACACACACACGTCCATCTCTCTGAGTAAAATGCTACTACCATATTTTTGAAACGCGAGTACTGCTGGCTGGAAGAAAATGGGCACAGTTCCCTTTTTAGAAGGAACAAATTGTTCAGAACAAGGACAAATGCAATAGAGAAATCAGGCATCAGCTTCACTTCTGATGTTTCAGGCTTCTGGTACATGCAACACGGACACAGCCTCTGCAGGATTTATCTTTCCTTATACACATATATACCCAATGTTGCGCAAGAATTGCCCCATAACTACATAATGCTCTCAAGAGCGAGTATTTCCAGTGGGATTTGTGTATTATCAGATGCATATGTAAGAAATTAGAGGATGCCATGATCTTGTTGGCTACAGTACGGGGAGAATCTGGAGGCTGCTGTTGCCGCAGGGCTGGTGGAACTGAGGATGGCACAGACATTGGCTTCACTCGAGCAGATTTTAGATAGAGGACATGGAATTAGCTACAAGCTGTGTTAAAATGACCCCTTTCTAGTGAAATCTCTTTTCTGTAGTTGTGCCACAGAACCAGAGGGATTTCAGGGAAGAGGAACGGAGCCCAAAGCCATCATCACACAGGTTGAACTTTCAGCCTACAAAACTCAGCGGTACCATGGGCTGACCAGTCCTACGTGAAACCAAACGCTGGGAACAGCCTTCCCCCAGCGTCCTTGGGAGCCCAGAGATGTTTGTAAATCCCAGGCCTGCCCCTGCTCCCTTGCGAAAGCTACAGATCACTTCAGTCTTTGCTGGGGTTTTAATTAAACTCATTACCGCAGGTTTATCAAAGCTAATACCTTTTCTCCACAGGACACGATGCACCACAGACGTCAGAGAAGATGCAAGAATAAAATGCCTGTTGTTTCTCTTAATCTCCTTCTCGATGCACAAAAAATAACCAATATCCCCACAGCAATTTCAGGATGAAGGACAGAGGCTACCTGATTCTCACATCCAAATATTTTATTCATCTCCGAATGGAATAATCTGATTTCTCTCGAGATTCTAAATAAGCCAGGAAAGCTTTTTCAACCCTCCATTTATTTTTCAGGTATTTGAATTAATAGCTATAGAGCAAGAACAAACAAAAGGATTATTTTCTTCAAGTGGTAGTCTCTTCTTCTCTCTGTCAATCAGCTCCAGCAGCCATTGTAATAAATCCTGAAGCTCCTGAGTTAGAGAAGGTAAAGACTCCCTTTGTCATCAGAAAGCAACAGGAAAATAAGCAAACAAAGAGCTCTGTTTGCAGCGTGGAGACCCCTTACTGGATATCTTGAGGCTACTAACAGGAAATCAGGTTGTCCAAGAAATAAGTTTATACACAAGTTTGTCTTACTGTGTTTTTAAGAAAGGATGTTATTTGAAATAAATATCCTCAGTGCTGCATCCACAAGGGTCACGAGTACACCATGCATTAGACCCTGGAAGCACAGAAGATGGCCCCACAGAGAACTTCTCACTAATTAGAAATGAAGCTGGCTCCCTTTATAAACTTGTTAGATAAAAAGCTTTGACTGATCTATTTTCCATTACTCTGAGTTCAGGCAATGAAATTTAAATCACAGAGAAGTGCTAATGATTATTTTTCAAGTCAGCTTTTTATTACTGAAAGCATTCTCTGCAACGCAGCAAAACCAAGATCTGGGCGTCTAGAAACATGACTTCTCTTCTGATCTCAGCAAACCCTTCCACTTGCTCTTTGACTGTAAATCTGAACGCCAGCATTCACCTCCAAAACGAAGGCATTGGCCTAAATCCTTAACACGGATGAATCTCAGCTTCTACCGCAGTTCCCATCACTTTTGTATCTACGGGTGAATAGTTATTTGGAGCAGAAGAGCGATTGCTAGAAAGACAGGAGGGCTCGAAATGTTCCTGTGCCTTGCAATTCACCCACCACAGGGCAGAGCGCAGGGGGACCGGTTTGCTAATCACACATCCTTCTTTCCACCCAACATCTTTAGCAACCCGTTCCCTATTGGTGTCACGTCTTCTGCAGCTGAGAGTCTCTGCTTCTGCCCATTCACAGCATTCCCCAGGTTCGTTTGTAGTCGGGGAGTATCCAAGCTCCTCGGGGCTATTGCTGAGCATCACTACATAGAAATGCAGCAGGAGGGTGGCTGCGCCGGAGCGGGTGGCAGGGGGAGGCTCAGGCAGAGGAAAATCCTCCACTGGAGAAAGCAGATGGGCACAAGCATGTCAACAGTCCCCTTTGAGCCAGTGCTATCTCAGTAGGGCCTGCCCATTGGAGACAGCGCTTACAACCAGCTGGCTGCTCCGGTAAGGGGCTGCATCCTTCCGCAGCCAGACAGGGGGGACAATCCCACCTACTCCTTCCATGGGTGCACGGGGATCAGCCAAAAATACCCAAAAGCACACGGACCGATCACGTACAGGCTCTCACATCCCAACAAACCAGTGCCAAAGCTCAGCACCATCCCGCAGGACCGGGGTCCACGATGATTCTCTCGTGAGAATAACAGGATGGATTTGTACCCGGAAATACTCCCACTTTAAATGCACACACGCTGCCCTTCGAGTAACTGACTTTTCGCTGAATGCACAATCAAAAAGCACAATTTCGGTTTCTGTGACTTTGCTGCAGATGAGGAGCAGCCCAGGGCAGCCGTGGGTCAGGCCGCTGGGGCCCTGCATCGTGTTCCTCTCTTCGTGGAAAGCATCTCTAGCAGGCCTGAATTACCCAGACACTGTTTGGCTTCTGTACACTTTGGCATCTCCAACATCTTTCTTTTTTTCCTTCCTTTTCTAAACTCACCCTGCAGGATACAGTCTTTTGGGAAACCATGTGCAAGCTCATCTTTTTTCATGCCAGCACAGCTTTCCCTCTCCTTCCTCTCCTCTCTTTTCAAGGTCTAAAAGAAAACGCCATTCAGATACTTAAAGGTAACAGTTAACTTTTACTTCAGCAGTGCCTTAAAAAGGAAGTATTTCTTCTAAAGGGAAAGAAAGTAAGCAGGATATTCACAGATCTCGAATAGGACAGTAGCAAATTTCAGTGAAATTCCATACAGCTTGAGCAATATAAAAATCTTACTGAAGGTTTCTTCCTCTGTTTGTACAACTATTCCCTAATTATCTCTGGAAAGTAATAGCTAGGTTAGTTTAAACAGGTGGTTTAAATTTTGCCTGAAGTACATCAGGGAACGGTGCACCTCTGCCCAGAGAGAAGTGGGAGAGCAGTAACTCCGGGCGAGGCAGGACAAACAGCAATTAACTCTTGAGCTGTTTGCAGCCTCTGTATCTATCTAGAGCTCAATGCAACAAAGCTCTCCAATGGTTTTTGTCTATGCAGGGTGAAGTCAAATAACACTACAACACACATCTCACTAATACCTTGCTTTCGCCCTATATTCAGGACCAACATTAAATAGCACAGATGAGTTATGAAACTACTATAACAGTGACATACTTTCACGGGGTCTTCATTCTGTTTAAATATTGACAAGGGACGTGTTCATCCCTGTTCTGCCCTAATTAATTCAACGTATTAGCACCTGAGAAATGTTTGACCCAACTCCCTCAATTGAAATTCGTGATTTAAGCAGAAGCTGACCAAAAGGTATCGGGACTGCATCGCAAACAGGACAGGACAGTTGTCTCACACTGTAAGAGAGCCATTAAAAATAAAATGAGGATTTAGTCAGTTATTGACAGAATCGATGGGGGGGGCAGGAAGCTAAATGACTTGCTGCAAAATGAAATCACAGGAACTGAAGAGTAAATCAAAGCACTGCCTCAGGCCACGTAATCTGTCCTCCAGCCAGAGCTGGGCTGGTGCTGAGCATCTCTGCCCCAAGCTCTGTCCAAACGGGCGGATGTTTTTAGCATTGGAAACCCACCTGTAATACAAAAGGTGATTTTATTGCCTACTAAGTCTCCTGCCCTGAAGTTCTGCAAGCATCCATGCAAGCCTTCTGGTTTAAACAGCCTCGTCACTGCTAGGTACGCCCACCCGGCGTGCTTCTGCCACGCTGGTCCCACTACTATGATGAATCTCAAACTTTCCTATTGCCTGGGCGGTTATTTGGCAAAATGCACGAACTAGCCCGTACCACACATTTTCTCACTCCTGTCTTTGTACTTGCTGACAGCAAGGCTTGCACTCACACTGTTGGTCCTGCCCTAAAAAAAAAAAAAGACACTTTTTTTTTTTAATTAGAAAATGAATTTATCTAATTCCTAGCTATAACAATTTCTTGCTCGGCTATATTTTGTGTAAAAATAAGAAAAGGAGGAAAAAAAAAGTTGCTGGTGAAGCAACTGCTCAGCCCCTGCACAGGGCCCTCCTCACCCATCCGCTGCTTCTCCAGGAACTCCAACTTCCTCACCAGGCCCTGACTCCAGGCTAGAAAATCCACAGCCTCCCATTGTTTTGTAGCAAAGACTTAAAAAAAGACTTAAAAGACAGCAAATCTGCTGCAGCTCTGGGTCTTCCCAAGTTCCTCGCTTCTCCCCAGCCTTTGACTCCTCCATACATAAGGCTGGGAGACTCCACAGCTTCCAGGGAGGCTTGCACCTCTTTCTGTAGCGGCTCTGGGCTGTGGATGATGTTAAAGCCAATTCTGCTTTTTACCAACACACCAGCCAATGACACCAAATGCAGTTTGATCCAGAAATGAACTAAAACCAAACAAATAAAAGCTGCATAGTGTATGGCCAAGAGAACATCTAGCCCTGAACCCCTTTTCAGATGCTGGACACAAATAAGAAATTAAGGGGGAAAAAGAAAATAGAGGAAATTTTTAGTGCTGCCTTGCTGGGAGAGTCCCTCTGCTTCCAGCAATTGGCATCTTGGGGGCTTCTTGAATCACAGTGAATGCAAACATTGCATTTCGCTCCTTGCAGGATCAGGACACAAATTACTCAGGAGGAAGGGCCACTTCACTCGTCTTCGTGCTGTCACTGGAATCACTCATCTCCTGAGCGATTTGCAGCTTTGGTCCATTTTTTTTCCCCTCAATTTCTGTTGCTGCAAAGCAAATTTTCATCTTCTTAATAATATAGATTTCTGGAGTACATCTTTAATCCACTTATTGCTGTAGTATCATATAGCTTGAAAATGCTAGCACACAAAACAACGCTGCTAGAAGTCGTTCTAAATTCAAGAGACCTAATAATTGGAGTAGCGATGAGACAAGCATAAATAGCAATACACACACGTAATAACACACAGGTATATAAAGATGAAAGCAGAATGAAATGGCAACATCACAAAAATGTCATTGCTTTTAAACTACAAAAAACCCTGGCCACTGACATCCTGTTCCTTCTCCACACCGTCTGCATCACTATTTCCCAGCACAATTCCCAGGCAAATTATCTCTTCATTTCCAGTGCCTTCACTTCACAGCTACCAAAATCGCTGCTATAAAACTTCTCCTTTTACAGCCAGGAAGGGGACCCCTGGATTAGATTGCCGGTTCCCTTCCTCACAAAATAAAGGGGAAAATGCTATTCCAGGAAATAAATACATTTAAAAAAAAAAAAATGGCTAAACAAAGGCACCTCCTGCACGCACTGGTGTTCTTCCCCTTTGAGTCGGTACCAGAGAGGAAGGAAAATAAAGCGATGAAAGGGATGCCAGGAGGAGGTGGGGATGCTGCGTGCGTCCCTCGGGAGCTCGCTGCAAGAAGGGAGGCTACGAAGCGCTGCACATGGGCACCCCAAGCCCAGAGTGTTTACAAGCGGGTGCTGGACCCAAACAGGGAGGCTCATTGTCCCCGCTGCACTCTTGTCACCGGTCCCCAGCGCTGTGACTCGGGGACAGCCTGCCAGAGGACGCCCAGTGCCAGCTACACGAGGGAAGGGCAGAAGCAAATACGCAGGAGAAAGAAGGAAAAAAAAATAAAATATTAAATACCCGCTCAGCTGTACGCTCTCTTCCTGCCCTCGGAACAGGCTCCAAGGAGGGCTTTGGGGCGGATTAAGTTTAAAGGGCACGCAAAGATGCCGAGGGATCTGCGAGGAGCAGCACCCTTCTGCCCTCGCCCCTTTTCCAGCCACCAGCACGAAGGCAGAGGTCTGTGCTCCGCAAGGGGCTGCAGAAATATGAGAGGGGGAAAGCACCCTGATGTCATGCTAGGGGAAATGCCTCGGATCTTGCACCAATATCGCAGCAGCGGTCACGCAAAGATCCCGCAGAGAGCAAGGAGCGAGCAAAGTCGCACCGCGACAGAGATCTGCTGGGGCACAAAGTTTTTCAGGAGTTTAAAACGCCTGCCCTTACCGCGTTTCTAAACGGAGGAGGGGGGGGGGGAAATCCCTCATTTGACAGTTTGGGAGTCGAAATAAAACATCAGGCTGTCCAAGTGACAGCTTTGAAAATCCGCACTCCCGACACGGCTCAGAGAAAAAAGAAAAAGCTGCTCGCAGACGGGTGCGCGGCTCGACCAGACCCCCCCTCACGGGCAAGGTCTTGGGAATGAGGGGGGCAAACAGGAGAAACCCCAAGGCACCGCACACCAGCGACCACAAACCCCATCCTTAATAATAATAATAATAATAATAATAATAATAAACCTCATGCGACTTTTCGAAAGGCTTTTATTTTTTCCCCGTCTCAGCAGCACGGAAGGACAGCGAATAGAAGCCCACCCCATTTATTTTTCGCCGCTGCACCGCATGGGATGCGAACAGGGCAGGGTCCCCCCAGCACCCCGGTACCCGGCACGCACCATCCCGCATCGCCCCCAAAGGGCCGGGGAGAGGCCCGCTAATCAGTGCTCTCATTAGGCTCATTTTTCCCCCCCAAAAAATCGGATTTTTTTTAATAGCAGTAACCCGGGAGAGCCCGCACAGCACAGCCCCACGTTAGGAAACGCGCCGTGCGGGTAAACGTATTGGGGTGGGAATAAAAAAGGGCAAATGAAATAAAATAGAAGGGAATGATTGAAATGGAGTAATTAAAACGGAAGAGAATAATTAAAATAAAATAGAAGAGAATAAAACGGAATAGAAGAGAATAAAATAGAACAGAAGAGAATAGAAGAGAATAGTAGAGAATAAAATAGAATAGTAGAGAATAAAATAGAATAGAAGAGAATAAAATAGAACAGAAGAGAATAAAATGGAATAAAACAAGCGCAGAACTCACCTGGTTCGGGATTTTTCCTCCCCCTCCACGACCACAAAACCAGGCGGGAGCCGGGCGCTGCTCCCCGGCGGTGGGTTTTGGGGAGGGGGGGGACGAGGTGCAGCCCCCCGGGGGTCGGTGCCGGGCACCCCCCGGCGCTCTGCTCCCCCCCCCGGGGCTGGGGGCCGGGCTGCGAGCACCCCACAGGGCGCTGAGCCCCCCCCGGGACCCCCCCTCCGGTGCCCCGCGGCTCCCTGGGCTGGGCACGCAGCCACCCCCGGGGCAGACCCCCCCTGTTTTTTCTTTTCTTTTTTTTCTTTTTTTTTTTTTTTTTTTCCTCCCCGTTATGCACGCAGCGAGGCAATCCCCCCCCCAAGGGCTCGGTACGGGAGGACCCCCCCGAGGGGCTCGGAACGAGGCCGCCCCCGGTGCCGGGGCTG
This sequence comes from Anser anser, assembly GCF_964211835.1. Taxonomy (NCBI): domain Eukaryota; kingdom Metazoa; phylum Chordata; class Aves; order Anseriformes; family Anatidae; genus Anser; species Anser anser. Next base: position 204,501,607 of record NC_139720.1, on the reverse strand, counting down.
CAGGAGCGGGACCCCCCCCTCAGGCCCCCCCCTCCCGGCAGGGGGAGGCGGTGCCAGCGGAGCACAATACCCGGGCGATGACATCACCCCTCTCCCCCATTGGCCGACGCCTGCCCGCAGCGGAGGCTTCTGGGAGTTGTAGTCACCCTCCCCGTCCGCTCCTATAGGGAGACGAGGAGAGGGGGACTCGCTTTCCCAGCAGGCTCCGCGCCGCGCAGCCGCATGGAGGAGGAGGAGGGGGCGGTGGCGGGCGCCATGTTGGTGGCGCGGGGTGATGGAGGAGGTGCGGGAGGGGAGCCGGACTAAGATGTCGGAAAGGGGGTGTTTGGTGCCTCCTGAGCAGGGGGAGGCTCCGCGAGCCCTCGGCGGCGGGGCCCTGAGGAGCGACGCCCGCTGAGGTGGGTGTGAGGGGGGAGCCTGGGAGCTGGAGGTAGCTTGGTGAGGTGAGGTGGGGTGGGGTGGGTTTTTTTTGGGGGGGTGCTGGGGGGGGAGGCCACCTGGGGTTGTGCAGGAGGGCGGTGCGGCTCTGGGATAAGGGCTCTGTGCTGGGCACAAAGTCACGGCACCTGGCTGGGGGCGAAGCGCACGGGCTGGTTTTAAAAGCGTGCAGGGGAGGGAGCAGGGGACGTGGCCTTGTCACGCAGCTGGCGATGGCCTGTGCTGCTGCCGCCGTTGGGCTCTTCCAGGGGTCGTGCTGGTGGTAGCCGTGCTGATGGTTTGGGTGGCGTAAATATGCGGCGGAGTGTGCCCAGCAGGAGGAGCTGTGCTGCCTCCGAAGGGCGGCTGTCCTCACTGCCTATAGAGCCACACACACGGAATGGGTAAGATGGTGTTAAGACCTCTCAGCGTAGTCTGGAAGTAGCCAAACTAATTTGTTTCCCTGTCTTCTTATCAGGGCTTAACCAGCTGACCAGTTCCAGGTGCTGTCTTGGGTTCAGCATACCCGCTGCCTGGCTTGGAGGACGTCAGCTAGATTTTGAGAAATGGCTGTAGAATTTCGCTTGTGTTGTTCTGTGTCAGGGAATGGGAAGTTAACCATTTGTCAAATGAGAGGTTCATCTCTGGTAAGGGGACTGGAGTTCTCTTGTTATTGCTGAAATAATTTTTTCTCAAAACTGGGAGGAAAGGCGATGATGTATTGCATGGTTTGTGAAATAATATGGTTTTTAATTACAGCTGATTCCTGTGAAATAAAGTACTTTATTACTTCAAGAGGACACTCCACTGAAAGGAGTTGAAGAATTTTGTAGGCTCCCTGCAAGTGTCGGCCTAAGTCCAATAATGGTGTAGGTCAGGAAAAAGGATTTACAAGGTTTTATTTCTAAAATACTTTGGCTCCTCCTGGAGGTAAGTACAATGCATTTGCTCAGGGTAATACCTCACAGTAACTACAGAGGTATGGAAGTTGTTTGCCCTAGGGTACATCCAGATGGTGGAGGAAGGGTGTCATGAGATGTTAATTCCTAACCACATCATTAAACCTAAAAGTTGGAATCGTTCAAGATTTGTTGATACTACAGCAATGCGTGCCATTCTTCCATCTCTTTAAATCCAGGTCCATCTAGATAAAGAATCTGAACTAATTCCTGGCTTTTCCTATCCTCCTGCAAAAGACCAGGTGTCTTCGGAGGTATGCCTTACATAGGTTCTCCCTACCCAAGCTTATCCATTTTGCTGTCTTCATCACTGAAGGAAAGGAGAATATAATGCTCTGTTGGCGCTATAACTTTCAGTAGTAGTTGTATACATCTGAAGGAATCCTGAATTACAAGCATAACCTCCCCTTTCTCTTCCTTCTCTGTGCAGATATGGCAGTTGTGCCATGGAAAAAAAAAAACAGGCAGTGGCATGATGACATGTCATAGAAGTTGCTCTCTTTAAACTTTAAGCCTATGCTTTTATCTGTGCAGCTGATACCAAGTAATGATGGTAAGTACTGCGATGGGATAACTGTCTTCTCTATGACTGGCAGAAAACATGGGTGTGAAATCCTCATCCAAGGTTCAAATATATACTTTTAAACTGGTTTAGAAACAATACCACTGGCACTGATGCTTCTCTTTCTGTCCTTCCCTCTTGATGCAATGCTGCTGCTCAGGGTAGAAGGCAAGGATGCATCCTGCTTTACAAATAAAATTACTTCACTGCTTTACTGTGCTTCTTTATCTGAAGGTGCTGCAGATGTCTCAGCTAAGAGTTGCTTTAGGAGATTGAAATGTAGAAATAAAGAATTAATGTAAGAAAGTATCCAAATGAATACCTAATGCAGCAGACAAGTAAAATACTCCCCTGTGTTGTATGGTTCACTTTCATGACTGGGATTGACTGATTCTTGTCACTGGATTTTACTGATCGCAACTTGCAAGAGTTTTTAATTGTAAAACCTTTGTTGTCTCAAACTTAGATACTCTTCTTACAGTGTTTGCTTGAAAATGCTAATGTCGGCTTACTCAACAATTCTTCTGACTCAACAGGTCCTAATTGCAAGATCTGCAACAAGCTTATAGCCCTTATAGCCGTGTTGTGGAAATAAGTGTTGTCTCTGTTGTCTTAGTGTTTTGTATGAGAAGACTTAAGGTGACAATAGAATCGAAGGCTGGCCTTTGCCTTTTCTTAAATACATGGGTATACTCTGGTTTAATGGTTTATGAAAGCTTGTTCAAGTCTCTGCAAGGTGCTGAGCCTGCTAAGCTGCCATGATTGTTTATACTTCAGCTGTTGCGTCAAAATCCTACACGGTAGGAACTACAACTCCCTTGTTACAAAAATGCTTTTGGTCACAGTGAACTCAGGTAAGCAACTACTCGGTGCCCTGAAAATACGGAAAAGCAGTTGGAAGTTCTGGAGGAGGGGTAGAGAAGGCAAGGATAAGTAGGAATGTGAGACGCCTGTTTGCTGTTTTGCTTAAAGAAGAAATTAATGCATTTTCGTACATAGAAACTTCATATCTCAGCTTTCATTCTGAAAAGTTCTCTTTATTAAAACCTAACAAATTTGCATTCTATAAATGCAACTTTCCCTGAATAGTATGAAAAAAAATAAAAGGTCTACAGTCTTATGAGAAATACACACATTTACAAGATGAAGTTTGAAAATGTTGCAGGATAACTTTCAAGGTGTCAACATCCAGGTCAGCATGGCAGGGAGAAATGTTAAGAAGTGGGGCTTTTCTCAGTTCTTGTGTTGGTCCTATATAACTTCCAGCCATCAAACCTGCTGGGTGGAAACATTTTCAAGTGCACTCAAACAGGAAATGGAGGATGGTTTCTAAAGGTAACTGATAAAATCTGTACTAGTCTTGGCACGTAAATTAGTGTGTTTTTTTTTTTAAATCCATTTTCTTACTATCCCAGCTACAAAACTTAGTTGTCCACAGTTCCCCTGGGGGAAGGGGATAAGCTGAAGAGTCACAGCCAGACTACTTGCTTTAGAGCTTATGAAGAAAGGGGGTAAAGACTTTCACATTAAAATTACTGCTCTGATTTTGGGGTTTAAGAAGTTGCTGTGAGTTTTCTTGTTTGTAATGGTCTCCGACAGAGCTGCTGCCTGAAGAGTTAACAGCTGCAGGGTGAGAGAGTGAATTGAGCTGGGCATAGCAGGTAAAAACTGCTATATGGTGTTACTGTTTTCAAGAATCTTAATGGTAATTCAGCAAAATGATCTTAAATACATTATTTATTCTACTTTGTTCTTAAACAGAACTTGGAAAGGCACAGGTAGGAGCAGAAGGGTTCTATACCTTAAGTGTTCATAAATCATGGGGACACAGTTAAATGTCTGGGAGACCCTAGAATTCCTGCATTAACTTTCTTTTATTTTTCAGTGCAAGAAGAGTGCTTTGAGAGCAGTTGAGAACCTCTTCAGGTATCATGAACATGTTCTCCAACTGAAACGTGGCAGCAGTTCAATAGCAGTTACACAACCGGAGGGGGTTTGCAGAGTACTGCAAGTCCCGGGATTCATAGGAACTTGTTTTAATAGAGAGAAGACCTCGGGTTCCTCCAGAACTTCTAACTCCCATGAATGTAAATGAGGTCTCATCTGCAGTACTGAAGAGGAAATTTACTCCTATTGTTGACACTGGACGGGAGGATTAGAATAGGGGACTTAATAGGTGCTAGGCAGAGCACTGCCTTTGAAAAACTGCAGGCAGTCCAAGTACAGGAGATTCCAGTTGTGGGAAAATCCCCTTTGGGAAGGCACACTAACAAGAGAACTTGGTAAACAAAGGAAACACCAGTTGAGTGTGCTGCTTCTCAGCTACGTGCAGGCATTTCTCTTCAGGTGGAATGGCTTAAGGTGTCGCTTGAAGACCACAGAATTATTGCCAGACCACATTCCTGTTTCTCTTGAGATCATAAATGCGCTTGTATGGTCCAGAGCCACCCAAGTAGCTTTAGTCTCAGTCAAGTGAGAGAATATTTATTGATTTAAAAATAAGAGTACTTCTTGGTCCCCTTAAGTCCTGCAGAGCTGTTGGAGCAGTGCGCTGAAGGTAAGCTTTCCCCACCCACGTGTTGCAAGAGACTGGCACACCGAGATCGCTCAGGTGGGGTCCTGGGCTGAACATAAAGCCTTCGGTTGGCTGTGATCTAGCCGTCACGTACCCAACAAGCACGCCTCAGCAGTTCCACGTGGAACAAGAAAGTTAACTCGGGGGCTGCGCTGGTTCAGATGTGCTCTGTGTGTGCACTGTGCTCGTTGGCACAACGCTTGGTTACACACTGTATTTCATAAAGCACGCAGGGTATCATGCCAAGGTTACACTGAGTACAGACTCTGCTCTCTTGCCAGTAATCCTGGGAAGGTCTATTTTTGTTGTGTGGTGGTAAACCTGGGTTTGTAAATGATACTGGCTCACTCAGGAGCCAGTGTGACTGTCCGTGCCAGAGAAGCAGTCCATAAGCTGACAAATCCTTAAGCATGGTACTAGTTTTCAGTCATTTAAAAAAAAAATTGAAGGCAGGTATGAGGGGGGTATGCAGGGATTTTTTTCTGATGGGTGACAAATTACCAAATTTAAAAGCTGACTAAAAATATCTCTTCGGGAAAGTACATTTTGGGAAAATATGAATGGTGTGATTAAGGCAACGTGACCCATCAGTTATGGTCATTTTCCAGCCCAGTTCCTCGCCCTTGGTTGTGTGTAGTTTTTTCTTTTCTTTTGTGGTTTGCAGGAAAAAGCATGTTGGACATAGGGAGACCGTGAAAGCTATAACCATAGGTAAAAATGTCACAGCTGCTTTTTTGTTAAATCATACACCATTTATTTCCTAAGAAAGTCCTGCAACTAAATTGACAATGCTGGAGTCCCAGGTTATGTGTGTGTTCCCACTTCTTTGGCTACTTAGGTGCAGCGGCACAAAATTACACCATGCTTTCTACATGGTTCAGTTTAAAATACAAGCGTTTGCAGTGTGAGTACATATGCAGCAGTACCGTCGGAGCATTTCTTAACATGCACAAGCTGTTTCCATGTCGGTAAGTAACACTGCACTCTGAAAAAACATCCAGCTGCAGGGAGGGTGCCATTTGATAGCGTCTCCTGTGCTGGAATTCCCTGGTTTTACTCCCCTTGCCTTGGACTCTGGTGTTTTCCTGAACTTTTTCTGTACGTTCACGCTCTGTCATGTACCTGATTATTTTTTTGTTTGTTTTTGCCATTTCTCTGCAAATACCTCTTCCTGGAAAACAGGGAACAACAGTATGTACCTCGGGTTCCTGGCCAAGTTTCCATTTGCATGGTTTCACTTGCTCCATTCTGTCAAGTTATATGTCCTAAGGATATAATTTAGCGGACTGCTGGTAAGAAGCTAACCTTTACATCTTGGCCCCAGCCCACGTAGGTCAGGTTTATACAAGCCTGCTTCCTTACGATGAATCCAGTGGATACTCTTTTACAGCCTTTGGTTTCCTGTTGCACTGCTTTATGACAAAACGTTATGCTGCTCTTGCAGACCCTTAAAAAGGGGTAATGCTAGGGGTGATTGCTTTATACCTGCAGAGTTGCACAGCCCAGAATCTTCTGAACCTTGTTCTTCTATATACACAAGACCTGAGGCTCTCAAGTGTCATAACTGGTCAGATTCTGGGTTCATCTGTACCAGGGTGGTTTTGTATCAGGCAAAGCCTTTTGGGGCATGCATTCCCAGCAGGTGCATAACCCGAGCTTTGCATTCTCAGAAAATGTAGCTGTGTGATGTGGGCTTGGTTGCACGGCTCATTTAAGGAGCTTGCTGTTATCTTTCGCCCCTTGCACTCCTGTGCCACAGTACACAGTTCCCTGGCATGCCAACGCTGCCATCTGCAGTGGCACAGAGATTAGTCAGGGTGTTACATGCCCTGCCCTGCGTGCTTTTCTTTGGCCCGGGGTGGAAGCAGGAGAGGTTTGTAGTTGTGTGGCTTTTTTTTTTTTTTTAAAACCTGGATCAGGTCAGTGAGGTGGTTGAGAACACTTGAAACAGGGCATTAAAAATCAGCAATCAGGTGCACAGCAGAAGTCGGCCTTTAGGCTGGTTGCTGAAGCTTCTGTTTCATTAAACCATGCACCGAAGGATGCAGTTCATTTTGCAGGGGAGGAGCAGCAGCATGTCCCTTGTGTATGATTGCTATTGTTAACTGTGTTTTTTCTGCTTTAGGTCCCTGATACAGGACACAGCCAAATGCTTTGCTGCATGTAGCCTTCTGACTAGGGAGTGGCAGCTTGAGAAACCCCAATGCCTGTAAGCAGCAAAATCATAAGGGAAGAGATTTAGAGTTGTGGAGGAGTTTTCCTAAAGTGTTGTCTTTTATAACTGCTCCAGAGAGTACTAACTTGTTACCTTATAATGTAAGTAATCTCTCACAGTTAAGGAGTTCTGTCACCCCTGCACACCTGTCCAAATACACCTTTTATATTTAATGACAGAGTAGAGCTACACAAAGAATTAAGTACTGAAATGATTCACATGATAGATGTTTTTCATGTCAATATTTTCCAGTGGTCCTGATAAAAGGGAATCAGTTTCATTGCGGTGGACTTCCTTACTATGTAAATATGATTTACTGCCTCTGCTTTGGTAATGGTGAATCTTGTCCTCTGGTGAGCTTGTCTCTCAAAGAATGAGCCTGGTGAGGATGATGCAGTGGCAGCCATTTCAGAATGAAATGCGCAGTGGTTTCACTGTTACGGTTCTGCTTTAGTCAATGTCAGCTGAAATAGTAATTGCATCCCCAAAGAGATTATTGCTGCTGTTAAACTTTCTGGAAAAACAAATAGGTAGAGGCAGATGCAGTCCTCATGTGAATTGGCAGGAGGGTGTTGCACAGCCAAGTGGGTACTGCATCTCACGTGAGATGAAGGACAGCGTGTGCTTTACGAGTCCATGGCAGTGAAGTCCATTGACCTTCCTGTGAATTCCTGCCTGCTGAAAAGCTCCTCTTGCCTCTTGGGTTTGTGAGTGAACCAACTACTGGCCGAATGCTACCTGCTGGAAACAAGCGGGTGAGGAAAGGGAGTTGATTTAGTAGGTACTCTGGTCCCATGAAAATAAATTAATTTGTTTACTCAGTTTATAAATATTATTTATAAAATCAATACATCATGTTGCAAATATTCATAAATGTGGACATAATATATGTGTATGTATTTGTATAATATATATCACCCATATTTATAGGTATGTAAGATTGCAGTTTATATGTATATAAATCAATAAGCCAGGGGAATCAAGGAAAAATAGAGAAGCGTGTTGCTGACGGGATCCTGGGATGGAGCAGCTGTTCCTTGTTGAGAACAAGTCACAGGTGACAGTCTGGTCCCAGGTAAGTATGGTTTGTGCATATTATCTTGTTTTGTTAATTTTTCTAATTATTTCTGTCTTTCCAGCTCTCATCCTTGAGCAGGTTCTTTGGCTGTGGGTTAACCCTGTCAGGAATATCAAGGCATGTGACATGCTTGGCCACAGAAGTTGGTACATGTGGGGTCTCTCACAAGTTCCTGTCAACACTTCAGCATTGCAGCTCTCCAGAATGGATAACGTTGCTGCCATTCATTCTGAGTGGCATCGTGGCCTCATTTACATGGGTTTTACGCTATCTCAGTTATCTCAACCTTTTGCTACAGTCAGTTCTTCATTATCTGAAGGTAAATTTAGGTACAAGTCATGACAGGCAAGGTCCTTGGCTTGGAATATGCCTGCCTTCCTGTAGCACTCAGTCACACTCTGGTACGGGTGGATTTTCCTCTTAGGTACAGTCAATTTGCCAGTCTTATTCCTCCCAAAGCCATCGTGCAGTTGAATTTTCCATCTTTTCCAGTTCTTTACCTGCACAACCTCCAGGTAATGTGTACCTCTGGGGCACGATGGGATGGCTACCCCAGGCTTCCCCAAAATTACTGCTCAGAAGTCAGGCAGTGATATAAATACACGGTGTTATTTTGCTCGTGCCCACCAACCATGAATGGCTTTTTCATTTGTCACCACTTTCTTTCTAAATAACACCCAGGTTATCCAAACTTTGTTCTCCCTGCCATACGCAGCACCACACACTCTGTATTCGCTCTGTAGGTTATGCCCTGATGGGCCTGAGAAGCCCTCACATAATTCCACATTTGTTCAGCCATGTGGAGCTGGTAACACTGGTGGCTACAGAATTTCAGCTATTGCATCCCATCATTAGAAGAAAGGAGGGGAAAAAAAATTGAAGAAATGACCCCTCCTCTTCCTCTTGTCTCTTGGGATGCCCTGAACGGCTCCAGAGCTGGTGCAGGAGGTTGTGAGCAGCTGCTGCCCTCTGTCCTGTTGTCTCCTGCCCTGGGTGGTGGGACAGCAGCACCCTATGGTGAGGGGGCACCACTCTCACAAGCTGCTGCCTTCTCTGTCTGAGCAGGCATGGTGCTTCTGTCCCTTTCTGTTTCTAGGTCTTCTGTGTCCCCCTTCCTGAAGCTCATTTCCTTTCTTGTTTGAAAACAGCTCTTCTAATGAATATGACCCTTTTTAGCAGAAGCTGTCCTTAGGTACAGGAGGGCCTGGTTGTGTCTTGGCGTGCCACCAGATGACTTTATTCATGGCTGACTGAAGAAATCTGCTCTTCCATATATAGTTTGTAACAGAAGGGACAGGAATGTGGACAAAATCTACGAAAGACTGATTAGCTTGCAACATGAAGATGGACCTACCCTTTTTCAAAGGGTACTTCAGAGAAAGTGTTAGGTGGGGGGGAGAGAAACTTTTGACCTATTTATACTTTCTAGTAAATGTTTGAGCTAAATAATATGCAGGGCTGCTCTAGCTGTTATGTGCAGTAATCAATTACAGCAAGGGCTGGATGCAGCTGCAATGGGAGGGAATCGGAGGTGTTTTGAAGTTGAAGAGGCTGCTCTAGCAGCTGGGCTGTTGTACTTGTGGGCCTCCAGCAGAGGGGGGCTCTTAAGAGTGCTTAGGCATTGCTTTAGTGTTTGCTTTTACAGAATCACAGAATGGCTTGGGCTGGAAGGGACATAAAGGATCACCTTGTTCTAACCCCCCTGCTATAGGCAGGGACGCCACCCACTAGATCAGGTTGCCCCAGGCCATGTCCAGCCTGGCCTTGAACACCTCCAGGGATGGGGCATCTACAACCTCTCTGGGCAACCTGTGCCAGTGCCTCACCACCCTCTGAGAGTTTCCTCATTGTCTCCTTTGCTTTTCCATTGTTATCGAAGAATCATCTAAGTTGGAGAAGACCTTCAAGATCACCAAGTCTAACCATCAGCCTGACCTACCGAGTCCCATCACTAAACCACATCCCTTACTGCCACATCCACACATTTCTTAAATACCTACAGGCAGGTGCATTCTACTGCTTCCCTGGGCATTCCAATGCTCAACCACCCTCTCTGTGAAGAAATCCTCCCTAATGTCCAATCTAAGCCTCACCTTGAAACCTTTTAATTGCATCCTATCACTTGACACCTAAGGAAAGAGACCAACACTCTCTCTGCAGCCTCCTTGCAGGTAGTTGTAGAGAATGATGAGGTCTCCCATCAGCATCTTCTCCAGATTAAACAGCCCCAGTTTCCCCAGCTGCTCCTCATAACTCTTATTTTCCAGTCCCTTCACCAGTTTCATTGCTCTCTCTGCACATGCTTAAGCCGCTCCACATCCTTGTAGTGCAGGCCCAAATCTGAGCACAAAATTCAAGGTGCAGTCTCATCAGGGCAGCATGCAAGGGGATGATCACCTCCCTGGTCCTACTGACCACACTAGTTCTAATCCAGGCCAGAATGCTATTGGCCTTCTTGGTTACCTGGGCATGCTGCTGGCTTATGTTCATAGAAGTTCTTCCAGACAAGAATAGCCAAATGTCATAATTTAGGAAGAAAGGTTTGAGATGTTGTCATTGATTAGTAATTTTCAGTTCAGGGCCAAAATACATGAAAGAAGTAACTGTGAATAAGTTGCCAGTGTTCTAGCATTTATTACGAATTGAAACTAAGACTGTTACTCGGTTTTGTGTGTAGAGTGAATAGGATTCATCTCACCAGAATTCAGGCATGCAACAGATGCACAGCCCTTGTCTAGCCTTTGCGTACAATCCATGGAGGGGACTGCATACATCCCAAAGGTTATCCATCCAATCCCTCTTATCCTGATTTGGGAAGCTAAGTTTGCAGAACACAGGCTAGCCAGAGCCTGATCCCAAACATTATTTGTGCATATATAATTATTCTCATGTGTAGTCCCCCTATTTTTGACAGTTAATGACTAGACAGTTAATTATGTGAGTAACTATTATGCAGGAATGGGCTCAATTCTCATTGCTTGTGTTACAGGGAGACTAATTTGTCTCTTGAGATGTCTGTTCCTCCTACAGAGAAACTACAGCGGGAGCAGAGGCTAGAACAGCTCATAGGTAGACTTCTAACCTACACACACAGCTTAGGTAAATCTCACCCATCATATCTACCGCTAATGTTACTAATATTAGGTAATACCTGCTTTATCTCTAAAGGTCTGTAGGTACTTATCAGATTTTATGGAATCTGATTTCACAGCTGATGGCATAAGGTGTAACAGTTACTTATGTAATTAGTAGATAGTCATTAGCTTTTTTGAAATCAGTGGAATTCCACATGGGAGCAATTGCACGTGTGTAGGTAGGTTAGGCTGTTGTTGACTGGAGATCTGTTAGGAAGCACTACATAACAAACAGTCACAGTAAGCGATGATGGAAAATTTATCATGTTCTAATATGTAGTGATTCTTACTCTGCATTAGATGTTCTGTTGGGAACTCTCCTACATAATAACTGTTTTTAACAAAAACTGAAAAAAGTGTTTAAAAAAAATCAAAAATTCCTGTCCTTGATTTCAGGACAGTCGTTTACTACTCAAGACCTTCATTTTCAAAACTGAATTCCCATCTAAAGTGCTTCAACTCAAAAAAGTTGAACGCCAGCAGTCTGCATTTTGAACAGTTTCAGAAGTATAGCACAGATGAGACCCTAGCATCTACTACAGTAGATAACACTCCTATCAGTTTGCAGAAACAGAGCAAACTAGTGACCAACTCAAGCCAAAGATTGAAGATTTCCATGAAATCTGCCATAAATGGCTACAAAGAGCAGATAATTTCTGTCTCTCCTTTCCACAAAAGCCAGGCAATACCAAATACACAAGTAGGATTTGCATCCTCCTCTTCTGCAGGAATAAACCCTTTTGAACCAGTTTCCAAAACTGTGTCCACAGTGCAAGAAGAGTGTTTGATTTATTTGAAGGCAGAGAAACACCACAAGAATAACTAAAGGATTAGAGGAACAGGGTTGGGAAGATAAGACCAGGTTATTACAGACATGGGGATATATTCATGACATCAGCATGTGTTGCGGCTCTGCCAGAACAGTTTCCAGTCTACACAAGACTGTATAGAGCTATCTGCATGGTTTTAAGTGTGATCAGCACTTGAGCTCTGTTTTGAGTTAATAATATGGAAAACCTGCTGTGTGATTCCTTGCCGTAATGACCTGTTAGTATACACATGGGCTTTCAGGCTATGAAAATGACCCATGATTTATAAAATATCCTCTTCCTGTTTGCAATGATGCAGTGAAATATTGAGTCATCTCTAACCCTTTAGCTTTCCCTGCACAGGGTCCTTGTTTGCTTTGTCTCCTACTGTTTGGATTGATGATAACGCACAGCAGTTTTCACTTGAACTAGTTCCAGTTGTACCACTTCTGGATGAATTATTACCTTTTCTTAGGGAAAACTGTTGAGTTTCATCACTGTTGATTTGAATTACAATAAAATACAAAACAATGAGCAGTCTGTGTAATTTTGATGAAATTACTGAACTTTGATTTGGGGGATTAATTACCTGCATTCACTCCAAGCTCTATTTTTTGATTCCCTAAAGTGAGGTTAAATTATGTCAGTATTATAGTCCTAATCTTTTCCACAGAGGAGGCAAACTCTGATTTGCTTTTGTTTTTCCCTATGATGACCAATCCATGTATACAGATAGATAAGTACAGGAAGGTCAAGGTCTAGTCTCATCTTGATGAGAATGTTCCTTGCTTTGTTTAAACAAAGCCAAGCTGTAAAGAAAGTATGCTCTAGATCTCTATTTCAGATCTACTGTTATCAAGGCTCATATCAAGAATTCATTCCATTCTGAAATTATATCCCTTGATCTTACAATCTAGTTCAACTACTAGCATGGTTTGGGTTCTATCTACTAAAATAGGTTGTTTTGTTTTATTTTTTTTGTCTAGTAACAAAGCCCTGTCATCCAAAATTCTATTTGTCTATGAATTTGTCTATCACCTCACAGATCATGGTCCCTTATGAAGATCTTTTCAGCCATCTACACAAACGCCTCTGATTTTCTAGGACTTACAGTGATTTGTTTGTATGTCCTAACTCCATGCCTTAAGCATGTCTTGGCAGCAACCACTCCTGTCCTTTTCCAGCATAATATGGGCAACTTCCCATTTTGCATATCGACTTGAAGTGGTTTCTTGCCCAATAGATTGCTTTGTGTGGCATGCCAAGGCACCTAATTCTCTTCCTACAGTGTAATGAGCCCAGGGGCCCAAGTTCTGGCTTTAGCTAGAAGGTGGCTATGCAAGGCTCCACCAGACTGTATTTCTCTGACATCTGGAGCGAGCCCCTAACGCCACTGAAATCTCAGCAGTATGCCATCTGACCTGAAATGGAGTAGGTGTGTGAAAACAGAACATAAATCCTTTCATCAGGCTTGCACAGTTGGGAGTTGTATCCCTTGTCTACAGGTTATAGCGCAAGTTTAAGTAGAGCATGATGGTAGCTCCCATTTCTCATTCAGAGCTTAGTTTAGTTTAGCTTCGTCTGAAGATATTTGCAGTGGCTGTGCTGTCTGATGAGCGTGCTGACAAAAAGCTGGAGATCGCAGAGGTACATTGTTGTTGATTCCTTTCTGCCACTGAGACATTCCTGCTCATCTCTTGCCCGGTGTCACAAGTGACTTATTGGTCTTGCCTATCACTGGATTCAGCTGCTTCAGAATGAGTTCATGTATGAGCTGTGCCACTGTAAAGTCATCACGCCTTCCTAAAACCAAGTCTCTTTCAGATATTTTTCCCAGAGAAAGAGGAAAAAATATGGAACAACCAAAATGACATTCATGAGGAAAAAGAGCCAGCAATTTTCCAGATTTGAAAGGCAGTGCCTCTGGATCCCGATAATTTGCAATTGCTTTGTCAAGACACAGAATTTTTCAAAATCTTTGGCAGGGAAAACATGCATGTGACATGTTGTTTCTCCTTGTGGAACATTTTAATGGCTATGTTCAGCTCTCCCAGTGGGATCTTACTTTCTTAGAGCAGGAATTTGTCACCACTTACTTGATTTGGATGAACTTGCTGCCAGAATCAACAAGGAAGGAATTGGCGAGACGGACGTTAGCAATAGGGAAATTGTGACATGTTTGAAGAGAACGCATGCTCGGAGGAGGAGCTACTTCTGTTTCAAAATGCAACTTCTTATCTGCAAAACAAGCTTTACTCTTTCCTGCAGATGTCTCGCCTCTGCCTTGCAGCAATGCTAAGATGTTTCATCTTGTGAGAAGCCAAGGGAAAGAGATCTTACTACAGCGAAAATACCTATTCACATGCTATTTAAACACCAGTCATTCTATTCAGCTGAACTAAAACAAGCATTACAACCAGGTGGGACTGTAATGATTAGAAGTCTCAGCAGTTATTACAGGGTTTGTTTTTCTACTGAATCAACACATGCTGCAGACTCTAAGCTGAAGGGAGGAAGGACATACTTGTACAACAGCAGACAAAAATATCACTCATTACCCTTCTGCTTACTGGCCAGGGGTGACTTGGGACAGACAAGTCTGTCTTCCAGGAGAAATCAGCAGTGCAAAACCTGAGTGGATGAAAAATCCCAGTTTTTAACACACAAAGTTCAAACTTAAAGCAGTAGAGATGCTAAGCAGTATGCAGAGCACTTGTATTTCTCAGAAATTTAACTGAAGACAAGTGCCCAAGAGCCCAAGAACTGACTTCAGGTGGTGGTGAAGCTGGAGGGCAAGAAATCTTCTCCTCAGCTGTCCCTGAAACAACCCAACCAAAATTAATAGTGTTCCACGTCTCTCCAAGGCTGAATAGTCACTCACACACAAAGAGGAATATGTAGGGGGCTTTTAAAAAAGCTGATAACTAGGACAAGAAAACTTGAATTGTTGAGCTATGAGTGGAATGTCCTCTTCTAAAATGCCAAACAGCCGTGTGTTTTTTAGGTCAAAAGCTAACCAGATGAGCTATGAGCTCTTGTTACTTCTTCTGTTCCTTCACAGTAAAAATCCAGAGTGCTTTTAAAATGCTGAGAACACAGCAGTAATTGAAAAGAATGGGTGTGAGGAAAGGCTGTACTGAGTAAATGTTAAATATTTTTATAAAGCAAAATGGGTGCTGATGGTGGTCTTGCATTTGCAATCTCAGCCAGAAGCCAGTGGTAAGTTTTCTCAACCAAGACCTTTATACACTCTGCCTTTCAGACTGGTGGAAGAACACCTGGCCTGGTAAAATCCAAGAGTGGCTTTAAGGAGAGAGAGAGGAATAAATTAAACAGCTGTTTAAATGTCTTATTTTCAGCTTTGTTGCAGTGAAAGCATGTCTTACTGCCAGCGTGTGTGCAGTGCACGTGTACATGTGAGGCTGTTCCCACCATCGCTGTTACTGGATCTGTGCACTAGGGGATCACCAGGCACACGGGTTTTGTTCCAGCTAGGTGTGGAAACACGACTGCATTTCCCCTGAATTACTCTACATCTCTGGTTTGGAGTTCACAGGAGTTTTGCCACAGCTGGTAGCTGGTACCTGATCTGACATAAAGTGACAGTGGCACGGAGAGTTGCTGTAATTTTATTAAGTGTGTCAGTACAAAATTAAATGTAAAAACTTTTGAAATTTTAACTGCACGAATAAGGGCTGGGTCTGCACCTTGGGTGGCGGAGTTATGTGGTGTGGATTGTAGCATATCTGGTGTGGTAGAAGGGACCCCCAATGTCACGCTTATTGTGTCACCTAGCCACAGGCAGAGAGGAGGAGGGCGAGCCTTGTCTTTTATAGCTGCTGAGAGTGGAAAGCCATCCCTGGTAGTGAAAAAGCCAGCGCTATTTGAAAACTGCTGTTGGAGATGATTCAACCATCATTTGCATGTTAAATCTCTGTAAAGATCCTGCATTATTGTATAAAGTAATGACAAAGAGCAACATCAAACTGCTACCGTGTATTAACAGTGAGATTTAAACAAGATGTGGCACAGGCATTTGTATAACTGTACACTGCTGAGCTGAGCCAGGGTACAGCTATTGTCTGCTCGGATCTTTTAACTGGCCTGAGACCAAAATATATACTTAATATCCAACAGCCCCGATGCCCAGTAATGACAGAGTCCTCCAGTGAAATGTTAACCATGTCAGTAAACGATTAGCTAAATAGGTGCTGGGTTTTTCTGGTTAAAAGAAAACTAGACCTTCATTAAATTGTAAGATAAGGGTAGAAAAATCTTTCTTTATGTAATCTGGTTATCCGCTGTATTAACTTGTGGACTGGACAACTTGGACCTGTTAATTTATTGACATAACTGAAATTGCAGTCTATATTATATAAAATACAGGTCATTGCTCTGTTTTTGTTTTGATCAGTTTGGTGAAATTAAAAGTAAATTGGGTAAGCAATGCACTTTGTGAGATCTCTGTTTGTGCACTCTCCCTTTGCGTGCAGTCCAAACAAGGAACACAAGATCTGTTTTACTTCATCGTGTCGCAACCTCGGTCATGGTCTCGGAAAGCAGACAGCAGCTCCGGTGTGAAATCATGAGCCTCTTCTTGCGTCTGCCTCCAGAGCGACTACCCACGTCCCTCACACTGCACAGGCTGCAACATCCCCGAAACCAAAGACCAGCAGAGTTATCCATCTCGCAGTACTCAGAATGTAGCTCGTTATCAATTATAAATATGCATATGTGGATGTGCTTGAACACCTTTATTCACCTGCATAAATCAACACAAGACACACAATTGCCAAATGTATTCACCTATAATGAACACCTACCTGGATACACGGCTGGTTTGAAACAAGACCAAGCAGGCGATTATGCAGAGCAATAACCAGCCTCTGCAAAGCAGAACAGCTACAACCATTTGGCCTACTTTTTCAGCCTGCAGAGGTGGTACCTGTTCTGTTCATGTCTATACGTTTCCTCTATATATTTTTCTTCATTGCTATGTATTGTGTTCCTTTGAAGATTTAATTAGAAACTTCAAGTTTCTGTTCTACCTCACTGGAAGGATTCGCTATTTAAAATAAAAGTATTTTTATGTTCTAATAAAAATCTACTTTCTGGAGTTAAGAGCTTTGTGCTCTTGGACATTTGTTTTAAGGGGAAACTGGAGGTAGGTCCACCTCAGATATCTGCTGATTCTACCGTGGTGCTAATATCATTATATATGTTTATTACCTCCAAAATGAACTTGCCTGCCTTTAGATGTCTTGCAGCATTATAACGTGAATTCATTACTTAAAAGCTGGAAACAGTGTTGTGCTGCCCAGTGCTTAGTGTATTGATTTGCACATTTATAAAGCAAGAGTAAATTGCACAATGTAGTGATTTGAATTTAAACCCATTGCTAAACTTTGGCCTGAAAGCATCAAATTGCACTTATGATCATTCATATTTACACAAGCTGAGTGCAGAGGTAAAGAGTACTATAAGGGCAAGGCAGAGGAGAAAGACTCAAAAAGCACTTCCCTAGTGCTGAGTTGAATTGGTTTGCATTAATCAGTCTGATTTTTGCACTTGTAAACACTTGGGTTTTTGCAAAGTTTGTAGCATGGGGCCCTTCACAACAGGTGCAGGGGTTGACCACAGCATATTTGCTTCCCCTATATCTATTAATGTGCTACTGTGTAATTTTTGCAGTGTTTCACATAGCGTGGGTTAAACAAATAGGAACACGTGCTTCCCTATCCCTTCTGCAGAAGCAAGGGGGGAGAAAGGGCAAAAGGAGAAGCGAGTATTTCTGCTGGCAGAAATTTAAAACAGCTACAGAACATCCAAAGAGCTTTTCTTTGAACAACATACTGATGTGTCTGTTTACTGCTGAGTCCCGCTGCACTATAGCAACTCATGTATGTATACACAAAATTACACACATACATTTATATGGAATATCTAGGCTAGGTCTTCTTATGAAGATAGTTTCTGTCTCCTTACACAGCACTGAAATAGTTAATGACAGAATATATGGCTTTCACCCTTTGTCTACATGTATATACACAGCTATGCCAAACTCCCCAAACACTATAAACCTTACTCAAGGCATGAACTGACTGCGACCGGGCGAGGAACCCGGCCTGATTCTTGCCTCCCTGGGCACACCTCCACCCAGTGATCCTCATGGTATATCCCAACTTACCAGGTGCTCCCAATGCAAAGAGAACACCTCCTTAATTTGTTACGGATTGTTTATGATTGGCGAGTTGAATAACACTTACTGGAAGCATTTTATTGAACAAGCACAGTGCTGCAGACAGACGGGGATATTAGGCAGCTCTATGTTCCTTTCCTTCTATAGCACATAGATAAACTGTTGTCGGAATTTTTTCCTTGCTAGCAGCTCAGTCAAATGGATTGTAAAAGCACTTGGGAATTAGCCCAGGATTTTTATGATGGTCTTGAAGGAGAACACTGTGAGTACTTCTTTAAACATCCCAGCTCAGATCAGTGAGTGAATTGCTTTTCTTAGTGCCTATGGAGTCCTTAAAAAGATCACACTTCGGTTTGGCATTACTGGGGACTGGCTGGAGAGGCGCAGGTGTTGGGCACCACTGGCGTGTGAAGAAGACACTGTGCCTTTATTTGCCTTGTGGCCTTGGAGAGCAGGCTGTCAGGCACAGATCTGCTGCAAGGCCCCTCTTTCAGGGCCGTACGCCCTGTCCTCTCCATGTCCCACACCGATGTGCCACTATGGCACTGGGGTGGTGCATGGGGTCAGCAGTGAAGGTGCTGGTTCACCTCCCTGTGCAGGAGCCCTCAGGCAGGTAAGCTGGGCCTTGCCTTCACCTGCCCCATCCCTCCCACCCCCCAGGCACTTTGCACCTCCTCAAAACCTTTGCAGCACAGCCAGGGTGGCTCCTCTTCGTATATAACTACTCTCTCTACGACAGCCAAACCAGGATTTTCATTTTTTCTTCTTCTTTTTTTTTTTTTTTTCCCCAAGAACTGTGGATGGTGGCATGTGAATGCAACCACAAAGCTTTGGAGATCCTCTGAAGGTGGATGCGGACTGGGCATTGCACCTTGGAAGTCCTCACGAGCAGCACAACAGGTGTGTAAGGATGTCCTCCTGCTTATTCTGGCCTTCTGTAAGATGAAGCTATGTGTCATACGCTTAATATTAAATGGACTAAACAGGTCACTTGGTTCCTCTTTAATTCTTTTAATCTTCTTATGAGATACAAAATAGGATTAGGGCAGAAACTGTTTTTTAATGTAAAGGGTTGGCAGGGGGTTGCTTGCTTTGCCGTTTTGGGATGACGAAAGCAGTCCCTTAGGAAGACTATTCTCCCTAGCAGGTTTATGCATCCTTACTCAATATCCGTGAAGATTCCTGGGAGTCAATTACAATCATAGCAGCAGGAAGAGTCAGACTGCAGTTAAACCTTCCAGCCCCCACACAGTAACAGGAAAATCCTGTTTGAAGAATAAGGGAAGAGCTTATTCTAGACCACAAGAGATAATGTGCTGATAAAGCTGCCATCCCTCCACCCTCTATATGGCTAGCAGGCTGTAAATGACCGCAGAGTCCGACCCAATGGGTGTTTTTACATTTTTTTATATTCTTTTATAAGGAGGGCTGCCCAAGGTGGGATTAGGAGAGATGGGCTTGTTGAAAGCTTTTATCCATTTGAGCTAGCAATAGTTTTGCTTAATGACCATACAACCTCAAGTCACTGCAAAAATAATTGTTTTATAGCCCATGCTTTTTTTATTTTTTTGTCCAGACTGAAAACCAGGGAGGGACAAGACTGTTGGTGGGGAGATGAACAGCAGCACGAGCCACCTAGCATGGGAGTGGGAAAAGAGAGGGTGTCTGTTATGGCTCTACTCAGGGTCCCATGAGTGTTGATGCTGCTGGCACATAGCTGTGTTGAGTAAGTAAATCTACCACATCCTGAGGGCAGATTTTCCCAGGAGAGGTGCTGGAAACTTTTGCAACACAGTGAGCGGTCTCGAGTTGCACCAGGGGAGGTTTAGAGTGGATATCAGGAAGAATTTCTTCACAGAGAGGGTGGTCAAGCGTTGGGCTGCCCAGGGAAGCTGTGGAGTTTCCATCCCTGGAGGTATTTTAAGAGACGTGTGGACATGGCACTGAGGGACACAGCTTAGGGATGGGACTTGGTAGGTCAGGTTGACAGTTGGACTTGGTGATCTTGAAGGTCTTTTCCAACCTGAATGCTCCTGTGGTTCCATACACCCACAAAGATTTTTGAGCACAATATAAAGCTAATGTTGGTCTAGCAGTGTAAGAAGGATCCCCAAAATTGACACTTCCCAGCATATAGGCAAACGAGAAGGGGTTTTTAGCCAAGAGTCACAACTTTTCTTCCCAGGAAAACACCCTGAGGTGCAACATCAAATTCACAGAGCTTCCTTCTAATCTAACTGAGGAGCCAGAAAGAACAAACACCACCCATCTTATCTGCTGACTTCAGGGAAAACTGCTTTGCATCTCACTGCCAAACCATGCATTTTCTGGTAGATAGTGTTCTTCTGTTAAATTAAATGGAATCTTAAACTTTGTTTTTACTTAAGAGAAACACACATACATACACATTTAAATACTTGCCAAATCTTTGTGGACGTTTCAATTTCTTTATCTTTTTTTTTTTTTTCCTACAGTAGCGTCAACTGGCAACAAAAATTTATCTGAAAAAAAAAGTCTTATCAAAACAATCAAAAGCCTTGTTTGGGTAAGAAGATACTTGGAGAGGAAAAAAAGCACTAAAGATGGCCAGTTCAGTAGGGCTTTTCTCTCACATAACATTCCCATAAGCAAAGCAGTTGAAATTTCTATAAGGTTGGTGCTAGACTGTTGTATAACTGTACTCAGAAGATATTTATCAGTGATTCACTGGCAGACCAGAGTTATCTACCTGCAGGGGGTCTTTCTCAGGTCTGCTTCTACCTTCTATACACACATAAAGGAACTGCTCTTTGTTTTCAGGTCTTTATTTTTTTTTTTTCCCCCAATGGAATTTAAAGCGTTAGGCAAAGATCAGATGCTTCTCTGCTAGTCAGATGCTCCTTCACGGAGAGCACGTGGTTGTGCTGGCTGTATGTTCATTATGTAAATCACTTCCAGTTTTTCTACTGGGTTAACGTAAGGCAAGTGTCTTTAATACCATCAATGAGGAGTGGGATCTGATGGATTTGGTCCTGGCAAGTAACAAATTAAAGGCCAGTCATCTTTAGTTTGGAGTGTATAAAAAGTTATTTTTGAGCATTTGGAAAATAACAAGAAGAGGAATAGCAGCTACCATGTATTCATTGGGATGAAATTGCATCAGCTAAAAATAACAATCAAAATTCTTTTTATGAATGGCTTAGAAGATTCATAAATAAGCAAAAAGTAGTAGACACCAGGTATCTGAACTTGAGTAAAAATTTTGTCTCATGATGCATTCTCATAAACAATCTAGCTGAAATTCCTACAGGGTCAGTACAATGTGGCTTCATTCCTTGTCAAGACAGAAAGGTGGCTATAGGGGTCTACCCTACCTATGGGTTTGTTTAAAGTTTTCACTAAAAGTACAGATGATGGAATAGAAAATGCATGTATGAAAATTGCTGGTAGTGCAAAACTGCAAAGACTGCAAGTATCGTGGAAGATGGTTTGAATTCACTATACTCTCAACACTTGGAGCAATGCTTTGAAGAATGAAACTCAGTAGGAACCAGTTCAAAGTCGGACACTCAGGCATGAACGATCAGTGGCACTACTAAGCGACAAGAAGGAGATGGGTAGGCAGTTGTTTTTTTCCCAAAGGATCCAGAAAATAAAATGTATCACAGCAAGCATCCATCATTCCTCATACCCTGCTTCTACCCTACTTCTGCTTTTGGTACCAGAAATAGCACACGCATTGATCCCAGTGGCTGGAACAGGTCTTTCCACTGAGGTGGATCCATACGCTGCTGATGTTTGGAGAGGAGACCAGACAGAGAACTCCAGAGCATTTCAAGCTCTGTATAATTTGCTTCACAGAGTTGGCAGGTTAAAAATATTTTGCAAAGGGGACCTAGGAAAAGCAGATACACTCCCCCCAAAACAAAGAAACAACAACAACAAAAAAATACTTCACAACATTTAGAAAGCTGATGCAATGCACAGAAATGCCAAAAAAAAAAAAAAATCCCACAGCCAGATGCAGGTGTGATTAGCAAAGGGAAGGCAGGAGGGGCTGCACATTTGGGTGGCAGCCCCCAGCACCCGCAACCTCCAACAGATGCAGCTGACTACAAAAGATGACAAATGATATCTAACAGCTAACGGACTTTTTTTTATTATTATTTTTATAGAGATTACATATTACATACCATAGAGTGTGATTATTATCAGACGGCACTGAAACATAACAGAAAGGTTGGTCCATGATTTTAGCAGAGGCCAAGCTAGCCGCAGTCACATTAAACACAAATACAACCTAAATACTATTTCACTACATGAATTTTACTCACAAGGTTCTCAGGTGATTGAATTGCAAAAGGTGGATGAGAACTTGGATTGCCCAAACACTGCTGCAGACTCTCCCATGCTCATTGGCATCTATCCCAAATTCATTGAAACCAGCTGTAAAAGTGGAGGTTGTTGCTGCAGGAGGAAGAGCTGAACTCCCAGATCAGAAGAGCAGAAGCTGAGCTGGGAGGGGGATGGATGAAATACTGGCCTGATCGTCTGCACGTGACTGTGCTTTATCAGTCAGGAAACCAGCTGCCTCCTTGGCTGTGGTACTGCAGCAAAGGGTAACTGGAAGCATGTGATGCGATGCGATAGGGACAGTTCTGGTTAAAAGAAGAGCTTCTCCCGTTATCTTTCAGAAAAACTGTTGATTATCTTGCTCCTCTCCTAAAATAATAAAAAAAAAAAGGCTCTGAGTCAAAATGTTTTGAAAATACATTTTAGTAAATACACCTTTAATTCTGAGCTCCGTGTTCCAGCTAATCAGAGCTGCTTTCCTTGGAGCCATTAGTTTGCGTGCAGGCAAGGCAAGGAGAGCAGGCCAGCAAAAATGTGAATTATTTATGTTCCTGCTGAAAGCACGAGTCTTGTCACTAGAGCCTTGCTTGATTGAATGGATCTGTAGAGACAGTTTCTGTAGCAACCCAGAACCTCACCCAGCAAAATGTCACCCAGGCAGCCACAGGTAGTGCAGAACAGTAATAAATACATGCCTGGGTAGCTGCAGACGACACAGAAGTGCCAAAGTAAAATATATCTGGGTTTTGAGTCCTTCATTCTCCCAAGACCCAAGAAGATGCCATTTCAGACTAACTCGGGTACTGGTAACAACCCAGCTGTGACAACACAGGGTTTCGAAAGGTTACACAAACCTTTGTGGGAACTCAGAAAGTCTTTAGCATCTGCTCAAGCGGTTGCTTACCATGCAAGCTGCTGTGGTCAGGCTCTTACAGGTAGCCCAGCTAGCTGGAGTTGGCAGAAAGACAGACGTGGTTATCCAGCACAATGCCACGTGTTACGTATGCATACCAGGCACTGGGTTTGATAATATTGTCCAAAATGTTTCAGAGGTTGGGTTTTTATGCCACTTCATTTAGTGTAGATCGACAAAGGCAGGGATATGTGGATTCAACAGTTTTTTCCCCTATCGTTAGCCTTTGATCTTGTCTTGTTGCTGTTTGCAGCCTGCCTGCCCTCCTATAAAGTCAAACCCATCACAATTAAAAGGTTACAAATTACAAGCTGACTATCTTGCAAAGCTTGGCTACACGTTAGAATAGACATACAGGTCTAGACATACTAAACATATTTTCAGTCAGTATTTGAATTTTTCCTAATTATCAACATATCAAATTGTCTGGTACTAAATATATTCATGTTGTCTTCATTTTTGAGGCTGTGAAATACAAACCACTGTAGAAAAATTCCAATACACAGAATTTCATGTGTATTGAAATGTTAGCAGATGGTTCCTTCACCATGCATCTCCAGTCAAGTCCTGTCCACCACCAGACACTATAAGAGCAAGCCAAAAATTTGTTGTGCTTTCCAGAGTCTGCATTTCCAGCATTTTTTACCATTTGACCTTACAAACAAAACTGGACTCTCTGCATCCAGAGCAACCGGAGCGCTTAGCTCTAAAGAGGAGATAATCCAGTTATAAAAAGCTTACGGTTAGTTGGTCAGAGGTCACCAAGGTACAACTCTAAACGTGAATAAAAGTGTGAGAAGCTGCATGAGTCCTGCGTGACCTGGACAAGGAGTGATCTGACTGGCAGGGGCTGGAGGCATGGTTCATATTTAAAGGTTTTGCTGACTTGGCAACACCAGGATTATAACAACATTCGACAATCAATACGTTTGCTGGCAAAAACCTGTAGATGTAGTTTCAAGAAAAAACACCCATTGCTGTTTTGATATAAGCAATACATAGCAATGTATCGTAGTGATCTAAATTTGATCCTGTCTAGGAGGCTTTATGAGCTCTTCCACTGTAGCTGTGCTGGCAAACTTTCCAGTCGAGACTGCTGTGCGAATGAAGCACTGAAGAGCGTGATGCTCATGACAGCTGAGCTGCTTCTGAGGCTTGAGGAGAGAGTAAAGCTTTTCACCCTTCGGGAGGAACCACAAAGAAACACTGTCTGCTTCCTTAAGTGAATCTCGGCTGGAGAACAAAGGACTTCAGCTGTGTACAGTGAGGTAATTTACATCTCATTAAAACGATCTTTAAAAATCTACACTGTGTTTGTTTCTTTTGTACCCGTGTTTTTCTTTCCTAAACATGTGAAAAACGTTGCTTTTTTTTTTTTTTTTACTAGAATAAAAGCAGGAAGAACATTTCTAGGTGCCTAGAGATTTTTTTTTTTTTCCTATACTTGCCTAGCTCTAAAACAGTTCAAAGGAATTTTATTAAACTTCCCAGGAAAATTCAGCTCAAGCATAACCACAAGGAGAAGCATTTTGAAGCACAACTATAGATGTTTGGGAATGTAATAAATTCTTGAAGGCTACTTACGCTGATATGTTTTTTGATGTAGTGCTATACCATCACAACTATCCTGTAAGATTAATTATCAGTTGCTGGTGATTCTCAAGTCAGGTGTGCTACAACTAGGTTTATTCTAAATGCTTTTTGGTGAGTGTATACCAGCAAAAAACTCTTGCTGCATCTGTACAGAAAGACTTTAACCAACATCTATGCCAACTGGGATAGGAAGAGGTGGAACGTATTTGTCCCAGAAGCATTTTTGAATGATTTCAGCAAAGCTATGCTGTGATGGGATATGCTTTTAGAAGGTGGTTTCAAAAACGCAGGTCATGAAGCACGCTTTTGCAGCCAAGGATAAATCCACGCTCTGGCCTTACTGTTGGCATGGCAATTTCTGTAGCGATGAGCAACTTTTCATTAGGCAGCCCAACGACAGACTCAACATGGGTTTCTGTGCCGCTCCTAATGAGCTGTTCCACGAATCTCTTGCAGGATGGAGTGTTCCCACAACTCATTAGCATGGGGGCCTCACGGGCTAACAGCCGGCAGACCTCGCGGAGGTACCACTGGCTGCGTCCTACGACCAGTAAAGACAAACTAATAACACGCTGAAATACTGGATGCGCTCAGGCATGCAGGGTGTGCGTGGATTCAGGGATCCTGGGGGTGTGCTCCGGAGGGCTGATAACTGCTTCGCCTCACACCAGCCTCCGTTGGTTGCTGACTTATAAACAGCAAATCTGCTTTTGAGGGTGGCCTTGGTCTACATGACATCCTCATCAAAGCAGTTTTGCTTGTTTTATCGGTTTTACTCCGGTAATTATTATGAGGGAGCATTCTAACTTACAAATATAGTACTTTTGGGAGGAGCTCGATTTCCCCACCCCCACATTTTTCCCCTAGGAGCTGAACACTATATACTGTTTTTGCCAAATAAACTGAGTTTACATTATGGCTTGACTCCTGGTACATGATTAATATTTGTCACAGGCAGCGTGTCTTCAAATAGCTGGCTAACATTTACACCGAGAAAAAGCCTTGAAGTCCTAGCTTCAGTTGGACGGAAACAAAAACTTGAGTTTCATTTTCTGATCTTACGATGGCACACTGCAAAGGAGAAGTGGTGTGTGCAACGTACAGCATTTCGAGGTGTACCGGAACAAACATGAACGTCCAATTAAACAGGCAGATTAAAGACGCCGGTGCGTTTCCTGCCCCCTCTTCCCCATTTTGAAGGTCTCATTTTTCAGAAAAGGATGCGAACGCTGAGATAGAAACTAAAATACGTTTTTTTTATGAGATAGAAGGGCAAACAGCTGTTTTTACCACAGATCTGCCAAGTCTCAATTTTTGCTATCTTTCTGCTGCACATGCAGACATCCTATAAAAACGATTTTGTGACAGGAGCGTTTTGCAAGTGTACTTTAATTTGCGAGGGTATTTTAACAAAGCATTTGCCCATGGCCTCCTTCGCCCTGCTGACGGCTCCTCACAGTTAATAAGTAACATGTGAAGAGGAGGCAAGGAAGAGCTGGACCTTAAGAACCGAGCGTTATCAACTTTGGGCAAGTACCATGACAAAAGAGCAGGTTTTGCTACCTCCAAACCTTGGAGTTTGCAAGCCCCAAACGCTGCTCGTTGACCCCTTGAGAGGGACAACTGAAATAAGAAGTGTCTTCTAATTTCTGACCTAAACGCTGTCTGGTTTTTAGGTGTGATTGGCACAAGGACCTAAACCCCTGTTTTTTTGGAGTGACTGGCACAAGGACCTAAACCCCTGTTTTTTTGGGGTAAAAAGGCACAGGGCAGACTGGGAGCAGAGCAGGGGGCGCTGCCTCCCTCCCGATGAGGGAATTCTGTGGCTGCACACATCCGCCGGGCTCCATCGCCACAAGCTCCCCGTTAGGGGACAAGGCGGGTGCGGAGCGGGGCCCTGAGGGGCCACCAGGCCGCGGCCTCTCCCCCGGGCCTAGAACGCAGGGGCGGCGGCGGGTAGGCCGCGTTGCTATGGCAACCATGAGCCAATAGTGAGCGCGGCGCGGGTGGGGCCTCGCCGGGGGCGCAAATCAGCACCGAGGGTCGGGAGGAAAAGGCGGGACTGAGCGCGGGGCCCCAATCGGAGCTCGAGGGCGGAAAGGGAAGGCGGGAGGACAAGGCCTAGCGAGTGAGGAGCGAAGGGGATAGGGAAACGCGGCCAATCGCGAGCCGTCCTTCAGGGGCGAGCGCGGGCCTTGAGCGCAGAAACCAATCAGCGGGGAGAAGAGGCGTTCCCAACCGCCCGAAGGCGGGCGCGCTGCCGGGCAGGCCAATCGGCGCTCGAGCAGGGGATCCGCCAGCCAATCGGGAGGCGGCGAGGGAACAAAAGGGGCTTTCCAAGCCGCCGGCCCCTTTCCCCTCAGCGCAATTTCACATGACGCAACGGTTGGAGGCAGAGGTCCGCGGGCCGTAGCCGCCGCCGCCATTTTGTGAGCGCCCGGACTGAGCCGGCGGCCGGCCGACCGACCGGAGGCGCGGCGGCACCCGCGGCACCGGCACGAGCACCTCAAGCAGCGCCGGCGGCTGGAGGGAGCCGCGGCCCGAAGGATGCGGTAGAGGAAGCCCAGCGGCAGCGGCGGGGGGGGCGGCATCGCTCGGCGGCGGAGGCGGCGGCAGCATAAAAAAAAAAAAAAAAAAAGGAAAAGAAAGGGGGGAGATCGCGGGGAGGGGGCTGTCGGTCGGTGGGGGTCGGGGCGCCCCGGTCGGAGGAACATGTCGGCCCCGGAGGGCAGCGCTGGTAGCAGCGAGGCCCGGGAGGACGCGTGTCGCGATTACCAGTCGTCGCTGGAAGACCTGACGTTCAACAGCAAGCCGCACATCAACATGCTGACCATCCTGGCTGAGGAGAACGTGCCCTTCGCCAAGGACATCGTCTCCCTGATCGAGGCGCAAATCGCCAAGGTTTTTATATTCCACCGACTCCTACTCCTACCTATACTGCTGGGGGGATAAGCCGGCCCGGGGCTGCGGGTTAGGGGCGGCCTCGGGGAGGGTGGAGGGGGGGGAAAGGAAAAGGGCGTGGGGGAGACGGCCCGAGGAGGGGTGGAGGGGTGAAGCTGACCCAGAGGAGGCGAAAAGGGGGGAGATGAGGGCCTGAAGGAGGGGAATTAGGGCAGGAGAAAGGGGGGGCGGAGGAGGGGCTGAGGAAGGCTGGTGGTGGGGTGGGGGCGGTTGGGCTGGGGGCTCGCAGGCAAACAGGGTGAGGGGTGGGCTAGCCAGGGGTGAGCAGAGAGGGCACGGCTTTCCCCGAAAACAGGAAGCCCAGAGGTTTTCATTTATTTATTTATTATTGGGGAGAGGGTCAGGAGTTTGGGGTCGCTGCCGGGAGAGCAGGGGGCGGAGGGGAGCGGGGCTCAGGCGGGGTCAGGGAGCACGGGAGCTCGTCCTAAACACCGCGGGGCTTCAATAAGGCTGCTGCTTCCCCCAACCCCTCCCCAACCCCACCTCCCCCCCCCCCCTTCCCAATGAAAAACCATAGGGAGCAGGGGACTCGAGGGAGGGGAAGGGCTCCCCCAGCACCCAGCCGCAGAGGAGGGGTGTCGGTAGCAGGGGGGAGGGTTTGGGACTCGCCCCCACCAAAAGCCGCTGGGGGGGGGGAAAGGGGGGGAGAGAATAAAAAAAAAAAGGGCAAAGCGTGGCTGGCGAGTGGAGGAGCCCCGTGGAAATAAATAGCAGGCAGCACAACATGGCGGCCCGGCAGTGACTGGGCAGCAGCACCTCGCCCTCCTCGCTGGGTTTTCCCCCTTCCCCGGAGCCAGTGTTGAGCGTCTCGAAGCTGGTGTTGTAGTCCCCAAGCGTTGCATTTAAGCGATTTTCTACCCTTAGATGAGTACCGCGATCTATAGGGAGGGCCTGGCTGGGGGATATTGTGGAGTTGTTTTTTTTTTTTTTATTTTCTGGGTAGTTCGAAGGAACGGAAATAAGATGGAGTTTGTAGCACGGCAGTTGTCCGCTTTAGAAGGACTAAATTTAACGATTAAGTAATACTTTAAGCATCATTTTAAGTATAAAGTACATTTAAGTATATTATAGTTCAGAAGATAAGGTTATTTTCCCAGTGTGGTCCCTGTGGGATATTAATTGGCGGGGGGCGGGGGGAGACCCGACACTAATCTGTCAGAAAAGTTTGTGGGTGAAAGGTGATCATCTGCTCTGGGTAGAGAAGTCTGCGTGTGGTGGTGATGGGGGTTGTTTTGCTCTACCTGCTTAGAGAAAATTACGTGGGCTTGGGGATAACCTGTTCGGATTTCAGGTGATCTGTGCCTTGAGTAAAAGCTAGTGTTGTGTGTGGATCTAATTCATCTTGGCTAGAGAAGTTTATCGGTCGAGGATAGGGAAGAAGTAATTCTCCCTGACTGTAGAAACTGCAGCAGCCTGTAGGATCCTAACATGGCGTCTGAAAGGCACATGATATAAAAAGAAGGGAAAGAGGAGGCTCCCTCTGAGCCCAACCCAGGCAGTTGCTGACATCAGTCAGCCACAGCACATGGATGGGGGTTTGCCGCACCTTTTTACCAGGACCTTTTTATAAGAAAAGCGATCTTCTTTCAGTCCCGTCCCGATTCCTGCCAGTCACCCCTCCCCTGTTGTTTCCCTTGCTCCCTCTGATATCAGTTGTTCGTAGGCTTTTTTTCCTTTTGGCTTTAAATCATGGTTTATAATGGTGAGAATTGTACTATCTAACGATGGGGAGGGAAGGATCTCTTAAGTTATTTAATCTGTCTTTCTATCAATGCAGGATGGCTCTTTAGTGTTCCACAGACCTCTTCCAGTCTAGTTTTAAATGCTGCCAGTGGCCAAGTTTTGCCATTCCTTGGGGAGGTGACCTCAATCTAATAGATCTCACCATTATATCTCCTAAAGGGCAGTGGATGTATATAACGTAACTTGTGATAATATCAATGCTGTCAAATTTCTTCATTTCTGGGTGATTTAGAGTCTGCCCTGAAGTGTGTTTTTTAAAGATGTCTTAAATCCTGTATCAATGGTTAGTTTTGCCTAGTTACTGTTTGTGACTGTGGTTTATTCAAGGCAAGTTCTTAGTTGTTTTTGGGAAAGTGATCTCCTTTACTAAGCCACTTTTAAAAAGTGTTGCCTGGAGACAGTTTGTTTAGTGTAAAACTTGAGTGGTCTGCTTTACGATTTAATAAATGGTTCTGAAATGTGTGACTGGTATTATAAAATTTGTAAATAAAAAGTGTGAAATATGTATTTGTCTTTTTATTTACCATTGTATAGTGCAGAATTTGTTTCCAAGACCCATTTTGTATACAAGGTTGTTTTTTAAACAATTTTTTTCACAAGTTTGTGACTCGGGGTTCAATTACCAGATATGATTTTTTTTAAGGTTGAAACTTTTGAGGAAACTAATAAAAAAAGCCACACATTTCCAACAATAGCTTTCATACATTTTTTGAAAGAACAGTGGGAATTATGTGATGCAGTTTTTAATATTAAGCTGAGAAACACAGAGTTAGCATTCTTCTGTGTTCCGGTGGTTATGTGGAGCCTCCCTGCCTTTTGGTTAGCGTCATGTGGGTCTCTTTCTTGCTAGGGGATGCTGTGTAGATCGCCTGAAAACAAAATACATTCAGATCTGGGACTCCCTTGTGTGGTTATTGGAATGTGTGCTAGATAGCTTGACATAATAAACATTTCCAGAAGTGAAGGCTTAAGTATTCCAAGCATATTTAAGTCCTGGTTCTTAAAATGTAACACCCGAATAGCTTATCTTTGAAGCAGGATACGCTGCTGAACTTGTGATTCTGTGTCATATTTTGAAGTAGGCGTCCTTACTAGATTACAGTCTTTCCCTGTATGATTGCTTTTAAACAGTCTGATGCGTAATGAAGGTGACAGTTAAACTTGCCACAGTGCCTTTGCTGCTGAATGGATGCCCCAGCGTCTCAAACTTTAAACTTAGCGGAGGGTAGTGAGCTACTTCCAAACGCTGGTGAAATGGAAGAATATGGTGTACTATGCCAGTAGCTCTCGGGCATTGGTGCTGCTGAGACAGCTCTTTGTTTCCCTAAAAGCTGACTTTGAAAGTCAGAAACTGTGCACTGTCATTTTTTTTAATAAAGGAAGGCATTCAGAACTTAGTGTTTTTAATGTGCCATTGTGTAGGCTGCATTAAAGAAGAAACCAGTATTTCCCGGACATTTTAATATTAAGTAGTTTTACATCCAGGGTTGGAGCGTTGAGACTAGAGAGATGCCCTTATTCTAACCACTTGCATATTAGCTTGTTTACGGCTCAGTATTAAGTCAGTGTGCTCAGCTCTCAGGTAATACAAGTGCTGTAAAATATTTTAATGTACCACAATTAGTTTTAGGTAGCTTAACTGCACTTTTCGTTCGTTCCATATCCAAAAAATATCACCTGCCTATTACGGTTTTCGGTATGCTCAGAGGCAGTGATCCCCTCCCCCCCAGTTAACAAGAAACCGACCTTTCCGATGTAAGTTTCAGGCCATGGTGAATTAATACACACTTAAGGGTGAGGAAACAATGTGATTTACCCATATAAAAGTACTATTGCCCTTCTGTGAACCACCTTAATGGGGAAGGAAGAATTGTAAAGCAAGAGCACTTCCACACACTTGTCTGGACAATGGGGCTGTGAAGTAAGGCGTTAACAGGGTAGCCCGTCCTGTTTAAAATGAGCGGTGAAGTTATTCTGGTTTTATCCTGAGTTTACCGGATGGTGAATGGGACTTAAAAGTTATTATGAGTGGATGCTCCTCTAAGGGGATCGCGGTCGACGTGCAGCTTGTGGTGTTGTCTTTCACATTGTCCTCTTCAACAAGTCTGTGTACTTGCTGGTGCTTTCTGGAACTTTGCTGTGCCTTCTGCTTGTGAAAGCCCGTGGTGGGCATTAAAAACACCTTGATTTGGGCCAGTGGTGCTTGGTGTACATTAGAAGTTGCTGTAGCAGTCCAGCGTCACCACACTTCTAACGCACAAACTTGCTACAAGGCTTGAATGTGGATTTAAAAACAAACAAACAAACCAAAACAAACAAACAAACAAAAAAAAACCAAGCTGCCTCTTGTAGCAAAGATGTGTCCAGAATATGAAGACTCCCATCTGTGAAAATTGTGGTTGCAGTTCCTGAGCTTCTCTGTGTCTTTGCCGGGTCGACTTGATGATTGAGTTTTGTCTGGATTTAGAACTTTGTTCTAACTGCACATCTAACTGAAAACCTGACTGTCACTATCTACAAGTGCCAAGAGAAAATGGGACTCCTTGCTCCGTTCGTTTGGATTACAATGCAATAGTTGCGACCTATTCTGCGTGTAGTATATAAAAAGACTGTGATACTCTACATATAATCTACGGCTGCAGAAGTTCACTAATTTGGGCTGTTTGCCAGAAGTCTGATTTGTGTTCTGTGAAATCCCGAAAAACAAGCATTCAGGAGGTCTGAATTATAAACGATTTTTAGAAGTTCCTTGAAGTGCTAATGATGGTTTCCTGCTAACTTACTTTCTCAAGTGGGTTTTGAAAGGTTACACTCGGTACGGTAGCAGTAATGCTGTCTTGTGGGCTTCTTTTTTCTTTTTTCTTTTTTTTTTTTCCCAAAGCTTTGAGACACAAACAGAATAACCTAAGGTGTTCCTTTTTTTCTGTGATAGACCCACTGCATTGTACTATGAACTGAGTATTGATTTTCCAAATTAAGTTTTTGTATAAACAAAAAATCCCAAGCAAATCCCTTGGTGTTTATAGTGGCAACCAAAATGAGAGGTCTGTATTTCTGGGATTGGTAATCCCTTTATTTAAATAGCTTAAAGTATGTTTTGTTGTACTAAACTTCTCAGTTTCTTCTTATTACTCCAGGCTCCTGCATCAGAGAAGCTCCCTGTTATGTACCTTATGGATTCCATTGTCAAGAATGTGGGAAGAGAGTATCTTACTGCATTTACTAAAAACCTAGTTGCAACATTTATTTGTGTATTTGAAAAGGTATATACACTTTCAGAAAAGTTCTGTATTCTAAGCAAAATTGTTCCTGGTAAAATAAACACATGCTTTCAGTTTTGGGTTTTCTTGGGTGGTAAACCATAAGAATTAATTGGTTTTTATAAATCTCAGTATGTATCTATAATGTGGATGGGTATTCCTGTTGTTGTCAAGTGTGTAAGTTAAGTTAGCCAAAAATATAAAGTCTTACTTAATTTGGTTCCTAAACTTCTGTAATTTTTCTATCCAGGCAAGGTATTACTAATTTTTTTGGTTACTGTTACCTGGATGGACTTTTTGTAATATACAGACCAATTAATTGTGAATTGTTGATTTTTTTTTAAGATAGTAAATAGCCTTTATGTCAGGAGTATACTGAGAATCAGTTTTGTAGAGATTTCTCAGAGCTTTCTTCCCTCTCCTGTAGTTAGATTTGTCTGATGCACATAATTTTTGATGTACAAAACGAGTGCTTAAACTATGAAGAATATCACTAACACCTGATACTCTCTTGGTGGTCTGTGATTTAAATATATGTATGTGGGGGAGAAGGTCATAAGAGTGTATTGCTGTTACATTACAAATATGTTTTAATTTCATTCAACTGCCACATTTTTTTTCTCTCAGTTTTTAACCACAGAAAAGTAAATTGTGCTTATTCTTCAGTGAGAAAGGCAAATCCAAGTCCATTTTTTGAAAGATTGGACTTGAACGGCTTTATGTTGGATCTGAAATGAAGGGTTAACTTCTGTGGTATCCTGTATACTCTGAGAAAGTAGCGTCTCATATGAATGAGATGAGTGGAGCTTTGCATATTTATCTTTACATACCAGTGAGGATCTGTGATCCTAGTATGTTTTCTATATGGTTTTCACATGTATAGTGCATGGCTAAATAAGGAACAGATTGTAATAATGACCACAGAAAATTTAAACTCCTGTGTGTAGAGTAGATAGGTAGACATTCACTTGTTTTTCCAGTATTAGATTGTGTTCTTCACTGAGTTGCATTTAAACTTCTGGCAGCTGAAGCTCTGGATAATAACTGATAATAACTGATTTTCCAGAGTTTGGTAGCGTAACTGTCTACTAAGCTAACTAGAACTATTGAATTTGTATTAATTGTGTAAAGTAGCAGTCACTTCAGATAACTTAATTGATGGTATTGCAAGATGGAATTCTAGTCACTGACATTGTTAAAAGCATTTGTTTACCAGTAAATGGTCATTGAGGTATCTTTAAACACGTAACAAAGTCAGAAACTTGCTCAGTCACTACAGCACCTTTCATGGTCAGCTTCGTACCCACTCATTGAAAATTGCATAGATGCACCATCCCACTCCCCAGTAGCTAATTATGAATTATTTTTGTTGGAGTTCCTGCCACCCTCCCTCTTCAAAGAACCTCTGAACTTTCTGAACTTCTGGACAGTATGTCTTGCTGTAACATCTTAACATAAAACTGTAGCAAAAAAGGGTCTCCAGGGTCAATGCTTCATGATTGAGTTAGATTATTCACAGTAGGACAGCTTTTGTCCTCAAATGTTTTAAATTTATTTAAATTAACTACTTGAGTTATGAGATGAACAGAATTTTGCTTTAATGTG
Organism: Anser anser; assembly: GCF_964211835.1. Classification (NCBI taxonomy): domain Eukaryota; kingdom Metazoa; phylum Chordata; class Aves; order Anseriformes; family Anatidae; genus Anser; species Anser anser. The sequence continues at coordinate 204,467,252 of NC_139720.1, read as the reverse complement.
AGTTTCTGACTTGCCTGTCATGAGATGATTCAATCTAATTGTAAAGAGAGAAAAAATGGGAGGCAGTACTGCAAATATGCTTAATTTGTGGCTCACAGATAGTTCAACTGCAAAATTAGACCTGAAATATGGTTGAATTCATTTTAGCTAACATACATTTTGTTGGATTTGTTAGGAAAAAAAAAACCTTCAGTGATTAAACAGCTGAACAAAACACCTTTTCTGTTCAGAAAATTCATTGTTCTCTGACTTGTTTGCCATTGCTCTATGCCATTCAGCACAAACACTTGAATAATGTATCGTCTCAGAGGCTGCTGCCTTTTGATATTTTTGTTACTGTATTTTCTTTTTCACAGAAATTGGCCAAGTAAAGTGAGAATTTTGGTAATGGAAAAGTTGAAAGAAAATTCTCAGAGAATGGTAATACACAATAAAACCTTCAAATGGCCTTGAAATGACAATTCCACATCTGAGTTTCTGTTACTGATTCTGTTGGTGTAGATGTAAAAGTCTGCTTTGCTTATAAGTTCTGTATAGCCAGTTCATGGTGTTAAAACGATAAAATTGATAAGAATATTAAACAAATGAAGCTTTAAGTTCTACAGAAAAGTTTTAGAAGTTGTTTTATATTAACTTAACAAGCCATAGAATTGTTTTATTGTTTTAGGTGGATGAAAATACTAGGAAAAGTTTATTTAAATTACGCTCCACATGGGATGATATTTTTCCTTTGAAGAAACTATATGCCCTTGATGTCAGAGTCAACTCATTAGATCCTGCTTGGCCAATTAAACCTCTGCCCCCAAATGTGAATACTTCTAGCATCCATGTGAATCCTAAGTTTTTAAATAAATCGGTAAGTTTTTATTCCTACTGTATGAACACGTGGTAACATATGTAGTTTTCATTGTTTGTGTGCTGTTTTTTGACAATTTAGTATATTAAGAATGAAGCATCTGATCTTTGTAGACAGGTAAGAGCAATTTCCTAACTAAGAATATTTGATGGGTTTGTTTTTTGTATTTCAAAACTGAATCCTAGATTTCTGAACATTGATATATTAAATAGCATATTAATCCTGTCACAGTGGGCAAATTCTAATGGAGCAAAAGTTTTAAAATGTTTTATATTTTGCATTAGAAATGCAATTTGTAACTGTTAAACAAAGTCCCAGTGTTGGGTCACCATAACAGTTAGAGGAGATAGTTAGCTGATTCCATTAAGATTTTATGTGTAACTTTGTTCTTATCTTTGTTTTTAGCCAGAGGAATCTACTGCACCTACCTCTGCTGTCACTTCTGGTGCCTCTACTCCTCCAGCTGTTCCTGAAATACAAAAGAATTTGACACAGGAGCAACTGATAAGGCAGCAATTGCTTGCAAAGCAAAAACAGTTGTTAGAACTTCAGCAAAAAAAATTAGAGCTGGAGCTGGAACAGACTAAAGCACAGCTGGTGAGTAGGGTAGTTGATGAAATGTCCATAGTTGGGTCTCACTTTTGGATAGTACCTTAGCTATACAGGTAACTGCAGTAAATTATGTCAGAGAAGTGTCGCTCTTTTAGGACTAGAGCAGTGCAACTTGTTCTGGTGTTCTAGACCAATATTTGCTACCTACAAATTGCAAGAATTGCACTCAAAACAGGTTTAAAAGAAGCTTTTGTGTTTTGTTACTAACTTCTCTCCAAAATAATGTGTGCCTATGATCCTAGTTTTGCACCCCTTCCTGTGGTTCACCACAAGACAGGCTTTTTCAAATATATTTGCTTTGAAAAAGAGTAGCATTTCTTTATAGAACAAGGAATCCTGATTGTTAGCAATACAAAGGCAGTTTCCTCACAGGGTCAGTTTGGTTTAATGCCAACATCTGAAGGTGGCGGTTAAGTCGTATTGTTTTACATTCATAATAGAAAGTCTTCCAGTTTTAACTGTTGATGATAGAAAATAAACATCTTAGAAGTGTAGGGGATAAAAATCAGATATTTGTCAGTTTAGTTGTCATGAATATGTCGAATATATAGAAAAAATAATGCTGTAATGAGAACGTGTTTAGGTTACGTATTTTGCAGCATTGATGTTGCATTGATTTTGCGTTATAACTTGATCTTTTCTGAAGGTGCTGCATTATTTTAATGTCTGTGATTAGCAATTAATTGGTCATTTTCAGTTAAATGGCTGAACCTTATATAACTACAAGTGTTTTCTATTTATAGTTTTGTTTTCAAGTCAGAACATGAGTATCTCTGGGTAGGAGTTGTATCATGCAGGTTAATGCTGTTTTTTTCCCCCTATTTCAGGCTGTTTCTCTTAGTGTTCAGCAAGGATCATCTACTATAGCTTCAGTTCCAGCACCTTCCAAGCCACATGTGTCTCAGGCACCTCATATGACAGTTAAACCACCTCATCAGACTTCTGTGCAATCTGAAAAAATCAAACCATCCCCAAGTCCTCCACTTCATGATGTCAAAATAGTAAATAGGGATCCTCGACTTAATAGGATGGCTCAACATTCTTCTCATGCTAAAGATCAATCTCATAGGAAAGAATTTCCACCAAACACAACCAGTCAGTCTGATACCAAGGCAAGCAAAACATCACAGGCTGAAAAACAAAACTCCACAAAGCAAGAGAAATTGAAAGCAGGTGAAAAAATGCAGAAGAAAGATCTTGATCAGTCAGAAGCAAAATCTAAATCACCATCTCCTTTGAAAAACAAGTTACCCAATACTAAAGATACTAAAAACCAGGAAAGTGAAAGCACAAAAGTATCTGAAATCAGTAAACGGGATCCAAGACTGAAAAGACATCTTCAAGAAAAGCCAGAGGGCGATGAGGTGAAAGAGAAGAGGAGAAATATAGAGAAAAAAGAAAAAGAGGAACATAAGACGTGTGAACATAGACCAGTAGGCAGCAGAAATAAAGTAATTAATGGTGTTGTTCAAAAACAAGACACACCTACAGAAGAATCAGAAAAACAGGGTGGAAAACAAGGGAGATCAAGTAACAGAAAACGGTCACGATCACGCTCTCCTAAGTCACGGTCACCATCTACACATTCTCCAAAAAGAAGAGAGAGGAGATCACCCAAAAGAAGACTCAGAAGCTTATCTCCCACTTCGTCAACTCCTAAAATTGGAAAGATGCGTCAGATAGGTCCTAAGCAGTCTCACGTTGAAGAAGCCACACAGGCAGCAAGAGATGAAAGGAATTCTAATAAGCGGAATGTGAAACAAGAGGTGCGAGATCCACGGAGAGTGAAAAAAGCCCAAGAAGACAGGCCTCAAGAAACAGCAAGTCAGCATTCTGCAAAAGCTTCTCCCGATCCAAAGGAGAATGCAGAAAACTGGCAGGGATCCAAAGCAGGCAAGAGGTGGAAATCTGGTTGGGAAGAAAATAAAAAGTAAGTTACCATCTTTTAAACAGGTTATATCTGAAGTCAGTGGAAATTCTACTGCTGACTTCAGTGTAGTCAGATTCCGTGAGATGTTCAAATTGTCAAAAATTGTTGATGAAGTTTCTTACCTTATTTGTAGTTAAATAGAGAAATTATGCCTACTTAGATTCTAAGATGATTGTGTTTTGCCATGATCAGTTCTAATAAGGGTGTAACAGGTATGTCCTGAATAAAGAAATAATTTATATTTTAAATACGTTCTGTTTTCAGCTCGCAGCAGAGTGAAGAACACCAAGCACTTGGTAAATCTCCTCACCAAAGACACCGGGAAAACTGGCCTGCTGCTAAAGGAATTTTATCACCCCGAGCACCAAAGCAGCAGCACAGGTTAAGTGTGGATGCCAATTTACAAATTCCCAAAGAATTGACATCTGCAAGCAAGAGAGAATTACTTAAAAAGGTAATACTGATTAGCTTGTCTTTGTAGTAGTGTCCTGGATGTAGGTGTGCTTTTCTTTTCTTTTTAGAAATCTAAACTTCAACTTTATGTTCCAGGCCAATGATCGCTTAGCATCTGGTGAAATAACTCAAGATGAATTCCTCATGGTAGCTCATCAGATTCGACAGCTGTTCCAGTACCAGGAAGGGAAGCACAGATGTAATGTGTGGGATAGCCCTACAGAGGAGAAATGTGTTTTGAAAAAGAAACCTCTTCTATCTGATGCAGAATTAACATACTACGAACACAAAGCTAAATTAAAAAGAACCCAAGTCCAGCATTCATTATCAAGGCTTGATCTGTTGGATCCCGACGATATTTTGGATTATCATCTACCCGATGCGTTGCTTTCTGGAATAGAATGTGAGCAAGCAAAAGCGAAGCGTGGAGTACAGTTTGACAGAAAAGAGCCATTTGGAGAAAGATCTAGGAGGCATTCTCCTGTAAGTGGCACTAAGAGACCTTTTCCTGATAACCTTTCACCGCTTGAGAGTCGACGGAGACTGGAGGAACAAAATGCTACCAAAGGAGCAAGAGGTTCTAAAACCTTCGATCCTTATGACAGCTGGGGAGAATCAGAGGAATTTAGAGATGCTCTCAGGCAACAGGGAAAAGGCACACCGGAGTTCCAGAAAATAGATGGTGATGCAATCTGCAGATTTGATAATCGTGAAGAAAGACAGCTTCTCGGGCAAGCTGGTACATTTTTTTTGCCTTATTTTACAGATGTTAAATAATTGCAACGCTTTGGTGGGTGGTTATATGTTGCTTTTATTTTTTTTTCAGGTGTTCGAGAGGAACCAAGATCACCATTCAGTGAGCGTTTCAAAAGAGCTAGGTATGAGGATCCGGAGAAAGCACCATTTCCAGAAAGTCCAGGATCGAGATTTGGAGGCATTGAAGCCAAGCAGAGAATAAGTGCACTAATGGAAGACAGACCTCTATTTGATGGCTCACCTAGACAACCTGCTGCAAGGGTTGGAGTAGATGGACCAGGAAGTCCTTTTGTTGATGGTCCTGCTGCTGGTTCAAATTCTCGAATCGATGGGCCGCCTGGACAGGCTGCTCTGAGATTTGAGGGGCCGTTGGTCGGAGCGGGTGCATCACAGTTCGATGGACCACTGGCGGGGGCAGGGGGAGCGGGAGCCCTAAGATTTGAAGGGCCGCCAGGGCAGCTGGCAGGGGCTCTCAGATTTGAAGGACCCCCAGGACAGGTTGGAGGAGGAGGTCCACTGAGGTTTGAGGGACCTCTTGGGCCTTTGCGCTTTGAGGGGCCTGCAGGCCAGCCTGTAGGTGGTCCTAGATTTGAAGGACCTGGAGTTGGTCTCAGGTTTGACGGACCCCGTGGTCAGCCTTCAGGTGGTCTCAGGTTTGAGGGGCCTCATGGTCAACCTCTGGGGCCTCGAGGTCAACCTGGGGGTGGTCTCAGGTTTGAGGGACCCCACGGTCAGCCCTTGGGGCCTCATGGTCAACCAGGGGGTGGTCTCAGGTTTGAGGGGCCACATTTACAGCCATTGGGGCCCCATGGTCAACCTGGAGGTGGCCTCAGATTTGAGGGGCCACATGGGCAGCCTATGGGGCCACATGGACCATCAGGGGGCGGGCTCAGATTTGAGGGGCCACATGGACCACCAGGTGTAGGTCCTAGGTTGATTGACGGACCAGTACACCAGGGAGCTGGTGGACTTAGATTTGATGGTCCTCTGGGACGGACGGGTCCAAGATTCGATGGCTGTCATGCTGGATTCGATGGTCAGCCCGGACAGCTATCTCTTTTGCAAAGATTTGATGGAATTCACGGACAGCCTGGCCCAAGATTTGAAAGGGCACCTGGCCAGCAGGGACAGCCACGATTTGATACAGCCATACCTCAAAGATTTGATGGTCCTCACCAGCCAGCATCAAGGTTTGACCTGCCCCTTGGCCTTCAAGGTGCAAGGTTCGAAAATGTAGCTAACCATCCTGCCTCAAGATTAGAAATGTCGCCATACGGACAAGGTGGTCCGTTTGTTGATCATCCCAGCCAGGGCTACAATGGACCATCTCATGGGATGCAATTCCAGAGGCCTGACATATTTGATGGCTCGCCAGGACCAAATTTCAATGGGCCAGCTGGCCCAGGAGCACAGAATTTTTCATTGAGAGCATCTGGACATTATTTTGATGAAAAAAATCTTCAGGGTCCTCAATATGGAAACTTCAATAGTATGGCAGTGGGAAGTAATCAGGTAAGAATTATTGCTGTAAATAGTTTGCTTGCAGAAGTATTTTTGTGTAGACAATTAGCAGTTTTACTTTCTCTAAAAACATAATTTTTTTGAAGAGCTGGTGCACTGGGAGACGGTTTCAGACTTAAAATGTCATCCATATCACGTAGCGTCTGGATGATTCAAGAAGGGCATGCACTGTTATTTTAAGATTTTTTAAAAAAGAAATTAACAGATCTAATCATTTTGTAGGTGAGAGTATAACTGAAATTAGCATTTTTAGTTTGAAAACAAATTAGGTAGTTGAAAGCCTGGCATTTTCACTAAACTTGAATAGGGCCAGCTCTATAAATCATGACTGAAGATATAAGTGAATATAAATGATTAATTTTTCTAAAGAGATATAGAATTAGAATGGACCAGAAATAATCTTATTGTCTTTTTGGAGATTTTAGTACAGGTGACAAGACAGTAGTAACAGACACCCATAATTTGGGGGAACTGAGAAAGATGCAGACATTGTTAAATACAGTTTTTGGAAAATTATCTTGGCATCGGCGTGCTTTGAGTTTAGTTGTCTTTGCCATTGCCAGTTGGTAATGCTTTCTTCAAAAGGAGAAAATAACTATACATCAATCAAAATGATAACATTTCTTCCAGTAGATTGCAGATTTTAGAGAGCGTTTTTCATTTGGGGTATAACTGAACATGAAGAGTTAACTGATTGAGCAAAAGCAGGTGATGTGTCCTGCTAACCTCAAACAGGATCAAATTTTAATCAATGTAAACCTTTTTTTAGTAAATCCAGAAAGCAATTTGAGAAAAAAATTACAATCTCACTCTAAAAATATTTTCATGTATGTAGTTTGCTGCAGCTGGGTTGCTGCAATCTTCAGAATGCATTTCATACAGTGGATACTATTTCAATTATAGAAAAAATAATAGTGCCCTTTGTTGATAGATGTTTACCAGTTTAACTTTTCTGATGAGCTCTGTTTTGGTGAAAAGGATCAACTTGAATTACTGGGCTTGGAAAACATGTTTAAAGGCTGGATAAGCAGAAAGAAGAGAAGGTGTTTTTTTCTTTCATTTAAATATTAGGAAAAATGAATAAATTTTCTGATTTTTATTTTTCTGATGGGACATGAAAACAATGGAAAGGTTACTTAGCCATTTGTGGACCCTTCAATACCAAATTAACATAGTTCACTAATGGGAGGATTTTAATATTTATAATGTTATCGAGAAATTTGTAGAAATTATCATTGCTTTAAAAAAAAAATAAATTACAATGCAAAGAATGCTTAAATGTTTACTTTTACAGGTTTCGCTCATGTCTGCTCAGCCAGGACCTTATGGACAAGGTCAACAGTATTTGCCAAATCCTGGAAGCTTTGTTCAGAACCCTGCAGGTACCAAACAGTTAACTTCCTTTTGTTTCTTTCAGACTGTTCTGTTTGCTAGTGGACACACAAAATTAGCTTTCTGTATTGTGGTGGTGTACTAGGCCTGTGTGGACTAAAGGAAACCCCAGTGAGGTGGCAGTAGATGTTGTTTTTGGAGTAATCTTGTTAGGGGTTTCCCTCAAACAGTGAAGGCTTTCATTAGTTTTTCATTAACCACATGGCTTTGGTATGTAGTTGTGCTAAAACAAAGCAGAACAAGATTTTGGTCTGCTTTTTTGATGGCAGAAAGGTACCAGTTTGTAGGTCTGGCTTGCATTTGCCAGGCTGTATAAACATTCTGAGTGTATGAATTGGTTAGTAAAAATCTTGCAACAAGTCATAAATAATTGAAGTATGTTGGTCCTGGTGAAATATTTAAGGATAAAATGAGAAAATACTGTGTTTCAACAAGCAGTATCCAGTAGAAGTCTCTTTACAAGGCTGAGAGCATAGAGAGCACTTCAAAAAACTTACGTTACAAAGGAAGTTGTTGAAAGGGAAGAAGTAAGTCAAAAAACTAGATATAAAGCAAACAGTGGATAAATAGTTTGAAATAAAAAAACGGAAGTAACAGGAGACAGAAGGAATAGTGTGCTGTCAAATGTGCTGATAGAAGTTGAAGTAAATTCTTGATCGTTATCATTGAATGTTGATGTTTTTCTCTAGGAGGCCTTCCACATTCATATCCTGATAACCACCTTGGCCAGCTTGATGTCAATGAATTGTTTGCTAAGCTGTTGTCAACAGGAATTCTCAAACTGTCAAAAACGGATTCCACTTCAGCACGTATGTAGATCCATTATGTTCTAACTACGTGGGTTATACATAGCTGAATTGTAAAGCTAAGTGTGAGAACTTCCTGTGAGTTCTTGCATCCTCTTTTTTTTTTTCTTGAACTGAGCTTTGTGGGAAAGGATTTGGTGCATGCGAAAGTGAATTACTAACTTTTTAAAATGTATATTACTTGTATTACTTGATGTGTATGCTTAAGCTATTTAGAGCAGCCAGTTGTGGTTTTGGTGCCCTGCCTCAGTAACTTGTTCTTGATTATAATCAGATTCTTGTCAGTTTCTGAAATACTTTCATCTGAATATTGAAATTTAATGTTGAAAGCTTAGCTGAAATACTGTTTTCCTAAATGGAAATGAGTAGTAGTGTACTGTGTTCTGTGCTTTTTTAATGATGTTACAATATGAGACTGACTCAGCTATTATTATGCACTTCCAACTTAGCATACTCAGATCGTATTTATTAATATTCAGATAAAACAAAAAGAAGGTTCATCAGCACCTTACTTCTTTCTTAAAATGTACTGAAATTTTGATGCACTTGCCTTTATTCTTTTTAGAAGTGAACGAAACATCAGCCCAGCCAGCTGCTGAAGAGGAGGAGGATGACCAGAGTGATCAAGATGTCCCAGACCTCACGAATTTTACAGTTGAAGAACTCAGACAGTGAGTATAGTAGCATGAGCTTACACTGCAGTAAGAATAATGGCATGGAAGTATATAAATAGTGGAATCCAAGACAGTTGAGAGCTTTTAAAAGATGTTATGCCACTTTTTGACTAAGAGGACCTGCAATTTTTGATTGTTACTTCATGACTAAGGATGTGCAGTTCTTGATTGTTGTTAGTCTTGGAGAACTTCAGGAAGGAAAAAGAGGGAAAATGAATGACAGAAAACTTCCCTTTATCCACATTGGGATGTTGTCATTTAAGCAGCAAGGCTGTGATACAAAATGAAGTCAGTGTTACTTTGTTACTCCTAAGTTTGCTACCTTTGTGGTAGTTTGCAAAGCTGAGCCAAATGCTAGTGTTACCATTTTGTGTGCTATTAGGTGATGAAGTTAGTAGGTATGACACTACTAACAGTACCGAGTTTCTTATGGATAGTTCATATGAGCCTATTCAGATGTTTTCAAATGACTGTTATGAAAATCAGGAATAATTAACTATGTTGCATGCCTTAACCTTACAGTAGATTCATGCTTTTCTTCTGCTTGTGCAGTTCTGCAAATCAACTTCCTGATAAACTTCCTGTTTCTTTTCATAAAGATGTTAACTTTTTTTCCCCTTTTTGTAGGCGTTATGATAGTGTTATTAATCGACTATACACTGGAATTCAGTGTTACTCGTGTGGAATGAGATTTACTACTTCACAGACAGATGTTTATGCCGATCATTTAGATTGGCATTATCGCCAGAACCGCACAGAAAAAGACGTTAGCAGAAAAATTACGCACAGAAGGTGGTACTACAGTTTAACGGTAAGTTATGCAGCATGTGTCTTAATACATTAAAGGCTGGATTCAGTGTTATATTTTATGTATGTACTTTAGGATTGCAGTTGAAATTACATTCTCACAGGATTTTTCCTATGGTAAACAATGTTGTATTTGGTATTTCAAGCAGTTTTTATAAATGCCTGTCAGAACACAAAAGGCAATTATATGATGAACAATAAGCAGCTGGAAGCTGTTGGTACTGCTTTGGTTGCACTGAGAATGGAATAGAAATAGAAGGAAAAGGTTTTCTGAGTAGTGTAGCATTGTTGGAAAACATGCACTCTGCTGCATGCGAGAAACATTTCAGTTTCAATGAAGTAATATGTTCTAAATAAGGTACTTCTGGGATGTCATTTTTCTTTTCTTTCCCTTAATTCTGTTTTAAATATTTCTGACTATTCTTAAGTGTCTGAGTGTGAATGAAAACTTTTCCTTAGGATTGGATCGAATTTGAAGAAATAGCTGATCTAGAGGAACGTGCAAAAAGCCAATTTTTTGAAAAAGCCCATGAAGAAGTTGTGCTCAAGACACAAGAAGCTGCAAAAGAGAAAGAGTTTCAGAGTGTCCCTGCTGGACCAGCTGGAGCAGTTGAAGTAAGTTTCAGCTTGTCTGTATTACCCTATGGGCAATAAAGTAGACTGAAGTCTTGGTTTTGGATCAGTGTGCAGTCACTTCATAGGTGTTGCATTTGTGTGTGTGGCAGATAGCATTAATAACCAGTAGTACAAAAACTTACGTGCCTATTGGCATGCAGTCTTTTTAGTGAAATCGAAATGGGGAAAGCATGTCAATTTACTGAATGCTTCCATAGGGGGGAGTAATTTGAGTGAGTTGGAAACGATCCTTTGTGATTCAAACAATGTTTTTTACTGGATTTTTGCTATATTTACACATTTTTTTCATTAGAAGGTAGGCATTAGGACATTAGGTGTTAGGACAAAGAACTATCTGAATCTTCTGACTTAAACAACCAGCAGGTTTGTATTTAGGTAGACAAGATAGTTAAGTAATTAAATGTTTTTATATGGTAAACCTATAAGAAACTAGCTAGTGAGTCATATAGGCCTTTGCTTTAATTTTTAAAAGGCCTTTGTTTTAAAAGGTACTTGTGCTTGTTCTCGGAGTTGACTTATGTATTTTACACAGAAGTATTAAAGGTGTTAATACTTCATGTAAGAGTTCTCCCTCTTAACTTGAAACTCAAAAGTTGAGTTATGGGGAAAAGTGAAGATGATGCCATAAAAAAAAAATCTCCATACTGGATTGTTTTACCTAAATCCCTGTACTGGATTGTGTTACCTGGGAGTAACACAGCATTAGATTGTTAAAGTGTTTTGTAGAGAGTTTCTAGTTGAATGGGCAAAGCTTGCCTTTCTCAAATGACAACAACATTCAAGGTCAGATGATTGTTGCTAAATTTACAAACTGTACTCAGTTTTTATCGATATTTTCTAAACTTTTGAAATGTAGAGGAAAAACCATCTTTTAGTCTACTATAGTTATCTTAATTTAAAAGAGCATTATTTAGCTGTTAAATGTGAAGTTCCTGAAATTCATGTGTTTTATTTCAATAACATCATATATCTGTTACTTGAAAAACTTTTCAGAGCTGTGAAATTTGCCAAGAGCAATTTGAACAATATTGGGACGAGGAAGAGGAAGAGTGGCACCTAAAGAATGCTATACGAGTAGATGAAAAGGTAATCTGATTTTATTACATGTGATACTTGTTGATATTTTAAACAAAAACCAGCCTGTGCTCCCCACATCCTAGTTAAAAGCAACAACAAAACTCAGCTGAAGATTTATAGCTAGAAAGTGAGACAGCATTGTGATCTGTCTCTCCTGAAGGATTCCCCTGATAGTTTTCCTGACTTTCAAGTACATAAATACCTCAACCTTTGGAAATGCTTGAAGTCCTGGTACTGTTAGTATAGGCTCGCTATGCTTCCTTCATATACTGCTCTGCTAAAAGAAAAATGAAGGTGATCCTTGCCCTCTGCCAGAGGGGTTGGACCAGATGGACCCAGAGGTCCCTTCCAACCTCAACCATTCTGTGATTGTGCAAATGTTTATATATATGGTGTAGATATTCGTTCAGTTCTTTCTATATATAGCTATCCACATATGATTTCCTATACTTACCAGGCTTTTTGTCTGATAACTTTTCCTAAAGATAGTTGCCTAGTTACATTTGACACCATACTTTGCCTACTTTGTAACGTTGTTGTTCTAGAGGAATTGTAGGATACATAATTTACTGTTCTGTTCATGACCTGTGCACCTACTATAGTCTTATGTATTTAAGTGTATAATTCTTCTTTTCCAGATTTACCATCCATCTTGTTATGAAGACTACCAAAACGTAAGTGAATCCTTCTTATTTTTGAAGCATTTTGCTTTCAGTTTGTTCATTGACTTTACAGGGAGCAGATGTCTTCAAAATCCATCTTTCTATTGCATTTGACCAGACAAAGATTCAAAGGCCCTGGGCACGGCAAGTTTGTAATACAGAAGTTGCTAAGATACATTTTTCATAGTGATGTATCATAACAGGTTGTGTGTCGTACATGACTAAAGCAAAAACATTATTTGAAAACACATCTTGAATTTATTGAGTAACATGCATAGTCTTAGGAATTTGCAAAAAAGGAGTAAGTGGGTGTTATAGTGTGTGTTAAATTTTTAATGATTTGGGAGTACAGTTCATTTGTGGAGAGATGGGAATATTTTATGGTAATGTGTTAAGCATTTCATTGCTACGTGGATGACACATTTTCAAAGTAATTGTGAAAAAGTAACGCTATTAAATAGTAAACTTGCTTTATACGAATCTTGATAAAGTAAAATTTTGGATTTTGAGTGCTTTACTGTCAACATGTTTGCATTTCAGGAAAGACTAAAAGGGAAAAGGATTTAAAAGTGGCTATTTTAATGATGTGGTAATGCTATGTTAACGTTTGTTTTGCAGACATCATCATTTGATTGCACACCATCTCCCAGCAAGACTCCTGTAGAAAATCCTCTAAATATTATGTTGAACATTGTTAAACAAGAAACACAAGAGTCCTGTGACTCGCCTAAAGTCAAAGAAGAACCTGATGACACCCCTACTGCCTGTGCAGAAGAGAGCACACCTGCATCTACAGATATTAAAACAGAACCTGATGAGTCTATTTAAATAAACTAAGGTATGTTTTTTTACAGAAAAGCTGCTGTGTTATCTCTGGAAGGCAAATACTTTTTATATGAAATAAAAACATTCAGCTGAGGCAGGGCCTTAGCTACTGTTTGGTTAATAAATACATTTTTGTATTTGAATTTCTTACTGCCTGCACAGTTTCAGGTGTCATTGTGTGAAAGTTCTGTAGATGCGTGAAAATTTAATGGAATGAAATTGTATATGTAAAAATGTACAATTTTCACTTGTGGAAATGTAAATTATAAATAAAAGATATTTTTGCTATATATGGAGTGTAATGTTTATGCACACCATCAAATGAAGACAGTGTTTCTGTACTTTTTTCAGTTTAAATGGAATTAAAAAGACCTTTGTTTTAGACCTCTTGCTGAATAAGATTCAGAAAAATGAAAGCAAGTAACTTCCTTCAATTATCTCATAGGTGGGTTATCAAGGGAAGCGATGCAGGAACTTCTCAAGACACAACCCTAGATTTTTCTTTTTAAACTTACCTGAACAAACTTACATATCCAGATATTAAAAATAAAATTAAAAAATAACCAAAAAGACAGTTCTGGGTAGAAGGGGAAAATTTAACAAAGGAACCAGAGTGCTTGATTGTGAACACAAGTGCCAACAAACAATTAACAAACCAGGATGCCTGGTAGCTGAGACATTTTAATGATTTTTTTTTTCCGTTAGTCACACATAAGAATTTAATACAGCTGAACAAACTTTTCTTTACATTACAGGGGGAAACGAATGTAAGAATGCTCATTTGAAAAATGGTTAACATTTTTTTTTGTTGCTTATGACTGGACTTAGATGGTAAACCAGATATCCTGAGATGTTAATATTTCTTAAATGTAATAAATAAAATTAAGCATATATTTGTGTAAATCTCTTCCTTTCAGTAATGGGTTTGTGTGGCTGGCATGGTTGTGGGATTGCAAATAAAGATTCATACAATGTTTGTCTTGGGATAGTATGTTATCTGCATTTAAGGTTTTATTCACTCTCTCGTGTGCGGAGTGCATATTTTTAAAGCTGCTGGGAGCAAGACACACACAGTCAAAGAGTAGTTCTAGTGTATTGCTTTTGTGGTATGGATACTCAGAAGATCAGAAGTCAGCCTTAGTCTGTGGTGTAAGTAGAAATAATCAGCTGTGATTGTGCTGTTGGTTGCAATGTTCCCAATCTTCTCACTCAGGTTTCAAGGGGTAGGCTGAGACATCCTTGTGTAGGTGCAGCAAGAGGATTTACAGCAACTTTCTAACAAGGATAATTAAGTTCGAAATGGGTTTTATTTGGATGTAATCATCAGTGCACACCTGTAAATCTGATTTGGGAATGGGCCTTGAAATGCAGAGTGCTTTTTTGGCCCCATCAAAGGAACCCAGTTTCCCTCCAGGGTATCGGATTCTTCTGGCTAATGGGGCTGAAGAGCAGGACTTCTGAACTGCAGGAAGAAAACTACCCCGAGACATCTCAGTGCAGAGAGGTTACAAGCACAAGAATTGTGGTTAGAGTCAGATTATCCCACAGATAGAGCACACGTGGGTTAAATAGTTCTTGGTTGATATATGGCTGACAGCTTGAGAGATGATGATAGTGATTGGTATGATTGGTTTATGCCTCTCCCTGGGGAATGCTACAAAGATAGTAAGCCAGAGCATTGGAAACAAAAAACAAATAGCTTGTGATACCCTTTTTCTGCTAACCTACTGCCCAGGGATTCCCAGGCAGCTTTATCCCAGCTTTCACAGAGGAACCATCCTTTACAGACGGAACATACACCTACAGCCCAGCATCATTTACTCCACGCAGCTGGCACCTCAGGCAGTCCCACACCTCCCCCTTCAGCTGCAGCCCCATCACAGCGCCCCAGCCCCGAGGCTTCGTCCCACGGTGCCCAAAACTCCTCGGGGCCGCCGCCGCCTCCCCGGACCCGACGCCCTCCCCTGGGCCGCTGAGGTGCCATGGCCGCCGCTCCAGGCCCGCCATTTTCCCGCGGCCCGTCGGGAAGGCGAGCCCTGTGCCCATGGCAACACTGCTGCGGCGGCGGGCAGGAGGGGGAGGAAGAAGAGAAGGAGAAAAAGGAGGAGGAGGAGGAAGAGGAGAAGGAGGAGGGTGCGACGAGTGAGGCAGGTTTCCGGCTGCTTGTGCTGTGAGGGGCTGCTATGCCAACAGCAGCTGCTGCGCTGTCTCCTACTCCAAATGGTGAGGTTGCTTTGCCTGCAGCTTCCCTTCCCTTCCCTTCCCTTCCCTTCCCTTCCCTTCCCTTCCCTTCCCTTCCCTTCCCTTCCCTTCCCTTCCCTTCCCTTCCCTTCCCTTCCCTTCCCTTCCCTTCCCTTCCCTTCCCTTCCCTTCCCTGTTATTTTGCTCGAGGTCCCCCATCTGTTAACATATTCATTTCATGTGAGGCTCATATAAAATATCAGGGTTGATCAATATTTGCCAAACATTTGGTAAAAGGTGGCACAACCCTGGGGTCACCCCCAAGCTGGTATTTTTAACTCCCCAGTCCAGTAACTTTGCCTTTGCCTACTGGGGGGCTTGGTTCCTTGTTGCCTTGAGCTACTGCTAAAGAAGTGTAGCACTGGATTCTTTTTGTGTTAGAGAAATATAGGAAAACCTAAAACTGACCCTTTCCCCCATGCTGAGTAAACGCTTTAATGAATTTTGGTCAGGTACTGTTGCCACAATGTTTACCTAATTCTTTCTACAGGGGAATTTTGTCTTAGTGAATAAGCATTTGATAACAGTTTCAATTAAAAAAAAATGCACTAAAATTATGAAAGATGTCATCCACTGTCTAACCAAATATATTTTGTACAAAATTCTTGTTAACAGCTGTTTACTAAATTTCAGTCCCAGCCTCCGGCTTGCTCTTCGTGGCCTGAGGCAAGAAGCTGTGCAGCAGCATTTGGCATCAATCTCCGTGGAGCTGTAGGTCATTGTTCCTTCCTGAGGGAGAAAGGAGGCAAAATTCCCTCTGCTGGGGGCTGGGAGTGTGCGTTGCTATTTGTATTTCTTCTGGGTTAAAAAAAAATAAATAAATAGCTTGAACTTGTTGCACTGGAACATCGTGTTAAACACATTAGTGCTTTGGCAAGTAGTGTAATTGGCCAGATCTTCCTCTGATGTAAGGCTGCCTAATTGTGCTGAAGTCTGTAACCCTCACTTGACATAATGAGAAATGACTCCCTTGTGGGAAAATTATGTCCTGGTGATATTCTCTGTTTAAAAACAAACAAACAAGCAAACAACAACAAAACAAACAACCCCAAATGCAAAATGTAATTAAGTATTATTTAAAAGCATGAACTAGATGACTTTCTGAGGTCCCTTCCAACCGGAATTATTCTGTTTCTGTGCTGCTGCTGTTTGTTCATACAGTATTTTGCATAATAAGAGTCCCAGTTCCTAAGTGAAGCTGCTTCGTGCAGGGCAATGATACAGCCTGTCTCTGGGGGAGGTGGGAGTGAAGTGATGATACACAGCCACAAGATCAAGGGGTGTGTGTTAATCTCAGTCTGGATTACAGAAGCAGTTTAACCCCTCTTTTCTTTTCTGTGGCAACCCCAAATCTACCAGAGCACTATAATCCTGCTACAGATTACATGAAATTAGGCACTGGTAAACAGTAAAGGCTGCTTTTCATTATATTAGTTCTTTTTTTTACATGTGTCAGGAGCCTTTTCACAGAGCATCTCATTGATGTCTAATATTTTTGATCTGAAAATGCTTAACAATTTGAACTATTACCACCATTTCTTCTCCACAGGCAGGGAAACTGAGGCGCTTATACCTTAAGACCAACCTTTTCCTACGTGCTTGACTTGCTGAACAGTAGCCCACTTCTTCGAGACTTCTCCTTAGAGTGTGAAATCTAATCTAAGAGCGTTAGTGCGTTTTGCTGCTGGAATGATGACTACTCTAGAAGGTGATTAATAATTGTTTTGAGTTACTCATACGCTTAGCTATCTGTTGTTCAGCCATTAGATCTACTTATATCACTTATTTCTGTTGACAAATTTAGGCAAAGTGCCAAGATGTTGCAAGAGAGTTCAGATATCTGACTGCCAGTGCTCCAATTATGCTGTTAATCAGTGAAAAGGCCTGAAAGAGAATACAGTTTATCTGCATGATAGATATTTTTGTACCACACTGCCCCTACCTAAGTTTAGAATTTGATTCTGTGCTACTGAAATCAATGAAAATGCTGCTGACTTTGATGGGGGCAAAAATTTAGGCTAACAAGGTAACCTGTGCCAGAGCAATGCTATACTTACAGCAAGGGAACAACACAGGATGACTAACACATTGTATAAAGAACTGTTTTTTTTGTTGTAGCAGCTTTAATTTTGACATGCGCTTGTCATGAAGCTGACTCGTGCAGCTCAGTCAAGAGCAATTACAAGCCATGCTTAATTGGTGAAGGCTCTGGTGCCCTCACCACGGTATGCCACGGTAAGCCGAGTCCTCAGGCAGCAGTGGGAGCATGGCCACGTGGAGCAGCTGGAAAGTGATGGCTGAGAGCTTGTTCGCCCAAGTGAGAAGCCCCCCTAGTGATGCGCTTGAAGATGTGATAGATGAAAGAGTTTGTGATGCCCACAGTTTTGGAAGAGAGACAGTGTTGGGGTGGAACTGCTCCAGCATTTGCATATGTAGGTGGAGTAGCTTTGCTTTCCTGCTCTTGCCATGCTTCTTGACATCTTTCTTCTGGGTCTTATTCATGGCTTCTTTTGGTCCATTTTCTGAGGCTGGAGGGGACACGGCTGTTTCACGTTTTTGAGTATTTCTTTGTTTCTGACAAACAGAGGCTAAGGATTCCTGCTGATACAAGGCTCACTCTCAGAAGTTACTCTGAACACGTTGGGTTGGTTCCGTTAAAGCTGTCACCCTGATGATTCTTTGACTCATCACTAATTTACTCTCTCTGAAATGTTACTGAACTGGCTAATGCCCTTTTATTATTCCTCACTAGCTGTCAAGAAGCAGCAAAATTACACTAGTGTACATGAGGCAGTGAAAGCCGGTGATGTAGAACAACTTGCGTCAATGATAAAAAGTGGAGCTGGTATTAACGAGGTGGATTTAGTCCACAAGTTCACACCTTTGCACTGTGCTGCACACTCTGGAAGTCTGGAGGTAAAATATGATGTTGATGTTCAGACACAGCAATGTTTTTGTGGGTTAATGTTTTCCTTCTTTGGTAGAGGCTGGACACAAAATCATTGGCTTTGATCAAGCTAAATTAATAATCTCTGTCTGATTTTCTCAGTAAATATATTCACCAAGAAGAGAAGTACATTTTTTTAGTATCTCATTTTGCCTTTCTGAAGTCCCATCCACAGTTTACGTAGTTAACATTGACAAATTTTACAAAATCAGTGATTTTCTTACTCCAAGAAAAGTGTGACTTATGGCTTCCCTTCCAGATTTATGACTTTCGTTTGTTTCTGTTGCATTTTTCCTTCTCTCAGGACACCTAGAAAATCCGCTAGGTTGTGTACACATCCTCTAGAATGTGTTCAGTCATGAAGGTGATTGAACCAAGTGAGAAGTGACATGAGAGCATGTTCATTCTGTTTACCAGTGTTCTGTCCCATGCCTCATTCTCTAGAAATAGTGCTAATACATTGTATTTTAATAAATAAAAACATTGAATATTGATGCAGAAATCCCAGGTACTTGGTACATGAACATTTTGAATTTCCAGAAGGACTGAGCTGCTGTATTCAGCACAACATTTACCTCCTTGTTGCAGCCTTCTTGCACAATATTTCAGCAATCTAACTTTGAAACAACAAGGGCATGTATAACCATATAAAAAATAACGTCTCAAAGGAAAAAAATGTAAAATTCTTGCTAAACTCGAGAAATAATACATGCAGTGCTGTTACTGGAATGTACAGAAACTGTCAAAAAATGCTGATGATCATGCTATCAACCCTAAAAATAGATTGCTTGCCCACCCTTTTCTACATGTATAAATTCTGGCACTTTTCATTTGACTCTTCTACTTTGCAGTCAGTGTATAAGACTTTATTGGATTATCCATCATCTAGTTGTTACTAAGCTCCTCAGTGGAAACAATGAAGGAACCAGGGGTGGAGCCTGGCCTAAAAGAAGATAGTAAATAATGATAATATATAACAAAAAGTTTTAACTAGTTCTCTTGTCTTTTTTTTTTGATAGTCCTTAAAGCTTTCCATGGAAAGCAATAACTTGTGGTGGAAAAAGGTGAATAAAGCTAAGCTAAGCTGTGAAAGGATGAGAAGAGAGGTGGGATTACATGCACCCCAAGGAGCCTAATAACTGAAATGAGGCATTACATTTGGTTCATGGTGTTTTTCCTGCTGGTAATTTTAGCTGGAATTCAAGTGAGCATGTTTGCACCATTTTTCCAATGCTTTTACCTCATGCCATGTGTATGTTCTCACAGATTACATTTTAAATCTGGAAGAGTAAAATTAAGAAGCCATTCTGTAAAATCAGTGCTAGGGTCTGAGTTAGTAGTTATTTGTGCTTTTGTAGCCTCGCATGAGGCCTTGAAACTGTCCAACTCACCTGCTAGTGCATGCTCTGAGGTGTCATGTTTCCACAAAGAAGTCTTCTGATGCAGTTTTGACATATAACGTCTACTGTTAACTTACAGCTAAAATGTGCCTCAGACACATGGTAAGAATAGTTAAATAACAAGAGTTTGGTTTTGGTTGAGCAGTGTCTTCACTGGTTGCTCTGGCACGGAGCTGACATAACCCAGGTAACTGTCAGAGGCTGGACTGCAGCTCACCTTGCGGCTATCCGAGGACAGGATGCTTGCATGCAGGTATGTGTAAATATTTACTCTCAAGCAAAAGTAAGGCAGGCTTCAGGTTGGACACAGTCATTACGAAGATCAGCTGAGAGAGCTCCTAATGGAGCTGTGAGTACCTCATCTTCACGACATTACAGCTGGAACCGAGTTGCTATTAAAACCAGTGCACTCATTTGTTCCATCTGCGCAAAGAGATTTATTTTGTGTAGTGACAGTGCCTTGAAGTTACTCCAGAGTTACCCAGCTGATCATTTCAAGTCATCCTGCTAGGCTACGTTTGCTTTTTCAGCTTGCTTTCTGAACTTAGGCTTTGTGTTTCTTTTAGGCTTTGTTAATAAATGGAGCAAACCTAGAAGCTCGAGACGACCGCGGGTGCACGCCGTCACACTTAGCTGCAGCCCATGGGCAGTCGTACACTTTACAAACCATGCTGCGAAGTGGAGCGGTGAGACTTTTACCTGCAGATCCCTAGTGCAGAGCCAAAGTCTGCTATCCTTTTCCAACAAAACTCTCATTAGTTTAACTGAGATTTGTCACTGTAGGTTAATCTTTGTTGGTATGTTCTTGTTGGCAAGTGTGGGAATTTATTTTTTTGGGTAAGTTTCAATTTTTTTTTTGATTGTAAGACATGATAGAGAAATGTTCCAAAAATCTAAAGAGAATCGATAATGTGGAACCCCATTTGACAGGGGATGTCACCAAATGAAGATCAGGCACTGAGGTTGTGATTTTTTGTGATTGTACAAATCCTATACAGTAAAAGACATAGACTGAAAACAATCCAGATGTATATTTAAGAATAATCATCAACACATTGATAGAACTATATCTGAAAATATACCTTTTCCGCGTATATTATTTCAATACAACCAAGAAATGGTGAAAAATACCCATCTTGGAATGGGAACTATTTATATGACATGAACTTTGAAAAACATTATTTGATTTGACGGAAATTGTTTAACACAATGAACAGCTGGTTCCTATTTATAAAATTTGTTTTGTGTCAAAGATTTGTAAATGAATGAATTAACCTGCTGTTCTCATTTCAGAATGCAAATGTTTCAGACAGGAACGACTGGAAGCCTGTTCATTATGCTGCTTTTCATGGTCGCTTGGGGTGTTTGCAGCTTCTTGTTAGATGGGGAGCATGTATAGATGATGTGGATAACAATGGAAACCTTCCAGGTACGTCAGGATAAATCATATGCTTTTTAATCTTCGGATTACAGTTGTTGTGGTATGTGATAATATTAGCACACCTTAAGTAAAGCACACCTATCAGCACTGGTTGGACAAGAGATACTGGTTTGATAGCACAAGGTGTAACAGTTTTAAACTAAAAGAGAGTAGGTTTAGATTAGATATAACGAAGAAATTCTTCGCTCAGAGGGTGGTGAGGGACTAGCACAGGCTGCCCAGAGAAGCTGTGGATGCCCCATCCCTGGAGGTGCTCAAGGCCAGGCTGGATGGGGCTTTGAGCAACCTGGTGTGGTGGGAGGTGTCCCTGCCCATGGCAGGGGGTTGGGACTGGATGGACTTTAAGGTCCCTTCCAACCCAAACCATTCTGTAATTCTGTGATTTGCTAGTTGGTTCCATGCAATAAACATAGTTGCTCTGTTTTTATAATGATGAGGGAGTTCATAAAATCCCAAGTAGCTGTCAGTTGGCATCAGCATCCTATTCAGCTCCTGCTGCTCCTGGCAAGGCTCAGAGCTCATGGGTGCTGGAATAGCTCACGTTGGGAGCAGGCTCGTTCTGAGAGGGCAGCATCCCCTCGGCATGTGGTGGAGCACGTGTGCCGATGGAGGTCACAGGCGGGGAAGGGTAGGTGGGGCAGCAGGCAGGTCCAGCTGCTACCTGCTCTTTTTTGAATGTGTGCCAGGCTTGAATGGCTGTGCCAGTGTGAGCAGATTCTGGCATGTTCATATGCAGGTTTTAGTATCCAAACGTTTCTTAACTGGGTTGGTAAAACCATTGTTCTCATTTACCTCTGATTTCCTCATCTTGATTTCCGGAATACCAGAATTTCTATATTATCTGCAGTCTGTACTCTTTTCATAATCATGTGCACAGTCACCTTAGCGCAAAAAAAAAGGGTACTCTCTTCATAGTCTGTCTCTCCACCATCCCTCTGCCTAGCACACCACTGCCTCAGTCCTCTGTAAGTTGAATGCTGTTGCTCATACCCTTTGTTTTTGTTGCATCCTTTCCCTTCTAACGTCTCCTTATGGTCAGTCATATTATTTGTTCCAAATAGCATATTTTTCCCCCCAATAACTTGTTTAGAGGTTTAGAGTTATCCTTTTAAATCCATTTTCAAAATCTTTTATCCTCTGTGAAGCATTATTTATCCAGTAAACTGATATCTATATTTTGTTTTTCAAACCTGGGTTTTGTTAAAGGATGTGAGGCTCTTACATCCCGGTAGGACATCCGGTGTATTGGCTCAAGCGATACAGGTTCATGATGTTAGGAACCCTGGTGGCAGCATAGAAGGTAGTTTTGTTTGCGTTTGGGAACACTTCCCTGATATCACAACCTATTATGGAGATATGGTGAATACCAGCACAGTTCCACTTAAATGCTCTGTATATATGTGTTAGTAGAACATTGCTTTTCTCACCCTCCTGACATCTGCAGAAGCTGGTTTGTCCAGCCTTTGTTCTGTTTCATTTGATCCTCTTACCATCCAGAGGAAAGAAAATGCTTTGTAATACTCCTAATAAATGATTAATAGAAGTGTTATGTTATACAGATTAGAGTGTTTTCCTCAGCTTCTGAAACAGTAAAGTAAATTTAAATCATTTTTACATAATTCAGCTTCAGGATTAGCTGGCCAGTGCTGTAATTTTACCTGAGTATACTGAAAGAAGTTTACTGAGGTTGCAATTCCATACTCCTAAAACTTAAGAAATGTAAGACTGCATCTTTTCATAGAATCATAGAATCATGTTTATGTTATGGCAGAGGTTTTAATTATCTAAAAAACTATTCTTTTTTTGAAGAACACTGGCTCATTCAGTGCCCTGAATAGTCTGCGTTCATTAATTCAACATTTTGTTTTCTATCTGTATTCAGGTTTTGGCCATGCTTCACTTATTTCTTACCAGCTAAGCCTGTTCTAAATGTAATATTAATTTAATCATAGTGTGACACCTGAATTTTTCACAGACATGGCTCTTTCACTCACTGCTTGGAGAAGAGTGGATAGTGTTAGCCTGATTTTATAACAGGTGAGATGAAACACCCAGAAGTAGGGATCCCAATACCAGCTACCCACTGCCTATTTGTGATGCCTGAGACAAAGTTTCTCAAAGTTCTCAGCACTAAGCAGCATATTTTATGTTAACATCACAAAACACTTTGGCTTTGGTCTGAAGTGCAAGTTACACGTTGGGCACTAGCTACTAAGCAACACACAGGTTAAAAGCTGTCCATGAAAAATTCCTTTATGTGTCTTCCATAGCATCCCACTGGAACTCTGCAGAAAGACACGGACAGAATACAACTCTTTAATGTATTTTTCTTCTTCTGTTTTTGCAGAAAGCCTCGAGCTTTTTTGACTGCTTTCTGCATAGGGCAGACATTTAATCCAGTTTCATTCCAAAAGGTGAAATTTCATCCCTGAGATTCTTGCATATCTGGAAGCGGATTTGTAAGAGTTGAGTCAGTTTTGCACCAGCTGACTAGTAACCAGAAGTTAACTTTAAGAAGATACCTTTTCTTTTCACTTTGTCCT
The DNA here is from genome assembly GCF_964211835.1 of Anser anser. Taxonomy (NCBI): domain Eukaryota; kingdom Metazoa; phylum Chordata; class Aves; order Anseriformes; family Anatidae; genus Anser; species Anser anser. The sequence goes on along the minus strand of NC_139720.1, from coordinate 204,443,673 downwards.
AACTAACTCGCTGAAAAAAGTTAAGATAATGTGAAAAACTGTCCTGATTTCACTGAAGCTCGGATTTTGGGTCCTCTGTAATGAGTCCACCTAGGAGAATGAAGTCAGATCAGAGCTGCTGAGCAGTGAGATTTCAGTTCATGGGGAACAGGAGACCCCAGCAGCGCGCTCTCCTAGCTAGAGCTCAAAGGTTTCTCGGCAGTGTTGTGTTGTCTCCCGCCATCAGCTCTGCTAGGGAATTTTCTTTGCAGATCCCACCCTTGACGGCTTTCTTCTACCTCCTTTGCATACAGCTGGACTCTGTCCTGGATAGGAGCCGAGCATCCCCTGCCCAGCTGAAGCTGCACCCTCTTGTTGTGCAGTGTTGGATGGCTCAGGTGCTGGTGGAGGAGCTGGATCTAACTGGTAGTGAGAGCACTGCTTTCTTGGTGGTCAGCAGTGCTTTGCTCTAACCTACTTTGTTTTACCTTGGGCTACAGCGCATCTGGCAGCAATGGAAGGACACCTGCATTGCTTTAAGTTCTTGGTCAGTAAAATGGCCAGTGTCGGGCACACGCTGAAAGCCAGGAATGACCATGGAGAGACTCCAAGGGACTTGGCTGAGCGCTTCTATAAAGATAATATTCTGCAATATATTAACGGTGTGGAAAAAGAGGGGGAGCATCCAGAGACACAGGAAGGTGAGCATGGATCAAACACTAAAATTTTATTAAAATTTATACTGTTAAAATAGGTGTAGTTTTGTAAAACACTTGATTCTGAAAACTTTTATGAGAATTACAACCTTCATATCGCCAATGTAAGGAACAGCTACTGCTTTCAATAGTTATTGCACTTACTGATAGCTAAAGTCTGGGATACTCAATGTGATTTTATAAATACCTTTGATTTATAATAATTGAAATATAACTTGTCACACTGTTGCACTATGAATACCAAGTTATGCATGTTCTTCTTAGACTCCAGCAGAAATTCAGAATAGCTGTATAATTTTCATGAGTTTTCAGATTTGCCTGCTCAGAATTCTTTACTTACACTGAGTAACAATTCAGCCTGGAAATGTTCTACTAAAATTAAGGTTACTTGTTAACCAGCAATACTACTGTAGTCAGAACAGCCAAAAGATGCAAGTGTGGAAAGCTTCCTAAAGACAACATTCCACAGAGCAAAGATATAAGAATTACTCCTTCACCTTTCTACTTTTTCCAGGCACTTACTTCCTTATCTGCTAGTCTTTTGTCATTATACTTATGTGTATATGTCAATACTCTCTCTCTCTCTCTCTCTCTCTCTCTATATATATATATATATATATAAATGTAACTGGAAAAATCAAATTTTCCCGATGAGTAATTTTTTACCAAGAAGTAAACTAGTTTATATATTTGGTTAGGCTGTGGAATTCAAAATAGGCAAATGACTCTAGTTACCACCAGTGATAGAACATTAACTATGAAACAAAGGTATTCCAGATCTTTGAAATTCATCTCCAAGCTGTATAAGATGCCTTTAGCCATAACCGAGACATGTTTAGTCAAGTCTGTGATGAACAGTGCTAGTTATGCAGCTGTGTTTTAACTGATTAAAGATGCATTAACCTGGCTAGCTACAGCTATGAAATTTCCATGAATAAGTTGTTATGAGAGAAGCAAGCTGTACGAGACAAATATGAACATGTTTAGAGGAATTACTGGTATCTGTCTGGAAATGTGTGTTTCGTTTTCAGTTTTAGCTTTCCCAGCCCATAGCGCTGCTTTCAAAGGGGACTTGTTGGTACTTAGAAGATTAGTGAAAAGTGGAGTAATCAATATTAATGAGCGGGATGATAAGGGATCCACTCTCATGCACAAAGGTCAGTAATTATGATTTGTGTTTCAGCTTGTTACCGTTTGTTGCTGGCTTGTTTACTTAGTTTTTCAAGTGGCTGCTCATCAGATAAACTTAATGAAAAACAGTGTCTCATTTCCTGAGGGCTTGAAAGGGCAACCCTGAAAAACATATTTTGTGATGTGTGTGTGTGTAGGTGTCACTTTAAAAACAAAATAACCAAGCTGAAGTAAGTACAGAAAGTTTATATGAAAAAGAAAACAACATCTAAACTGAAATTTATTATTTTTTTAATCAGGTGAGATATCAGTTTTAGAAACATGGGCTAGTTAGTCATAACAGTGATCTGTGTTATGGTCTGGGCCTTTATTTACCGAACATATTGCTACCGTGGAGATGTGTTATAAAAACCACAGCAAGGTAATTTGTTATACGCTGTGGAGGAAGCTTAACTTCTTGTATCTAACACCTTGATTTGCAGTGGAGTGCTAGCATTACAGAAGAATGGTCCTCTTGTGTCTGCGGTTTTCTTATTAATGTCTGAAAGATGAATCACAGAATTGAAGGGGTTGGAAGGGACCTCCAGAGATCATCGGGTCCTACCCCCCTGCCAAAGCAGGTTCCTTAGAGCAGGCTGCCCAGGTAGGCGTCCAGACAGGCCTTGAATATCTCCAGAGAAGGACACTCCACAACCTCCCTGGGCAGCCTGTTCCAGTGCTCTGTCACCCTCACCGTGAAGAAGTCCTTTTGCATGTTGGTGCGGAACTTCCTGGGCTCCATCTTGTGGCCATTGCCCCTTATCCTGTTACCACAAACCACTGAGAAGAGGTTGGCCAAATCCCTCTGTCTGCCACACTTAAGATATTTATAAACGTTGATAAGATCCCCTCTCAGTCTTCTTTTCTCAAGGCTGAACAGACCCAGGTCTCTCAGCCTTTCCTCATAGGAAGCTCCAGGCCCCGTATCATCTTTTTTGCCCTCTGCTGGACTCGTCCCAGGAGATCCCTGTCTTTTTTGTGCTGGGGAGCCCAGAACTGGACACAGTACTCCAGGCGAGGCCTGACCAGGGCAGAGTAGAGGGGGAGGATCACCTCCCTTGACCTGCTGGCCACGCTGCTTTTAATGCACACCAGGATCCCGTTGGCCCTCTTGGCCACCAGGGCACACTGCTGGCTCATGGTCAACCTGTCCCGTGAAATGGGAGAGAAAAGAAATAAAGTATTCTTGTAATATGCTTTTAACACTACTTGCTACAATTCTTTTTGATTAGATAAAAATAGAATTTTTAAAAAGATAACTGAAGTTCTCATTATAAAAAAATTATATGAAGGGATTTGAAAAGTGTTTTCTGCATTCCTTCCTACCCCCTTTTCTTGGAATGTTGCTACTTGTTCCATCCCCAGTCTTTACGTGCCGTGTTGATGAAATGTTGAGGGAAATTTTATGGTTGATTGTCTTTGCATTTCCTTATTTTTTGTATATGAAAACAAACATGACACTTATCCAAATGGGTTTCTGTGAGAGACAGAATTATTCTTCCCTGAGAAAAAGGGCTGGCTGTTTTCAGCCAGACAAGCCAAGTACCATCCTCCATATGTGAGACATCGTTCCTGGGGACCACGAGGCATGGGCAGTAGCCACGCTAGATCACACGATTAGGCAAAGCTGTTGCGTTGGGCTCCAGATGAGAAGCATTGCCTTGAGGGTGTGGCCCAAGAAGTGATGTACCTGTAGCTCCAGCACAAAGCTCCCGCTTCTCTCCTTCTCCGTGAGCCAGCACTGTATGCCGTGGATTGGTCCAACCAACCCCGTGTGAGGTGTGGGAGCCCAGAGCCAGGGAAAGGTGACAGTACTTTGCTGCAAGTGGGTGACATGCAGACCTCAAAGCAAGAGCGTGCGAGGCAGCAGGTATTTGTGTGCCTTGTGCGCAGTGCTTGAGACTGAGCAAGTTTAGCTCCTCTCCAGCAAGAGTTGCAAGTAAATTTCCAGGACTAGAAAGAGGCACAAAAACACATTGCAGGATCTTCCCTAGAAATGGGCATGCCCATACGGCTTGAGCATCTTGAAACGCAGGCTTCTCTGAAATAGCATCTCACCTGTGGGGTCTTAATGAACCCACCCTCTGGCACATTGAACTGTGTCAAGAGGGGGACGTGTGAGGTTTGAAACACTTCAGTTGAATACATCTGACTTGCATTCACCTTCCTTTCCCCAGCTGCTGCACAGGGGCACGTCCATTGCTTACAGTGGTTGCTTGAAATGGGAGCTGACTGTGACATTACAGATGATGCTGGAGAGACTCCAAAGGATGTAGCCAAGAGGTAACAACACATATCATGTAGCTCAGTCGTTTATTTGCTTACTATTTATATGTCAATATCAAGTCAGCTTTGTTGTAATTACTTCTGATTTTCAGTGATGGAGGGAGGAAAAGGTCAAGTCCATGAATTCCGGTTCTGAGTAACAAGCAAAGCAGTACCGCAGCTGTGAAAGGTTTTATGTTTACCTTGTTTTTTTCTGAACATGGTGAGACATAAAAGGTGAAAAGTAACTGATCTGCAAAAGGAAGGTCGTAAGCCTATATGCTCCAACTGCACAAAGTAAATGAGAACTAAAGAAAGCTGACTGATTTTTGCCTTAATAAAAATAATGCAGTTGCTGATGAGATTCAGTAAAGAAATCCTGCAAAGGAAAAGATCTCTCTGATGTGGCAGTCATCACCATAAGATTTCAATGAGGCAGAGCTCATGCTGGGAGAATACTGCAGAAAGTAGACCAGCTGCTCATAGTTTGTGTACCAATGCTTCCTTTAATCCTGAACCCCCCTCCTATATATGGGGACATGAAGAGTTTCAGAAAGTTTCTGTCACATGTGGGCAGCATGGCAATGCTTTCGCAGATTATGGGGATATATCAGTGTAGGTTAACTGTTCTCTCGGCAGATTTGCCCAACTGGCAGCTGTGGAACTTTTGACACAAAGAACTGGAGACAGTAACTCCAGTGATGAAGAACTAGATGCAAACAATGCACGATTTTTTGAAAGGCATGGTGTGGAAGGGAGTACGGATAGCAAAGAAGATTTAATCCTGGATAAAGCAGAGAAAAGGAACGCACGCAGTAAGCATTTTCATCACTCCTTATTTGAAAAGATAGTCTCGAGGCATTCTGTTCCTACTTGCACATTTTCTGCTAACTGCTGCAATTTTTTTTTGTTGTTGTAGGATGAGTTTGTTGACAGGGTATCTGTACTGATGAGTATTCAAACAAATTGTAGAAAATTAGGAAGCGTAGTGCAGGACAGTCAGAACATACCTGTTACACTGTCTTAATCTGTGTTGGTGAAACCACATTGGATTGCTCCTTGTTTCTGAGAGCTGTCTGTTGTGTGGGTGTCAGATACATCTCAGTATCTGCTGAGCAGTGTGATTTCTGTGTTTGTGAGACTCTTTTCCAGGCTATTGGATTTCAGCATGACTGTCTTCAGTTCTCTCTGTGCATTTTCCCTACCTGGAGATCCCTGTCTTACAGTAAGGGCCTATCGCAAGATTCAAGAACTTCAGCATCTTCTAGAAATTGCCTACAGCAACTACAGACAACTGGGAGGAATAACGGAGGAGGAGAAGAAGATGAAAAAAGAACAAAGGGAGGTTGAGAAGTAAGGTTAACTTGCTCTGGTAATGTTTAACTCAGTGAGGCCCATTTTAAAGCCTTCTTTAAGGCTACCTTACACTCAGATTGCTTTGGCCATTCTGTCTTTTCCACTTACCAACTTTAGCCAGGCCAAAAAGAAAAGGACTTCAGTGATTTGCCTGGCCAGTTCTAGACTTCTACGACCAGGATTAGCCTTACAGCACAACACAAATTTTTGATGGGCCTGTACTTCTTGTGCTTGTGCAGGACTACCTGTTCTGCCTTCAGGTTTTCCTGCAGTGTATGTGCAGTAGGCTGCACATAAGTCCTCACTATGCTTTTTTTTTTTTTTTTCTCCATTGAGGATGCTGAATACATGTATGCACTTTAATAAGTCTGAATAGAAGCATTAGTCTTAGCATGGCTTGCATGGAAGTGCATATACAGGCGGAATTATTCAATGACCCGTTATATTTCTTTGTCAAGGGCAGTATATTTCTGTGCTCATGAAGACATTAGATCATATCCAGACCACAAAAATAGAAATCTCAGCGAACCTCCCCTTGCATGTGAAGCACTTTCCATAGTTTCTGCCTAATTCTCAGGGTCTCCATTAAATAAAAGGTTTCAGTTAGATGGGTTAGGTGTTTAGATGGGCAAACTGTCTAAGTTTTAAAGAAATGCCTCTATTTCTCTTAAAGATTTAGACTGTAAACAGTAAAGCAGCATCCTGTCCCTACCTCTATCTGTCAAACATTTGGCTACATATTGTTCTTAATTCTTGTAGATAAGCATGTCCATGTCCATTATGTGTTTGGGCCACTGCAAACCAAACATGTTACTAGAGTAATATGTTTGCAGCGCTGGGAAAGTCACTGTTGACTAACGACAGAAATTAGAGCTCGTTTTGGATACAGCAGCTAGTAGCTAGCAGCTGAAAAGCTGCCAGTGCCTGTTAGAGAGCTCTGGTAAGGCTCATTAAGAGATTTTGCTTTCTGTGGCGTGTGGGGCTAAACTAGTAAAACAGTAATTGTGAGGGTCTCTGAGGGATGTCATCTGCGGAGGCCAGAGAGCATCCCTAGATCCAGTCTGGCCTTTTGAAACTGAAATACTGCTCCTCAGGACACTGAGAGAGACCTATGTGTAAACCCCAAGATACTTGTACCGTATTCTAGAAAACCTCATTATTTAAAAATACTTATCAACAACAACATTTTACTAGATGAAAAGCAGGAATTGCCACTTGGGAAGGTTACTCTAGCAGATTTTGAAAACGTCTGCTTTAGCTCAGATTTTCTGGCTGTAAGAGGCCTGGTGGGAGCTGCTGCGCAGGGCCAGGCTGCATGGCATGGAAACAAATGCCACCGCGTGTGTGCCACACACTGCTGGAGCTGTGCCTCACGAATCCAGAGTGTGCAAGAAGTCATCCTGTTCCCCCAGGCACTGAGTTACCTGCAAAAGCACAGGTCGTTCTTACGGTGTCAGTAAGACTGATAGAGCCTGGTTGCTTTGGCCAGTGAGTCAGGAATCTTTTGGTCTGGGAAACGCAGTAGCTCTTCTGTCAGCTTTTTTTCCTGCCACGCTATTTGAATCCACAGGGCAGACGTCTCCCTTTTACCAGTATTCCGTCTTTGTAGCTGGGCTAACTCGTTGTGCTACAGAGGAGAGCCAGATGACTCCAGATGACTCAGCTGTTGAGGTCAATTGTTGTTAGAAGAATATATCTGAATTATGTGTCAGCTAACCAGTTCCAGGAATCTCAGTTAATTTAGTAGCCACTGTGGGGATGACTGATGAGAACTTGTGCAACTGTTTATCAGCCAGTGCTTCTGCTTTCCTTTAGTCGGTGCCAGGCAGGCTGTCATTTGATCATTCCTCATCTGCGGTTAACCCAATCACTTTAGGAAGGATGTGGAGGAACCAGCCATAAATGAAGAAGCTGCCCCTGGCTTGTCTAGAATGCCAGTTTTATGCCTATTCCCTGTTTCCTGCCAACTCTTCTGCCTCTTGGGCGCTTCTCGCTATTCTGCAGCTGGAGATGGACCTGGGTTACAGCCTACTCAAAACCCTGGGGCTGGCTCAATGTGTGGGAAGATGTCGCCATCTCGTGGTAGAGGTGGGCGGTGAAGGACAAACAGCAGATGCTGAAGCTTTTGCAAATGGTCTTGAGCCAGGAGCAGCCTGTAACTGCAGTTTTCTGCTGTGACTAACCTGCTCCTGAAAAGAAACAACACGTGGAGTAGCCAGGACGTGCTTGGATGTGCTTTATGCTCTGGTTGTCTCCTTTGCTTTTGGCAGGGCTGTGCAGGAGCTGGAGGCTCAGCTGGAATACGAGCGAGTCAGGCGGGAGAAGCTGGAGAGCCAGCTGGACGACTACCGTGCTGAGATAGGCCACCTGAGAGAGAGCCTGGAGAAAACCCACACCCCGCCTGCTCTCCCCCTGGTGCGTGCCACCTGAACGCCCCCTTTCCTGGAGCGTGGGACAGAGGCTTGTCCCGCTGCTTGTGCACATTCATTCCTGCTAAGATTCCCCAGCATGGTGCTAGGAAATACCGGAGTAAACGTGTCAGCAGCTTTCAGCTGGGGACACTGAAGCGAGCAGCAGCCTTTGCTGCATCCCGACAGCGTCTCTGCTCTGAAAAGATAGCAGTTTCTCCTTGTGCACTGCGAGAGAAGCATCTGTATTCTTGCAGGATAGCTCTTCTCCTTGTCATTAGGTTTGTTTTCCTCCCTTTTACTCCAGACTGGGAAGTGAATGGGTGGAGTGCTGTACTGCTGTGTGCAATGACTGATTTCAGCGAGTGGGCTCGTGTCGTCATAATTATCAAGTCCACTGACAGCAAAGCAGATACTGGTATGAACGATTGGTTGATTTAGCAGGCAAAGATAGAAAACTTAGAGACACATTTTTAATCAAATCTGACAAAAGATCAGAAGTTCACATGCTAAGTTTGGGGACAGAAGAGCTGGCTTTTCAGGTCTTCCCCTGCCACATATAATCTCCCACAAGACAATGTGAAAAGCCACTGTCCCATTTCTCAGACCTTTGCCATCCAGTCCAGCCTTTGGTGAGGCTCCTGGGTTCCTCCTGCTACGGCTGGTGGGAAGCAGTGCGCAGTGACACTGCTGGGTCATCCAAAGATAGAGCCAGCGTGAAAGGCGCGTGGCCCGGCTGTTCCTGGCTGTTCACTGCTGTTCTCGGACCTTTGGTGACCAGCTGTTTTGGCCATTACGCTGCCTTGGCTATGCGACTGGTTGTAGGTCCTGCTATAACCAGTCTAAAAGTCAGCTGAGGAGTCACTGACAATGTGGGGCACTTGGATTTAGAGCCTTCCTCTGCCAAAGAGGGGCTTGAAGACGCGTCCCCAGGGGATGCTTTGGCCAGCACAGTGTCAGCTCTACTGAGGTGGTGCCATAGTCACTCCCCTGCTGATGGTTGTGTGGCCACTGTAACTCCATATTCACAGATCCAGAGCGAGTGAAGGAGGGCAAACAGCTGCACAGGCTGTTGGGGCAGTCGTATGGGATGGGGAAGCTGGTCCGTGCTTCACATGGAACATTTACTTATTTCCTGGAGGAGAAACTGGGTTTGTGGATAAGGGATAACAGTACTGCCTCCTCAGCCAGGTTTGAATGACACCCTGGTATTCAGTGCATCCCTACTGGACAAGGGTCCTTTGCCAAGCGTGATGGGAAAAAAATGCTTAGTGTGTGCTTTGGGCAGGAAACAAGCAGCTAGAGCTCAGTTTTGCTACTGTTTAAGCCATGTGTGGGTTTAGCCTTCGCTTGAGTAGTTAAATATGGACTGTGGGGCCCTTTGGCTGTACCAAGTCCCCTACTGGATGGCCAGTACGAATGGTACTTTTGCAGACAGATACCATCTTTCCAGCATGTCCTACTGATCACCTGCTGAGGCAAATGGCTTTAAAGGCCACTGAAACATTTCTAAGAAATTTATGAAGAGCTCCCAAAAATACTGGCTTTTGCTTAGGGGGCTACTGAGCCACACAGCAGTCAGGGAATTGCTGTTGTTTTCTTGCAGCTTTCCCTTGTTTAGCCCTAAAGGGAACTTGCATTACACAGCTCGTTCCATCTCCATCTACCCCCTCCCCCGGTTTCTTCCTCCTGCCCTCTCTTACAGGACTGTTTCTGCACCCCTCCTGTGTACAGTTTGCCCTTTCTGTTACCTGTCCCTGCTTTCCTTGCCACCACATACACGCCGTGAAGCTCCTACAGCTGTTTGCTTCCCGTTATGTCCTTGGAGCTGAGCTCTTCCATGCTGCTGCCGCCCTCTGGCTGGCCAAGTGCTTTCTCCTTTTGAAAAAAAAGCCACTTTCTGCTTCCACAGCACACTTTTAAGACATTACCCATTCTACTCCCCTGGCAGGTTTAAAAATCTGGCACAACTACGACATAGTGCCCCCATTCCTACGGTGGAGGAGTGGCTGTAGGGGGTTTGCTACCAGTAGCGGTCTGGGAAAGCCCCCCTGGCCATTAGGTTAATGGTGATCAATCACATTGACACGTGATTACATGTCGATAGCTGGGACAGGAGGCAACTTTTATTGAGGCAGATTTTCAAAAACTGCTGTGACTGCTGTAACCAAGGGACCTTCGCATTTTACCCTGCTGTGACTGCCATCTCATGCCCTGCCACTATGTTCTACCCCAGCTTCAGCACAAACACTATGTTCTGTGGTTATTAAAGCCATGGATTTCTAAAACCTGTCTTGGGAGGTAGCAGGTTTAAGTGATGGCTGTTTAATGGCTGTAACATCCTTTGTTTCAGGAAGCTGGAACTATCTCCAATTCTTGCAAAGAGAAAAAGAAAGTAAAGAAGAAACCAGCCTGCAACTCTGGTGGAGTGTTTGTGAGACTGCGCTGAGGACCGAACCTCAGATGAGGGGCTGGCAGACTTGAGGAGGTAGAGTGGCAATATTCTACGCAGTGCAAAGTGTTTGCATAGCCCAGTTCCACAGATGAGCTCTGGTTCACTGAATTTCATTGAACTATTCTCCTAGTTTTCTGGCCTAGAATATACTTTTAAATCACTGCAACAGCATAAAAACAAAAACAACAAAAAACCCCACTGTTGGACTTCTCTTCCTGTCCAGGTAGTAGTTAACAGCTTTACAAACCATAGCATTTGAGAGACAACTGCAGCAATGTCATGGGACCTAGGGTTTGAGGAAAGTATCCTCGTCTACTAGTCTTTGTACTACTACCTTAGAGAAATAAAAGAAAATAAAGCACCTTACCTCAGACAGAACCAGCAACATGGACCTGAAGCAGTGGCTGGAACAAGTACTGCACGGACAGGTGCCAGACCCCTCACTTTCCACCTTCAAGCCATTCCTAAATAAGCCCTGAAGCTACTCCTTCGTGAGGTGCCAGATGAACTGCAGCGGTGTGCCCCTGAGTCTAAATCAAGGCTGAGGATGTCACTAGTTACAGGGCATGTTGTGGTTAGAAACAGCAATCCTGACATCCCTGCCTAAAAAAAACATTTAATGGCTTTACATATAATAAAAATTGTTCTCTTATCTGCACGCCATTATGAAGTTATTTTGCTCTGGAAAATCATGCATTAATATTTTGGCTGTCTTGCTTCCAATAAATTTTTATAGATGGTAATTTGCTAGTGCTTGAATCCTCATCTGTCTTCCCCTTAGCTACCTAAGGAAACAATCTCTAAGTTTCGAAATTACTGAAAAAAATCAAATTGTATTTGTGTGCATACACAAGAGACTGGGGGAGAGGCTTGCTACAGAACAGCATAAGCCTCGTTACAGAGACAAAGAGGAAAAAATCCAGTCTCTGGAGCTCTCCTCAAGGTGTAGGGGGGTGATGGTAAGAAGCTGTATAAAATTTCATACATCATTGCTGGAGCTACTCTCATGTAGGAACAGTTCAAAAGATGAACACAGGTCTTTCAGAGAACTTCAGAAATGGTTATAACTCATAATAGGATGGATTTGAATATGCTGCAGTTACATGAGACGAGTCACTGCCTGAAGTCCTTGCTGCTGGTACCTGTGCCTATGTCACTAACACACACAACAGAAAAAGCAGCCTCATTTCTCAACACAACAGCACTGTGCTCATTATAGACCCCGCATTCTTACAATCTGGTAATCTGCATTCAAGTCTCTCAGACAGCAAATACAAGAAATTAATTTTATTTTCATAAATGTAGATGTTAAATACATAATGTCATGCACAGAATACAAGAATTTGCAGGATACCACCAAGTTCAACTGCAAACAGAACCGCAATACAAAAGTTGCCACTATACAGTACTATAAACTCTGTACCCCATAAAGGGCTTATTCTGATAAAGTTTAGTCCAGGAAGGGCTTTTTTGGCTTTTTTTATTATTAAAAGAAATCTACCTAAGCATAGACATTTGTACTCAAGACGTGACTGCTTCAGTTTGGGAAGGCACCCAACCTTTACATCCCACCTCTGCAACTAGAGCTGCGAAGGCCTTGCAGAAAGCAGAGGAGGGATCATCACCACCTGAAGGTCAAGCCTGCCTCACAGCGTTACGGACCACTCCAGAGGAGCATGGAGATGGGAGCAGGACAACCGGAGCCACAGCAACACTATCCGAGGTGTTGAGTTTCTGTGTCACAAGCCAGATCTTATACCCAGAAAACACACAAAGGTTTATTGGAAATACTCAGTACTCCTTGAATGGAGGAGTTAAGAGCAGTTGTCGGTCCCAGGGCTGTATGCAATTGGTGAGAACAGAGGCATTTCCCCTCAGAAAGAGGGAGACAAATTTTCCCATTGGAGAACTGGCCTCTAGGGTTACAGAAATTGGAAGAGATATTAAAAATAACTAGATCTGTAGAGACATTTTGGTTTCACATGAGATTTTAACTGTATGTAAACCATTCTTCAAGAAGAACAAGGATTCTTTAGTAAAGGCCTTGGAGTGCGTTTTTTATATATATGTATATATATTCCTATTTATTTATGAAAATATAAAACCAAAGGACCAAGCTTCAACCCACCAGAAAAGAGAGGAACAGACTACAGGCAAACATCCAGCTCCGACATTTCAGATTACTTTGCTTGGTCAGGGTAGATCTGCTGGAATTCCCCCGTGATGGTAATACTAATTCGGAAACAGTAGTCCCATATTTTCATGGGCATGTCAAGTGTTTAGTATCTCCAGTTTGAGTGGAGCTGAGAGCACTGGAAGTGTTCTAAAAGACAACAGACTTGATTCTAAAACCCATTAAGAAACACTTTCTGATTTTATATAGAAGTATTTTGAAATAAATACATTATTCAATAGGGGACAATGAAATATTACTATTATTTGCCTACTCCCCACTCAATTATTTTGATCTTTAGTGTTACAAAGTCAGAAAACACTTTAGTGCACAGTAAGAATATCAAAACAAAAAGGTACCAAAGTTATCTAAGCTCAAACGTGATTGTCTAGTTGATGTTGCTCGGGTGGCCTTTTCTCCATCTGTATTTGATGCTCTCATTCCATTTAGATCTACTTCCAGAACCTGTAAAATCCCAGTGCTATTGCTAAGCAAGTGAATACCGAAGCTGTTAAAAAAAAAAAAGTAGTAATTAGATGAATGCTAAATTGTATCACCTTTTAAATTCAGGAAATTAAGTGCAAACATATGGAAGGATAACTCTAGAGTACTGCTTCCTAAACTTCGATTGTTACAGCTGTGAAAATTCTGGAAAACAATGACTTGTCTTAGGTGCAAAATCCTGCACGGTAGCACTGCCTAGACAGTGAGACGAGATCAAACTCGGCAGCCTGCAGAACCATTTTTTCAGGAACAGTCACAGTGAATAACAGAGCACAACAGACTATAGTGATTTTTACTATCATTGCCCATCTATCCGGAACTCTATAACAGGATAGATGGCTGTATCAGGTCTTTCATTAAACATAATTAAAAAGATCTTCCACTGAGCAAAATGACAACACACATTTGACATGACACTAGGATATCATCTCTGAAGTCTGATGAGCTGTCTTCCAGATTTGTTGAACCAGTGTTTCGGTTAGTGTTAGAATAAAGTTAATTACATTTCCCTCTGAACTTGTTCTTATTTCCAAACATGTGTAACTGTCTTCTTATCCAGCTCCAATGAAACACAGATTTCATTGGTTATATATTGAAAACTCCATCTCAAATCAGACTTAAATTTGTTCTGCTCTGTAGAGGAAAGTACCCGTACTGCCACAGCGAAACTGTTCCTGTGGAAGTCAGAATGGGAGACAGAACTGGTCACTCTCAGGCTAATCCTCAAAGCTTGCTAGCATTCCTAAGCAACCTCTGGAAAACTTTTGAAGCAACCCTGCCACATGAACTGTCAGACTAGACAGGGTATTTTGATTTCTCCCCCCCCCCCCCCCTTTTTTTTTTTTTTTTTTTTTAATGTCCATGTTCCTCCTAATCCCAGTTTGGGGCACAATCATACTCCAACTGCAGTGTTTGTTGTGTTCTCACCTCTTCCGTGCTCTGTGTTCCATTTCTTTCAGTCACTGGGGGGGGAGAGCCCCACCCAATTCTAGTTATCAGCTGCTACGCAGCTGACTTCTTGAATTCACTTGTCATGTCATCTTGAGCAAGTCTTGAATAAAATTTTACACATATCCTCTACCGGCACTCACCTCCTCGTCTATCACATACCTGCCAAGTAACGTATCGTATCAAGTTTATTCGATTCCATCAGTGTTTTTAAGGAAGCTATTTCAGTGTCAATTTTATTGCTGATTTCTGAAATAACGCTGTTGGTACTTGAATCCTGAAACATTAAAAGAGGGCATATATCTGACGATGATCTCAGGCCCTGTCAGCTTTGCAAAAACAAACAGGAATACCATGCTACCAGCAACAAAGAAAAATTTCCAACCTATCAGTGAAGTAAAATAGTTAATTGCTAAGTGATCTTCGAAAACACAGAACAGCATTTAATACAATACAGGAAGGATATTAAGGATGGAGACAGAAAAAGAGAAACAAATCCGTATGATCTGAGTTTTATCTCTGATTTGCCAACTGCCTCCTAAAGGAGGCATTCTACAATGTGCAGATAGTGCCCCTGAATTTTTGCTGAACAAAGGTTTAAGAATTCACAAGCCATATCTGGGAAATGGGTAAGATGCTGAAGGCAGGAAACATCCATCATCAGCCTCTTAGACTTCAGTGCCTTCAAAGAGGCTTTACCACCTCTTGAAACTTGCTTGGCTGTAGGTATCTGAACCATCCCGCTGGCAGGGCTGACCAGCTCATCCCGTAGCGCTGGGGAAGGCAGCATGCTGGTGCACGCCCACCTGTAACAGCCTACATAAAGGCACTCTGGAAGCGAGGGACAAGTCTTGTACGCCTTCTGCTTGGGTGATGTTCAGCACAAATCCCCCACGCTGAAGCAATAAACACGTACAACATGCGTATGTGATACATGCTGACATTTTGTTTTACTACATTCAAGTATCTATTAAGCTTCACAAAAGTTGTGTGTTCATGCAACGTGCAATGTGTAACTACCCTGCTCAATATAAAATGGCCTTTATTCACTACTTACTTTTTTATGAAACTCTGTAGTTGCTTCCATCAATTTCCTCTCTTGATCTGTAAACTGTGGATAAAAGATAAATTACAATTGTAGCAAGAGAAAATGGCATAAAACTGGGCAGAGTATCTTCACAGACCAGCTTACCATATCTGTCACTCTGCTCCTCTCCAGGTTTATATCTAGCTTACTGTCAGCTCGGATTTTACCGGTTTCATTCTGTAAAACAAAAAAAGATAATGAAAATAACTATTTACTTCCCCCAGCATGGGTGTATAGCTACTTGCTGATTACTCACCATTAACTGCTGTTTAACTTGATCTAATTCAATTTTCATTTTCTAGATGAAGAGGAAAAAAAGTTTTTAATAAAGTCAGAAAAATGCTGTCCAAGCCAATCAGTTCTGCGTTACTACTGCATATAAGTGATTACTCTTCCACGATCTTTCTCCCAACAGAGCAATTTGTTCCTAGTTATAGTAGTTAGGCTATTTAATCTACATCCTATAGATTATCTGTATTCTATGTAGTGTATCTATACAGCCAGATATAATCTGCTGGAAATTTTTCCCAAAACGAAGGAATCATTTTGTGAAAACATACAATGAAGATCTTGTGATTCTCAGACTAAAGAGAGCAGAAAAACACTAAAATGCTGTCAGGCAAAACTAAAACATGTCTAAATCACCAGTTTAATTAAATTGTTGCAAGGAAATGGCTGACTGCTCTCCCTGGATTGTACTGTTAATGGTGACAAGGCTACTAGAATCACCCAATACAAAAGATGATCCTAAGATGTGAACATTTCTTTTTTCTTTCCAGAAGAATTAAGCAAGTTGTATGAAGTGAAATATACATTTATATGATCCCAGAAGTTGCAACATACAAACATTTCAACTCTGGTAAAAAGCATCCATAATTAATTCTATGTAAATATTTTGCAAACAGAAATATAAAACAGATATAATCCAATTTAATTACACTAAATGAACTACAATTTAACTGCTTAATTAAAAGTATTTATTAGTACCTCATTCTCAGCTCTCAAGTTTGCAAATTCACTTTTTTCCAGGATAACCATATCTTTTCGAATGGAGTCCAAATGTGCCATTATCTGCTGTAAAGTTATTTCCTTAGAAACAAAAAAAAATAAATATGTCAATGATTAAGTTTCACACTTTCCAATAAGAAAAGATTTTTATGTTTAAACTTATGAAATTAGCTACAGCAAAGCACAAAAATGTGAAGGGTCTCCAACAGGAAAGTGACAGAATAATAGAATTTCATAGCTGCAACTGTTTTTTTGACAGACTCAAGAAAAGCAGTTGGTGTTTTTTCCAGTTGCTTTTATGTTAACTCTGAATTTAAGCAAAAAAGCCAGGGGTATCTAGTCTAAGTGTTTACGAAGTGAAACAAAAAATTCAGATTTGTCCTTCCATTTTCAATGAACGTTCAGTAGCCTATAAAACAAGTTGGAAGTTTGAATCCAGTTCCTAAATAAGCACTTAGGGGGCAACCACAGCTTCTCTGTCTGGGCAGCCTGTTCCACTGCCTTGCCACCCTCTGAGTGAAGAATTTCCTCCTCATACCTGATGTAAACCTACCCTCTTGTAGTTTAAAGCCATTCCCCCTTGTCCTGTCACTGCACCCCCTGACAAAGAGTCCCTCCCCAGCTTTCCTGTAGCCCGCTTCAGGTACTGGCAGGCCGCTGTAAGGTCTCCCCGGAGCCTTCTCTTCTCCAGGCTGAACAACCCCAACTCCCTCAGCCTGCCTTCACAGGAGAGGTGCTCCAGCCCCTTGATCATCCTCATGACCCTCCTCTGGACTTGTTCTAATACTACCTTGTCCTTCTTGGGCCCCAGAGCTGAAAGCAGGGCTCCAGGGGAGGTCTCACGAGAGCAGAGCAGAGGGGGACAATCCCCTCCCTCGCCCTGATGGCCACGCTGCTTTAGATGCAGCCCAGGATACAGCTGGCTTTCTGGGCTGCAAGCACACATTGCCAGCTCATGTCGAGCTTCTCATCCACCAGCACCCCCAGGTCCTTCTCCTCAGGGCTGCTCTCAATCCATTCCCTGCCCAGCCTGTATTTGTGCTTGGGATTGCCCTGGCCCACGTGCAGGACCTTGTACTTGGCCTTGTTGAACCTCTTGAGGTTCACATAGCCCAACCTCTCAGGCCTGTCCAGGTCCCTCTGGATAGCATCCTTTCCCTCCGGTGTTTTGACCACACTGCACAGCTTGGTGTCATCAGCAAACCTGCTGAGGGTGCACTCCATCCCACTGTCCGTGTCACCAACAAAGATTAAACAGTGCCAGTTTCCTCATCTCATGTTAAAACACTCAACCTGGACACTGACCACACTTTAAAAAACTGTTTCTACCTACACAATTCCACAGAAGTTGTATTTGTGATACTGACTTTTTTTAAAACGTGTATTAGGAACTCCAAACAGAAATGTTTCCCTTTTGACGGAAAAACAGAGACAAGTTCTTGTCTTATCTTTGAGACTTATAGGAAAAAGTTAAGTAACTGTTGTTAAGCACAAATGCCAGTAAGATAAAAATCTGTGCAAGTAAGGCTCAGCAGTTTAAATAAAATAGCAATGTATGTTTAATTGCATTAACTCATTGAAGAAGAATGGCACATAATTTTAGCTTGCACAGCCTTCCTGACTAATTATTAAAAACATTACTGTGCATCAGATCTTTATTATACTGGCCCAGATGTTTAGCCTACAGGAAAAAGCTAAAGTTCTTTTTATTTCGGCAATTTGTTAAAATGAAA
Source organism: Anser anser (assembly GCF_964211835.1). Lineage (NCBI taxonomy): Eukaryota > Metazoa > Chordata > Aves > Anseriformes > Anatidae > Anser > Anser anser. Next base: position 204,425,871 of record NC_139720.1, on the reverse strand, counting down.
CTTGTCACCACCTCTATTATCAACAGAAGGAACAGTCATGTTACTTAACTGATTTGCTGCCTCGAGACACGTTCATAAACGTGAGCCTGAATGTCTGAGCAAAGGAGATAACTCGTCGCTGTGCTCAAATACAGGCGGAGGTGTCGGCTGGTCCAGCACAAACAGCTAGGTGTATGCAAAAAACTAAGCCAGTCTGAGCCTACTTGCTGTCCCTGAGGGCAACTGACACGCCACAGATAACATCTCGATGGCTAAAATCTCTTCCTTCTAAAACGTGGTGCCCCTGCCAACCCTACCTTGTGGGAACAGTTGCTGGCCCTATACTTTCTGTTACGGTGTGCCCAGGTCAGGAGACTGATAGCTGCCAAGGGGCTGCACTAAGTGTTTACGTCTCTGGATAACCATGTGGTGGTGTCTGGGAACCACGTCCCAGCCATGTTCTGTGTTTACAGCAGATGTAGCCTAGAGACTGAAATGCAGGAGTAAAATTACACTTTTAATAATAGTTTTCATTTGATGAACAAGAAGACAGGAAAATACAGGATATCTGCGAACAGAAACAGCATCTTTACTAATGTTCAGTAAAAACACTGACAATTTTCTGCTATTTTAGGTGCTTTTGTTATCTCTCAAGAACTCCCTGCGTTTCTCTTCTGCCCTGACCTGTTGCAAAGTAGTTAAAATCTTGGATTTACCTCAGAGCTTCTCGGCAGCTAAAGCAGCAAGCTTTGTATTAAACCGATACATTGTGGCTGCACTTGGAAAGCACTTCTGTGAGACGAAAGGTGTAAGGTATTAAAATTCTTAGCATCACCTTGAAACCTAGCTCAGTAAGGTATTTATAGTACTACAGAGTTGCTCACTTGTCCTTTAAATATGGACACGCGCCATTATACTCACACAGTGTTGAATATTTATACACACCGTAAATAAGTTCTTACCTGCTGAGCCTGGGTGACCATATCCTTATAGACCGTGTCTAAACTGACATTCGACAGGGTGATTAACGCCGATACAATGGTCTCTGCTTGCTCTTTTGCAAAGCCTGAAAAACAGTTGAAGGATGACAAATTAAGGTAACATTAGAAAGCTGGACGATGAGTAGAGCAAGAGGTACACAATAAACTGGGACACTCAAGTGCTGTACCTAACTACAGTGGCAAATGGGAAATCACACAATTACGGAAAACTGATGGTGGAACTTGGTCACTGTGACATCTCACTACATAAAATAAACAGACAATGCTGCAAAAACCTGAAGAGCATTAACTTTTAACACACTGAAACAGTCTTTGCAAGCAGCTGATGGGACTACCGAATTTCTGTACCATGTTTAACGGCTCATGCATTATAAAAATAATTGAGCAAAATTTTACTTTATTATAAACTTCTGCAAAAAAAAAAAAAGCTGCCACGTTAGTCAAATCTGATTCAGTACTGAGGTCTTTGACCCTAACAATCTATTTCCAGCAATCTCTCTGATGTGTTGTATTTCAGTTGCTCCATTTCCCAGCTTGGGATCAATTAACTTTTCCTTGAAATATGCTTTCAAGGCAAATTATTGAGAAAAAGGTCACTGAACTCTTCTAAGTACTGGAATCAAACTGCACCACTGGTTTGTATTACTAAAAAAGCTCTCATGCTTTATGACATTTTCCTTCCACTAAGAGGTGTGGTTGCATCGCTTCAGTTTCTCTGAATTTTCAGGGTTGCCTAGGTTCTTGCTAATTCATTATTTTGTTTTTCCTCTATTCTTCCTTGCTGCTTGGAAGTTTAGAAAATGTGAAGAAATTCATACATGCAAGAGTTAAGACACTGGAGCCTGAAAACTGCCTGCAGCAAGTCTGGCAAACATTAAAAGCATCTCTTAGCTCTGGGATTTCTTCAACTTTTACCTTTACAGCCCTGTCACTGTGATACTGAAGGGTTGTAGTAGTTATGGAACAAATTAATAAACTGATTAACAACAGCGGACCAGCATCAGACAGACTTCACCTTATGTTCTAAAGGAACTAGAAAAAGAAATAGCTGAATTAGTACTCAGGACAAGTAGCATCTAACGAGCTATCCTGACTCCTCAAGTACTGAAAAGCGACAAACACAACATCAGTTCTAACAATAATTCCAGAAGAGACATAACGAACTAGGGGCTGACAAGTCTGACGCACATGCAACAAACAAACAAAAACAACAACAAAAAATATTAGCGTACTCTTAAGAGTCTTCTAAGTACTAAGACACATTATTAGTAGATCTTAAGAGTGGAAAAAATCCTAACTCAATTGGATAAAGTTGCAGCTGCCACTTAGGAGAAAGATTTAGGAATCGTAACAGAGAGTTGATAGCCTGACAAAGACATCAGCTCAATGCTTAGAAGGATCAACAGAGCAAACCAAACTTTAGGAATTACTTAGAAAAAAAAAAGAGTAGAGAACGAAATAGATGAAATGTCAGTTTTCAAATCCATGGGACATCCAGTTGTCAGGTAATGCCAACAGCTCTGTTCCTTCCCCTGTGAGGCAGCTACTGCTTGGGAAAATCCAATGAACTAAGAATCTTCTGTTTGGAAAAATAAAAAAAGATGGAAGAACATGACATACGTTTACAAAATCTTAAGTGACGTGAGAGATCAAATGTTCATTTCTCCTTCCTTCAAAAGGACTGAGGGGCATCAGATTAACACAGTGGAAGCCAGGTTCTACATAAACAAAAGGAAGTATTTTTCCACACAATGAGTGGACTTCTGAAACTGCATGACAAAGGATGTTGTGGGTACTAACCAACCCATAGTAGCTCAGGGGCTTAATAAACTTATGAAAGGAATTCTCTTGGAGGTCACCAAAACTCATACCCAGCACAAAATACCTCCAAGGTGAGAGCAGCTGGAGGCCTAGAAGGTACAAGGGGATGTGCCACTCATCTGCCCCATTTTTACACTCTTCTGCAGACAAAGACTCACAGTCCTGCTAAGGGACAGAACCCTGGGCTAGACAGACCTTTCAGCTGCCAAAAGACAGCCACATTCACTAAATAAAAGAACAGGCATTAAGGATGTATTACAGCACAATGCTGCTGGAAATATTTACAATTAGGAAAAAAAAGTTACTATTAGCAGCCAGTAGAAAGTTCTTCAAATAAAGCTGTGGTTTTTTTTTGTTTGTTTTTTTGTTTTTTTTTTTACCAGAAAACAGTTCTTCAATCACCACCACTGCTCTCCATTTGTCAAATATATTATGCTCCTCAGCTGGAAGATGCTATGTAAACTTACCTATAGCTACAAAAAAGGTAAATTTAATGTAAGAGTACCATTTGTATGGTTACAGAAGCATCAAAGAGTATCAGATGCCTCTCCTGCACCAGACTCAGCTAGAGGCTTCCAAAACTTTTAAACATAAAGTACCCGTAATTTGGGAAAACCGATAGCGCTCAAAGTTATAGTACTTAAATTCAAAGTTTTTCTGTGAATTATTTAACAGACATCACTTACCATGGGCTTCCAGATCCTGCACTAAGGCATGAGTATCAAAAGTCACTCTCCTCTGCTCCAGTGGAGTGATTTCAACTCTTCTAACATCGTATGAATTCCTAAGGAGTGTGGCAGCAAAACCTGGAAGTGACAAACATGTATTTTAAACTTCACCCAATTGGTTTATCGTGCAATATGGTAATTTTCTTTCATCGTAGCAAAGCCACGTGGAAGTTGCAACAAAAAGCTGGGTCCTTTTGATTCCCTGGTTATAGCACGTATCAGAAGCCACCAGTCCCTTTTCCTTCGGAAATTTATACCACACAGGACTTGCACATCAATTTTAAGTGCGTTAATTTTAATTTTAACTAGAGAGCCATGCAGGACAAGCATCCTGATACACAAGAAATAAAACTACCACAAGTAACAACAATAGTAGAAACCTGATTTAAGTGATGTTTCTCATCTTTTAAAACATTAGCTTTCCAACACACTGGCAGTTTCTGCTGGTTATAGTTAACATTCGTTTGGTTCTTCACAGAATCCCTCAACTATATTCTCTTTACACATTCTTCTACTGCTACCCAGCAGAGAGTGCCACGCATACAGATAAAGGTACATGCACATTACAGAGATCTAACATTCAGAATTAATTTGTTGGTTCACCAGCAACTGGGTGAAAAAGCGATGCTTGTACCTAACACATCCTAGATCTCCTTAGCTCAAGACCCACCCTGCTTATTATGTAAGTACTTTCCCACATGATGCTTTTAGCTTCTCCGCCTTTATTTCAAGGATACTTTTCAGTTCATCTCATCATCATGACATCATCTCATCATACATGTCACTGATTTCACTCTGACAGAATCTTTGCTATCTAAAACGCTCTGTTACTTCTAAATGCACGCTTACTTAAAACCTCACTGGCTCTTTCCCTTAATGGAACTGTTTTCTCTCTTATTTAGATATTTACTTGAATGCTTTTTATCATTTAAACAAAAAGGAAGTTATGCTGTGTCACTGTTAGATAAATTAAGGTATGTGCTGCCTTTTATCTACTCTAAAGAGGTGACTTAAACTAAGACAGCTGTAATATCCAAATCAAAGTCCATGTTAGATTTAAAATGAGAGAAAGGAAAAAAAGTGTGTTTACATACATGAACTACATACAATTAATTACAAGTAACTCCAAAACTTAACACCCCCCCCAATTGAGTCATAACAGCTTTCAATTATGGATCTCTTTGCTAAACGTGCTGATTTATTTTCACTGGGTTTACCAGGGCCTGCAGCAACAGGACAAGGGGCAATGGTTTTATTGAAAGAGGGTACGTTTTGATTGGACATAAGATAGATTTTTTTTTTTTTTTTAAAACAGTGAGGGTGGTGAAGCACTGACACAGGTTGCCCAGAGAAGCTGTGGATGCCCCATCCCTGGAGGTGTTCAAGGCCAGGCTGGATGGGGCTTTGGGCAACCTGGTGTGGCGAGAGGTGTAGGGAGGCTTGGAACTTGGTCTTCCAACACAAACTGTGATTCTGTGTTACACATGTCTGACACAGTCTCTCTCAAAAACAGCTAATATTACAGCATAAATCTTATGACAGCCTAAGCAAGCTGTTTTTTTCCCCTTTGGCTCCACTCCTGTATTCTTGCCTTGTGGCACAGCTCTCAACCCAAGGCTGTCTTCAGGAGCCCGTGATGTTTCCACACGCCATTATCTGCAGCACCTCCACATCACACTGCTAGCTCCCTTTTCCCAAGCCGTCACCATGAGCTTTTCGACAACAGCCTCCAGTGGCACTGACGCCTCTCTCCTTGCTTGCAGCCTCTCCAAGCCACACAGCTGGCACAACCTGCCGGCAGTCTGAACACACCTTTCCGTGCCCCTCTGCTGACTTCTACTGCTCCTTCTGCACCAGAGAGCTGCTACCAGCCCCCCCAGCTCCTGAGGGCACCTCCTCCCCCGGCAGCCATTCTGTGCTCCCCCCAGAGAGGCCCCCACGACCCCCTCCAGGGGGGTGGCCCCCGCTGAGGGCCCAGCTCCCCCCCCCCACAACCCCCAGCCCGAGGCCCCCTCCTGCCGCCTCAGCCCCGTGTCACCAGGCGGCTCCCGGGGCTCGGCCATCGGGTCGGCGGCTCCCAGCGGGCCGCGAACCAAACCAGGGCCCCTCGGCCGCCTCTCACCTCTCCGAGGAACCGGAGGGAGCGCGGCCCGAGGCGGCTGAGGGGGGAGCGGGGCCGGCCGGGAGGCGGCCCCGGAGGCGAGGAGGGCAACGCGGCGCCCGCCGCCCCTCATCGCCGCAGCCCCGCACCAGGCGCCGCCCGCCGCACCGCCCTCCTCCGGTCGGGCCCGCGGGCAGCGCTGGGAAGTGCAGTCCTCGGAGGGACGGCGAGCAGGGGAGGAGCCATAGCGCACAGAGCAGGAAGGGCTCCGGCCGCCATTTTGGCCTGGCGGCCGGCTCCCGCCCGGCGCCATGTTGCGGTCGTCCCCGTTTAGCAGCTCTGGTTATCGCCAGCAACTTTGGTTATATGCAGTAAAGAGTTACATATGCGTGAAGTTTCCCAATACGCCTATACGTATGCATAACCTATCCCCGCTTTGGGATTAAGCAAACCCCCATTCTTCTGTCCCTGGCTTCAGTCCCCCCTTTTCTAGAAGATGAGTAAATTCTTTTACTCACGGCAAAGATTCCCAGCTTCTTCGGTACTGATCACTCAGTGCCATACCATGGACGCATGACAAAGAAGTCAGCGTGGCTATCCAGTATAACATTCTCCAGTTCCAGATTAGTATACAGTACAAGACTTATACCAACTAAGATCAATATGACTCTGATTGGGTGACACAACGTATTGAGAATGCCATTTGCTGTTGGTGACCACCCGAAAAGTGTATCCCACCAGTGATGACTAGCGTCTTGTTTCACGCTTTGTAGAACCTTACTTAACTTCCTTGGTGTCGTGATGGACAGTAATTAATGTCTTTTCTACATTTTCCTGAATGCCTATTAAAACGTTGATCAGGTCTTGGTGTTTAACTAATTGCCTCACTAACGTGAGGCTCATCCCAATAGGTGTAGGTAGTAACTTGTGATACATTGTGTTGTTAGACTTGATCAACTGGTGGGATAGCACTGGTGCCAAATATAAATATCACACCCGACAGTTCCAACAAAGTTACAAATACAAAAGTTAGAATGATTTTTGCTAGGGAGAGTTATATTCTCATTATACAAAAAGCACAAAGCAGTTCTTAAACACACACAGCCTTGACCAATATATAAGCACAGTCTTTTGACTCGTATTTGGATGAATTTCAAAGTGGCAAACACCTTCCTCAGTGTCAAGACATACGTCCTGAGCGTCAATTGTGTTGCTTTCACAGATAAATCCTTCTTGTTCCTGGGTAACGCATGATTCCAGATTTACAGTCTGCCTTTTCCCACTCCCCATCTGTGGCCATATTCTATGCTCCAAAGGATAGAGCACTGTCTCCTCTTGGATTAATCCTAGTGCAATGATGGGGTGGATAACATAAACTGTGGCATTACGTATAGTAAGCACAAAGGCAGTAGCCATGTTAACAATGGGATCATAGGTAAAATTTACCAGAGTCCACCAAGATTGGAACTTCCTCTCAAAATCACTGGCATTGTCCCAAACAGCCTTTCAGACTTCAACAGGGAAAATGCCTTTAATTCCTTCCCTAATGATCTTAATTGTGGTAAAGGTAGTAAGGAACACCTGGTATGGTCCTTCCTACTGTGGTTTCAAAGTTTTCTCTGCAAGAGACTTGACATATACATAATCTCCAGGCTGTATGTCAGGCACCGGTCCATCCAGCTCTCTACTTGGAGTTCCAGCTACATGTTTTTCTGTTTCTCTAAGTTGCTTACTCAAAGCCACCATATAGGTAGTCAGCGTCTCTTCCCCAACCTGGGTAGATATTCCCTTCTGGACCCTGTATGGTTTCCCATAAAGCATTTCAAAAGGACTTATTTTTTCTTTAGTTCGGGGCTTAGTCCAAATCCGCAGCAATGCTAGCAGGAGAGGTTGGGGCTAGGGCAAGGTAGCTTCTTGTCCTAACCTTACCATCTGTTGTTTGATCAAATGGTTCATTTTCTCCACTTGACCACTCGATTGAGGTTGGTATGGAATGTGGAGTTCCCAATCTGTGCCCAAATGCCGACTAATTGGTTGTACTATTTTCGAGGTAAAATGAGGCCCCCTGTCTGAGGACATGGTGGCTGGAACTCCGAAGCATGGTATTATTTCTTGTAACAATACCTTAGTTATCTCTCGGGCTTTGGCAGTTCTAGTGGGTACTGCCTCTGGCCAACCTAAAAAAGTATCCGTAAATACCAACAAATATCAATACCCCCTTTTCTTGGAAGTTCAGAAAAGTCAATCTGCCATTGTTGTCCAGGCCCATGTCCTTTCCCGATTTGGCCCGATTTTGGTTTGGGGATGTTTTTGGGGTTGGTCTGGAGGCAGAGGTCACATTGTCGGGTTACTTGTGTGACAGTAGCATACAAATTCCTAGCCGTAATTTTCCCAATCACATAGTTAAATAGGGAATCTATTCCCCAATGATTTTTCCGGTGTTTTTCCCTTACCATAGCAAATTAGAGGGGATGACTAATTTCTCTTTCCCTTCTTCGGTAATAGCCCATCCCTCTTGGTTATACTCTCCCTTTTGACTTTTGATTAATTTTCTGTCCTTTTTGTTATATACTGGCTTACCATAAAGGGGGATCTGCCCGTCTGGGATTAGGGCTCCCTCAGTTGCTATCTCACCTTTTGCTGCTTCTTTTGCCTCTCTGTCCGCCAGATCGTTTCCTTCCTCCAGTTCTGAGCTCACCTTCTGGTGTGCCTTAATACGCATGACTGCTACCTTTTCAGATAGCTGGACCGCTTCCAGTAAGTGCATTCTCTCTTTCTCATGTTTGATATTTTTCCCTTGCGAATTTAACAGTCCTCTTTCTTTCCAGATGGCTCCGTGTGCGTGCACGACTCCAAATGCAGACCTTGAGTCCGTATAGATGTTTATTTTCTTTCCTCTTGCTATTTGTAAGGCACGGGTCAGAGCAATTATCTTGGCCTTTTGTGCAGAGGTATCTGTCAGCAAAGGTCCAGATTCTATTACTTTTCTTCAAATGGTAACTGCATACCCAGCATGTCATTTTCCACTGATGACGTAGCTGCTCCCATCAGTGGAATCAGATCATCAGTGGAGCTGATGGGAGGATCATCCACATCATCAAAAGGAGTTTATGGCTGGAGTAGGTAGCTTCGATGGTCTCCAGGTAGGCATGGTGTACTGGCTCCCCTTGGTTTAACCTTTGTGGGGAAAGCCAGTGACCGCCCTTCACTTCCAGCACTAAGGACACTGTGTGAGGCACTAGCACAGTTATTTTCTGGCCCAAGGTGAACTTGTGTGCTTCCTGGATATTTAGCACCACTGCTGCAACGGCTCTGAGGCATCCCCACCATCCCTTGGCGGCAGCATCCAGCTGCTTAGAAAAATAAGCAACTGCCCTTCGATATGGGCCCAGGTCCTGTGCTAGTATTCCCAGGGCAATTTCTCGTGGGAGAAGAGGAAGAATGGTTTATTCACATCTGGGAGTCCCAGAGCTGGAGCTGACATGAGAGCCTTCTTTAGCTGGTCAAAGGCTCGCGTGGCCTCCTTTGTCCATTGGAGGTTTCTGTTCCCATTTGCAGTGAGCGCATACAGCGGTTTTACAAGCAATCCATAATTATAGATCCACAGTCTGCACCACCCAGTCATTCCCAAAAAGGTTTGCAGTTCCTTTATTGTCTCAGGTTTTGGGGTTTGACATATCGCTTCTTTGCGGTCCTGCCCTGAGGCCCGTTGTCTGGCACTAACCTCATAACCCAGGTAAATCACCTTCTGCTTTACCACCTGAGCCTTCTTCAATACCTGGTACCCCTGGAGTCCCAGAAAGTTTAAAAGGCTTACCATCCAGGCCACACAGGCTTCTTTTGTCTCGGTGGCTACACCTAAGGGAAAAGAAGCAAGGAGCTTCTGAGTAACTAAGACTGGCCTGCAGAGGAGGGCAGTCACATCTGGGCATCTGTTGGGCCCTCCAGCACCGCGACAGAGCTGGCTGGCTGATTGCTCCTGTGGAAAAAAGGAAATGCCTAAAAGGCAGAGCTCCAAGAGCCTGGTGCAGCACAATGATGGTGTGTCACTGATGCCACAGCATCTGATGTCCTGCTGCCGGCCTACACCTGCAGCTGTGCCAGCTGCCAAGAGCAGAAGGCAATCACTAACACAATTCTTTGCAATCTGCAAGCACACAAGGGGAGGATTTGCTGGCAAAAGCTGTTGCTTGCTAACCACACGCCCAGCAAGGAAGAAGGTGTGAGATGGACATGTGTCAGAACCCCTATGGAATTTGCCCAGACTCTATGTCCAAAGAAGCTGCTCACTGAATCAAGGACAAGAGCCCAGGGGCTGCCTCACCTGGGAGAAGGCTCTTTACTCTGCCTGCCCCCAGTCCCAGAAGCAGGGAGCACAGCCCCCTTCCGATGTGGGTGCGTGACTGTCAGCGGCAGGGGAGCTTTAGGGCTTTGGGTCTGCAGGGGGACGGCTGGAGGCAGGGCCTCTCCACAGTCATTCCCTCCCCGAGGCAGCCAGGGGATGAAGAGCCCAAGCCCAGAGCCGAGCAACCCGCATGCTGGATTCCTCGGGCTGCCTGCTGCAGCTCAGCTTTTCCTGGCCTTTGTTGGAGCTGGCCCACACTTACTTGGTGCTTGATTTGCTCAGAGGAGCTGTCTCAGCCTTCTTCTCTGCGGGGTGAGGGATGAGGACGTGCTGCTGTTTCATATCCGCTGGTACCATTTGCAGAGACTTCTTTTTCAGGTCGACAAGTGCCGTGCAGGAAGCACTCTCTGCCTGCAGCCTCGGCATTTCTGTCTGCGTCTTCTGCTACAGGGGAAGCAGAAACAAGGAACGGTTTTAGATGCAGGTGCTAATGTGGGAGCTGTCACATGGCAGTGGGGCAGTCGTCCCCGCAGGGTTTCCCCAGGCTCAGGGCACTTTCCCTGCAGCCTTCTTTCTCTCAGAAAGGCAGCGTGAAAGGCCTCAGCCCTCGGCCTCTGAAGCTAAGGGCAAGAACACTTTCACTGCAGTAGGCTTTGGAGGAGCCCTCGTCCTTCACAATGGAAAACAAGGCTCAGAAAGGGCAGGTTTTTCTCTTTGAGAGAAGCTTCCTGGCAGAGCTAAGAGGGGAAAAGTGTGCACGTGGCCCCCTGAGAGAAGAGAAAGGTTCCTTCTGGAGTGCTTGAAAACAGTTGCCATACCCATACTCCCCCGTTCCTTTCGCCATGAGCCTTGCACTTTTCCCACACGTGCTGTCTCTCCCATTCTTTTTTCAGCTGCTCCTCAGCCAGCAATGCCTGCAGAGTTCTTTCATCTTGCAGACGGCACAGGCAGCATATTTCCTACAGGGGAGATGGACGTGCAATGGTTAGAGTAAGAGGCAACAAGAAGGCTACTCAGAGCAGCTCCTCGGTGGCATGTTGGCAATGACTGCCAGGAGACTGCTGTCATATTACCTGTTCTGTAAGACTCCTCCTCCATCCTTGCCTCTCCTTTCTTCTTTTCCTTACCTGTTTTCAGGTGTTGGGAGGAGATTTTCCCCTGCAGCTCCTCCACGTGATATGTGGAGCCCAATCCTGGAAGCAAAACTAAGGCAGTGTGACTCCAGGGCACCGCTTTCAATGCTGTAGAGCGCTGGTCTTGGTGCCAGCCTCAGAGAGGGGCTTGCTGTGGGGTGGGAAAGGAAGCGCCATTCCCCCAGCCCATGGTTTTCCTAGGCTGTGGAAATCTGCATTTGTACTCTGCTCTTGCACAGGAGCACACAGGAAATGTCCTTCAGGATGAAGTCTAACACCCTGCTTCTTGGCTAGGGTGTAGGAAAGAAAGAGCAGGGTCTCTTGAATGCAGCGCTGCACCGGGTCCTGAGGAACGCTCTTCTGGAAAGAAGAGAATCCCTCAAATGACGGACCTCCAAGGGATTGGTGGCCTACAATCATGGTGTGTCGCTGAGGCCACAGCATCTGATGCCCTGCTGCCGGCCTGCACCTGCACCTGTGCCCGCTGCCAGGATAAGAAATGAACCGCCAATGCAGCCATCAGGGTGCCAACAGCATGGGGAGGGACGTCTCCAGGAGCTGGTGTCTGGAGGGATGTGCAAGGCATTGGTGGGCCTTGGCTTGAAAGGAGCTCAGGCCTTGCTCAGGACCTCCTGGAGGAGCTGTGTAACCCCTCCACTGCCCTCCCAGCAGCAGCTGAGCATGCAGCCCAAAGTCCCCGCACATGGGAGCCCTGACATTCATCTCTCTTCTTACCAGGAAAAGTTTCTTTCTTATACGGCAGTCCATGAATACTGGCAAAGTGCTCAAAACCTGGAAGATGGGCTTCTTTGCAAGGAGGAGCTCAAAGCCCGCCATGGGCCGCTCCTCTGATAGTGAAGAAGGCACTGAAGAAGGCAGAATAATTGTCAATATGTAACATCTCCAGAGGCATTTCTCTTCTAACAGCCCAGGTAGGCGGACCACAGGGGCTACCTGTCCTGCTCTCCAGTGACCCTCACCGGCAGGGTCTTGAGTTTGGGGCCTGGCTGCAGCAGAGCGCTTGCCCTTCCCCTGTTCTTCCATCCTTGTGGAGCTCTCCTGAAGCACTGTCTGCAGCCTGCAAACACAACAGAGGAGGATTTGCGGCAAGAGATTTTGCTCACCAACCGGGTGCCCAGGCAGGAAACTGCCGTCAGTGGGACGTGTCAGGACCATTGTGGAGTTCACCGAGACCTGGTGTCCAAGGAAAGCTGTTCGCTGACTCAAGGACAAGAGCTCAGGGGCTGCCTCCTCTGGCTTTCCCCCAGCCTCACCTGGGAGAAGGCTCTTTTTCCCCAGCAGCCTGGCCCAGCTTTGCCTCCCCTTTCGCCCTGGAGAGTCTGGTTAGAGAAGGACTCTGGTGTGTGAGCAGCTGGCTCTTAATAGCAGGAGGCACCCCTGTAAGGAGGAAAAGAGAAGGCTAGTCAGAGCTGCTCCTTGGTGGCCACAAAAATTCTTCACACAGAGGGTGGTGAGGCACTGGGACAGGTTGCCCAGAGAAGCTGTGGATGCCCCATCCCTGGAGGTGTTCAAGACCTGGTTGGATGAGGCGCTGGGCAACTTGCTCTAGTGGCTGGCATCCCTGCCCATGGCGGGGGGGGGTGGGAATAGAAGATCTTTAACATCAATTGCAACCCAAGACACTCTATGATTCTCTGGAAAGGTTCAAGTTACCGCTCCAGTGAGGACAGCTGAGTGACACTCCCTGCTCCCTGCGGGGAGAAGTGTGCCAGTGAGAGCCCAGAGGCCTCATTGCCCAAGGGGCTGTTGCTAGTGGAAAGAAGGCTGTTGCAGCAGAGGATTACCAGAGCGGGAGCTCTTCCGCAGTCTTCCCAGAGATGTCCACAGCTCTGCTCTTGGTCTTGTCTTCCTGCAGGGCCTCCTTTCTCTTCTCCAGCTGTTTCCTAACACGCCGCACACTCCACACTGAAGGGCAGCTGTAGTAACAAAGAGCAAGAATCTCACATGGCCTTTGAACGTCCCCAGCTCCGCCTGCCCCCAGTCCCAGGAGAAGGGAGCACAGCCCCCTTCCGATGTGGGTGCGTGGCTGTCAGCGGCAGGGGAGCTTTAGGACTCTGGCTCTGCAGGGGGACGGCTGGAGGCAGGGCCTCTCCATGGTTATTGCCTCTCCAAAGCAGCTGGTGGATGGAGAGCCCAAGCCCAGAGCCGAGCAACCCGCATGCTGGATCCCTCCGGTGGCCTGCTGCAGCTCAGCTTTTCACAGCCTTTGTGGGAGCGGGCCCACACTTATTTGGTGCTTGATTTGCTCAGAGGAGCTGCCCCAACTTTCTTCTCTGGGGGGTGAGGGATGAGGACGTGCTGCTGCTTCATATCCGCTGGTACCATCTGCAGAGACTTCTTTTTCAGGTCGACAGGTGTCGTGCAGGAAGCACTCTCTGTCTGCAGCCTCGGCATTTCTGTCTGCGTCTTCTGCTACAGGGGAAGCAGAAACAAGGAACGGTTTTAGATGCAGGTGCGAATGTGGGAGCTGTCACATGGCAGTGGGGCAGTCGTCCCCACAGGGTTTCCCCAGGCTCAGGGCACTTTCCCTGCAGCCTTCTTTCTCTCAGAAAGGCAGCGTGAAAGGCCTCAGCCCTTGGCCTGGCAGAGCTAAGAGGGGAAAAGTGTGCACATGGCCCCCTGAGAGAAGAGAAAGGTTCCTTCTGGAGTGCTTGAAAGCACTTGTCATACCATGGCCGTCTCTCTCCCATTCCTTTCGCCACGAGCCTTGCACTTTTCCCACATGTGCTGTTTCTCCCACTCTTTTTTCAGCTGCTCCTCAGCCAGTGATGCCTGCAGAGTTCTTTCATCTTCTTGCTGGCACAGGCAGCATATTTCCTACAGGGCGTGTAGGGCGTGCAATGGTTTGAGAAATGTCAGATCTCCAGAAGCACTGCCCTTGTAACTACCCTTCCCCTGTTCTGCCATCTTTCCTGCCATCCTTCCTTCCTGTTCCTGCCGCTGCCAGGATAAGAAATGAACCGCCAATGCAGCCATCAGGGTGCCAACAGCATGGGGAGGGACGTCTCCAGGAGCTGGTGTCTGGAGGGATGTGCAAGGCATTGGTGGGCCTTGGCTTGAAAGGAGCTCAGGCCTTGCTCAGGACCTCCTGGAGGAGCTGTGCAACCCCTCCACTGCCCTCCCAGCAGCAGCTGAGCATGCAGCCCAAAGTCCCCGCACATGGGAGCCCTGACATTCATCTCCTTTCTTACCAGGAAAAGTTTCTTTCTTATACGGCAGTCCATGAACATTGGCAAAGTGCTCCGAAACCTGGAAGACGGGCTTCTTTACATCGAGGAGCTTAAAGCCTGCCATGGGCCGCTCCTGTTTAACAGCAAAGAAGGCACCCAGCCCAGGTATTGTGACACCTTGAAAAGCAAGAAATCAGGAACACGGATCAGTATTTCTGGGGCTTCTCCAAGCAAGAAGATGGGCCCTCATGCCTTGGCCACTGCTCATGGGAAGGTGCCAGACAGTGTCATTCTGGAGAGCCCTGGAGATGGCCTCGATGGCTGGGATTTTCCCAGCTCCCTCCTTTTTGCCATCTAAAGTGGAGCTGGGCTAGTAAGAGCAGAGCCAACACCCTCAGCTCAGTAAAATCCCCCCAAGGAGTTCCCAACAAGTAGGGGAAGCCTTGAGTACCGGCACCAGCTACATGCTGGCCTGCCCACTCTGGCCACAGGCAACACACAAGCACCAGGCAGAATGGATCCCGTCCTTCTGCTGGAGCTGGGCTCTTCTTTTGTGCATAGTGCCAGAGCAGCAACGGGCCCCTGGCACATCTCCAGTTTGCAGGCTGCCGCTGGGGTGTTTCTTCTGCTTGAGGAGGCGTTCTGTGGGGTGGCAGCTCTGGGAAGGAGCAGAGTAAGAGGGCAGGATGAGGCTGCAAATCCCACCTTGTTCGGTGCGAACTGCCTGCGGATGAAGTGGGATACTGCGTCCCAAATTCTCCCAGTCCTTGGAAATCAAATCCACAATATCCCCCTTCAGCCGTGCCCTGGGGACGGCAACAAGGCTGCCATTGCCATGCTGCTGGCTAGCACGGCCCGCTGATCCCACGCTGACAAGCCCAACAAACTGCCGCCCAGCAGGCGCTGCCAGAGGCTGCAGGAAGGTTTCAGAAGCAGCGGCAGGGCCCCGAGCAGGGGGGAAGCCCTGGCCACAGCCAGTGATTGGGGGGGATGCAGAAGCCCCTCACAAATGATGATGAAAAACAGGGCCCACAAAGTGAGAGGCCATGTCACTTACCATGGAAGCCCCAGAACTTGGAGAAAAGTGGCACTGCTATCTCCAGAGAGCGCGTTTCCTTCAGCAAGTTTCTTTTAGAAGGAAAAGAAAGGCCCTTTGGGTCTAGATGCTGCCCACCATCACTGACAGCCAGGCTGGGGACAGCCCAAGGCTTCAGCCAGCTTGTGGCACAGGGGGAAACCAGAAGTGCAAAATGGCCGCCAGGGCTGTCAGAGGATGGGTCGGGAGCCGCCCTGTCAGGGAGCAGCTTGTCTCTCTCTCTCTGTACACTCAGGCAGCGTCTTTCCTGTAGGGCCACCACCGAGCCGAGCAACCCAGCACTGAGAAATAGACTTTCTCATTTCAGTCCCATACAAACCTCGAGAGTGCCCCAGGGGGCGTGCAAGGCGATCCATTTGGGTGCGGGAAGAAAATGCTAGAAATGCCATTTATTTATTTATTAAATCTTGAAAGGAAATAAGAAAGAAGATATGCTTCATTAGTACTTAATATAGAGCTTGTGCCTGGCACTCTCTCAGTGTCTCCATGTGTTTGATGGCCACGTCGCACGTTTTCTGTGAGGTGTCCTGAGGGACGAGTGTGAGCCCCATGTTATTAATTAGTTTTGGTAGAAATCATTCCCGACACATCGTGGGTAAGGTAGATCGAATTTCTATTTATTTGAGCAATTCAGCAAGCAGCGATAAGTAAAACAGCGCTGGGCGGCCGGGGAGTCTCCTGCTCCGCCAACGGCGTGCACCTAAGCCCGCCAGAGTCTCGATTTATAGCCTAGTAGTTCCGGGTTTAGTGGCACCTCCTGGTGTCTTCTTACGACTGCGAGGCCCGTTGCTCGGGGGTCTTCGTCAGTCCTCTGGTGGTCGTGGGGATGAAGATCGTCGTCTTCCTCTGCGTTGGGGTCGTGACTTTGCTGCTGATATGTGTGTTCTCATGCGAGGGGGAATGCCATTTTGCCCTTTTTTGGAGCTGGTTTCTACTGCAATTGTTAACTTAACGGGAAATTCCTATACTTGTTTTTTTCCTTCAACAGGATATTGGGGGTATAAGCAGTTAACCGTTGAAAACCTTCCCATCAGCAATATTTAATGAACAAACAAGGCTTTACCCATTACACCCCACAACACGGAGGGCATCTCCGTGGCACCCTCACTCGTTCGCATGCTTTCAGCACTAGGTGACGTAGCAGATTACATGGGCCTGGTCCAGTAGACTTCAGGATGGTGTGGTTTAGGTTTTGTCAAAGTAACCCTCAAGATACGGACACGGGTCTAAAAAGACTCCTGCAGAGCACCTGCAGAGTGAAGACGGTGCTAATAATGTGAGCACAAGTGACCAACAAGCGGATGAGAGAGCTGAACCCTCCTGCTCCCATCTACTCCTGTAGATCTCCATGTCCATTGGGATCTCTAAGCCAAGAGCAGCAAGAGTTCAGCAAGAGGACCCAAGTAGAATTTACAGCAACTTGCATCAAGGCTGCCTGATGAGTGATCGAAGTCCCCGAGAGTTTTAGGAGGAGAGAATGAAAACTGTGAGAGCGTGGGAGAGAAAGAGAGCTCTTCACTTTCTTGTACGAAAAATTCGACCTGTCCTTCAGTTTTGCGGTGTGCTGAGTTAAAGTCCCTGGGATAGGGTTTGGCCCTTCTGGCTTCCCTTCTTTTCTTCTTTTCTCCAAAGTTTCAAACTCTCTCTCTCTTTCTCTCTCTGTTTTTTTTTGGCTATGTGCAGACCCAAGAGGTCGTGGAAAACTCTTTTTCCAAAAAGGGGCTCTTAACTTCAAAGCTCCATTGGGAGCAGTACCAACAGGGAAGGAAGACTTGCTGCTAATCCTGGGCTGAGTGAGGGCAGGTGCTTGATGGCTTTTTCTGGGAACAAACAGAAGTTTCCAGAGAGCTGTTACCTTGGAAGTCCCACCCTGGAAGGATCAAGAGCTCCCAGCTCTTCCCAGCTCTCCAGGCACAGGCAGGTGCTGATGCTGGATACTAAGAGCACCCGGCTTTCAGCAAGGGTGAAGCAGCAGCCTCAGCTAGGAGGCATTTGTGGCTGTCTTGGGAGGCCACAAGCGTTTCTTCTTTAACTGCTTAACAGTCCCACAAAAATCATGAGGTGGGTAATTGAGGGAACAGAGCATCTCTCTTATGAAGAGAGGCTGGGAGAGCTGGGACTGTTTAGCCTGGAGAAGAGAAAGCTCAGGGGGGATCTTATCAGTGGATGTCAACATGCCTGCAGGCAGGGTGCAAAGGGAACGGAGCCGGGCTCATTTCAGTGGAGCCCAAGGACAGGACAAGAGGCGATGGGCACAGAAAGAAACACAGCGGCTTCCATCTGTACCTCAGGAAACACTCCTGTAGCGTGTGGGTGACCGAGTCCTGGCACAAGTTCCCTGAGAGGCTGTGGAGTCTCCCTCCCCAAGGGGAGATACTTGAAAGGCATCTGCACAGGACATGGTCCTTGGACACTGGTGCTGGGTGGCTCTGTTTGAGCAGGGGGTCGGCCAAGCTGACCTCTTCAGGTACCTCCCAACCTCAACATTTCCGTGTTTGTGTGAAAGCAGAACACTACAAAGCCCGTGCTGGTCCCTCCAGCAGGAAGCAACAGTCTTTATTGGGCTGACAGCTGCTCACAGCTGCGAGGGGTCCGCGCTGGTTTCCTTGATGCTCGTGTCATCTTCGGCATCGGAAGCACAGGGACTTTCTCACCAACGCTAGGGAGAGAAAAAGAAAGGGCTCAAGTTTCATTTCCAGTGAGGGCAGCTGAGTGACACTCCCTGCTCCCTTCAGCCCCAGTCCTGTGGAGCGTGCATATGCAGGAGTCCCAAGGGTCTGTGTGGCCCTGCAGAGGCCCCTCGTGTCCCAGTCAGTGAGAGGGAATCTACGCAGCGCCAGGCTGAGGCGCTGTGTGAGGCCGGGCTGGAGACCTTTGGCCAAGCAGCTACGGAAGGCCAGGGCAAGGGTGCTTCTGAGCCCAGGAAAGAAGGCTGTTGCAGGAGAGGTTTACCAGATCAGAAGATCCTCTGCAGAATTCCCGGGGATGTTCAGAGGTCTGCTCTTGGTCTTGTCTTGCAGGGCCTCCTTGCTCTTCTCCAGCTGTTTCCTCACCCGCACACTCCGCACCGAAAGGCAGCTGCAGCAACAGAGAAGAAAAAAACTCTCAGGTGGGCTCTGAAGGTCCCCACGTGTGCCTGCCCAAAAGCAGGGAGCACAGCCTCCTTCCACTGTGGGTGCATGGCTGTCAGCGGCAGGGGAGCTTTAGGACTCTGGCTCTGCAGGGGGACGGCTGGAGGCAGGGCCTCTCCATGGTTATTGCCTCTCCAAAGCAGCTGGTGGATGGAGAGCCCAAGCCCAGAGCCGAGCAACCCGCATGCTGGATTCCTCGGGCTGCCTGCTGCAGCTCAGCTTTTCCTGGCCTTTGTTGGAGCTGGCCCACACTTACTTGGTGCTTGATTTGCTCAGAGGAGCTGTCTCAGCCTTCTTCTCTGGGGGGTGAGGGATGAGGACGTGCTGCTGCTTCATATCCCCTGGTACCATCTGCAGAGACGTTTTCAGTTCCACAAGTGCCGTGCAGGAAGCACTCTCTGCCTGCAGCCTCGGCATTTCTGTCTGCGTCTTCTGCTACAGGGGAAGCAGAAACAAGGAATGGTTTTAGATGCAGGTGCTAATGTGGGAGCTGTCACATGGCAGTGGGGCAGTCGTCCCCGCAGGGTTTCCCCAGGCTCAGGGCACTTTCCCTGCAGCCTTCTTTCTCTCAGAAAGGCAGCGTGAAAGGCCTCAGCCCTCGGCCTCTGAAGCTAAGGGCAAGAACACTTTCACTGCAGTAGGCTTTGGAGGAGCCCTCGTCCTTCACAAAGGAAAACAAGGCTCAGGAAGGGCAGGTTTTTCTCTTTGAGAGAAGCTTCCTGGCAGAGCTAAGAGGGGAAAAGTGTGCACGTGGCCCCCTGAGAGAAGAGAAAGGTTCCTTCTGGAGTGCTTGAAAACAGTTGCCATACCCAGATACTCTCTCCTCCGTTCCTTTCGCCACGAGCCTTGCACTTTTCCCACACGTGCTGTCTCTCCCATTCTTTTTTCAGCTGCTCCTCAGCCAGCAATGCCTGCAGAGTTCTTTCAACTTCTTGGCCGTACAGGCAGCATATTTCCTATGGGGGAGAAGGGCACGCAACGATCAGAGAAACATCAAATCTCCATGAAGGCAACCCGTGAAACAACCCGGCAATGGGTACACAGATCCAGTGGCTACCTGTCCTGCTCTCCGTTGACCCTCACAGGCAGGGGCTTCAATTTGGGGCCAGGCCGCAGCAGAGCGCTTGTCCTTCCCCTCTTCTGCCATCTTTGAGGAGCTCTCCTGACGTGTTGTACGCAGCCTGCAAGCACACAAGAGGAGGATTTGCTGCTGTAGCTTTTGCTCAACAACTGGGTGCCAGCAAGGAAAGGGCAGTCAGCAGGACATGTGTCGGGACCCCTGTGGAGTTCACCAAGTCCCTGTGTCCAAGGGAAGCTGCTCGATGACCCAAGGAGAAGGGCCCAGGAGTTGCCTCCCCCGGCTCCCCCCCAGCCTCACCTGGGAGAAGGCTCTTTTTCCCCAGCAGCCTGGCCCAGCTTTGCCTCCCCTTTCACCCTGGAGAGTCTGGACAGAGAGGGACTCTGGCGTGTGAGCAGCTGGCTCTTAATAGCAGGAAGCACCCCTGTAAGGAGGAAAAGAGAAGGCTAGTCAGAGCTGCTCTTTGGTGGCCACGCAAATAGGCAGGGAATGAGCCTCCCTGCCTGATCCGGTGCTACTTCTAAAAGGCAGAGCAAGCTGGCAGGTGGGTTGACCTAGAAGGGAGTCTCCTTGGCCACCAGCATTTCACAGGTGGGGAAGGGAGTCCTGGGACTCTCTGCTGCCATCGTAGCCCCACATTCTCCCTTTGGGCACATCCAACCCTCAGCGGGGCTTTCGGTGGACAGGAGCTCCAGGAGGCCAGTGCGGAAGAGGCCTAAGCACTGTCGAATGCTACGGGAAGCTCTGGGCTGCCCTGCCATCGTGGTCCCGACCAAGGCCCAGCAGAATTACTGCCGCAGGGAACTGGGGTCGGAGGAGGGGCCTCATCCTGTGCAAAGCGCAGCCTTCCAGCCTTGCCTCCGTACACGTTGCCCTCAGGAGGACATTCAGAAGGGAAGGGCAGAGAGGTCTCCCAGGGGCTGTCACTCCCAAGAGCCCGCTCTCACGTTACCTGTTCTGTTAGACTCTCCCTCCACCCTTGCGTCTCCGTTCTTTTCCAACGCAGAACCCTTGGGTGCTTGAAGAGGCCCTTCCCCTGCGGCTCTTCCACGAGGTATGTAGAGCCCAATCCTGGAAGCAAGACCAAGGCAGTGTGACTCCAGGGCACCATATCCTAGGGCTGTAGGGCGCTGGTCTTGGTGCCAGCATCTGAGAGGGGCTTGCTGTGGGCCGGGCAGGGAATAGACATTCCCCCAGGCCGTGGTGCATGAAGAGAACGGCCCCTCTTCCAAAACAAGCGCGAATCGGTGTGGAGAGAAGGAGGAAACAGCGCTTGGGAAAGTCTCCCTCCAGCTCCTCCCTGAGCAAGGAGCAAGCCCTGGCACTGCTGCCCTTCCTGAGAGGAGCTGAAAAGCTGCCGAAACGCTCAGCCAAGGGCCGCAGAAGCAACGCGCCCACCTGGGAAAGACGATGACACCTCCAGACGCTGGATGTGGGACAATGCTTTTTCTCTCCGATGTGGCCAAATCCGTTGTCCCTGTCCTCTGCAGGAGAGACAGTCCTGGGTGAGACCATGGCCAGGAAAGGATGCCCTTGCCAACGAAGGCGTCGGGGCTGCTCAGGCAGAAAGCTGCCCACGGGCAGAGCTCGCAGTGCTTAGCGTTCACCCCTCCTTACAAGCAGCACAAGCTGCCCAGCGAGTGCCTGCACCTGGTAAATCACTGCCTGCCTTTGTGCAAGGGCAAGACTCGTGTGCCTCATCAGGAGACGAGTCTGACCCAGAAGGAGAAGTCCCTCCCAACGGCCTCTCGGGGGATTTCCCAGGAACCCTGGGCTGTGCTGGTGCAGTGAGAAACTTACACTGAGGCGAGATTTCAGCAGCTGGCCGTTGCTATTCAGGTTGTGAACGAAGTCGGAGGAAAACTGCATTTGGACTCCGCCCTTGCGGAAGACCAGACAGCCAATGTCCTTGAAGATGAAATCAACGCCCTGCTTCTTTGCAAGGGTGTAGGAGAGAAAGAGCAGGGTCTCTTGAATGCAGCGCTGCACGGTGTCCCGAGGAATGCTGGTGTCCAAGGACAGCCAGGCATAATTCAGGAAAACAAATGGAGGTACACCTGAGGGAAAAGAAGCAAGGAGCCAAGTAAGTAAGACAGGCCTGCAGAGGAGGGCAGTCCCGTTTGGGCATCTGCTGGGCCCTCCAGCACCGCTACAGAGCTGTCTTGCTGACTGCTCGTCTGGAGGAAGAGAATCCCTGAAAGACAGAGCTCCAAGAGCCTGGTGCAGCACAATCGTGGTGCATCGCTGATGCCATAGAAGCTGATGCCCAGTGTCGGGCCTGCACCTGCAGCTGTGCGAACTGCTAAGAGCAGAAGTCAACCACCAATGCAGCCAGCATGGTGCCAAAAGCATGGGGAGGGACATTTCTGGGAGCTGGTGTGTGGAGGGACGTGCAAGGCATTGGTGGGCCTTGGCTTGTGAGGAGCTCAGGCCTTTCTCAGGACCTCCTGGAGGAGCTGTGTAACCCCTCCACCGCCCTCCCAGCAGCAGCTGAGCATGCAGCCCAAAGTCCCTGCACGTGGAACCCTGACATTCATCTCTCTTCTTACCAGGAAAAGTTTCTTTCTTGTATGGCAGTCCATGAACATTGGCAAAGTGCTCCGAAACCTGGAAGACGGGCTTCTTTACATCGAGGAGCTTAAAGCCTGCCACGGGCCGCTCCTGTTTAACAGCAAAGAAGGCACCCAGCCCAGGTATTCTGACGCCCTGAAAAGCAAGAAATCAGGAACACGGATCAGTATTTCTGGGGCTTCTCCAAGCAAGAAGATGGGCCCTCATGCCTTGGCCACTGCTCATGGGAAGGTGCCAGACAGTGTCATTCTGGAGAGCCCTGGAGATGGCCTCGATGGCTGGGATTTTCCCAGCTCCCTGCTTTTTGCCATCTAAAGTGGAGCTGGGCTAGTAAGAGCAGAGCCAACACCCTCAGCTCAGTAAAATCCCCCCAAGGAGTTCCCAACAAGTAGGGGAAGCCTTGAGTACCGGCACCAGCTACATGCTGGCCTGCCCACTCTGGCCACAGGCAACGCACAAGCACCAGGCAGTACGGATCCTGTCCTTCTGCTGGAGCTGGGCTCTTCTTTTGTGCATATTGCCAGAGCAGCAACGGGCCCCTGGCACATCTGCAGTTTGCAGGCTAGCGCTGGGGTGTTTCTTCTGCTTGAGGAGGCGTTCTGTGGGGTGGCAGCTCTGGGAAGGAGCAGGGTATGAGGGGAGCACGAGGCTGCAAAGCCCACCTTCACAGAATCACAGAATCCTGGAATCGTCTAGGTTGGAAGAGACCTCCAAGATCACCCAGTCCACCTCTGACCTAACACTAACAAGTCCTCCACTAAACCATATCACTAAGCTCAGCATCTGAACGTCTCTTAAAGACCTCCAGGGATGGTGAGTCAACCACTTCCCTGGGCAGCCTACCTTGTTCAACGCGAACTGCCTGCGGATGAAGTGGGATACTGCATCCCAAACTTTCACAATCCCTGAAAAGCAAGGGAAAGAGAGGTCATGCTGCAAGCCAGCCTTCTCCTCCAGCACAGTCCTTGTGGCCAGTGGGGCCAGTGTCTATGTCCCGAGACCCTCCCTCTCTCTCCCCACAAGAAACCACAGCTCCAGAGGGCTGCGCTGCTGCCTGTTCCTCAGGCACCTCCTGTTGGGCTCACCATCGTCCGGGAGGTGCATGAGTGTTGGACACATGAGGCGGCCGTTGCACAGGATGGGAGCACTCCTGGCCTCCATCTCGCTCCGGCCCTCCTCCACTCGTCACCAGGAGCTGTCCCACGCGGGGACGCCGCTTCCCAGTGCCTTTGGCTCCTTCCTGCAAGGCAGCTCCTCAAGAGCACAGCGGCAGCCCCAGCAGAGCAGCACCAGCCACTGCCTCCTGAAGGCCTCGCAGCCAAGTGAGGGCAGCTTGCGGCGCGCAGGGCTTTTGGGCAGGACGTGGTGTGATGTCACAGACGGCCCCGCTGTCACCCCATCGCGTGTCACAATAGGGGCTGCAGCCTGCCCTGTCAGGGAGCTGCCTCCCCTGGGAGACTCCTGCACCCTGGAGATTCGGGCAGAGCAGTCCCCAGGCTGTGAGGGTCACTGCAGGGTGCTGGCCCCGGGGCTTGCCCCAGGAGCAGGAAAGCTGGCTGCAACTTCTCTTAGCGCTGTCCAAGACTTTTACTTGGGCTGAAGCTTCCCACATCATCCAGCCATAGGTGCAGGGAGCACCGTCCCCTTCCACTTTCTGTGCATGAGCATCAGCTCTGGGGAGTTTTTAGCCCACGACCACGGGCAGCAGAGTGACCACTGGAGTTAGAGCCTCTTCGTTTTCATTCCCTCTCTTAAGCAGCCGGTGGGTGGATGGCCAAAGACTGCAGTAGAGTGTTGGGGAATACTGTGACTCCAAAGGTGTAATAACACAAGTACATTTTAAAAGAGGTCAGTCAGAAGCTTTACTAACACTGACCGCAGTGCAAACAGCATTTGGGCAGCATTTCTCGCTCCTCTTCCGCTTTTTCTTCCAAGTGGTTGCAGCTACCCCGCTGTAGACCCCTCTAGAGACTGTTCCAAATAAAGGAAAGTGGTGAGGAAAATGTAACGTTACCGCAGCCAGGTGTGCGTTCTTGCGAAGAATGGGCTCCAGACAGTTCTTTGTATGTTAATAAGGCCAAGTACCCATGCCAGGGAGGCTCAGACTCTTTAGGGAGCTTGTCAACTGCCACAGACCACAACATGGAGTGATGGCACTTGGTGGAGCCTGCGGAACTGGCACACCCGGTACGGTCTTAACAGAAGCTGTACATACCTGCCTGAGCACTTCTGCAGGATATACTAGGAGCAACAAGCAGATTCTGTGACAAAACTCCAAAAATCCTCTTTTGAGAAAGCTTAACTCTGGAGAAGAGCAAGGTCTCAGGGAGACATAAATGAAGGACTGGTATCTACCTGAGGCCTCGGTCCAAAGCCCCGCTTGGCATGGAAATGAGGAAGACGATTGACAGAGTCAGGACTGGTGTAACAATGTCATTGTATATGTTGCCATAGCATTTTGCTGCAAAGTTTGTATGAACTGCTGAATATTTTAATGGTGACCTCCCATTTCCCTAATGGCAGAGGGGTCTCACGATCGTGAAACAAACTTCAGTAAAACCTTTGTAAATCTGCTCTTGGGTCCGTGTTTCCTCTTCTGTCACACAACGCCCCGAGTCCGGGGAAGTCCGTCCCTTGTATTTGATGGCAGTGTGGGTAGTTACGAGTATCTGATGTGGTCCCTTCCGGCTGGGCTTTTGCTGGCATACCTTGACAAAAACAGTCTTCTGGTTCTAGAGTGTGGAAAACCTTGTAGAAAGGCTCTGCAAGAGCTTCCTTTACATGCAAACAGACATATCGTGCATGTTTCACTGGGGCCCTGAAATAAGTTAATATTGAATTGTCAGTCAACTACATACCAGATTTATGCGGTTCTTCAGGAAGGCGCATATGCCATCATGAGGAAGGTGCGCATGCCATCCCATAAGGATATCGTGAGGAGAAAGGCCATGCTTCCTATTCGCGGTGCTTCACATATACATCGGTATAAAGATTTGGGGTGTACTGGCAAGCCAGTGCCCACTAGAGCCCTATCCTCCTGTGGCTCTGATATGTCAGGCCAGGCTCTCGGATCTGATATACAGCAAAAGACAGAACATGGCATGGATCATATAAAACATTATCACAGAACAATATGAAGAGCAAAGCAGTCAACATTTCAACGTTTCCTCACGTGCACACTCCGCACTGAAAGGCAGCTACAGCAACACAGAAGAAAACTCTCAGGTGGGCTTTATACGTCCCCACCTCTGTCTGCCCAAAAGCAGGGAGCACAGCCTCCTTCCACAGTGGGTGCATGACTGTCAGCTGCAGGGGAGCTTCAGGACTTCGGGTCTGCAGGGGTCAGGGCCTCTCCATTGTCATTGCCTCTCCAAAGCACTGTCTGCAGCCTCTGCATTTCCATCTACGTCCTATGCTACAGGGGAAGCAGAAACAAGGGGTGTTTTTAGGTGGAGGTGCTAGCGGCCCTATTTGAGCAGGGGGTTGGCCAAGCTGACCTCTTCAGGTACCTCCCAACCTCAACCATGCTCTCTTTGTGTGAATTCAGAACACTACAAAGCCCGTGCTGGTCCCTCCAGCAGGAAGCAACAGTCTTTATTGGGCTCGCAGCAGCTCAGAGCTGCAAGGGATCCGCACTGGTTTCCCTGATGCTTGTGTCATCTTCGGCATCGGAAGCACAGGGACTTTCTCACCAACGCTAGGGAGAGAAAAAGAAAGGGCTCAAGTTTCATTTCCAGTGAGGGCAGCTGAGTGACGCTCCCTGCTCCCTTCAGCCCCAGTCCTGGGGAGCATGCATATGCAGGAGTCCCAAGGGTCTGTGTGGCCCTGCAGAGGCCCCTCGTGTCCCAGCCAGTGAGAGGGAATCTACGCAGCGCCAGGCTGAGGCGCTGTGTGAGGCCGGGCTGGAGACCTTTGGCCAAGCAGCTACGGAAGGCCAGGGCAAGGGTGCTTCTGAGCCCAGGGGCCTCATTGCCCAAGGAAGGGGCTGTGGCTAGTGGAAAGAAGCCTGTCCCAGGAGAGGTTTACCGGATCAGAAGATCCTCTGCAGAATTCCCAGGGATGTCCAGAGCTCTGCTCTTGGTCCTGTCTTCCTGCAGGGCCTCCTTTCTCTTCTCCAGCTGTTTCCTCACCCATACACTCCGCACTGAAAGGCAAAAAGTTGTTGATCCCAGCTGCACAGCTGCAAAGCTTTGACAGCAGAGAGGGCACGTGCCTTTCCCCAGTGTTATCTGCAACTGGGTAAGCCGAAAGCGCTCTTGTGAGCAGTGGAAGGCCTCAGTTTAATCCACATCCAGATGAATCCCTATCTCACATTTCCTATGGGTGAAATCGGTCCTCTCCCCAAAGGGGAGAAATTAAAGAGCCCAAATTTCAAGGAAACCCTTTCAAAGCTGTGAATGCTGGTCTTTTAACGCTTGGTCCAATGAAGTAATGAAGCTCTTTGGCAGCAGCCAAATTGCAAACAAACCCCGTCTTCATGATTTTCAGCAGCAGATTGGGCACATCCCCAGTCAGCATGCTAGCTGCGGTGAATACCGTGGTGAATGTTTATAAAACAAGGTAATGCTGAGTTTCCCAGCACTGAACAGTTTCTGTGCTTCCAGTCCAAACAAATTAAGATTAGACTTGCAAAATAGTTAAAGCACCCATTATACATGCTTGCCCTTTTCTTACTCTTCCCTGAGAATCTGCTCCTGGCCCCTGCTACATGGGCAATATAATTGTTCACTTGGCTTAAGCCAATGTTGTTTTTTTTATTACTGCGGCTTGAAATGAGTCAGTTTAAAAGTGGCTGAGATCCTCAGAGCTCTGGAGGCACATAACCTTCATAGTGCCAGCTCTCCACAGCCATCTTCTCAAGGTAGCTACCTGGCATTTGGATGTTTCCTAAAGGAGCTTGTCTGGAGCGTACCAGTCAGCTCAATGCCTGAGCACTGTCAGCATCCACAGACTATGTGTTCCTGGCATACTTTCACAACCCGCTCAATTAGGTGATCTCAGAACACACTTTGCCGTGTGCCACCAACCCTTGTGCTGAATGTGGCATATGTTGGTACTAGCATTCCCTTAAACACAGGTTGAGAGGAATGAAAATAGTTATTTTTGATTCTTGATGCAAGTAGCAATGAAAAATGTTTGGGCTTGTAGTCATTTGTCCCTCTAATTGACTTTGTTCCACAGTAAAACCAGTGCCCAAGTGAGGGGCTGCACAAGGCTTCCCTAACAAGGCTCTTCTGCTCTCTGCAGAGCAGAGTTTTCTAAGGGATTAACTTCAATTTCTCCCTGCTCACCTAGGGTGCTAATGAGCTCCATCCTTTACTTTCATGCTATTGCTTTTGTTGATGGGAAGGAAGGTGAATTATTTATTTATTGTTTTGTCCTTCCCTTAACAGTCTAGAGAATGGCTACCAGACTGCAAAAGGTCACCCAAGATTTGAAAAATACAGCTCAGGCACCAGCAACCTGTTGATCCCAGTTATTGAAAAACACAGCATGCTCCTCCCCATTTCAGTCCACACGTGCTGTCTCGCACCACAGACTGACAGCTTTTTAAAAACATTATTGTGAGGGAGCAGACTTTGACCTGTGTGGTACCAGCAGTGGGTGGCAGGCCCAAAAGGAAGTGAATCAAGTCCTATGAGGTGTAGGTATGAAGTGTAGATAGGTGTCCTGTGGGGTTGGTCACCCGTGACCGCGTAACAAGCTGTGTTTCTTTCTGTGCCCATCGCCTCTTGTCCTGTCCTTGGGCTCCACTGAAATGAGCCCGGCTCCATTCCCTTTGCACCCTGCCTGCAGGCATGTTGACATCCACTGATAAGATCCCCCCTGAGCTTTCTCTTCTCCAGGCTAAACAGTCCCAGCCTCTCTTCATAAGAGAGATGCTCTGTTCCCTCAATTACCCACCTCATGATTTTTGTGGGACTGTTAAGCAGTTAAAGAAGAAACGCTTGTGGCCTCCCAAGACAGCCACAAATGCCTCCTAGCTGAGGCTGCTGCTTCACCCTTGCTGAAAGCCGGGTGCTCTTAGTATCCAGCATCAGCACCTGCCTGTGCCTGGAGAGCTGGGAAGAGCTGGGAGCTCTTGATCCTTCCAGGGTGGGACTTCCAAGGTAACAGCTCTCTGGAAACTTCTGTTTGTTCCCAGAAAAAGCCATCAAGCACCTGCCCTCACTCAGCCCAGGATTAGCAGCAAGTCTTCCTTCCCTGTTGGTACTGCTCCCAATGGAGCGTTGAAGTTAAGAGCCCCTTTTTGGAAAAAGAGTTTTGCACGACCTCTTGGGTCTGCACATAGCCAAAAAAAAACAGAGAGAGAAAGAGAGAGAGAGTTTGAAACTTTGGAGAAAAGAAGAAAGGAAGGGAAGCCAGCAGGGCCAAACCCTATCCCAGGGACTTTAACTCAGCACACCGCAAAACTGAAGGACAGGTCGAATTTTTCTCACATCACTCATACAAGAAAGTGAAGAGCTCTCTTTCTCTCCCACGCTCTCACAGTTTTCATTCTCTCCTCCTAAAACTCTCGGGGACTTCGATCACTCATCAGGCAGCCTTGATGCAAGTTGCTGTAAATTCTACTTGGGTCCTCTTGCTGAACTCTTGCTGCCCTTGGCTTAGAGATCCCAATAGACATGGAGATCTACAGGAGTAGATGGGAGCAGGAGGGTTCAGCTCTCTCATCTGCTTGTTGGTCACTTGTGCTCACATTATTAGCACCGTCTTCACTCTGCAGGTGCTCTGCAGGAGTCTTTTTAGACCCGTGTCCATATCTTGAGGGTTACTTTAGCGAAACCTAAACCACACCATCCTGAAGTCTACTGGACCAGGCCTATGTAATCTGCTACGTCACCTAGTGCTGAAAGCATGCGAACGAGTGAGGGTGCCACGGAGATGCCCTCCGTGTTGTGGGGCACACACTTGTCCCTCAGGACACCTCACAGAAAACGTGCGACGTGGCCATCAAGCACATGGAGACACTGAGGGAGTGCCAGGCACAAGCTCTATATTAAATACTACTGAAGCATATCTTCTTTCTTATTTCCTTTCAAGATTTAATAAATAAATAAATGGCATTTCTAGCATTTTCTTCCCACACCCAAATGGATCGCCTTGCACGCCCCCTGGGGCACTCTCGAGGTTTGTATGGGACTGAAATGAGAAAGTTTATTTCTCAGTGCTGGGTTGCTCGGCTCGGTGGTGGCCCTACAGGAAAGACGCTGCCTGAGTGTACAGAGAGAGAGAGACAAGCTGCTCCCTGACAGGGCGGCTCCCGACCCATCCTCTGACAGCCCTGGCGGCCATTTTGCACTTCTGGTTTCCCCCCGTGGGGGGAGGCCTTGGGCTGTCCCCAGCACGGCTGTCAGTGATGGTGGGCGGCATTTAGACCCAAGAGGCCTTTCTTTTCCTTCTAAAAGAAACTTGCTGAAGGAAACGCGCTCTCTGGAGATAGCAGTGCAACTCTAAAGTTTTTTTTGAGTTTTGTGCAAACTCAAACCCCTGCCGGTGAGGGCCAACGGAGGGCAGGAGAGGTAGCCTCTTGGATCTGTGTACCCATTGCCGGGTTGTTTCACGGGTTGCCTTTATGGTGATTTGATGTTTCTCTCTAATCATTGCATGCTCAGCACAAAGCATGTTCTTGCAGGCATTGCTCTCCTGCGCACACTGCCAGTGCACAGCCAGGGAAGCAGATGCTGCAGCAGCTCAGAGCAGAAGGCCACGGTTGTTCAGTCATCCAACACAGCTGCAAGGGAGCCTCTGTTCTTTTGGAGAACTGCAGGCCTCTGGGTGCACCAAGGGACGGGGTTCCCCTACCTCTTGTTCCCTCTCTCCCTTCTTTGCCGGGAGGGTCTGCATCTGGGCATCTACTTCTCTGATTTGGCAGGTGGCTGCCACAGCTTGGGCCATGGCTTCTCCTTGGGCCAGACCTCAGAAAATGGACGATGGTCCTTCAAGGACATTGGCTGTCTGGTCTTCCGCAAGAGCAGAGTCCAAATGCAGTTTTCCTCAGACTTTGTTCACTGCCTGAATAACAACGGCCAGCTGCTGAAATCTCAGCTCAGTGACCAAGTGACAGGACCAAGAGCAGAGCTCTGGACATCCCTGGAAAGACTGCAGAGGATCTTCTGATCCGGTAAACCTCTCCTGCAACAGGCCACAGCCCCTTCCTTGGGCAATGAGGCCCCTGGGCTCAGAAGCACCCTTGCCCTGGCCTTCCGTAGCTGCTTGGCCAAAGGTCTCCAGCCCGGCCTCACACAGCGCCTCAGCCTGGCGCTGCGTAGATTCCCTCTCACTGGCTGGGACACGAGGGGCCTCTGCAGGGCCACACAGACCCTTGGGACTCCTGCATATGCATGCTCCCCAGGACTGGGGCTGAAGGGAGCAGGGAGCGTCACTCAGCTGCCCTCACTGGAAATGAAACTTGAGCCCTTTCTTTTTCTCTCCCTAGCGTTGGTGAGAAAGTCCCTGTGCTTCCGATGCCGAAGATGACACAAGCATCAGGGAAACCAGTGCGGATCCCTTGCAGCTCTGAGCTGCTGCGAGCCCAATAAAGACTGTTGCTTCCTGCTGGAGGGACCAGCACGGGCTTTGTAGTGTTCTGAATTCACACAAAGAGAGCATGGTTGAGGTTGGGAGGTACCTGAAGAGGTCAGCTTGGCCAACCCCCTGCTCAAATAGGGCCGCTAGCACCTCCACCTAAAAACACCCCTTGTTTCTGCTTCCCCTGTAGCATAGGACGTAGATGGAAATGCAGAGGCTGCAGACAGTGCTTTGGAGAGGCAATGACAATGGAGAGGCCCTGACCCCTGCAGACCCGAAGTCCTGAAGCTCCCCTGCAGCTGACAGTCATGCACCCACTGTGGAAGGAGGCTGTGCTCCCTGCTTTTGGGCAGACAGAGGTGGGGACGTATAAAGCCCACCTGAGAGTTTTCTTCTGTGTTGCTGTAGCTGCCTTTCAGTGCGGAGTGTGCACGTGAGGAAACGTTGAAATGTTGACTGCTTTGCTCTTCATATTGTTCTGTGATAATGTTTTATATGATCCATGCCATGTTCTGTCTTTTGCTGTATATCAGATCCGAGAGCCTGGCCTGACATATCAGAGCCACAGGAGGATAGGGCTCTAGTGGGCACTGGCTTGCCAGTACACCCCAAATCTTTATACCGATGTATATGTGAAGCACCGCGAATAGGAAGCATGGCCTTTCTCCTCACGATATCCTTATGGGATGGCATGCGCACCTTCCTCATGATGGCATATGCGCCTTCCTGAAGAACCGCATAAATCTGGTATGTAGTTGACTGACAATTCAATATTAACTTATTTCAGGGCCCCAGTGAAACATGCACGATATGTCTGTTTGCATGTAAAGGAAGCTCTTGCAGAGCCTTTCTACAAGGTTTTCCACACTCTAGAACCAGAAGACTGTTTTTGTCAAGGTATGCCAGCAAAAGCCCAGCCGGAAGGGACCACATCAGATACTCGTAACTACCCACACTGCCATCAAATACAAGGGACGGACTTCCCCGGACTCGGGGCGTTGTGTGACAGAAGAGGAAACACGGACCCAAGAGCAGATTTACAAAGGTTTTACTGAAGTTTGTTTCACGATCGTGAGACCCCTCTGCCATTAGGGAAATGGGAGGTCACCATTAAAATATTCAGCAGTTCATACAAACTTTGCAGCAAAATGCTATGGCAACATATACAATGACATTGTTACACCAGTCCTGACTCTGTCAATCGTCTTCCTCATTTCCATGCCAAGCGGGGCTTTGGACCGAGGCCTCAGGTAGATACCAGTCCTTCATTTATGTCTCCCTGAGACCTTGCTCTTCTCCAGAGTTAAGCTTTCTCAAAAGAGGATTTTTGGAGTTTTGTCACAGAATCTGCTTGTTGCTCCTAGTATATCCTGCAGAAGTGCTCAGGCAGGTATGTACAGCTTCTGTTAAGACCGTACCGGGTGTGCCAGTTCCGCAGGCTCCACCAAGTGCCATCACTCCATGTTGTGGTCTGTGGCAGTTGACAAGCTCCCTAAAGAGTCTGAGCCTCCCTGGCATGGGTACTTGGCCTTATTAACATACAAAGAACTGTCTGGAGCCCATTCTTCGCAAGAACGCACACCTGGCTGCGGTAACGTTACATTTTCCTCACCACTTTCCTTTATTTGGAACAGTCTCTAGAGGGGTCTACAGCGGGGTAGCTGCAACCACTTGGAAGAAAAAGCGGAAGAGGAGCGAGAAATGCTGCCCAAATGCTGTTTGCACTGCGGTCAGTGTTAGTAAAGCTTCTGACTGACCTCTTTTAAAATGTACTTGTGTTATTACACCTTTGGAGTCACAGTATTCCCCAACACTCTACTGCAGTCTTTGGCCATCCACCCACCGGCTGCTTAAGAGAGGGAATGAAAACGAAGAGGCTCTAACTCCAGTGGTCACTCTGCTGCCCGTGGTCGTGGGCTAAAAACTCCCCAGAGCTGATGCTCATGCACAGAAAGTGGAAGGGGACGGTGCTCCCTGCACCTATGGCTGGATGATGTGGGAAGCTTCAGCCCAAGTAAAAGTCTTGGACAGCGCTAAGAGAAGTTGCAGCCAGCTTTCCTGCTCCTGGGGCAAGCCCCGGGGCCAGCACCCTGCAGTGACCCTCACAGCCTGGGGACTGCTCTGCCCGAATCTCCAGGGTGCAGGAGTCTCCCAGGGGAGGCAGCTCCCTGACAGGGCAGGCTGCAGCCCCTATTGTGACACGCGATGGGGTGACAGCGGGGCCGTCTGTGACATCACACCACGTCCTGCCCAAAAGCCCTGCGCGCCGCAAGCTGCCCTCACTTGGCTGCGAGGCCTTCAGGAGGCAGTGGCTGGTGCTGCTCTGCTGGGGCTGCCGCTGTGCTCTTGAGGAGCTGCCTTGCAGGAAGGAGCCAAAGGCACTGGGAAGCGGCGTCCCCGCGTGGGACAGCTCCTGGTGACGAGTGGAGGAGGGCCGGAGCGAGATGGAGGCCAGGAGTGCTCCCATCCTGTGCAACGGCCGCCTCATGTGTCCAACACTCATGCACCTCCCGGACGATGGTGAGCCCAACAGGAGGTGCCTGAGGAACAGGCAGCAGCGCAGCCCTCTTGAGCTGCGGTTTCTTGTGGGGAGAGAGAGGGAGGGTCTCGGGACATAGACACTGGCCCCATTGGCCACAAGGACTGTGCTGGAGGAGAAGGCTGGCTTGCAGCATGACCTCTCTTTCCCTTGCTTTTCAGGGATTGTGAAAGTTTGGGATGCAGTATCCCACTTCATCCGCAGGCAGTTCGCGTTGAACAAGGTAGGCTGCCCAGGGAAGTGGTTGACTCACCATCCCTGGAGGTCTTTAAGAGACGTTCAGATGCTGAGCTTAGTGATATGGTTTAGTGGAGGACTTGTTAGTGTTAGGTCAGAGGTTGGACTGGGTGATCTTGGAGGTCTCTTCCAACCTAGATGATTCCAGGATTCTGTGATTCTGTGAAGGTGGGCTTTGCAGCCTCGTGCTCCCCTCATACCCTGCTCCTTCCCAGAGCTGCCACCCCACAGAACGCCTCCTCAAGCAGAAGAAACACCCCAGCGCTAGCCTGCAAACTGCAGATGTGCCAGGGGCCCATTGCTGCTCTGGCACTATGCACAAAAGAAGAGCCCAGCTCCAGCAGAAGGACGGGATCCGTACTGCCTGGCGCTTGTGCATTGCCTGTGGCCAGAGTGGGCAGGCCAGCATGTAGCTGGTGCCGGTACTCAAGGCTTCCCCTACTTGTTGGGAACTCCTTGGGGGGATTTTACTGAGCTGAGGGTGTTGGCTCTGCTCTTACTAGCCCAGCTCCACTTTAGATGGCAAAAAGCAGGGAGCTGGGAAAATCCCAGCCATCGAGGCCATCTCCAGGGCTCTCCAGAATGACACTGTCTGGCACCTTCCCATGAGCAGTGGCCAAGGTATGAGGGCCCATCTTCTTGCTTGGAGAAGCCCCAGAAATACTGATCCGTGTTCCTGATTTCTTGCTTTTCAGGGCGTCAGAATACCTGGGCTGGGTGCCTTCTTTGCTGTTAAACAGGAGCGGCCCATTGCAGGCTTTAAGCTCCTCGATGTAAAGAAGCCCGTCTTCCAGGTTTCGGAGTACTTTACAAATGTTCATGGACTGCCATACAAGAAAGAAACTTTTCCTGGTAAGAAGAGAGATGAATGTCAGGGTTCCACGTGCAGGGACTTTGGGCTGCATGCTCAGCTGCTGCTGGGAGGGCAGTGGAGGGGTTACACAGCTCCTCCAGGAGGTCCTGAGAAAGGCCTGAGCTCCTCACAAGCCAAGGCCCACCAATGCCTTGCACGTCCCTCCACACACCAGCTCCCAGAAATGTCCCTCCCCATGCTGTTGGCACCATGCTGGCTGCATTGGTGGTTGACTTCTGCTCTTAGCAGTTCGCACAGCTGCAGGTGCAGGCCTGACACTGGGCATCAGCTTCTATGGCATCAGCGATGCACCACGATTGTGCTGCACCAGGCTCTTGGAGCTCTGTCTTTCAGGGATTCTCTTCCTCCAGACGAGCAGTCAGCAAGACAGCTCTGTACCGGTGCTGGAGGGCCCAGCAGATGCCCAAACGGGACTGCCCTCCTCTGCAGGCCTGTCTTACTTACTTGGCTCCTTGCTTCTTTTCCCTCAGGTGTACCTCCATTTGTTTTCCTGAATTATGCCTGGCTGTCCTTGGACACCGGCATTCCTCGGGACACCGTGCAGCGCTGCATTCAAGAGACCCTGCTCTTTCTCTCCTACACCCTTGCAAAGAAGCAGGGTGTTGATTTCATCTTCAAGGACATTGGCTGTCTGGTCTTCCGCAAGAGCGGAGTCCAAATGCAGTTTTCCTCGGACTTCGTTCACAACCTGAATAGCAACGGCCAGCTGCTGAAATCTCGCCTCAGTGTAAGTTTCTCACTGCACCAGCACAGCCCAGGGTTCCTGGGAAATCCCCCGAGAGGCCGTTGGGAGGGACTTCTCCTTCTGGGTCAGACTCGTCTCCTGATGAGGCACACGAGTCTTGCCCTTGCACAAAGGCAGGCAGTGATTTACCAGGTGCAGGCACTCGCTGGGCAGCTTGTGCTGCTTGTAAGGAGGGGTGAACGCTAAGCACTGCGAGCTCTGCCCGTGGGCAGCTTTCTGCCTGAGCAGCCCCGACGCCTTCGTTGGCAAGGGCATCCTTTCCTGGCCATGGTCTCACCCAGGACTGTCTCTCCTGCAGAGGACAGGAACAACGGATTTGGCC
This sequence comes from Anser anser, assembly GCF_964211835.1. Classification (NCBI taxonomy): domain Eukaryota; kingdom Metazoa; phylum Chordata; class Aves; order Anseriformes; family Anatidae; genus Anser; species Anser anser. The sequence goes on along the minus strand of NC_139720.1, from coordinate 204,390,447 downwards.
ACATCGGAGAGAAAAAGCATCGTCCCACATCCAGCGTCTGGAGGTGTCATCGTCTTTCCCAGGTGGGCGCGTTGCTTCTGCGGCCCTTGGCTGAGCGTTTCGGCAGCTTTTCAGCTCCTCTCAGGAAGGGCAGCAGTGCCAGGGCTTGCTCCTTGCTCAGGGAGGAGCTGGAGGGAGACTTTCCCAAGCGCTGTTTCCTCCTTCTCTCCACACCGATTCGCGCTTGTTTTGGAAGAGGGGCCGTTCTCTTCATGCACCACGGCCTGGGGGAATGTCTATTCCCTGCCCGGCCCACAGCAAGCCCCTCTCAGATGCTGGCACCAAGACCAGCGCCCTACAGCCCTAGGATATGGTGCCCTGGAGTCACACTGCCTTGGTCTTGCTTCCAGGATTGGGCTCTACATACCTCGTGGAAGAGCCGCAGGGGAAGGGCCTCTTCAAGCACCCAAGGGTTCTGCGTTGGAAAAGAACGGAGACGCAAGGCTGGAGGGAGAGTCTAACAGAACAGGTAACGTGAGAGCGGGCTCTTGGGAGTGACAGCCCCTGGGAGACCTCTCTGCCCTTCCCTTCTGAATGTCCTCCTGAGGGCAACGTGTACGGAGGCAAGGCTGGAAGGCTGCGCTTTGCACAGGATGAGGCCCCTCCTCCGACCCCAGTTCCCTGCGGCAGTAATTCTGCTGGGCCTTGGGAGGGACCACGATGGCGGGGCAGCCCAGAGCTTCCCGTAGCATTCGACACTGCTTAGGCCTCTTCCGCACTGGCCTCCTTGAGCTCCCGTCCACCGAAAGCCCCGCTGAGGGTTGGATGTGCCCAAAGGGAGAATGTGGGGCTACGATGGCAGCAGAGAGTCCCAGGACTCCCTTCCCCACCTGTGAAATGCTGGTGGCCAAGGAGACTCCCTTCTAGGTCAACCCACCTGCCAGCTTGCTCTGCCTTTTAGAAGTAGCACCGGATCAGGCAGGGAGGCTCATTCCCTGCCTATTTGCGTGGCCACCAAAGAGCAGCTCTGACTAGCCTTCTCTTTTCCTCCTTACAGGGGTGCCTCCTGCTATTAAGAGCCAGCTGCTCACACGCCAGAGTCCCTCTCTGTCCAGACTCTCCAGGGTGAAAGGGGAGGCAAAGCTGGGCCAGGCTGCTGGGGAAAAAGAGCCTTCTCCCAGGTGAGGCTGGGGGGGAGCCGGGGGAGGCAACTCCTGGGCCCTTCTCCTTGGGTCATCGAGCAGCTTCCCTTGGACACAGGGACTTGGTGAACTCCACAGGGGTCCCGACACATGTCCTGCTGACTGCCCTTTCCTTGCTGGCACCCAGTTGTTGAGCAAAAGCTATAGCAGCAAATCCTCCTCTTGTGTGCTTGCAGGCTGCGTACAACACGTCAGGAGAGCTCCTCAAAGATGGCAGAAGAGGGGAAGGACAAGCGCTCTGCTGCGGCCTGGCCCCAAATTGAAGCCCCTGCCTGTGAGGGTCAACGGAGAGCAGGACAGGTAGCCACTGGATCTGTGTACCCATTGCCGGGTTGTTTCACGGGTTGCCTTCATGGAGATTTGATGTTTCTCTGATCGTTGCGTGCCCTTCTCCCCCGTAGGAAATATGCTGCCTGTACGGCCAAGAAGTTGAAAGAACTCTGCAGGCATTGCTGGCTGAGGAGCAGCTGAAAAAAGAATGGGAGAGACAGCACGTGTGGGAAAAGTGCAAGGCTCGTGGCGAAAGGAACGGAGGAGAGAGTATCTGGGTATGGCAACTGTTTTCAAGCACTCCAGAAGGAACCTTTCTCTTCTCTCAGGGGGCCACGTGCACACTTTTCCCCTCTTAGCTCTGCCAGGAAGCTTCTCTCAAAGAGAAAAACCTGCCCTTCCTGAGCCTTGTTTTCCTTTGTGAAGGATGAGGGCTCCTCCAAAGCCTACTGCAGTGAAAGTGTTCTTGCCCTTAGCTTCAGAGGCCGAGGGCTGAGGCTTTTCACGCTGCCTTTCTGAGAGAAAGAAGGCTGCAGGGAAAGTGCCCTGAGCCTGGGGAAACCCTGCGGGGACGACTGCCCCACTGCCATGTGACAGCTCCCACATTAGCACCTGCATCTAAAACCGTTCCTTGTTTCTGCTTCCCCTGTAGCAGAAGACGCAGACAGAAATGCCGAGGCTGCAGGCAGAGAGTGCTTCCTGCACGGCACTTGTGGAACTGAAAACGTCTCTGCAAATGGTACCAGGGGATATGAAGCAGCAGCACGTCCTCATCCCTCACCCCCCAGAGAAGAAGGCTGAGACAGCTCCTCTGAGCAAATCAAGCACCAAGTAAGTGTGGGCCAGCTCCAACAAAGGCCAGGAAAAGCTGAGCTGCAGCAGGCAGCCCAAGGAATCCAGCATGCGGGTTGCTCGGCTCTGGGCTTGGGCTCTCCATCCACCAGCTGCTTTGGAGAGGCAATAACCATGGAGAGGCCCTGCCTCCAGCCGTCCCCCTGCAGAGCCAGAGTCCTAAAGCTCCCCTGCCGCTGACAGCCATGCACCCACAGTGGAAGGAGGCTGTGCTCCCTGCTTTTGGGCAGGCACACGTGGGGACCTTCAGAGCCCACCTGAGAGTTTTTTTCTTCTCTGTTGCTGCAGCTGCCTTTCGGTGCGGAGTGTGCGGGTGAGGAAACAGCTGGAGAAGAGCAAGGAGGCCCTGCAAGACAAGACCAAGAGCAGACCTCTGAACATCCCCGGGAATTCTGCAGAGGATCTTCTGATCTGGTAAACCTCTCCTGCAACAGCCTTCTTTCCTGGGCTCAGAAGCACCCTTGCCCTGGCCTTCCGTAGCTGCTTGGCCAAAGGTCTCCAGCCCGGCCTCACACAGCGCCTCAGCCTGGCGCTGCGTAGATTCCCTCTCACTGGCTGGGACACGAGGGGCCTCTGCAGGGCCACACAGACCCTTGGGACTCCTGCATATGCACGCCTCCCAGGACTGGGGCTGAAGGGAGCAGGGAGCGTCACTCAGCTGCCCTCACTGGAAATGAAACTTGAACCCTTTCTTTTTCTCTCCCTAGCGTTGGTGAGAAAGTCCCTGTGCTTCCGATGCCGAAGATGACACGAGCATCAAGGAAACCAGCGCGGACCCCTCGCAGCTGTGAGCAGCTGTCAGCCCAATAAAGACTGTTGCTTCCTGCTGGAGGGACCAGCACGGGCTTTGTAGTGTTCTGCTTTCACACAAACACGGAAATGTTGAGGTTGGAAGGTACCTGAAGAGGTCAGCTTGGCCGACCCCCTGCTCAAACAGAGCCACCCAGCACCAGTGTCCAAGGACCATGTCCTGTGCAGATGCCTTTCAAGTTGGCTGAATATGAGCCAGCAGTGTGTTCAGGTGGCCAAGAAGGGAACAGCATCCTGGCTTGTATAAGAAGCAGTGTGGCCGGCAGGGCTAGTGAAGTGATTGTCCCCCTGTACTTGGCTCTGGTGGGGCCGCACCTCGAGTACTGTGTTCAGTTTTGGGCCCCTCGCTACAGGAAGGACATGGACGTGCTCGAGCGAGTCCAGAGAAGGGCAACGAAGCTGGTGAGGGGTCTGGAGAACAAGTCTTACGAGGAGCGGCTGAGGGAGCTGGGATTGTTCAGCCTGGAGAAGAGGAGGCTCAGGGGCGACCTTATCGCTCTCTACAGTTACCTTAAAGGAGGCTGTAGCGAGGTGGGGGTTGGTCTGTTCTCCTACGTGCCTGGTGACAGGACGAGGGGGAATGGGCTAAAGTTGCACCAGGGAAGGTTTAGGTTGGATATTAGGAGGAACTTCTTTACTGAAAGGGTTGTTAGGCATTGGAATGGGCTGCTCAGGGAAGTGGTTCAGGCACCATCCCTGGAGGTCTTTAAGAGACGTTTAGATGTTGAACTTAGCGATATGGTTTAGTGGAGGACTTGTTAGTGTTAGGTCAGAGGTTGGACTGGGTGATCTTGGAGGTCTCTTCCAACCTAGACGATTCTGTGATTCTGTGATTCTAAACCTCCACTGGCACAACTTGAGGCCATTCCCTCTAATCTTATCACTAGTTATCTGTGAGAAGAGGCCAACCCAAAACTACTGATACTCCCTGGGTGTTTAAATCTACTGATATTCCCCGTGGATATTCATGGCATGGTACCAGTTAGAGAGGTTGTTGCAGCAAACCCACACACCCTGGACCAGCTGTCTGAGCAAAATTCTTGCGAGAATCAGCCTTTCAGTCACAGATCACTGTCAATACCTTCCGGGGGGTTCTCCAAGCATTTTCTGTTTGGATTCCAGCTGTACTCAAGTTATTTGTTGAATTTTGATGGGGCTTTGGAAGCGTGTGGGGTGAACAGCACCTCTAACTACAACTTCTGGGAGACCCCCGACAGTGGCAGGTTTCAGAGAAGACAGTCCGTAAGGTCTTCCAAGAGTGGTAGGAGCTACTCCTGCCTTATGTGAGGGCGACTGGCCAGGGACCAGAGTGCTAGAAGATATGGCAATGCTCTGTGAGATTCTTGGTTTGGATAAGAACTCATTGAGCATCTCTTGCTGAGAAAAGGAACCACATGACTATTTTCAGCCTCTGTCCTTCCTTGGAGGACTCCCTACCTTCTCCTGTACCTGTTGTTACACAGCTGAAATGTAGTGTTTTCAAACCTGTAGAGGGAACATCAGTGTTCATGGGGTCCATGGGACTTTAAATGATGGCAAAGCCTGTAGTGCAAACTGACAGGGACAGGCTGGAACTATACTTTGTCTCTCTCTGTGTTGTACTGACTGCCCAGTGTGGACTTTATTTTATCCCGTTCATGTGCTCCCACAGAGAAAAGACAGTGGCAAGTAAAAAAGTACTTGGATTCATTTACTTCTATTGTTCTGCAAGGCTGGAGGTGCATTTATATCAGCAATGATATGGACCATGGGAACTGATGGAAAAAAAATGAGAAAACAGTTCTCATGAATCTTATACATCTTGCGTTTGCATGGCTGCGGAAGGCCACGTGTAATCATCAATAATGAATGAATCGTAATCAGGACTGTAAATAAGCTGTTTCACAAAAGCTTCCTTGTCTGCTGGCTCAGGATACCAAGAAGCAAGACCATGCTTGTAGGCCCAGTTAACAATCTGTGAAAAGATAAGCAAAAAGAGCTGATGAAATAACATTGACATGTTACGAAGTTAAAACCAACTGCAGTTCAGCACTGGCTGTGTTTTCCCTCTTTTTTTTTTCTTTTTTTTCTTTTTTTTTTTCCTGCCCTCAAAATTGTGCCTGGTTTTGCTTATTATTTCTCGTTAAGCAACCCCCTGAGTAGGCTGCACTTCATCCCTTGGGTGAGGGAATGCAAACTGCCTGCAGTTCCTGGCTGTTTAGAAATGCTTCCCCTGCCCTAGCAAAATGGTTGTGCTACTCAGTTAAAGAAGGTGAGCAGCCCTTTAACCACCTCTGCTTGAACTCTTAAGCTCCTGAGTTACGCTGTGCATCCCTCAGTAGCTCCTAGCAGGCCAACGTGATTCTTAGTGGGTGTCCCCTGAAAAGGAATTACAAATTTCATATATGCAGGGCACAAATCCCATAATTAGACAACAAGCCCAGATCTGGAAGAGTATTTAGATGCTTAGATCCCTATCAAACTCAAAAGGAGAGGTTCCAAAATAGCAATTTGGAACCTAAAATCTTTTGGCAACTTGTTTCATGTTTGATGTCAACCCTAAACCTGATTTTTGGAAGTGCTGAGCAGTCACAGCTCCAAGCAATAATGTAGAGCTTTGTGAGCTGTGAGGCATCCAGAATCAGGAGATACTTTTCAAATGTGGGCTTTAATGATAGAAGAGATCAAAGCAGCAATTCTGTCTGGAAGGATTCCCGAGAATCATTGCTTTAGGCTACAGAATAAGATGATTTTAAGAAACACAAAACAAGAACAATGCCAGGGCAATTTATGCCCTCCCTACCACAGAAAGTGGAAATAAATGAGTACTTACTTTGACAGCGATTTTGAAAGACACCTCTCTGATACTGTCCAAGGGGGGATAGAGTCTTCCTTCTGCAAGATTCTGTTCTGTCACCTCCGCAGCAATAGACTAGAAAGAAGAGGAAGACAGTTTACAGAGATGGTCTCAAGTGTGTGCCACCTTCACTAGGATTACACAACACATGGTTGAAACCTCGGCAGCAATGGAGCTGGGGTTAGTTCTCAATCAAACTGCTGAACTACACAAAATACCTGTGTGTATACACTTCATTACAGACTTAAAACTGCAGCCAGGACAATGGAAATGCTGTTTCAGGGCAGGTAATGAACAAAATCAGAATCACAGAATCACGGAATGGTTGAGGCTGGAAGGGATCTCTGGAGGCCATCTGGTCCAACCCCCCTGGCTCAAACTGGGCCACCGAGATCTGATTGCCTAGGATCATGTCCAACAACTTTTAAAAATCTCCATGGAAGGGAGATGCCACAGCCTCACTGGGTAAAATGCTGCTATAAAGGGTAGCAGCTGTGGGGAGTGAGGGGAACCCTGTTGCCACTCCTGCAGGTGCCTTCACAGGTGCAAGGGAAGGATGAACCTTGCTCAGGACTTCCTGCCCATGGGAAAAGCCATGGCTTTTTGCTGATGCTGTGCAATTTCTATGCAATACTTCCCCAGGTTAGCTTCTTGAAATTGCCACAAGTAGGTGCATGTGCCCCTTATAATATTTTTTAAGAACAGTAGTTATTTGCCACTTGGAAACCTCTGCTGTGAGGAGGAAGATATCATCAGAGATGTGTCGGACTCCGCAGGCAATGACTCCCAGTGCCACTCCTGGGAAGACATAGGCGTTGTTTCCTTGGCCAGGGAAGAAGGTCTGTCCATTGGGCAGGGTAACCTTTGAGAATGGGCTCCCACTGGCAAATATTCCTCGGCCCTGATCAAAGAGAGAGAAATAAACGTCCAAATTCAGAAGAGACATCTCATATGTCTGCCGCTTTCCATGATGTATACTCAGGAAACTCTGGTGACCAGGTAGAGAAATGTCCAGCAAAGCCATCCCCTGCTGATACTTCAGAAAGGCCTGGTCTCCAGAGCCATAAACAGGGTCATGAACAAAGCCACTGAGCACTGAGTGGGTGTTTGCACTGCCCGACTGCGTCACACTACAGGCACGGCCAGAGCGTATCTGGAGCCCCCATCTTCCCCGTGCTGAGATCCAGTACCTCAGTGAGGCGATAGCACTGCTCCGCTGTGCACTCTGCTTTACTTGTGGGGTTGCTGAGGGCAAACACGATGGGCCTCTCATTGAAGGCTGCCATGTCCTTCAAAATCTTCTCAGTGAAAGCTCCCGCGATGGCTGCGACACCTGAAACAACAGCAGAGGAGTGAGCAGGTGCTTTCTGACTGAGAGCAGCGAGCTGCACTGCTCCCTCTTGGTCACCTCTGCCACAAAATACTGTGGGAGGCCTCCATCTCTGGAGATGCAGGTGGGAATGTTTCTCGTGTTACAGAGAGATTAAAAGCCTGTTTCAAAATACAGCCCTTTGCTCCTCCAAATCTCCTCCTTGCAGCGCAGGGATCAGTGTTTGGGCTGGTCTGGATGCAGCTCTCAGCACCTTGCCTCCCGAATATTGTCCTCATCCTGCTCCACTCGCCTGGGCCACGCTCGCTGCTGAGAGCCCCAGACCATGCCCACAGTGGCACCTCCACCTGCAGCCCATGTGGGGGTCTCCTACAGAGGGGAAACCTCTGTCCCACAGTTGAAGGAAATGATGTGGAGAATTCAATTGATAAAAAGGGAGCAAAAAAAAAAAAAGCAACCTCTTTACTTTTTGATTCTGAGAACAAAAGGAGGCCCTGGAAGAAAGACACTCTCCTAAGAAGTGCATTGACATGAAAAGGTCATGTAAAGAGAACTCCACCTATAATTGCTGTAGGCTTCACTTTCTGCACAACCTCTTCCAGCGTGTTCACACTGGGGTGGTCCTGGGCAAACATTTCTTTCTCATGGTTCAGGTGGCTCCTGCCCTGTGGGGGAAAAGGAGTCAAACTTCATGCTTGTGGCAAAAGGTGGAGACACAATGTAGTAACTCATCAGTTTGTTTCATCTCTCTGCCCTCCTCTTAAACCAGGCTCCTCAGAGCAAGCCCTCAGCATCAGACAGCCAGGCATCGAGCAGTTGGTGTAATCGCATGTGGGGCTGGTCTCTGCCCATCTCACCCTCCAAAATACATCCGTTGAGTGGAGAAAGGAATTTGGCTGCCAGGGCAGAGAAGTCGTGCATGTAGCACAAGTCTCCTCCAGTCTTAGAAGGGATGGGGGCAGATGCCCTGAGGACCCAGGGAGTGCAGAGCAGAGCTGGGCCAGGCTGGATCACCAAGCAGGGCACAATATTGCTGTTGTAATGCCGCATATATCTGGCATGCAAGTCTTCCAGCACTGCATGAGACCATGATCATGTGCCACAATGCCACTGAGACACTGCTGTGCATCACCCTACCACTTTGAGGGGCTCATCCCAAAGCATTGCCTTTGGGATAGCCGGTGCTGCTGGTACACTGTTACCACCATGAGATCCAGCCCTCCGAGAGCAGGAGCAGCTCTGCTGACACCAGTGAAACTGCAGCCCTTGCTCCAGGGCTGAGCAGGGTTCAAGGTGTCTGCCTGCTCTGGCCTCTCTCTAGCTTGCAGGAGGTGCTGAGGAAGTGGAGATGATTAGCTTTGGAGACAAATTTACCTTGACAATCAGTCCCTTGGAGTCCACCATCCAAATTTTTTTGACGGCATCCTCTCGTGAAATTCCTTCCTTTTCCATGGCCATGAGGATGAGATGAGCTATGCCCATCGCAGCCTGGAACAGAGTAAATAAACATTTCATTGGGGTAGTAACGTCTGATGGGAGCAGATTTTGAATGAGAAATGTGTTAGGTCCTCCCACAGCACTGCACAAAGCAGGGAGGCTTTCTACTCTGCGGCTGTACGGTGACACACCTTACCCAAAGTCCTGCAGGTGGGCAACAGCTGAGCCAGGCTTCAGAGAGTTTATCTTCCTCTTCTTTCTTTGTGCAAGGCACCAGACAGGCTACCTGAATGCTACCTGACTTCCTGCCCTGCAGGCAATACGACTGACTCCACAAAATGAGGTTACGTTCTTACAGTTCTTTAAGTCCCGATTCTTGCAGCTGTGTTGCTAGAAGGCTCTGGTTTACCCTAAATACCAACCCTGAGGATTCAAGCTAGCCTCACTGACAGCCTCGGAGCATCCAGGAGGACTGTCCAGGACTCACAGGCCAAGATGTCACTGAAAGATTGTTGGCAACTTCTATGCAGCAGCAAGATCCACCTGTGAGCCCCACTCTTGACCAGTAACAAGGAACCTGCTTCTGTGTTTTGCCTTCAGGAACATAGGCCTTGCAGGCAGATTCATGGTTGACTTTTCCGTCACTAAATTTGAATTTAGATGATATTCAGGAACAAACTCAAGAACACTCCTACCTCTCCAGCTCCCTGGAAAACAAACTTGTGGTCTGAGAGCTTGTTCTTTGTGATCCTTAAGGCTGCAAAGATGCCAGCGACTGCAACAGACGCAGTGCCTGAAAAGAGAGAAACACCATGAGATGGTCATTTTGGCAAGGGGATTGTCTGTCCTACTGATACACTGTTAGAAACCTTGTGGGAGGGACCACGCTCTTAAACCCTTGGGAGTTTGGCATTAACTTTTTCTGAGACTCAGTGTCCTTTTGACTCCATTTAGAGGGAAAGTGGTATTCTCCTGCCTTGCAGGAGTCTTTGAGGATTAATATTTCAAAGTAGGGAAGGCACTCTGGTCCTTTAGTGACAGAGTCTAAGATGCATGTGAGTTGTCTAAGATCAGAGATCACACGAGACGTCTGTAGCAGAGCTGCAGACTGAACCCTTGTCACTAAATCCTTTTTGATCTTGGAAATACCATCGTATTCTCCTCATTCACCTTCAGATTACAGCACTTTCTGCTCTCTATTTACTTCCCAGATACTCACCCCTGACTCAGAGCTATCATGTCTACCTGCCAAGCATTAAGGAGTGTCTGGGAACATGAGTTTGTCCCAGATTGGTGAGAAGGAATGCAATATGTGGAGAACAGGCAGTCCTTTGATGCATACAGCTTTCCATTCACCCAGGGAGACAGATGGCTAGAGTGAATAAACCTGCCTTTACCCCACATCAATCATATGCAGCGTTCATCTAACGTCCTGTCCCAGGTGAACGACAACAGTAGAAAGAAATCAGTAAGGCACAGGGTAGTGAGGGTTCAGGCACTGGTGGTATCAGGTCACCTGGACACGCTGGCTGCAAATGCTAAAGGTGGACTAGGAACGAAGGAGGCAGTTTTACTCCTCTGCCTTTCAAAGGACAACACCTGGGATCTGTCCCCAGCTCTGCTGCTGCTCTCTCCATTCTCATCATCAGAGCTTTGTGTGAAGGGAGACCACAAGTAACAAGTCTTGTGTTGTGTTGGGGGGCAATGAACCCTTTTAGACTGCCAGGCTATTCTGGTTTCACCAAATTTCCAGCATTTCCTCTTTTCCTGGCCATTTAATTGGCCAGTATGCCATTGAGATCCCTCGCAGCCCTGGGGTGCTGCCAGACACCAGCCAACAGCCTGGGAGGGAAAATCAGAGCAGCTCACGAGCAAAGCATGCCCATGACCAGTGAAACCAGCAGATGGTGCTGCTGTATCTGCTGAGGACAGAGAAAATAACGAGCTTTACCTGCTCCTTTTCTTTAGTGCGACAGTCACGGCTTAGGAAAGCTTACCTTACACAGCTTTCCTGGTATATCATAGTGTTGGCGAAATGATTTTCTCTCTCACTATTTCCATGCAAACACAAAACCTAGCGGGAGCACAGTTATTCTGGACGAGAAGTAACTTCTATTGACATAGCCTACTTTGCATAGGGAACCCATTTAAGAACAAATAAAATCTTTTTTTTTTTTTCTTTTGGCCAGACGAGGATTGTTTGTCAGTACCACCATCTCACCAAAGGCTTGCTTTTGTAACTCAGATGAGTTCAGTTCTCTAAAACTGAATAATTACCGGCACCTAACATGGACTCTGGTTTAGCAGGGGTGGCAGTGGCCATGTTCCTGCAGCAAACGTTAGCACCGTGATGTCCGTGCACAGGCACCCAGGTACAGAATGGCAGCAGCACTGTTTCTTACTCGTGAGGGCACTTCAAGTATCCATGTATTAGACAGAAAATGGACTAACCTAACAGTTTAATATTGCAGGTCGTGGTTTCTTAAACCTTTCTTGGAAGGAATTACTCGAGACACTTGCTTCAGCACCAAGGATGAGTTCCCTTTGTTAGCTCAGAAAACTTCTTGCATCAGTTTATTTCCAGATTCAGACCACCTGGGTCCAGTTTAAAAGGATGTTGATGCCAAAGGAACCAGTCACTGAAAGCTCCCCTGCTTCAGTATTAATGATTGCCAGCTCAGACAACTGAAGGATATATATGAAGGATTTCCTCTTGCTTCTCTTGCACTAAATCTCTGCCTCTTTAAGCTATATATAGAGTAATAGATTTACCTGGCAAAATGCAGTGCCATCTGAGCAGAAAAATTACAGTAGAAGACAATGAACATCCAAGGAATTTATAGGAACAACAGATAATTGCATAGGTACTAGATTTTGCTTTTTTTGGGTGTCGCACAGGTAGTCCATGCTCATTCTCTGTATTTCAGTAAGTCTATCAGCAGCAGCACTGCTTGGCTCCTGCTAGGGACGGGGGCTCCTCTGGAGAAGGCATGAACTTGTCCTTGCTGAAGCAGAGACCTGATCTTGGTCAGATGAAATGCACCCTGAAAGTGTCTCTGCCACCACTGTTTTTTAAGAGATGAAATAACGAATTCTGGCAGTCAGAACTGCAAAGAAGTGGGGAGAGATCAGGATCCCACAGTTCTCAGCAATGCCAACCTTGTGGTATACAGTAGAAAATGAACAGTTCTGCATACACTCACACATGCTCCTGCTCTATCTCCCAGGCTTACTTTGTACAGAAATCCCCAAATCCCTGTGTGGGCAAGTGATCAGAGAGAAAAATCCCACAGTGGAGCCATTATAGTGCAACAGTGTGTCAGGTCAAAGCCTCAGCAGGAACAGATGCCTGGGAAGTATTTAAAAGAAACAAATGTAACTGGAGAAATACCTTGTTTCTCTTAGTCCCGACCCAGGCAAAATTGTTTTATACTCTCATTGTCCAGAAGTCTGATGGGACAAATACTGGTATCAGCAAACCCATTTAAACAACAGGAAAATGCTCGTGGGACTTTCAGCAGAGGGTCTCTGAGTCTTTTTAGGGGTGTCAGCAGCAGGAATTTGAGGAGCAGGGTGTAGAGAAATACAGGGTGCACAGATCCAGTGTGCAGAGCAATGTGCATTTTGTGGAGCAGAGCTGCATGGGACAGGGCACGCTGTTGCTCGTCCCCCTGTGCTCGCATTGCAGAGCAGACAAACAGCAGGGCTCTGCCATTCCTAATCCTCCTCCTCTCTCTCCAAAGAGCTTATAATCCTTCCACGTCTCCCAAACCACACCAAACCCCATTGCTCAAGTAACAAAGTTACGGTACCTTGGCCTCAGCTCCATATTTTTCTTTGATAATTACAATTTCTGAGCATGTAACAATAGAAGTATCTCTGTGGAGAAGAGTTCACAGCTGGTTTGTATAAGGAATTGGCTAATCACTGTAGTTCAATTCCAAAAAGACCACAAAACGAGATGGGGGAAAAGAAAAACCCTCACCATGAGTTGTGGCAAGAGAAAAACAACTACCCTTCAACACATCAGCGTATCTGTTTTCCAAAGAGATTGAATGCTGCTATTACAGATAACTACTTCCTAAGTAATTAGCAAGAAGCAGCTTGGCTGGTCTGCACCCGAGGTGAGATACGAAAGGACACAGAGAGAAAAAGGAAAATGCTCACAAAGCATCCCATCTGTCCAAGACTCAAAGTGAACACTAAATAATATCACAGACTAGCAAGCAGACCTCAGGAGTCTCTCCAGGGAGTCCAGACACAGAGGACCAGCAAAGAAAAAAAGAGCCTTTTAAAAATACGGTGCATTCAAGAAGATGGCTATTCCAGTAGGAATTAATCTCTGACACTCAGGCACACTGAAAATATTGCAAAGATTTCCGCCCCCGAGGCTGATCATCGGCTTGCACTAGTGTAAGGCAGAACTAGCCCCATAGATGTCAGTGGAGCTACACTTGAGCAACACCAAGGGGAAAGGATCTGCTCCAGAGCTTCAAAACGCAGCAGAGATGGGAAAGGCAGAGGCACCCATGCATTCCACACTGGTGGAAGGGATGGCCAAATTTAGCCCCGTCTTTTCATTTTTCACCCTTGCTTTGCCTGCTTATGCTTCACCCCATCAAAACCTTGCTGAGGTTAGGGCCCAGGAAACAGCAAACACCCGTTCAACAGCTCCAGCGAAGGGCAGCCAAGAAAATGTATTTAAATTTATGGATGCAGAAGAAGCATAGCGCTTTTCCAAACCCTGGTTCACATTAACTCCCTACAGCCATTCAGCTTGTTACTGGAAAGAAGAATGGAGCTCGTCCAGATGCACTCCAAATACATAATCAAAAGTCAAATAGAAGAAAGCTGAAGCAAAAAGCTGCCGAAGCGTTTGCAGCTCAAGGTCTTCACCTCCATGGCTGTCGGCTATTGTTATCCCCCCCAAAAAGGGCCTCTGTAAAACATTAAGGAAATAAACCTAGAAACGGCATGGAGCAAGTCATCCAGAACAGCAGTAAAATGCAAAGCATCGATGCTCAGGGGAGGAATTAATTTCCACCACTAACAGATCTAGGGGCACTGGTGACCCAGAAGATCTCTGGAGGTGGTGGCATGGTGAAGAGCTCCCTCATGGTGGAGTTTAACTTAAGGCAGGTGCCTAATGCTGTTCATCTCTGGGTTTTTCTCCTTGCACTGTAAAGTTCTTGGACCATGTGGTGTGGTGCCTTAAAAATACATCACAACTGTGGCCTGCAATGGAGGGCCACAGAGCACACGCTGCAGCTTCCACTAGATCACAGACAGCTTTATACAGCCGTGACATGTGCTGGTCTTTACTGCAAAGGAGGAGTCTGCAATAGCATTGAGTGAACAAGAAAAGCAGGAGAGGAAAGGGGGGCAAATGTTATAATCCCCCAAATGATAGAACATGCAGGCCAGATCTTTAGGGCACTGCACTAAGCCCAGGGCATTGCAGCCCATTCCCACCCAGGAATCCAGGCTGTCCTGATCTGGCTCGTTGAGCAGTCAATGAGCGATTTAGACATAAGTCTAGGAGCTGTCCCTTGAACAGTTAATGTAGTAGCATCAAAAGGAAACACAGGAGCCTCTCTTGCTGCAGGGCACAGCAGGTCCAAAAGGGTCTGGTAACGGTGAACCCCTACAGGACCGAGAACATCTCCACATCTATCTTCAGGCTGGGTGAATCCCCATGGAGAGAGTGTGCTGCTCATGAGCTGCCTGGCAGGACACAGCCTGCTTTGTCCTGCAGCATGACATCGTCCAGCGCTCCCTTCCTATTGTGCTCCCCCCCCCTTTAGTTTCCTGATGATAATTACTGATGCATTTTCCACGCCAGCTGAAACAACAAAGTTAGATACTGCACCATTTTAATCTGCCGAAATTTGTCAATGCCTTGCCAAAAACTAGCCCTGCTTCTCAAAGCGCATGGGAATGTGCAAAATGGGCCGTGTTTGCATGGGACTGATTTCCAACCTGTCCAAATGTTTGAAGCTGTTCAGATTTGCAGTGCTGGAGTCACTCTGTTCCCAACCTCAGCTAAGGTCTGGGAGCAGTGCTCCTTCAGGCTGAGACACTGCTGCCTGAAGTGTCCTGGAAATCTTATGGGAAGATTATCTGCTAGGATAATGATACAAGGTGCCTGGTGGGTCAAGAGAAGTTTGGAGGCTTAGCAGCAGTTGTACATCCAAGAACAAAGGGAAACCGTCTCTCTAATGACTGGGAAAAGATCAAGAAGTTCTTCAAAATGTGGTCCCTCTTGTGTGTTGCTTGTAGATCACTCTAGGTGTGGAGGGACTATGGAAATAAAAGGACTGAGTGTTTTTAAAATGACTAGTGATTTGGGGATTCCCATCTTGAAGTGCCTTGAGGAAGTCTCATTTGCATGATGTTCAGCCTATTTTAGAAATCCTGTCTGTTCACGGCATCTCAAATTGGACATGGGGAAATCTAAAACACACAGATGAGTGATCCTTTGAGAAGTTATCAATGTTATTAATGTTACCAGGTTTTGTGTTAAGACACTGCTAACGGTGCCCAGAGCCAGGAGATTGTAGGCTTTATGCTTCTGTGCACTATTCTCTCTGCCCTGCCTATATGTACGGAAGGCTTTTGAATGACATATACAGACACAATTAATTAAATAAAACATTAGAGATATCTTCATTTTTCTGCAACTCTCACTTAACTTGAAAAACAACTTCTGCTGTTCAGTACTGGGTAAGCACTTTGAGCCCGAAAAGTTCATGTTTGTTATGTGAATATGGAAACTGACACATTGATCAACGAGGAGGATGAGCTTTTCATAGAAAAACTACAGTTGGGATATATGTCTGGAGGTCAGTCAGTCCAGTATTGGTTTAAACAGAGCTAGCTTCAAAATCAGATTAGGTTGTTTATAGCCTTGTCAAAAGATGAAAGTCCCAAAGGCTCTCTGTACAACCACTTTCATAATGAATATTTTTTGTTGTGTCTGATTGGCTCATCGTACTGAAGGATCTCTGTAGGAGCATAAAGATTTCAACTCAGCAAGTCAAGCAGTCCAACCCCAATCACAGGTTGATGGGTCTGATGACATTCCTGCTTAGTCCTAGCACAAACTGCTCCTGATTCTTGTGAGTAAGCAGTGCACATCTTTGATGGCTGTGTTGAAATTACACCGTCTCTTTTGCACAAAGACAGGGAGGCACACAGCATATGCTGGGTGCTGATGGCTGAAAAGCAGCTCTGCAAGAAAGGTCTTGGGGGTCCTGGTGGACAAGAAGTTGAAGATGAGCCAGCAATGTGCCGCTGTGGCACAGCAGGCCAACAGCTTCCTAGGCCGCATCAGCAGAACCGTAGGTCAAAGGAATTGATCATTTCTCTCTATTTCAGCACTTTTGAGGTCTTAATTAGATTACCATATCCAGTGTGGGGCTTTCAGCAGAAATTTATTGACAAACTGGAGTGAGTCCAGAGAAGGGCCATCAACATGACCAGGATGTACAAAGAGTTCTGAGGAACCCGTGTTTGATCAGGCTGGAGAAGAGTAAGAGGGCATCTAATTTCTGCCTACATTACCTTCTGGGAGGTTGTAGAGAAGACGGAGTCAGATTCTTCCCAGAAGTGCACAGCAAAAGAATGAGGGACAATGAACACAAGTTGCACCTAGGGTAATTCCAAATAGATATTAGGGAAAAAAATATGCACAAGAAAGATAAGCAAACTTTGGAATGGGTACCATGAAGAGAATAGAATAGAATGGAATGGAATGGAATGGAACGGAACAGAACAGAACAGAGGTTTCAAATCTCCATCAATGGAGATACTGAAAACTATTTGGCTGGACCAAATAATATTCTCTGAGGAACCTGATAGAATGCCTAAATTGGATCTAACTTAGAAATCACCTTGGCTTTGAGTGAAGGGTTGGACTGGGTGATATCCAAAGGTTCATTCCAAAGTGACGCCTTCAATAATTTTATGTATTTTCCAGAATGAAGCAGGAAGGCACAGATCACAGATGGTTATCCCAGGGGTACACAAGACTTGACACTTCTGTAAGACTTCAGTTGCCTACTTTCTGTTTATTACTGTGCGCAGTTCAGTGGAGCAAAGTCACAAAAGGAGGACAAAGAGTAGGATTCAAGGCATTCTCACATCCCTCCAATTTCACACGTGCTGTATTGCCTGCCCTGGTACTTCACTGGGAAACAGGGAGAAGGGACAATCAATTTTCTCCCACATAGCTGAAATTGAAGCTGTTGCCCCTTGCATGAACCCAGACGGAGCTGGGAAAGGACTGATGTCATCACCCCCACAGAGGAAGGAGAAGCTCTCCCTTAATGGGGAGCTCCCACGCGCGGGCACTGTGAGCCAGCTGCTCGCTCCCAGGCTAATGGCTTTCAGAATAAGAGCAATCACCTCGTCCCATTTGTGGTACCTGGCAGACATCCCACTCAGCATCAGCAGGCTGGCTTCAACTGGAAAGGGTCTGAGTCATTTTAACTTTGCTGGGTTAGGATGGATTTGGCAATATAGTAATTTGAGTGACCAAAAAAAAAAAAAAAAAAGTAGGCGTTAATGTTATAAACTGCTTTCTGTTTGTATAAGGCCCTGGGATAGCAAGAGGGAGGCCTAAGGGAGATGAAGTGGAGCAATTTATATTTTCTTCCCACATCTCGCCTGTGTGTGTAGGCACACTGCGTTCAGAGTCCCATTTACCAATGGACAACGACGTTAATTAGTGCAGCTCAGGCCTGACCTACCTTAGGCACTCTTTGTGCCTAAGGTGTGTTTTTAAATCAATATACTTAAAAGAGTGCCAGCTCAGAAGCGAGGATAGTTCAGGCTTCAGGAGGTCTGTTCTTGTCTGACTTGAGCAAAATGAATCAGGACTGCTGCAAGGCATTGCACAACTCTCATTAATCATTTAAAACATGATTTGCATTGAACTCTCCCACTTTTTTCTTTTTTCTTTTTTAAGTAGGCAAATAATGAAACATCAGCATGTTGTAAAAGAGAGAGCCTGAAGGAAAAACAAAGAACAGGAGGGTGTAAGTGAGAGAAGGGCACTTGCTACCTTTCTGATATCATTTGGGGAACAGAGGGATATATTAGCATGGGTAAATCAGTCTACTTATCCCAACTCCAAATCCATTTATCTCTGACGTTACTCCAAGACAGAGCTAACTAAGTGGGTCCAAGTTGTTTCAGCTTCCCAAAGGTCCCTAAAACTCATTTGCGACCCTGGCTTGGACTCCCCTTTTCTTTCTGACAGCTACATAAGAAAGTCGGAAACAGTGGCTTGCTTCCCCTGACTCATCACTTGTCTGCTCAAAGGATCAGCAGGATTTATTTCCTTATCTACTACTGTGGAAACAGTGCCAGCTGGATGCTTTATTTGAGAGGCTTTAGTAAGACGTAAAATCCTATCAGTCCCTCCAGAAACCTACATCCAACCCCAAAGATGTGCCACATCACCTGGCCTCCTTTCGTTTCATCTGCTGAGTCGCCTTCCACCCGCAGAGAGAGCTACTAATCCCAAGTAAGTTTTTACATCATCTGCTTCATATTATGGGCTTCATCTGTCCATCTCCGAGAAAGTTTGAGTTCTTGGTTCTTCCCTTCAAAACTTCCAATCAAAAATGTATTCCCTGGAATCTGTTTTTCTGTGTTCCTCTCTCCACTGAAAGCTTTTCTGGGTGGCAAGAACAGCTAGCAGTCTGCTTGTACAGCATTATATACCTCACCTTCTATGAAACGCCTGAAGCTCTTCTGCTTCTAAACCCTCTTCATGAAAGTGTCTTTGAAAAGGGACGATGCATCCCATCACACCAAATGTATTCCCACAAGCCAGGGTCTTACTGACTCTTGTGCCTTGACAGATATGAACAATCTGTTGCACACTGCCAAATATTGCTAGATGGGTGGCAGATATGGAAATACTGCTGCAAAATCTGCTTACAAAAGAGCCACCATTGTGTGAAAAACGACATGGGCAATTTTTTTCAGTCTTTTTCAAATACAAGTGAGGATAAGCCCTACTGACTGCAAATAATTAAGTCAACAAACTGCTGACATTTCTGCATGTTGCAAGGAGGACTAGACAAAAAAAGAAAAGGCAGAGGAACTCACAGAAGAACCGGTTGTTTTTAATCACTTGGGAAGATCCTGTCCCTGTGGGATGGGCAAAAACCCCTTCCAACAGTTTAAAGCAAAGTCAGCATCAGGCAAGGATGACACCAATATGCTGCTTGCATCCCTCTGTGCATTTGAGCAATTCTGCTGACAGCTGAGCCTCACAAGGCCTGGGAGGCATGCTGCTTCTAACCCCAGCTTTGCTGGTGCCATTTCTCCTTGGTGCTGGAAGAGTTATGTTAACTACTCTAGGGGAGAACATGTCTGTTCTCAGACTACCCTGGTGTTAGCATCCATGGAGAGGAAAGAAGCTGGTTTTACCTTATCATTTGTGCACGTAATGGGGAGGGTGACAAAAGAGGGACATTGCCAGGATCAGCTAATGACCACGTGGCTCATGGAAACTGAAAGCCTTACACAACTGTTAAAACATCAGTATTGTTTTAGCTAGATTGTAAGACAATTAATGGAACTCTCTAAATTACCTTAATAATCTAAAGCACATGATCCATTTTCTCCATAGAACATTGCTGCAGTAAACAGCTAAATTACTAAAAACAATGGAGACTCACTTTTCCACTCTGACTGCTGCGCTTCTTTTTTTTAATGCTTATGTGTAAATGCTAAAACTTATCACACATCTGAGTATTGCGTAATAAACACTCTTGTAATCTTAATTGCTTTTCCTTATAAGAAGGTGAAGGTTAAGTCTGCATTTTCCTAACTGTACTTACCCTGAATATCATCATTGAACGTACAGTATCTGTTGCGGTATTTATTGAGGAGACGAAAAGCATTAGCATTGGCAAAATCTTCAAACTGGATTAAACAATTCATACCATACCTGAAAGATAAAGGGTAATTTAAAATGGACAAAAATATTTCTACAACATAGAATGATATATACACCTTTTATCACGACAAGGTAGCTAGAGACTCAAGCGCTGAGATAATCATAAGCACTGATTCTCAACATCATGCATCACAGTAACATCAAACAGGATCATGTCCTTCCCAAGCTCTGCACACTCAGAAATACGGAGTCTGTAACTAAGAGTAAGTTGTATTCATAATGTCTACTCAAGGGACACAGAGGGTTTCCTAATTTATCTATATATGTGTATATACATATATAAGTATATACATGCATCTTTGTATATATGCATCTATTGTATGACAAAATTTCAGTGGTATATTTACCAATGATCTTCTCAAAGCGTTGGAGATGCTCTTTTGGAATGGATATTGCAACTGTCATGTTGCAATACAGAAAATCCGACTGCAAAAAAACCCACGAGTTAAAGGAACATCACCAAGTGCCCACTTCAACTGTAGGTAAGGGAAAGATGAGAAGAAAACTGCTTGTAGGCTCACATGGACCCGAGTACTTCACTGTGTGAGTTCATAGCCACATTTTTGTGCTTTGGAAACACATTTCCCTCCAATGAGTTGCTTTGTAGAAACCAGCACACAATGACAGCCAATGACCCAGATGGTCAAAAGGCAAGAAATAATTGCAAACCTTCCATAATTATCCAATAATACCAGAGCAAGTGTGTAGTTTCTAAAAAATGGGTAATACTCAGACTGCTCCATAAATACTCCTTTCTCTTACAGAAACGTGACAGACAGTGGGAGAAGCATGGGGAAGGAGTAAGGCAAAAATTAGCAACTCCCACGCTGCAGTCTGGTGGAAGGGCTCTCAATAGCTGCACTGTATTAGAGACCTGAGCCTCTCTGGGACTGAAAGCTGTGCAAAGGCAGCATCACCTTACATCCCTCCCATTCAGGCTTTCCTCCTTTGCCACTGAAATCTGAGGTAGGAGACACCCATGCTTTAATCTAGAAATTAATACTGGATGAAACACGCTCCATTTACAAACCGTGGCTCCTGTCATGAAAAGCTCTTCTCATGGCACTTGCAGTCTGGCCAGTCAGGCTCACCTGGCAGGGCTCTGAATTTTTTATTCTTATGATTTCCCATTTTGAGTTCATCCGTCAGCAAGAAGATGGCGATAAGCACAAGGATTGTGCTCCTTTAATCATCTATCATGAGAAACTCGTGCTTTATAGACACTCTGGTCTCAGAAAGGGAAACAGGTTGGGTCTTGCACTTACTTCACCTCCTCTGTGCTTGCTTTTTAGAAAAGTAGCACAATGATATAAGAGATATACCTGACTCTTTAAACATTTTAGATGTAAAAGCTCAAACCCAACTCAATGCCTTGCTCCAGTTCAGTTTCCTGTAAGGGGTAATATGTCACAGCAGGTGCTTTTCTTCCCAGTTAACCTGAAATACAATGACTGAGGTCAACTTCAACTTATCTCGTGCAGTCTGGGTGCCTTCCTAGTACCTGGCTACTATCAGAGATGGTCTGCCTTGCCCCATATGTGGTCACCCCCCTCTTCTGAAAGGGAATACAGTGCAGAGGGGTTAAAAATTGCTTTCAAGATGAGTCTGTTACTGTTGTGTGCTCCTACTTTATGAGGTATATTTACTCCACACTCTGCAATGTCAGAGTCCAGCAAACCTTCTCTGGGTAGACAGATGCAAGCGTGACTGGTCATACTGGCCATCAAGGCAGCAACTTCTCATCTTGCTTTCTGTGCTGGAAGGAGAAACAACAGAGCAATATCCCTGTTGTGGTTACACCACTCCTCCCAGCCTGGATATGCGGGGTTAGGTTTTGATTTTCCAAGGGACCAGCAAACTTTGCAATTCAGCAGGATACAGACGCTAGGGTGAAGGAATTCCAGCTTGCCATACTTTAAGAGGGGAAACAAAACTAGGCTTCATGCCATTTCCAAAAGGGGCTGCCAACTATTCCCACTGGTTTTGCGACTGAACAGGACAAATCCTTTCCTGTACCCTATATGCCAGCCCATGTTACGTGGCTCAACAACAAGTGGAGTCTATTGAAATTTTTCATTTCTATAAATGCTCTTAAATTGTCCTCAGTCTGCTGCGAACTACAAGTTACACTGAATATTTGAGGGACAGTTTGCTTACACACTTTTAAGCCTTTCCAGTGCAGATTCTGGTAGCTATCAGAGTCATCCAATACCAACATTTCTTCTGAAATGCTAAACAACACCCTAAAAAGCCATGTATGAAAATTCCCAGATCTCTCTGTCTCTGTAAAGTCTTGAAAATCAAAAGAACACTTTGAACATCCAAGGAATTTGTGTAAAGAAAGAATACAAAAAGCGTCTCAGAAAAAAAAAAAAGTTTTCTAATGGATGGTCCTCTTGATCACGGTTTTGGATGTGTACGGAAACCATGGCTAACAGGGAGATGACACACCACTCAGAACATCTGCTGACATCTCACAGCAAAGAATTAGCAAATCTTGAAGCAACCTCAGTTGCTATAGAAACTACTTCTCTAATACCAGTCTTACTACTTATTTGTATCACTGAGGAAGTAAAATTACTGGCTTGGTGAATAAAATCAATGATCTCAGCCAGCATGAATGCATGTAACCAGCTCTCCAAAGAGTGTTAAGGGTAGATGGGTGGGTTTCCCTGACTACAGAATCAAGTCTATAAGAGTATTAATCTGAACACTTTTTTTTTTTGCTGTTGTTTAGACCACAGAATCTTTCCTCACTTCACGTACCTGGTCTGTAGCATGTGACAGTGCAGAGTGACTTCTATCTATTTTCTCTTTGATCATTTTTATTAAACAGAGCACAAGGAAAGCATGGTGGCCCATAAACACTTCATTTCTCTCCTGCCTCTCAGTATGACAGGACTGTGCTGGAATGGAAAAACTGCTCATTGAGCCATTTTTTTTTGAAGATTAGTTTCTTTTCCTCTGCTACTGAGCCTCTTTAAAGTGTAAACCACATTTCTGAAATTTATTTTTTAATGTGAGAACGAAAGTTTTCATTAACAAAGATTACAAGTTGCTCATGGCAAGACCCTAAGACCTGATGCTTTAAATGAAACATTCACAGTTAAATCACAGATTAAAATCTCGGGATGATGTTAAAGTCCCAGTCCTTAAGGACTATTCATCTTACTGGGGTTTTGAGAGGATTTCAAAGAAATTGGGCTGCTGCGTCACTGAAATTAAACATAAACTGGGCAGCTTACTGAGCCCTGTCTTTGAAATCGACCGGTTCATTTTTACTGCTCTTTCTAATACTAGTTCAGTGGCTGTGTGTTCCTTTTTAGGGTGACCTGATGAACCTAAGGATAAATTTAGCAAGGAGTGTGAGCAAAACAACTGCTGGAGCCATTTGCAATAACATCCTTGTAAGCAGCAACATGATGAGTCAATTCTACTGCCCATTCTCCACAGCATAGTAACTCAGGATTTGTGTAACCTGTTTCATCCCCCAGGAATTCAGAGCACTCTACAAGGAGTATTTGGGTAGCATCCAAGAGCAGAATGTAGTCAACTTGGGACTGGGGGACAGAAGTGTTTTAATAAGCAAAAATGCTAAAAAACCATCCAGCTTAGGAGGCAATGTGGAGAATAGTTGGTATTGCAAAGGGAAAGGGTGGTCAGAGAGCTGCTACTTGTACGGGAATTTAGCCAAGAAAAAGCAGTGCAGATGGATTTCTTTCACTACCTTTACACATCTAAAAGTTCACTGGGTAATGCTAAGCTAGATAATTCTGGCTGCCTTCACAGACAACAAAGAATAAGAGGCACATCCAGTAGCAAGCTCTTTGAACTAGTCTAAATGGAAAATAGAAGTAGGTAAGTAACAGTTCTGGAGATGCCTCTTTCTCCACATTCTCTGTGAATGCAGTCTAAAACAACCACCTTAAATTTAGGCATCTGACTTTAAGCACCTAAATTAGGAGAGATGCCCCCATCTCCATGTTATCAAATCATCACAGCTGGTTAGGAAGATCTTAAATATATGTTATGTACCCTAGGTCACTGACTTATCATGCTTTCTACTGCAATGCTTTGGTTTCCTTCAAAGCCTCTAATTTCTTTCCTGATCTTCTCTAAAGAAATTTCCCTGCTGCATCCCACATGGATAGTATCCAAGTGGTCCCCTCGCACTTCAGGATGGAATGAAATATACTGGTCACTCTCACTCCTTCGTCATATTTTTAAATATGAAAACTGTAATTTAACAGAACTGGTTTTGTAAAGTTATCGTGCTTCACTGAAAGAATTGTAGTTTCCATTAAGAAACCCAAATTAATAACTTCTAGTTGAAGAAGTCGTTTTTAGTGAGGTATGGTTTTGCCTAACCAGTCAGGAAATTTTGCTCTGTTTAACTTGTGAGATCTGATACGAATGCAGCCCCACTTAATACACACCTATGCATTTACAACTTTCTTGCTATCTATAGGTGCAGGATGCCTCTTTATAGAAAAAGTGATTGTAAAGTGAATATTTGAAGAGGGATTTCTGAAGATCCCCTCCACCACATTTAAGTATCCTTAAATTTGTAGCTACAGCTGAGTGGTCCTGCAGTGCGATCTTGCAAACTTCGCTGTTGGAGGAGGCTCCTGAGGTCGGTCAGTTCAGTTTGCTGCCAGCACACAGAGGTTCTTCTATGCTTCTACTAACGCTTGTGACTCATCTCCTAACTTCCAGCTCAGAGCCTGAAGGAGGGTTTGAAGCCAGAAGCAGCAGGTCACATCAGGCCTGAATGTTTTCCAGCCCAGGAAAGACATGGCCAGCTAAGGTTGGCTCCCTTCAATAATTTGATCTTGTCTCTCAGTGACTCATCCCCTCTAGAGCATGATTTCATCTTCTTGGCATCCTGGACATTGGCATTCAAATATGCTAGATCTAATTGCCCTTTATCTGAAAGGAAAGCTCCAGTGGAGACTATCAGCATTTCACATGGACAAGGTACATTGAAACACAGCAAGTGCTTTTGTCCTGTCTGGTTTCTTCCAACTCCCAACTCTTTTCCCCCACTTTCAAAATAGGAAGGTTTAGTTTTTGACTTTCTGATTTTGGAATCAAGTCTGTTCATATGTGCAGATCCCTTGGGATCTCTGCAGTCCTATGTCTCCTAGTGGAACTGGAGCTTTCCACTCAGCTTGAGAAATTCTTATCTTTGCTGTGAGTAATTCTTATCTTTTCTTATCAGGCTGTGGAAAGGGAAGCTTGGTCAATTAATTTCTATACCTCTCTGACAGAGGTGGTTTTGAAGGAATTCAGGCACACTGGATATAAATCAAGAGATACTATAACAGCAAAATGTTTTACAGACACTAAATATCATCCAGGTTGATGTCTTAAGCCCCTTCTTCCCCTACACATTTTTCAGCAAAAATGAGATCTTTGGAGTTACAAGTTTTTCAGATAAAACTCTCAGTATAATTCCTCTCTAAAAACAGTTCCTCACTTCTCTCCTCACTCTATCATGGCTACAATAGCATTAATATGGAAACTTGTAACTGGTGGCATTACAAGGTCATTATTTCCTACAGTTACCTTGTCTCCTGCCTCACTGTTGGCTGTCAGACAACCATCCATGGACCCTGTTCTCTACCCTCCCTGGAATTAATTTAGTCATTTTTTTAGAAATGGAAACGAGAAGATGTACTTTGTCAGTTCTTCCTCATTAAAAAAATAAAAAGTGAAAAATTGAAAGTCTTTCACAGTAAAGTTCATGATTCTATCTCATTCGTTTGTGTATTTTTGGGGTTTGTGCCAGAAATAACTATGACCCAAATTCTGGATTTCACACCCATACCTTGCAAAAACCTTCCTGTAAAAATAGCCTCACTGAGAAATGGAATGGTCCTATACATTAATTTTAGTCTGATCTCCAAAGCTTGCCAAATAGATTTTGCACAAACAAGATTTTTAATGAAATAATATATTATTGATAAAAATTGTGGTATAAGACTGTCACCCTGACAACAAATGATTCTAGGAGCCAAACACATACAATGGTACAAGTATGTTGTAAAAATTACTACCTGAAACTCTTTATTATGAAATTATTCCATTTCCTGGAAAATAAGTATAGGATTCGTGCCTTGTTTATCACTGCACTGTTGTTCTGACACTGTTACTATCCACTTAGAGCTATGCTGAAGCTCTGGGCTATGCTAACTCAAAAGATGCTGTTAGTAAAGTCTGTATCCCCTGTAGAGGATGACACACAGCTCTCTTGGAAGAGCAGAAGTATAGAACAAAGGAGTGTGAATCCCAGAAGTGGGAGGCAGATGTTTTCCTGATGACACTGCTTTTAGCTTCTTTATTCAAGAGAGTTCTCAATTGCCTGAACAATCTCATTATGCAACTTGCTTCTTTAATCCTCATTTGTACATACCTCTTCGAGTTCATCCAGCCTCATTATAAACCATGAGGCCACAGAATAAAGAAATCATGAGGCTGCAGTTGCAATCTGAGAAGCATCTGACTGAATTGCACAAGTCAGAACTTCAAGGGTGGCCTGAGGACCTGTGCAGCACGTTTGCCAACCAGTATGAGAAGGGTTTTTTTATTCACTGCGAATAAGGACTATAAAACATTCCTACATATATATGCATATATATGAAAGATACTTGCAAGAAGGTCCAGTTCCTTTATGGAAAGAATCACAGGAAGGGCATTCCAAGTCTCATCTGAATTTATCATTTTATAGCACCACTTCCACTCATTCATGATGTAAGGCATTTGCTTTGATTCACTGCAACTCCTACTCAGTCTTGTATAAATCTAGGCAGAGAAGAGCCAAAATGTCTTTGCCCTTGTCCTTGACATTTTATTACTGCTGCTTGATCGGCCAAAGTTCTGATTTCCAAGAACACTGAAATTTTCTGTAAAAGAGCCCATCATCATGCTTGGGAAGTAATCAGCAGTCAGGACTGGAAAACCAAAATCCACACAAACAAATTCAACAGCACTAGCACCCGAGTCTGGCCAGTGTCCTGAGGCCATTCTCACTGTAAAATTGTTACTGCGACCCTTGGCAGGCTTTTGGGCTGACCAGCACTGTTCTGCCATACAATTCCTGATCACAGGTTAGGGATGGGTTTAGTCAGGCACCTACTGAAGAAATAGCATGCCTGTGGCTTTATAGAGGTAAGAGAGCTAAGCAGCATGGCTACGAGCTGCAAGCACTAAGCACCAGAATATGAGCTGTGGCCTCTCTTTGTTTTACCAGCAGAGATGCAGATAGCAAAGAAGTAGCTCAGAAGTGGGCAAAGCACTTCCCTCATTCAGCTCCCGCCAGGATCGAGCTCTGCTCCTGGAGAAGATGAAGGCAGTGACTCAAGAATCTGCATTGCCCTTGTGCATGAGTGGGAAGCACCCCTGCACTTCAGCAGTGTTACGGGGGCTTCCCTGAGCATGCCCCAGCAGGGCAGAAACAGGGTCGTGGGCCAGCTTGGACATCCAGAAAAAAGGCAAGTCATTTCCATAAGGTCTTTGCAAAAGGAGTTTTCACAGAGTGGAAAAAAAACTAGGCTTGTCCCATATCACGACAAGGGTGATCCTGACAGAACAGGATATGCTTTTATCTACATTAGAAATGGAGATGGAACCAGCAGTCCCAAATAAGCAAACACTGGTGCCTAGCTAAGAAGAGGCTTAGAAGGAAAAAGTACTTTTGTTCATTCCACATAAAAATGGTGCAAAGTCTAATATCATTCTTCCTATCAGAGACCCCATTCCTTTTCCCTGCTGAGTATGCTGAGAGCGGCAGCTCTGGGGTGGTTTTGTGCTCTTTGCGTTAGGCAGGCTAGACAAAAGCATACGTATGCCCCAGAAGGCTCAGCCTTTTCTAGTGTCATTCATGCCTGGGAAATCTCACTTCAGGATTGCACTGTTTGCATATTTGCATGCGTTTCTGGCCAAGAAGAGGAAACCCAGATAGGTGAAGAGACAACAGAGAGACAGGTTTACTGCTTGGAGGCACGGGGCCAGGCAAGTGCACTGCTGGTTCAGGAGGAGCTTGTCTCTTACAGGATGTAAACAGATTTAGTGTCAGAAAAAGCCTTTCATTTTTCAGTCTTCCATATAACTGAGAGGAAGACAAGTTTTCCCTTAAGAAATGACAATGAAAACTAAAATTTTGGTAAATTAAAGTTGACCTTCTGGTTCTGAAACCATTGAAAAAAAAAACCACCTTCAAACCCTCACTTAATACCGTGATGTGATTTAATAGCACCATTTATATCACCCATTAAACAGTTCTAAAAGTGCTAAAGGGAGAAGAGAGAAATTAGAAAACATGATCTGTTCTGTTACTTGAAAAGTTATTTGTTTAAACAGAATTGTTTCAAAAAAATGTTTTGAAAAGAAATGGCATGAGTCAGGTTTGTGGATTGCCACGTTAATCACAGCGCAGGGAAAGCTGGACCTGAAGATCCACATTACGAGGTCACGACTGCAGATGTAGCAGTTATGACAGTTGTCAGAGTGAGACAAAAATGCAGTTGATTTTATGCTAGAACGCGAGGTTATGAGCCAACAGATGGGAATTTTGCAAAACCAGATCAACCGCAGCCAACAGAAAATTTAGAGCTGTAGTTGCTGGGTTTAGAAATTCCGTGCCAGAGAGCTGCATCACAAACCAACAGGAACTATCTCCTTGGGCTGCACAATATTTCTAATACTGGGTAGGAGTCTCGCCAGCTTTCTGCCAACATAAACACAGCCACGCTCTGAGGCAAAGAGCCTGCTGTGGATTCAGTCAGTGCTAAATCAATGAAAGTGACCCTTGAAACACAAAGATAGCAGGAAATCCCTGAATCTCGGATTACTGGAAGCTGGGGAGTATGCCAAGGATGTACTATTGCATGCATGCCTGTTCTTAGTCATATCCCTGGGCATCTGCTATCAGCTACTGCTAGAGAGAGGATATAGGGCAAGACTGAGCCAAGCTCCATCACAAAGCTCTTGGAAAAAAAATCTGGAAAAATCATGGTCAACATTCATTATATTCCTTTAAACAACGACAAAAAAAAACAAACAACCTATCTTTTGCAGAGCGTGTCTCACAGTTTCCAAGCACTAAGACCAGCACTAATGGCTGCTACACTACTCTTGTGCTTTTATGATAAACGACTTCAGGTTCCTTGCACCGGGTCTGAGAAAAGGCTGCAGCTGGAGGTACAAAGCTTCCTGGGGACAGGGCACAAGCAGGGGAAATGACTGTGTTAGTGCTGACCCCCAGACGTAGCCCTGAGCTACCTCTGACAGTCAGCAAGGAACAGAGCCTCACCACCTGCCTCACACCCAGACAGATCTTCTCCAGCTACATCCTTCTAAGCCAGCTGTGGTGAATCTGGCTCAGGTGAAAAATCACAGACAGAAAGCCCAGAGCAGAGAGCTTTTCAATGTCTGTAACTGCATTATCCCAAAGGATTTGCAGGCAAGATGTTAAAGTCTGTTACAGCAGGGATCCTATAGCAGCGTGTCTGCGAGCTCAACTGTTTCTCAGTAGCAGAAAACCAAGCTAATAAAATCTAAATATTTTTCTTTGGCCAAAGGCAGATCACAGAAGCTGGCTGATGAGTTCATCCCACGCCAAGGCAGGACAGCAGGGTTGGCTCTTCCCATCGCCACCACCTCTCCCTTTTGGATGGTGGCAGAGTCCCTCTGGCTACATAGACAAGGAGACAGATGGACAAGGAGAATATCCACTGCCTCCACGAAGTCTGGAGTTGCTCTACACCATCAGCTCTTCCAAGGCACTGGTGACAGCACGCAGGTCTCCTAGCAGACACAGATGCTGAGGGGCTTTAGGTGTCAGCAATATTACACAAGAGCTCTGTGAAGGCCAGTGGTGCCTTGTCTTTCATGATCAGTTATCCGAATGAACTACAGCACTTGAATAAACAACACGGGGGAACAGATACTGGTGATTTTGTTTCTGAAAGGTGCTGGTGAATCTGTGATCCAAGTCTCACTGGAGAACTGCTGAAACAGAGGTGGCTTGCTGTGGAGCAAGCTCTGCTTGTTGGAGAGCACAGTGACCTGACTTGGTATGTGTGTGGTAAAAGTACTGGGAAGGGACTGGACAAAGAGAAATCAGGCACAGGACAAACACAGGGAAAAACAAACTCAGCAGAGCTATTTTCTCTCCTTCTTCTCCCATTTTGAGAAGCCGAACGCTTGATCTGATGTCTTCTGTGCTTTGCCATATGGCAGAGGCTGATAAAAGAGAGTGTTTCTGTCTCCCCGGTCACCCTGTTAATAAGTGCTGATGGGAAAGGAAACGGGAGTGAAGTTATGACACCTTAATGAGGCTTCTGCACCATGGTTTGCCGCAGCGTGGAAGCGCCTCTCGCAGCCTCAGGCTGCGTGCTCAACATCCGTCAGCGGATGGAGGCTGGAGCCTGAGGACAGGACGTCCGTTGTCACCTCTGGCCACTTGGAGCCACCAAGCTGCACTGTTCCTGTACGATGAGACTACAGAAGCAGTGACTGGAATAAGGCAGAAAGTCTTACATCAGATAAGGAATTGGTCTATACCAGTTCCCACACCGGTTAAGGAGAAAAAGAGAGGAAGGAAAGAAATCTCCAGTGGTAGTTTGCTTTGAAAGAGAGTCTGAGGATTAAAGAACACTGTTACTGAAGAGGCTGGGCAGAAGCTCTACAGAGCACAGAGAGTATGTCCCAGCACAGCAGCAACTCTCATGGCATTTTCATTTCGACCTTAATTTGCTCATATATGCAGTCCCCAGAAATTCCGTGGGTTACTTTGATATGATCCTTGGACACGTTACATGAATATTATTCCAGCCAGAAAAAATGTACCAGTTCAAGAATGAGACTGACTTACCTTTTACCATGGTAACTGAGAAGAAGGAAAACAGAAGTAGTGTATTTTCCCATACAAACCCTATTACTCATTGCGAGAAAACAGCAATTTGTCAGTCTGTTTCATTCAGTCATGGGCTAGGTTCAATGGGCCAAATTTTGCATGTGGTTGCCTCCCAAGAGGAGCATAATTTGGAGCTCTTATTAGAAAGCTCAGTCATTTTATGCATTTTAGGTGAAAGAGTAATGAATGGAGATGTAGGCACCATAAAAATGCAGAAATTTATCCATGTGTTTCAGGAAGAGCTTTTATTTCTAAAACTGCCCAGAAGCCACAGTTTATTTCAACATACTGTAAGCACTAATTCTGAAGCCTCTGATGCACTCCTTGTTTCATTATTAGGTGGCTATTATGAGACCAGAAGCCATTTCTTCTAACTGTAGGGGTCTCCAGCTACAGAAATTTGACATCTGCTTAATATTATTATTCCATTAGAACAGTAACTCTTCAATCCCCTGGCATTCTTGTGGGCTCAGACACATTCCACTTCAGTGACAAATGTCCCCTGAGCCAGCAGTGATTTGGCAGGGTGGGAAGTGCTCATGCAAAGGAACTGACAAATGGTTTCCACGAGAATTTGAAGTATCCTCTGGAAATAGTCTGAATCTCTGTGTGAACACCAAGCTGAAAAGGAACCCCCCAGACTGCAAGAGATTTGTGGTAATCCAAAAGAGAAGAAGGAAAGATATGACTGAATTCCCAAATAACTGAATTTGTGTGTGACATCATAGACTTACATGTGAAATCAGAGCAGACCAAAGACCACAGCAGTTCATGCTCGCAGGTTTCCTCACACATGGAACAATGCTACAGTAGAGAAGCACATTTTTGCCCTTCTGAGCAATTTCTCCTCCCTTTTGTAACAAAAGTGAGAGCTCCTACTGTGTTGCATCCAGTCATTCCAGCAGAAACTTGAGACCAAATGAATCTGTTTCAGAAAAGTTGGCTGATAGCAGGCTGATAGCAGTAATATTCATCAGCCCAGAGCTCACAAAAGATCACGCTCCAACAATGCTTTAAAGTATGCTGGTGGTCAGGATGATAGTACAGGTTAATGGCTCCTTTCACAGGAGCATCTCCAAATACTTTACGGATGTGGAATTTTCCAGCCCCACTTTGTAGATAACTTTTTGGGGGCTTGCTGTGTTCAGACAAGTCATCCTGGCTGAGAGAAATAGAAAGGCTGGGACAGAGGCCCCGGAAACTTGATTCTCAGTACTCGGATGAAATGATTAGACAAGAAATCACTTCCTCAAAAGATAGGAGCTCACTATTTCATGGGTGAGTGTCTTCTCCTTTCAATGTGAAGATTAGCTCATGTAAACTAAACACAGGAAAATAACAGCCAATCCTTCTCTTCCAGCAGTAAGCACAGAAGAGGCAAATTGTCTTTCTGGCCCTCTCACTGACATCACAGAAGTAGGTACAACCAGTTCAGCATTTAATGTCACAAGTTTAAATCTCAGAGCCATATTTCTGCTGGCTGAGACCACAACCTGGGTCCTCATTTCATCATTCCCATTCCATCAGCAGCAATGACACTGCAATACCCCTGTGGTCTCCTGGCCAGAAGGAAGTGGGACAGTTTCCTTGGTGGATTAATTTTAATTAGTGATTACAATAAAAACAGGAAAAGAAAAAAAAAAACGAAGAAAAAATGAAACAAATCAATCTTGACAACTCTTAAATCTTTTCTACTTCTAGAGCCTCCTGTAATTTCTCAATTGTGTTTTACCAGTTTTCTAGCCTCCACAAATTTTTCCCCCTGAATACTCCACAAGTTTCTAATGTAAAACTGCACTGCAATGAACTGACATTTAAGTCAAGCTTTCTTATCAAATAAAAAGGAGGACAAACTGGAATACAGGCATGAAATTCTCTCCTATGCAATCATCCTTAGGTATTCTGAACCCAACAGGCAGAGCAGTGTTGCTGTGTTTATGCTCACAGATATAGGAGCTACAGCAGGGGCCAACTGGGACTATCTTCGCACAGTATGGGGCACCTGCAGCTGGGAAGGGTGATGTACTGGCCTGCTGTTATATGGGACATGTCTACACCATGCTGCTGAGCAGCAAAGGAGAGACTCGTGTCCTAACAGCAGCATTGCACATGCACAGTGTGCAGCACAACGCTGTCTGGAGCTACCACATCAACAGATGCTGAAATTCTCCATGACACACTCTCAAACTTGGTTCGTCAGCTGTGACTGAATCATCCTCAGCATTGCAGCCCCTTGTTTCCTACATCCCCCCATGCACAGACAGCTAGGCAGTTGGATCGTACGTAAATATATGCTTCTCAGTGGACAGGAAGGTGCTGTCATTAGACACTGGACATTGTGTCTCCTAACTCAAGGGAGTGACACATGTGCCACCCACTCCCTTCCATTTATGCAGGAACACACACATGCAGCTGTTCGGAGACACAGAAAGAGAAAAGATCAAACACAGCTCCTTCAGCTGGCAAGACAAGACCCTACAATATATGGACGTGCAGCAGCCCATGAATCAGGTGCAGGCTCTGCTCTCTGCCACTCCTCATCAGTGTCATCTTGTCATCTGCTGCTTTAGGAAAGGCTGCTCAGGAGCTTGGGGTTTTCCGATCATTATTATTTTCTCCTTAAAGAGTTGTTCCCAACTTCCTTCTTACGGAAATGCCTCCAGATAGTCATACAGATTTTAATGTATTTTCATTTTTTCCCGAAAGAGGAAATCAATGCAGTGCAAGAGGTGCACATACAGCATTGAGGTGTAGCTCTGCTCTTTCCACATCAAACTCCCTGCTACAGCAGAAACCCCACATCCCTGCTAGTCAGTAAGAGGAAATATGCA
Organism: Anser anser; assembly: GCF_964211835.1. NCBI lineage: Eukaryota > Metazoa > Chordata > Aves > Anseriformes > Anatidae > Anser > Anser anser. The sequence goes on along the minus strand of NC_139720.1, from coordinate 204,357,007 downwards.
CTCAGTCTGTCTCAGCGTTAAAAAGACAATGTTTATAAACCTGGCCTCCTCACTCCACAGACTTAAATGCCAGCAGGGAAGCTGCTATTTTTGCTAAGTGACAGACAGGCTGTCTGTAGGCTCACGCAGACATCGTCACGAGGAGTAACACGACATTTCCAATTAGAAGATTTCCTTCACAATGGTGAGAGCTAGACACTTCCTGTACAAAATGTAAACAAACCGAAGTTTAGATTCTGCCTGTGCTGAATGAGTCTCATAAATGCATGATGGAGACCAGATACAGCCCACAGGGCGTATGTTTGACACCTCTGGCCTATATGGACAGGAAATGGTTATAAATAGTCAGTCCCATTTCAGTTCTCCAAAGACATAAATAATTTTGACACAGAGTGCTCAAGCACAAAGAGTCATTTGTAGACCACCCAGGAGATTTGCATTTAAATGACCTTTCTTTGCTTGTACAATCAATTACACTAATGTTTATTTCAAGAGTTGCAACATTTGTTCTTAAATGGAAGCAGCTCAGAGAAGCCATGTATATAATCCCACTTACTTGTTGGTAACCGCCTGCATAAACTCATCAATCAGTTCGTCGTATTGTTTCCCACGAACCCTCTTGTGTTTCAGTCCAATATAGAGTGGATCACTCAGGAGAGCCTAGGACACAAAGCAATTCTGTTGACAGCGTCTCTTCCACGGCTGGATGGAGATTTATGTACCAGCTTACCCAAAAAATTTGCCTGTTGCAGTCATATTAATTTTACTCACTTTGCAGTGAAGGCAAGTTCACATCGATTCTCCTGAGCAGAAAGCGTTTCTGTAAGAAGCAAGCTGCGCTGTGGACTATCTTTTTGTGGAAATAAAATCGGAGGCATTTAATGCTTCTTGACTGCAGTAGGAGACGAGGCTCTGCATCCCCAAAACAGCACTACCAAGACTCCCTGCTGAGGTGTCTCATGCCCACTGTAAAAAGCTGATCTTGTGTGGGGGTGTTCGCTGTTCAGTCAGCACTCGATTTTGCACTGAAGGTTACCAGGAAAGGTGCTGGCCATAAACAGTACTTTGAGCAATGATGATTGCCTGAAGTAACCTGAAATGACAAGTGTCATGTAGGCCTCTGGGTGGGCCTCTAGCCCAGAGCTGGCCAGAACCCGTGATCAGATGCCAAGATGTTCCACAGCCTTTCACCTAGCTAGCACTCGGCTCCAGTTATCTGCAGGTGTCAGTCAGGAAAGGGTATTTTCATACCAGATTAGTTTATTTTTCAGTGCCTGCCGTGAATACAAAACCAGGCCGCTCCTCCAGCCAGCCCACCAGGTGGTAAGTCAGGACCCCTAAGCCATCTAAAAAGGACTGCCTCAGCATGGAAACTGCACATATTTCGGGAAAAATCACAGGACAAGCGGCAGGAGACAGGTGGGCCAACACCTTGGTTTGTCACTTGCAAAACAACTCAATTTCCCTTCTGATTTCAGGAACTGAATCATAAATACGAGAAGGGGATGAGCCACCACAAACCTATTGTCCTGCAGCCGTATGCGCCCCAAATATTGGCAGGTGGGCTAAAATTAGATCTGTTTTTACAGCCACAGCTGTTTTCCTTTAGAAGGAAATATGAAAGAGGTTTTCCTCTGAGTTTGGTACTTTAACTCTTCAGGGCCATGAAACAGAGCAGACCTTGAGCATCACTTTGCTGACTGTTCCTTTGGTACCATGGGCCTGTTCATGGGGTACAAAAGGGTCTCTTAGGCAAGGTGAGAAACGCCAAGCTCCGAAAAGACCGATTTGCTGAAAGAGTTTACAAAGTATTATGGACTGTCAGAAAGACAAGCTCGGGATTGTTGCTGGAAATGTAGTATGACTGCTACATTTACTCCATTCTACCTGAGATGCCTGTGTTAGCAAGACAGTCACCCTAGGCTCACCCTATATTAATAGTCAGAGATGAACAGGATGAATGCCTACAGGAGGTGCCGATTTCTACGCTGATAAATGGGTTTATTCATGGAGCAGGGTGTTGCTAAGATGTGCTGAGGGTTGGGTTAGGCTGGGTGTATGCACATGAGAAAGTCATTAAACGAATAAACAAATTACTTGTATTGTGAGTAAATACATTGTTTACATTGCTAGAAAACAGCAACTTCTACACTGCAATCCCAACTGTGAAAACTGCTTCCACAGAGAAGTTCCTGGTCACAAGCTGCACATAACCTTGGGCAGAATGAAAGTGCCCAAGCCCCAGAGACTGATTCTGGGAGTCCCTTTCTCTGAAACTAGTTGACTTTTGGAGATGTCTAAGAAATTGCTGGTGCCCCTTTGGATTTTAGTGGTCCCTCCCCAGATGCTGTAATAGAAACAGATGGTTACGTATGGTCAGGAGCTTCCCATGGGTGGGGAAGCACTTACACCCAGGTCCGTCTGGAGGAGAGCTCCAGCTGGGAGGCTCAGAGCATGCCAGCACTTGGTGGTGTAGACCAGTATGGAGGAGGAGGAAGAGATGAAAAGATCACTCTCAGTAAGTTTGCAGACAACGCCAAGTTAGGCGCCGGTGTTCATCTGCTCAACGGTAGGAGAACTCTGCAGAGGGATCTGGATAGGCTGGACCGATGGGTTGAGGCCGACAGTATGAGGTTCGAGAAGGCAAAATGCTGGGTCCTGCCCTTGGGGCAAAACAACCCCATGCAGCGCCACAGGCTGGGGGAAGAGTGGCTGGAAAGCTGCTTGTCGGGAAGGGACCTGGGGGTAGTGGTCGATAGCTGGATGAGTACGAAGCAGTGGTGTGCTCAGGTGGGCAAGAAGGCCGGCAGCATCCTGGCTTGTATCAGAAATAGCATGGCCAGGAGGACCAGAGAGGTGATTGTCCTTCTGTGGCTCTGGTGAGCCACACCTTGAGCACTGTGTTCAGCTTGGTGTCCCCCACTACAAGAAGGACATTGAGACGCTGGAGTGTGTCCGAAGAAGGGCAACAAAGCTGGTGAGGGGTCTGGAGAACAAGTCTTACGAGGAGCGGCTGAGGGAGGTGGGATTGTTCAGCCTGGAGAAGAGGAGGCTCAGGGGAGACCTTACTGTACTTTACAGTTACCTTAAAGGAGGTTGTAGAGAGGTGGGGATTGGGCTCTTCTCCCAAACACCATGTGATAAGCTGAGGGGAAATAGCCTGAAGTTGCACTGGGGTGGTTTGGTTTGGATATTAGGAGAAATTTCTTTACTGAAAGGGTTGTGCAGCATTGGAACAGGCTGCCCAGGGAAGTGGCTGAGTCACCATCCCTGGAAGTCTTCAGGAAAGGTGTAGATTAGAGCTTAGTAGCATGGTTTAGTGGTGGACGTTGGTACTAGGTTAAAGGTTGGACTAGATCTTAGAGGTCTTTCCCAACCTGATTGATTCTATCATTCTGTGATTCTAAAGAGTCAAGCTGAAGTACAATGCGCTACTGACTGGAAATTCCAAAAAGAGAATTCCTGCTTTAGCCTCAGAAGGTCCAAACTCTGAGATCCAACTTTTCAGGAAAGACTATGGATCAGGCTGAGATGGGTACACCCTGTACTCCACCAGTCTATGGCAGGCCACTGTATCAGAGGGATAAAATAGATTTGGGTCCAAGGACTGCAAAGGTAATTGGGAATCTCATCCTAGATGTCATCTATGGTTACTGATTTTTCTTTCTTTCTATTCAATGTCCAGTGCAAGACACATGGGGCTGGAGTTAAAGACATACATAAAATCTAGCTTTCCAGCAAGCACAGGTTTATCTGAAAACACCAGGCACTCATGCTAACATCTTTCTTCATACACAAGCTTAAAGCTTTTACCCCCCAGATTTTTTATTTCTCTCCAGAAACATGTGTTTGGTTTACTTGGGGTCAAGTGAGGCACAAGTACATTTTACATCAGTGGACAAAGTCTGGCCATCACAAATAACTATAGGATATTCATTAAAAAAAAATACATCCTCCCAGATGTCCATTCTGGCATTGCTAAAATGTTGCACTTCAGCCTTTCTGAGCCAGAGTCATAAGGCAAAAATCTGCAAACAGATGGAGTCCTCCTGTCTGGTTATCATGTGTAGTAAAATGTGCAATCTGACAAAACACTGAAATTAATCATTCCCAAACCACCCAGCAGGGATTCTCTATTTTCTGGCATATAGTCATCTCTATGTAGACAAGGGTATCTGTCTATTTTCTCACAATTACCACAAGAAGAATAAATCTTGATCTTCCTGCCCGAAATCTTTTAACTCACATTGCCGTACTGAAAGGTGGAGCTGATCCTTCAGCTCCAACTGGCAACACTCTTCTCACCAGGGGACCATAAGGCTATTCAGCGTTCATTGCAGTTCCCCGTAAGAGCAAAAGTTTCTCAAGTATCAAACAGGAATGCAACCTGGTCACTTCCCTGCAGTGCTGGTCTAGCCATCATCTCATCTTGGATGTTTCTGGCTTTGTCTCCACATTTAGGGAACTGGCCTCAGTCAAGTATTAATCTCGATTCCTTCTCCCCCATCAGATTTATGAAAAACTGTAAGTCTTACCTCATTGTCTGTGCCAACATCCAGCAGGACAGGGAGACACTGTTGTGGGTGAACTCCACCACAAGCTGTGTACAAAGCAAGCTTTCCCACAGGGATACCCATGCCATAACTTCCTAGATCTCCTAAACCGAGAATCCTCTCTCCATCTGTCACCACGATAGCCTAGGAGGATGAAAAGAGAGTGGTGTATGGTGTTGCCAAGGCTTAATCAGCAAAAATAGCTCTACTGTCTTCACGACAATGCCATTTTGCAGTTGTATCGTGCAGTGGGTATTTGCTCCTTCTACATGACACCACGTAAATTGGCTGTCAGTGACACAGGGCTGGTCATTTTGGGGTGGAGACAACGTGGCCGATGGGTAGCTGCTCTCAGTGTGGCAGAGCAGCATCTCTGCTTGCCAACACTTCAACCCACGGGTAGCAGAACCCACCCGGCATGGCTCTTTCTGCATCCTCACCTGTACAACCAGGAGCTGCGCAAAACATATCTGGCCTTGATGGCCTCTCCTTTTTTTTTTTTTTTCTGGAAAAAGAGCCCTGTACAAAAGTGTTCCTTTGTTCCATAGCCTTCTGTTATTCTCACTACTGCATCATTTCTTTGTGACAAGAGGGAAAAAAAAAGCATGCTTAATGATGTCCAAATTAGAAGCCCAAAGCTGAGCTGTTCAACCCACCCTGTACAGCACGGGGACCTTAGCAGACAAATGACCAAGCAGATTTCACTTAGCTTCACAAATTTTAGGCTAACTACTCTAATTGTCAGTTTTGTCCCTAGGGTCAGGCACTTCTTTGGGCAATTCTGAAATGCACTAAGAGCAGGAAGATACTGGAGTCCAGTCCCTCTGTGGGAGAAAAGCTGCAAAGAGCCCAGCAAACTTCCACTTCCATCACTGTCCCAGCACTTCAAAGAACAGGGCACTCACATCAAATGGACTGTGGGCAACTCTAGTGCACAGTCTAGCTTGGGTTTCAAAGAGGACGATACAGAGATTTTTTTTTTATTTGCTGATGAGCAATGTTAATGTTAAACTGAACACACATGCATGTGCTTTAGTAAGAAATAAGAGAATGGGGGATCAGCAGCTATCTCAACAGAGGTACTTCCTTTTTGGGTGGGGATAATAAAGATGTGTTCAGCGCTGGGATGGAACAGCATTGCCTTGTTTAGGAATGGAATAAATCTCCTTATGGACTTTTCTGTTTCAGGGTGAAGCATATTGATTTATTTTAGCCTCCTTTCCCTGCATATTTCAGATGATTAAAGGGAGGAGCCATGGAAGGACTTAAACTTTTGCACTGTGGATTTACAATGAACAATCGGATGCTTTTATTCAACATAAACTATACACACCTCCCTAGGCTATTTTCTCCCTCAACCTAAACCGCTGTTTGTAACAGGAGAAGAGAATTACATTACATTACATAGTTAACGAGTAAGCCTGAGGATAAACTATAAATACACAGGACACACATCTATTCTGCTTTTTACATTTATTTTGCCCTTTAGCAAAAAAACCACTCCGGTAGTTTCAGGGTGGTAATGTGCACGATGCATTCCAGGGCTGTAGTGTACGTAGTAATAGCGACAACCAATATGTAATAAGGGTTATTTTGAAATGTTCCTCCTACACGCTGAATATTTGTTGTTGTCTTGTTGCCAGTCCCTTGTCACTAGGAGCGAGAATTCCTGAAGGTAAATGAAAATTCAATGTAAAGACTATTAAAACTAGAACGACTATATACACCTATCAGGCCAGAGGCTGAACAATCCCTGCCACAGGGAATTCACAGTCATGACAGTGATACACATAATTACTCCATTTGGGGATGTTTTCCTATTTGTTTTTCTTTCTGAGTCAAGTGTTAGTCAGTGATGGGAAAGTCTCTTTTTGGGTGTACTCCATCTGTTTTTGGGTGTGCGCTCAGTTCCTTACCACACCCTGGGTGCAATTGGGACTGGAAAGCAGTACTGGGAATAGCAAAAGCAGCAAGCACAGGCACTGCTACAGGTTTATCCAGAAACTGATGCAAATTACATGAAAAGGAGTCAAAATTCTAACTATGCAGATTTTTTGTACTATTTTTTTATATTAAGTTATAGTGAACCAAAATATTTCTCTGGAGCACAGATTCCCTTTCATCCAAATAAATAAGCGTTTTCAGGCAAGCCTAAAAACTTCTCCATAGCACTTATATTCTCTATTGGTCCCAAAGATCTCCAAGGTAACACTGAAAAATACAGGAGCAACATTTGCGTTGCTGCCTGTGTCAGAGAGGGGAAACTGGATTCACATTTGTTTGTGGTTCTTTGGATTTAAAAAACAGAAAAAAAACAGAAAAAAAAAAGCAAAGCTTCGGTGGATACCTGATGCACAAGCACATTAAAATAATGTTTTTGATTGCTCTTGTGATCAAAACTCAACAAACTCAAAACAAAAAAAAAATTAATCTCTGCCTGGGCAGGACAGACCCCAGTAACTGAACCACTGGTTTACCACTTAGGAACTTGCTTTCTACTTCCAGCTGTGCTAAAAATTTTCCTGATTACTGCAGCCAAATCTTTGGCTGAAACTTAGGTGTGCATTCAAGTCAATCATCTAACTAGTTTTTTAAGCTTCTTTCATAGTTGATGGGGAGAGATGGAAGCCTCCAGGGTGCATCTCATCCCTCTGCTTTGGGAAGGGGCAAAAGGAGCATTTCCCTTTGAAGATGCTCATCTCCCTCTTCATTGATCACTGAAGTACTAACAAGTGGAGATTAGGCACCAGGTCTTCAGGCAGTCGATGTTAACTGATATGGCTCTGGACCATAGGCTGGGTGATCCAGAGCACTACGCTGATCTCCAAGCTGCTGAGGCAATGCCAAAAGGTGCCGCTGCTGGCATTCCCACTTCTGTGCACTGATTGCACGAGGACAACTTTCCCAGCATGAACCTATACTCTGCTTTGAGTGTGCCAACAGAAAACACTATGTAGAAAGATAAGTGTGAGTAGCCTTGTATAGCAGTAATCCTGTATGGGACTCAAGACGGTGAGTGTGCTTTTCAGGGGAACACCCTACGGAAAGGAAGGAAGGAAGGAAGGAAGGAAGGAAGGAAGGAAGGAAGGAAGGAAGGAAGGAAGGAAGGAAGGAAGGAAGGAAGGAAGGAAGGAGGGAGGGAAGGAAGGAAGGAAGGAAGGAAGGAAGGTCAATCCAATGGCTTGTAAGGCAGCACACTTGTCTTGGAATAGGACGTTTATAGATTATCCTCAGTTTGAGGTGGTTTGAACCCATTTCCCAGGAGAGCATCCTACCACAATGCTATCCTGTATGATTCCCTGCATTCCTCCTGCTCTAGTTGGGCCATGGTGCAGAAAAGAGTACAAGATTAATGAACCAGAGGGAAAACCAACAAGGGGAGGCACTGATAAGGTCTGCCCACATTTTATCCAATGTTTCTTCATGGACAGATTCATTAGCAACCCTGGAAGACACACACAAAAAAACACTCTCCCACATTAATATGCTCAGAAATGGCTTCTTGTTCATTCCACTTCTGTCCCTTTGATTCTTTCACAGCAGCCCAGCTACAATAGTAGGGGTAGGGGTGGGGCACATCAGAGCTTGGCCGAGGCTTTGCTAAGCTCAACAGAGAACTATTCCAGCACTTCCAGGCAGAAGACTCAGATATATAACTTAGATTTCCCATTGCCACAGTAAATGCTATTGCCATGAAGCTCTAAAGAACCACGAAGGAAAAAGTGAGGCAGCATCTCCAGATGTTTCTTCACTGTCTTTAATGGCACTTGCTGCTAGTGTTCCACATGGTCTGAGCCTGTTTAAAAATCGTGTTCCTCCGGGGTCTTAGGTGCAGTTCAGGTACCTCCCTACTTATCTGAAAATCTCGAGTGTTTAAATGCCTGCTAGTTCAGGCATGGAGTATTCTCCGTACAAACACACAGGGAACCCTGTGGTCCAAAACACAGATAGTGATGTAATTAGCTACCTTTGTAGTCTGGCAAATTCAGAAAGTAGATAGTCTGAATCTCCTTCATGGACTACTGCCTTTCCTATAGTCTGGTTTGGGTGCCAGAGAGCGATGTTTCAACAATAGTCTAATCTTTGTGTGCCAGTTTCCCCATCTGCAAAAACATACCTATTGGCCATAATGAGTTGTGCTCTCAATCCTGATCAGAAACAAATGGAAATACTGAGATTTTTGGACAGAGCAAGGACAAAATATCTAGTTTGCATTTGTTCTCTGTGGTTCCAAAGACAACAAATAGGATTATATTTTCTGGAAACATGTTAAATTTCTTTCTTTCTTTTCTTTCTTTCTTTCTTTCTTTCTTTCTTTCTTTCTTTCTTTCTTTCTTTCTTTCTTTCTTTCTTTCTTTCTTTCTTTCTTTTCTTCCTTCCTTCCTTCCTTCCTTCCTTCCTTCCTTTCATTCTTTCTTTCTTTCTTTCTTTCTTTCTTTCTTTTTCTTAGAAATGGAATATGCTTGCAAGATTTTCACTGCTTCCAAACTTTCTTCCTGGAAGAAACAGCTTACTGATAGGAGACTGAACCTCTGTCAATAGCCAGGGAAATTCCCAAGCACATGTACTTTCAAACTGATGGAAGGAGGCGATTGGCATGACCTGTCTTAAGTGTTGACTTCATTTTATGCCAGGGACTTGCCCAGCCCTGAGCCCTAGAGAAAAACACTTCACAAGATCACTTGTTAGGTGGGGTGTCAGTAATTTCTTCAGCTGCTGGATATCAAACGTTATTTGCAAAGTTGGCAGTGTTCTGGATGCTGCATGACTCATTGGGTTTGGGAAGAATCCTACAAGCAAGTCAGTTACAGAAATATCTTAAAGAGCTTTGTATATCTAACAAGTTGTGAGTTAGCCACAGCATTCTTCAACACTTCTATCTTAAATCTTCACTAAGGCCTTGATTCTGTATGAATTTATTATCATGCACGCTGTTTTTTTGACCAAGGTCCTGCTACCTTTAATAAAGATATTCTTGACTACATGCACATGACAGATTCTCTTAGGTCCAACCACTAGCCTGGAAACTCTTCGAGGCAGGGAAGACTTTTTATCTTGTCCTTTCAAATAGGCAATTCTGCAATAATTCCAAATGGTTCCATTCAATATCCATTTTGCACCCAACTTCTTTGAATTTCCCAGCCCATAGAAGACACGCCACATACCTTAATATTTTCTTCAGGCCAAGAGTTAAGCATTGTTGCAATATGGCCTTTGTCATGGATGGTGATAAACAACCCCCTAGGGAAGAAACAAAAAAAAAGAAAGAAAAACACTTGTAATAAAATTAGAAACTCCAAGAAAAAATAGAACAGGTGAAACTCAAAAATTCAAGGAAATGAGCTACAGAGCACAAAAACAGGCTATTCGCTTGCATGGAAAGGAGACAAGAGATTGCCAGTACGAAGTTTAATTCTCATTTCAGAACCCCAAGGCTCAAAACCCTTAATGGTAACTTTACTCAACAGCCACTGGTGTTGCACATTTCACCCTTGTGAAATGTCATGTTCTGGGGAGCAAACTCTGCCTTAGTTCAGAAGAGCTTTCTTGTTAAAACAGTTCTGATAACTATAAGGGAGCCCGATGATTTTACCTCAAGCCTTCTTATACATTCTTTCATGAGGAGCTTATTGTTGGCAGTTCAAACAGTTGAAGTGTCATCCTTCTCACCCAGCTACCAATATCAGCAACTGCAGAGCTAGACATTTTGGGTCCCCTCTCTAGTCAACTGAGCTCCAAAAATTTGTTAGCCCTTCTGGAGTTTGACCACCTGGCCTATATGAGAGATGGATCCAGGATGGAGCTGAATCATGTTCCAGAAATACAGAAATTGCTCCAGAATACAGTCTGTATCAACAGACTGTATCGGGAGTCCAAATGACATCTTTTGGTATTAACAACTATACTGTAAGGAACTAAAGTTAAATCCAGCCTGAGCCAGTCTAAAGCACAGACCCTCTGGGTCTGGCGTTCTCACCAAGCCTTTGCCAAACTATGCCAGATGATCTCAGAGAAATCTGTTTTGCTCCTAGCAACTGTATCCCTTTTTGATCTTTGTCTCAAGGGACTGTAAACATGTCAAGGAAAGGTTGGCTTGCCGTGTTAATCTAGCCTGAGCTTGATAAGTAGCTGTGGCCTTGGGGCTACGTCTGCAGATACCTTAAAAAGGGCTCATATTTAAGAAGTGGAGACAGTGACTGTCTATAACACAGGCTTGGTACTTATATATGACTTCACTCGGTAACACAATCCATACCTCCATTGTCACGGCAAAATCAGTTGTCACTGTGAACCCATGTAATGTGAACATTCTGACCACATCAAACTTACCCTTGCAACACCATATTTTTCCTGAATATCTCACCCCAATTTTTGATACTTGCATTCACCTATTGAAAAACACCCAAAATTATGAGAAATGAAACAGAAAAATAAATCTTTGGATGAAGCCTCAGTACGAAGTATCAGCACTGGCAATAGCATACTTGATTGCACTAAGACTAAACATTTCTCAACAAAAAGGTCATCATTGTTTAAATGAAAATGCCTTCTTTTTAACAAAATTCACAACTAGAAGACAGCATTCTTGGAACATGCTTTAGACTTGTGGCTTACTTTTCTCCTCTTTGCTGTTATTACCAAAAATAGTATCCTTACCAGGGATTCTTCCAATACCCAAGATAGTATTATTCACATTAACTGATCTCTGCTCAGATACTTTGAGATTTTTTGATGCTCCGTTTTAGCAGTGCTAACCCCAAAGCAGCAGCCTCCTCCATATGTGTCTCAGGGTAAATTGCTTATGTTGCTCATCAGCACAAATCAGGGGCTTTAACTTGATGACTCCTCTTGGCAGGCCGAGGCACAGATTTTACTTGCCTTGTTATCTGCTCACAAAAGCAGGAGTTGTGCTGGTGATTAGCATTGCGTTGGAAAGCAGCTGGAACAATGGAGAAATGCGTTTTTGCTGCTTACACGTCCCTACTATTGTTCAGCCCCTGTAAGTTCAGATCAGGTCACAGTTTGGGGTTCTAAAGTGAAATGTGAGCTAGTAAAAGTCTTATTTTTAGAGAAGACGATTGAAAACAACTTCCATTGTAAGTCGCTGTGAGTGATGAATAAACAAACATCATTGGGCTACTCTCTCTGGCATGGACTTCTCCCATACGACTCTTCCAGGAGGGCAGATATCTTCCCACGGTCAATTGTGGGAATCCTAATGAAAAAGCCTTTTTCTTTGAAAAGAAGAAAAATAAAAGTGCTGACTTCAACACTGATCAAGTCACAATCACAGAGAAAGATCAGAAATGCAAAAAAGGAAAGTAATGGTTCATTTATTCAGCATAAAATAAACAGTTAAATCTGTGCCCAGTAACCAATGAGCTAATCACATACGCATGGCCTATCTCAAAGGCATTATTCACAGATGTTAATCTTCATAAACAAGGGGTGCTGTATTGCTGCCATCCACGTTTTGAGGAGTTATTAACCAAGACTTGAAAGCACAAATTAGTAACATAATTGCAGATACTTCAAGTTATGACATGCTTGTAAAAAGAATGGTATGATTTCAATAAGCATTTTCCATACATAACAAAGACATTTCTTACTTAGTTGTCTAGCTGTGTGCCTCACACATTCAGATTGCTTCAGTACTGCCATGAGTCCACCAGCTATTCAACCTCAGGAAGACACTCACCGCGCACAGTAGAAGCTGAAATCCAACTGTTTGCCCACCACCAGGTTAACAGTGGCAGTTTCACACAAAGTAGAGAGGGCAAATGCCCACTGCCTCAGAAGAGCCCCTGACTCTGTTTCCTTGGGAGGACAGTGGGACGGTTTCCAGTCCTGCTGGACCAAGGAGAAGAGAGTCTGGGTCTTCTAAAGCCTGAAGACTGCTCTGTGTTGCTCAGGAGAAGGGCCCTGTCTGCTATCACCATGGCATGTTTTGCCTGAGGAAGGACTGGCCTGGCTTCGACAGCCGAATTGGTGGCTGAGAACCAAGCATGGAGAGGCACCCCTCTCAGAATTTCCATTCCCTTTCTTAATATTATGTTTATTTGATGTTAAGCAGGACCCTCCATTGAGCATGCTGGCTTTCATGGACCCTTTTCTGGAAACAAAATGGCTATGACATATTTTGACTCTGCATTTAGGCCGCGACATGGACCAGGTTCTCAGTCCTAGCTGCTTTTCTCTGCAGTCACATGCATGGAGCAGTTCAGAAGAAAAACTACTCCTTGTTTTACTCCGGGCAAAATTGGATGGGTTAATTTAGACTAACAATTAACACACTAATGGCACTACCAGCTTTGGAAGGGAAGCTTCTAGGAGCAGAAAGGGGCATCCATCAGGGGAACGTGACGTCTCTCACTGACACAACCGCATGGGGAACTGGGCACAGCCTCATATATTCCTTCATCACTGAACCAGAGAGCCAAAGGCCCGGTTTCAACAAAACACAAAAGTTTCCAGTGCCTCTAGGCACCCAGCTGGAGCACATTCCTGAAGCTGCTCCAGGCTCTCTGGCCTCCACTTGGTGTTCAGGCATTCAGAAGGTGACTCTGGTAGTGGTGAGCTGGAAGATGCAGGCACTATGAAATAACAACTCTGACAGCCAGCTCAGCGAGCTCACCGTGTTTTTAAGAGGATGGCAGAGGCACATGTCAGATTTTAGTCAAAAAGTGACTTCTTGTGTCCAGGGGTCATAGGTAAGTCCTCATTCTGAGTGAGTCCCAAAAGAGTCATGCTCGCCCACCTGACAGCAATGGTTACCCACAGAGATGAGCTGGCCAACTTATCCACTGCAGTAAGATGTATGAAATTGGCTGAGGGTTAATCTTTCCAAAAATCCCTCCTGCAAGCCAGGCAGAAGGAATAAACAAGCTGTGCAAGCTGAACTCAGCAAAAGGTTTGCTGATGACTGAATAAGGAAGAGTAGCAGCCAGGTTTCTCTCATGGGTACATAGTTTATAGGAGAGGTAACAGGAGCAAAAGCTTATCTGTGCCTCGAAGGACAGCAGGTAGAGCTCTAAATACTGAGAGAGACAGGCTGGTCCATGTGGACCACTAGTAAATAAGAAACATTCAAGTGGAAAGAAAATCAATTAACTTGATTTTCTTTTACTGAGGAAAAGATGCAGGCTAAGCATTCTGAAGAAAGAATGCAAACCAAACAGATTCTGCCTTTACCACCGTATCTTCTCCATCTCTCTTGGGATTATGTTTGATAAAATGCTTCAGAGAAATGAAAAGTCAGCAAGGCTGTTTCACTTGAATCCATCTGAGATTCAGTAAAAATGATTCAATTAAAATAAAATCCTAAAAAGGTAAGTGGTTTCAATCAAGTCACATAACATGGGCACTGTGTGAGGTGCACAAACATCCTAGTTTTCCAGCCCTGAAAACTCACCTGTGCCAAGGAACTTGCCATTTTACATGGATTTAGCCATTCTCCCTTAGAGAAGAAGCTATGTGTACGGCCAGCTGGAAGCCAGACACACATGTAAAGGGCTAAAAATACAAGAAATAGTAAAAATGAACTGTCCCAGCAATGTCAAGCCAGAATGTACAAACTGTACCGCTATTTCTGGCTAAAGGGTAGCCTTCGTGGAGCTGTTACCTTTGTGGTGGTAATTCAGAGTGCTTTGCTCTGCATTCATTAGGGTTTTAGAGCTCCAGTCTTCTTTTTTTTTCCATTAACATCACTGGTTTCACTACAGCCTTCCTTAGTTATGGTGGAAGTCAGACTAGATTTCATTGTGCCTCTGAGCACATCTGAAAGGTTCCAGGAAACCTCAAGGAATGTTACAACTTCTTAATTTGTCTCTGAAACAATTCTGTATGGATTTCAGCAAGTCAAGTCAAGCTGCCTGAACTGGACTGCTGGATGCTGCAGACTGCTGACCATCACTGCAGAATTTGTCAGAGGGGTTGGATACGTTCACCCATACCACACGACACTTTTTCTCATGCCTAAATCAGAGATTTATTTTCCTTTCTGGTTTTGTTCTGGCTGCATGGAAGTGCTCCAGGAATTATAAAGCTACACAGCTTACCATGCACACAAGTTGAAGAATCCTGCTGTAAGGGTTGAATCTTGGCAATCCTGATGGCATTATGAAAGATCCACAGTGAAGACAATCCCAGAACTGCAAGGCTCATTTTAGAAAGAGTTCAGGGACAAGGGAGACAGGACAGATGGAGACAGACAAGGATGCAATGCCAGACACTGGTGGTAGCTTTTTAGAATAACATTCATTTCTTTTAGACATTTTGGAAGGAGCAAATTTTAACATGTTTCAGGTATTAAGAAACAGAAATACTCTGTAATGCTTTCATTCAATGAGAGCTTACTTCTTCAAAAAGGCAAAGTAGCATTCCCCTTTCTGATCTTCACGGTTAGCAATGCTGCATTGTGAGCTATTTCTCCTTAGAAGAAACAGCGTGTGGTGGAGCCAGGAGTGTTATCTCTAAAGCACTATTGTTTATTAACAGAGAATGTGCAAAGCTTCATTTCCCAAAACACAGAGGGGAGTGAAAAAGCTTATGCAACTTATTTCCTCACAGCTCCAAATCTCTCCTCATTTTCTACCCAAAAGTCTCTCTCTCCTTTTTCTTCAGCAACTGCTCCTGCTTCTGCGGCTGTGCTTGCAGCCCTCCTGGTGTTGCCTCTTCCCACTTTTCTAGCCTACTGCTGCCTCTGACATGTAATCAAACAGAAATCCACTGCAATCCATGCCTTTGCTTTTCTAGGAACCATGTAAAACCTCTTTGGCCACTGCTGCGCTTCTGTTACAGCGTTGTTCTGTGCTGTAGTTTTGGGTAGCACTGATGACTTTAGTTGCCTGTTTACATCCAGACAATTAATGGCCTCTCTACATTATCATAGGTGATGACAGGCAGCAATTATATCAACCAACTTTACCATCCTGGTCAAAAGACACAGAGGAGCAGAGCAGATGATGGCCCTGGCTCACTGATTTGTATACTGGCATGAAGCTAGCCTTTGTTCCACGTGAACTTCCCTTACTGGCTGAGATAGGACCTTATTTGTATGGTATTTATGTCCTTGTGGAGGAAAAGAAACACCTCTAGAAGGATCTAAAAACCTCAGGAGTTGTAAAGAGTTGAAAAGCACAAAGAAAACCACCCAACCAATGCAGCTTCATCTTTCTTTTCCTCCCTCACTCATTTTCTCCCTCACTACTGTAGAAGGACTATTCTAAGAAGAGGAAGATACTTTTTCAGTAAGGGAGGAATGGATTTGCACACTACTATCCAATTTTTACAGATACTGCAATGGTCAGGCTCAGTCAGGGTTTGGTATCTAGCAAGAAGAACGCAAAAAAAACCAAGTGCAAATTCCAAGTGCTGTATGCACAGCAATCCATCCATCAATCTTGTTTACTGGATCTCAGAAAAGAAACATCAAAGATGTTTTGTTTAATTGTCTACCAACATTCTTCGTATATAACTACTTGTTCCTGAGAAGAGGGACTGACGAAGGGAAGAAAATGAAAAAGGTAGCCAAGGTCCCTATTACACACTGCTTTTCATCCAAGATAAGACAGGGACACTTGCAAGGAGTTTTGCTCTGTGTGTGTGCATGTAATGAACTGCAAGGCTAAATCATGAATATGGCAACAAAAATCAAACTTTTGTTACATTTTCTCTCCATTTCTTAAATTCTAGTCTGGGTGCTATGATGAGTATTTGCTCCACAAGTAAGGACTGGACAAAGACGACCAGGTGGATCAGCATTAAGAAAACGAACATACTCAGAATAGTTAAATCAGACAGGCAGGCATCATAATTCAGTGCTTCCATCCAGACAGGAAAGGTTCATTCTCAGAATAAAAATGCTCACGACAAAGGTTAAACATCTCAAAACCTGAAGGTCATGAAGACCTGCCCACATTAAAGTCCCTGACTGTCTTGACTTAGCAGGGCCTGAACTTCCCTCAAAATGGGTAGGAAGTCCCCGGGAAGCCATTAGTTAAAGAAGCAACAAACAAAAGAGATGAGTCACATCTCTGCCAGTGTCCACTGCCTGCATGAGGCTGCTGCTGAACAGCAATGAAGAAGTTGTGAGACACTGGTCAGAAACCTGCACTGAGACACCATGTATCGTAAAGTGCTTTGGTTTGGAAGGGACCTTTGAAGATCACCCAAAGATCATCTTTGAAAAGCATGGCACAAGCTGGCCTTCTCAGTGATTACAGCCATTGCCTCACATCAAGGGACAACACTCTTGGAAAGCTTTGAGCAAGACTGTCTCAGAACGATGTTGAGGTTCACCTGGCAAAATTACCTTCATGCTCAGGAAAGAAAACAAGTTGGCTTGTCCTTGTGGAAGGATGCTGACTGCTCCTGCAAGCCACTCTGTGCTCTTTTGGGTTTGGTCACACTATGCCTGAAGCCCAGATGACCGGTAGGTAATTCGGCTGCCCACTGCTGCAACAGGGACATACACACGGGAGGGATCAGCAGATAGCCTTGGCTTTCGTTGCATGCTAACCACAGAAAATTGTCCCTGCCTTGCCAAAAGAATATGCTAGATGACACACTCTGTGGATTCAATGTTAGTCTGTGCTAGAGATGCGGTAAATTGTGGTTACAGTACAGCCCTACTTTTGGTTTTATTTATTTACACTTTCAAGACTCATACACAAAATTGACAGGATGAGCAACACGAGTTTCTAGAGACATTTCCACCAGCTGCACCCCTATTGTTGATTTTTTGGTTCGTGTCTCTGCCAGAACAGGATAAGAGCCTTCAGGAACAACAAAATAAACTTTGAAATTGTTTGGCTCTTTTAGGGAGCTCAAGATTATAAATGCCTGCGGGCTACAGGCTTTGGAGAGAAAGTATGTGCTAGCATGCACTGATTTGTCTAAATACAGTACAACTAATTCATCACATTGGACAAAATCTCTGTGGTGATTCACCAGTTATTTTTACAGATTTGTTTACAATAAAAGCCAAGAACTTTCTGTTGGTTTAGGTAATTTTCTTTGTAAATTGTAGGGCACTGAGCAGTGCACTGAGGTGCTATGGAAAAATAAGAGAAATAGAGTACAGTCAACTACTGATGAAATTTATACAGAGATTCGTAAGGCAAAATCCTGTAATTTAAGTATGCTATGAGATTTAATTTTAAATAATCTGTGAGGTGAATGATTGCATTAGTACTATAAGTGTTTTTAAAGTTGTCATCATATAGTTTAGGCAGGAAAACCAAAATTCAGTGTGGGAGCCAGGAGATGCAGGCTCCAAGGTACAGTAATGGAAGATTCACTCTCCATAACCCCCCTATACACACACAGGGAAATCTCTGTGATCCTGAGGGAAGGCAAGCAGCTAAGCTGTAGGAAACTGCTGAAGATCAGGAACAGAGTGATTTGCATGTGTACATAAGGGTGATGGCTCGCAAAGGCAGAGAGCAATGCACGAAGCCTGCAGTGGAAGCTGCAGTGCTTCAAGTTCTTTGGCATAATCCAAAGCCTGCCCCAGCAGGACGGTTCAGATCAGAGCCTAAAGCTAAGCTTTCATATCCATGTCCTAGTTTGTCACGCTAGTAACACCCAGCACTACTTTTAGCGGTTTTTCCAGGAAACGGGAGCTTATACAATCATTCTGTGTCCCCTCTTACCTGCTGGTTCATCTCAAACAAATTTATCAGAAAAGCAAAGGTCTCAAAGATGTTTGTTCCTACGCCGTTTTATAGAAATCGCTGCTGAGATTAAGGGAAAAGATAAAGGGGTTCACTGTTGAGATTAAGGGAAAAGATAAAGGGGTTCATGTCCCCAGCACTCTGGAGAGGGTAACACAGACCTGCCCCTGACAATTACTTTGACAGCTGGCCAAAAAGACAGCTTGCAGCCAGACACAACATGCGTTCCTTCACACCTCATTCCTACCGAGCCCTCACTAGCCCAGCCCTAGCAAAA